>NC_064621.1:366319378-366946878 GCF_023898315.1 Schistocerca nitens
TGAGTGCATGACCAAAATTTGAACCTAGACCCATGTGTTTCACAGGAAATACATGATTAATTAGCCAGCTGAGCACACCACCTGGACTGACTCAAAGATTCAATTTATAATTGGTCTTTGTCCCAAAGAGAGGCCAGAAACTGCAACCCATCAGGCCACGTATGACTTCTTAAGTAATAGAACCCAGTACATTGTCCTCAATGGTGAGTGTTCATCGGAGGTGAGGGTATCATCTGGAGTATCCCAAGGAAGTGTAGTAGGTCTGCTGTTGCTTTCTATCTACATAAATGATCTTTTGGATAGTATGGATAGCAATGTATGGCTGTTTGCTGATGATGCTGTGGTGTACGGGAAGGTGTCGTCGTCGAGTGACTGTAGGAGGATACAAGTTGACTTGGACAGGATTTGTGATTGGTGTAAAGAATGGCAGCTAACACTAAATATAGATAAATGTAAATTAATGCAGATGAATAGGAAAAAGAATCCCGTAAGGTTTGAATACTCCATTAGTAATGTAGCACTTGACACAGTCATGTCGATTAAATATATGGGCATAACATTGCAGAGCGATATGAAGTGGGACAAGCATGTAATGGCCATTGTGGGAAGGCGGATAGTTGTCTTCGGTTCATTGGTAGAATTTTGGGAAGATGTGGTTCATCTGTAAAGGAGACAGCTTATAAAACACTAATACGACCTATTCTTGAGTACTACTTGAGCGTTTGGGATCCCTATCAGGTCGGATTGAGGGAGGACGTACAAGCAATTCAGAGGTGGGCTGCTAGATTTGTTACTGGTAGATTTGATCATCGCGCGAGTGTTACAGAAATGCTTCAGGAACTCGGGTGGGAGTCTCTGGAGGAATGGAGGCGTTCTTTCGTGAATTTCGTGAGGAAATTTAGAGAACCAGCATTTGAGGCTGACTGCAGTACAGATTTACTGCCGCCAACTTATATTTCGCGGAAAGACCACAAAGATAAGATAAGAGAGATTAGGGCTCGTACAGATGCATATAGGCAGTCATTTTTCCCTCGTTCTGTTTGGGAGTGGAACAGGTAGAGAACATGCTAATTGTGGTACGAGGTACCCTCCGCCACGCACCGTATGGTGGATTGCTGAGTATGTTTGTAGATGTAGATGTGAGGGTACAGAATTTTTGCTTAGTAAAATTTGGGAATTTTCCTTTAGGCAGAGGTGTGAAGTTGTATATACCCTCGTCGTCATATATCAATGAGTAATCATGTTGTTTATTATTGTTATGCTAAAGTCAGTGCATTTTAAATAATACACACTTGCCTCGTATTTTTGCATATGATTTTGTGTGTTGGTAAGTTTACCAGCAGACACCTTACATCACAGAAAGTATGGTACAGAGCTTCCAACTCCGCAATGACAGTAAGGACCCCTCAGAATAAGAGATTCCGTAGATGTGCTATGAAAAGTACATACAGTGAATATATAAATACTCGTACAGACAAGCTGATAGTTTGTTTCATTATTAATGTTGTTTCCACAGTGACAATATATTGTACTGTATATGGATGCACAATCCATTGAAAAACAGTATACAAAAGAAAAAGTAAAGTAGTATACTGAAGTGGAATATACTGATAGAATATCTTAGTTTTGCCACCCAGAACCCTATCGTGTGGCGACCCTGGTGTGAAATACAAATCCATAACAAAAGGAGTTTAAATGAAGAACAAAACTTAGAAGATTGACGGAACCCCTAAGTATTTTGCTGCTAGGATTTAATATGTTTTTGCATCAAAAAGTTACTATAAGTGGTTAAAATGCCATCTGCTTTTGACAAAACACTCCTTGGCCATTAATGATTGGTGTTACTGCCAATGGGCTGCTGGTTCACCCTTACATATACAAGAGATCAGAAATGAGCTCAACATATTCATTTTAAATTCACCAGCGGGGTCCTAGGTCATCATATCCAAACTCGCCATCTCTGTGAGCTTGGAGCAACTTGCAAGTGTAAACTCGTCACTTGAGTCTTGTCTGCTGTAAGTGAACTCATCAAGTGTAGAATGGAGAGCAAATACACAAGTTCGCAAGTGTAACTAAGAACTCGTGGCGTTGCTCCTATGTTCGCAATCATTGGGCGTGACGATTATTTTATACCAATAAATGACTGGTTAGGCATTAACATAGTGTGTTTTTGCATAAAAAATTTTCGAAAATTCTTGTTAATTTATTTTAATATTTAATCTCTATTTAGAGAACATCTAAAAATTATATTTTTGACATAATACCAAGTCCTGATGATAGCACTAGATTATGAAGTGTATACTGTAATTGGTGATTAATTATTAGAATTAATTTATAGCAGTCTTTGAAAAAGCTACAGGAATGAATACAAACTCGTTACTAGCCCACAAACACAAGTTGCTATGTGTAAAAGAATACACAAATAGCATGCTTTTGGTCATAGATAACAGGACATTGCTCTGTACCCTGTTTTCATTTGATGGAGTGCACACTTTCTCATGGCAGAGGTGGAATAAACAAAAATACAAAAATGTTGTTAGCATTTGACGAACTTTGTATGTGATTTGTCGGAATGTTGAACAACAGCATTGAACTTTCTCCGTAAATCACCCTTCCTGTAATGGACCAATTGAATACATTACATCACTTAGTTTTAGCCTTGTCTCCTTCATAGCCTGATGAAAAACAGCCCTGTTAGAGGCTATTTGATCCCGATAACCAGTGATTTCACCCTGTCAGTGCTACATTACAGTAGCAAAATCGTGCAGTCAACTTCTATACTAAGTGATGACTTGCTTTGCACTCCTGCATTCGTCAGTAAGAGAGAATGAGGTGACAAGTGGAAAGCAAATGCTGTGCCATCACTCTCAACCTCTTTATTTTCACGGAACTACAGCAGGAGTGAAGCAGCCAATACAGCATTGATGTAACAGTGGCACCTTGATTTCTGTGTAGGTGACTCTCATCATTATACTCATACTCACTCCATTTCCGATCTCTAATACACACTATTGCTAGCTTTGATGTCACAGGTGCTCATGGCATCACCATATATAGGCATACGTTGATGCTGCACTTGATGCACCCGCTTCAGCCTCATGATTTCTGGATCCAATGCCATGCTGAGCTGCAGGTGACCATATTTATTAAGGGTGATTTTTTAATTCAACAGCTTCTTCAATTACACAGCCCAGGAAGCCATTAGTGTGAGCTGTGACAGAGGTTTGATTACATTTGATCTGTTGCCCATTTTCTGGAGCATGCTCAAGTAAAGTGGATTTTACAAAGATAGTGCAGATGATAAGATTTCTTGTGCTCCTTCCTGCAGTATTCTGCAGTGCATACTGTCCAAATGAGACCTCCAGGTGTTCTGAGAAGACCTGAAGATCAATTTGATTTTGTTAGTTTTCAATAGATGGCTGATCTTAACCCAGTGTAGAGCCATAGGAAGGCAAAAAAACAAGTTTGTGCTTCTTATTGTGGCCTTATTGTGATTCTTGCCCGAGATCATTTCATTTATTTGTTGAACATTGTAGCCATTGTCCCTGTAGACGTTGCATAGGTGGCACTGCTCATGGGGGCAGGTTATCAGCATCTAATATTGTTCTTTCACAATGTACTAATGTTTGTAACACAGTGTGCTTATGTGGCGGGTGACAATGTCTGATGGTGGAGGAGTACAGATCAGAGCGCATAGGTTTTCTGTAGATGCTGTAACTAAGGCATCCATTTTATTTTCAGTGGATGAGGACACAGGAAGGGCAATACATTGCATTTTTCCACTTCTATGGCGAAATGGATGTTACAGTTAATACCATTGAGATGTTCCAAGAATGTGCCTAGTTCTTCATGTCCATGGGGGTCTTGAACTGAACCACCTCTGCTAGGCTTTCAGAAACAAAGGGTACAATGTTCACCAGAAGAATGACATGAACTCGAGCAAGACTCACAAGACCACTGCAAGGAGTGAGGAAAGGAACTTGCTGTTTTGCCATTCTGTGGCTCAGTGTCAGGCAAAATTAGCTGCCTGGTGGATAGACACAAAATCAAATTGATGACCAGGCCTCCGCCAAAAAGCCAGCATTTACAGAGATCAGTTAAAGATGCGGCATATCTCGGAACACTTGGGGTCTACAAGATGCCTTGTAATTGTGGTCAGTCTTACTTTGGACAAACAGCGTGCACTGCAAAATAGTGCAGCAAGGAGCTTGAGGGATTTTACAGCCTATGCTACCCCGAAAAATCTGCTTTAGCTGAACATTCTCTAGAAAATAGTCACCAGATCGAATGTGGCAAAACTGCTGTCATGTCTCGCACAGATGGTTCTATGACTGTGTATTTAAAGAAGTACCCTTAATAGAGATGGTGGGCTGTAACTCAGCGTGGTATGTGACGTAGCGATCACAAAGTTGAAGCAGGTGCGTTGAACCCCAAGTCAACGTATGCCCATGTATGTTGATACTATTAACACCAGTGACCTCACAGCTGGCAACTACTGTGCATAATATGTATCACCAGCCCCCCCCCCCCCCACCCATTTTTTTTAAAGTCATCAGTCTTCTGACTGGTTTGATGTGGCCGACCACAAATTCCTCTCCTGTCATGTGCCAACCTTTTCATCTCAGAGTAGCACTTGCAATCTTTGTCTTCCTCTACAGCTTTTACACTCTACAGCTCCCCCTAGTACCACTGAAGTTATTCCCTGTTGTCTTAAGTCTTAACTCATATCCTGTCATCCTGTGCTTTCTTGTCAGTGTTTTCCATATATTCCTTTCTGCCAATTCTGCGGAGAACCTAATCACTCCTTACCTTACCAGTTCTCCTAATTTTCAACATTCTTCTGTAGCACTACATCTAAAATGATTAGATTCTCTTCTGTTCCAATTTTCCCACAGTCTATGTTTCACTGTTACACAATGCTGTGCTCCAAATGTACATTCTCAGAAATTTAAATCCTAAGTTTGATACTAACAGGTTTCTCATGGTGAAGAATGCCTGTTTTGACAGTGCTAGCCTGCTGTTTACGTCCTCCTTGCTTCATCTGTAATGGGTTATTTTGCTGCCTAGCTAGCACAGTTCTTTAACTTCGTCCACTTCATGATCCCCAATTCTGATGTTAACTTTCTCGCTGTTCTCATTTCTGGGACTCCTCAATTACTCTGAATCCATATTCTTTAGTCGTTAGATTGTTCATTCCATTCAGCAGACCATTTAATTCCTCTTCACTTTCACTGAGATTTGTAATATCATCAGTGAATATTATCATCATATTGTTTCATCTTAAATTTTAATTCCACTCCTGAACCATTCTTTTATTTCTGTCACTGCTTCTTTGGTGTACAGATTGCACAGTAGAGGTGAAAGACTACACCCCTGTCTCACAATCTTTTTAATCTTAGTAAGGGTGCAAGACTGGGAATGATGTGCTGTTCCATTTTTGGTTCTTGTAAATGTTGTATATTACCTGTGTTTCCCTATAGCATACCTCTGTTTCCTCAGAATTCCAAATATCTTGCACCGTTTCACATTGTTGAACCCTTTTTGTGGGTCGACAAATCCTATGAACATGTTTTGATTTTTCTTCATTCTTACTTCCATCATAATCATAATCATCATCATCTAACATGTCCTCAGTTTTCTTTTCCATTCTTTTGTATATCATTCTTGTCAGAAACTTGGATGCATAAGCTGTTAAGCTGATAGTGCAATAATTCTTGCACTTGTCGGCTCTTGCAATCTTTGGAACTGTGTGGATGATGTTTTTCCAAAAGTCTGATGATATATGCCCAGTCTCACACATTATACACACTGTGAATAGCCGTTTTTGTGTCATCCCCCCCCCCCCCCCAATGATTTTAGAAATTCCGATGCAGTGTTATCTACCCCTTTTGTATTATTTGATCTTAAGTCTTCCACGGCTCTTTTAAATACTGGATGCCCTATCAATTCTAAATTGAGTCCTGTTTCTTCTTCTAGCACGTTATCAGACAAGACGCCCCCTTATAGAGGCCTACACTGTACTCTTTAAACCCGTCTGCTCTCTCCTCTGCATTTAATGGTGGCTTTCGCATTGTGGTTTTAATGTTACCGCCCTTGCTTTTAATTTTACAGAAGGTTGTTTTTACTTTTCTATATGCTGAATTAGTCCTTCTGACAGTCTTTCTTTTTCGATTTCTTCACATTTCTCATGCAGCCATTCCCTGCACTTCCTATTTATTTCATTCCTAAGTGCTGTATTTCTGTATTCCTCAATTTTGCTGCACATTTTTGTACTTCCTTCTTTTTCATCAGTCAACTGAAGTATTTCTTGTTACCCATGATTTCTTCAGTTACCTTCCGTGTACTTACGTTTTTCTTTCCAATTTCTTCAACTGAACTGCCTACTATCGCATTATCTATAGCCTCGGAGACCTTCAAGCGTATTTATTCATTCCTTACGAAATTGTGATCTATTTCTGCTCCTGGTAATGCCTTACTATCCAGTATCTGATTTCAGAATTCTGCCTGACTATGATGAAATCTAACTGGAATTTTCCCAAATGTCAAAGTTTTTTCCAAGTATACCTCCTACTCTTGTGCTTCCATAACTCTTTCTTCCACTCCATTCCCTACAACTGCATTCCAATCCCTGATGACTATCAAATTTTCATCTCCCTTTTTCATTTTGAATTACACATTTTATTTCCTCGTGTACTTTCTTTATTTCTTCACCTTCTTCTTGCATCAGCATGCATACCTGAAGTATTGTTGTCGGTCGTGGTTAGCTGTCAATTCTGACAAGAACAACTCTGTCACTGGACTGTTCACAGTAACTCATTCTGTGCCTTTCATTACTATTCATAATGAATGCTACTCCCATTATACTAGTTTCCACTGCTGTTGATATTACCCTATTCTCACCTGACCAGAAATCCTTATATTCTTTGTGTTTCACTTTACTGACCACCACTATATCTAGATTGAGCCTTAGCATTTTCGTTTTCAAATTTTCTATCTTCCCCACCATGTTGAAACTCCTGACATTCCGCGTCTCGACTCATATCCTTTCATTAAGCAATGGAAAATCCAGGATGGTATGTAACAATATTATGAGAATGAAAGTTGCTACTCACTATATAGCGGAGATGCTGAGTCACAGATAGGCACAACGAAAAGATTTTCACACTTAAAGCTTTCGGCCAATGGCCTTTGACGCAAACGTAACTCATGCACATGACTGCAGTCTCAGGCAACTGAAACCACACTGCGAACAGCAGCACCAGTGCATGATGGGAGTGGCAACTGGGTGGGGGAAAGGAGGAGGCTGGGGCGGGGAGGGAGAGGTATAGTATGTGCGGTTGGCAGATAGTGAAGTGCTCCAGGGTGGGTGGCAGGTGGGAGAGATGGGGGAGGGAAGTAGTGGAAAAGGATAGAAATAAATAAAAAATAAAAAAAGACTGGGTGTGGTGTTGGAATGACAGCTGTGTAGTGTTGGAATTGGAGCAGGGAAGGGGCTGGATAACTGAGGATAGCGACTAATGAAGGTTGAGGCCAGGAGGGTTATGGGAATGTAGGATGTATTGCAGGGAAAGTTCCCACCTGCACAATTCAAAAAAGCTGGTGGTAGGAAGGATTCATATGGCGTGGGCTGTGAATCAGTCATTGAAATGGATATCATGTTTGGCAGTGTGTTCAGCAACAGTTTGTTGGTGGCCATTCATGCAGAGAGACAGCTTGTTGGTTGTCATGCCTACATAGAATGCAGCACAGAGGTTGCAGCTTAGCTTGTAGACCACATGACTTGGTTTCACAGGTAGTCCTGCCTTTGATGGGATAGATGATGATAGTGACCGGACTGGAGTAGGTGGTGGTGGGAGGATGTATGGGACAGGTCTTGCATCTAGGTCTATTGCAGGGGTATGAGCCATGAGATAAGGGATTGGGAGCAGGGGTTGTGTAAGGATGGACAAATGTATTGTGTAGGTTCGGTGGATGGCGGAATACCACTGTGGGAGGGGTGGGAAGGATAGTGGGCATTTCTCATTTCAGGGTACGATAAGAGGTAATCGAAACCCTGACGGAGAATGTAATTCAGTTGCTCCAGTCCTGGGTGGTAATGAGTTATGAGGGGAATGCTCCCCTGTGGTCAGATGGTGGGGCTTTGGGAGGTGGTGGGAGACTGGAAACATAATTTCATTTGGAATCCATCAGGCATTGGGAAACATAGTGTTGAATAGCGGTAAGGCCATGGGCATTAGAAATGTTAGAGTATGAAAGGTGGCATCAATAGTAACAAGCAGGGCACCATGTGGTAAAGGGACAGGAACTGTGAAGAGTCAGTGGAGGAAATGGTTGGTATCTTTTATATAGGAGGGTAGGTTCTGGGTAATAGGTTGAAGGTGTTGATCTACAAGAGCAGAGATTCTCTCAGTGGGGGCACAATAACTGGCCACAACGGGGTGTCCTGGGTGGGTAGGTTTATGAACTTTAGGAAGGATGTAGAAGGTAGGAGTGCAGGGAGTGGTAAGGGTGAGTAGGGAGATTGTCTCTGGGGACAGGTTCTGGGATGGGCCTAAGAATTTGAGTAGTGACTGGAGATCCTGCTGGATTACTGGAATGGGGTCGCTGTGACGAGGTTTGTAGGTGGAAGCACAGGCTGCGAAGCAGTCATTGGAATGAAGAGTGATTCTTCATTTCAGTGACTTCTTGACAGCCTGTGCCATATGGATCCTTCCCTCCAACACCAGCTTTTCTGAATTGCACAGATTGGAACCCCCCTTAAATATATCCTACATTCTCATAACCCTCCTGCCCTCAACCTTTGTTAGTCTTTTTTTTTCACCCATCGAGCCCCTTCCCTGTTGCCATTCACAACCATACAGCCCTCATTCCACCATCGCACCCGGTCTTTTTACTTCTTTCGTTTTCCCCTACTCCCCTCCCCACCTCTCTTCTGCTCTCCATCTAACCTCCTGACTGCACATAGCTGCCTAACCCTTTCTCCACCTTGTCCCTGCGTGCTCCCCAGCAGCACTGGACTGTCCGCCACCCTACCCTATTATCCTTCCCCCTCCCCGCCCCAGCCTCCTCCTTATTCCCACCCAGTTGCCACTCCCATCTGTGGTGCACTAGTGCTGCTGCTCGCAATGAGAGTTCAGTTGCCTGTGACTGCAGTCACGTGTGTGATTTGCAATAGCGCGCGGGCACGCGTGTGTGTGTGTGTGTGTGTGTGTGTGTGTGTGTGTGTGTGTGTGTGTGTGTGTCCTATCTGCGACAGCATCTCCGCTGTATGGTGAGTGGCAACTTTTCTTTTTATAATATTGATAATTTACTACATTTTGTTGTTATGTGCCTTCTCATTTGGCAAGTCTGGAGTAAGATGGGGATGTACCATGAAAAAGTGATTTACAAAAAGAAGAATTAAACATTTTTTTCATCTGGAGTTTGATCCTACTATAAGATGTACTGAAGATAATTTCATTATAATTTGATTTAGCAAATTTGAAGATTATTTTATTGCATGTGGAAGACAAGGTCATTACATTAGTGAGCAATTTAGTACTGAGAGCAAGGTTAGGCAGCTGTAGTAAATAAAAGAAACTTAAGGCTTTGCAATAACTTCAAGTTGTTATGTTACTGAATATTGGATTTTACTTCTCATCTGAGGTGAATTAAGACTTTACTTAACATTTACATCGAGGAACTGTGAATATGTGGTGTGATTTTTATATATATAATACCTGGTGGTTATAATTAAACTGACAGTATTCTGAGTGCTTCAGTGTGGACTGTACACATTCGCAGGATGTTGAAACACCCTAAGTATGTTCATTAATTGGTCTGCTCACAGAGTATGCTGAAAACATAATAGTCCCACTTTCTGTTGTAAGCAGTCGGAATATGTTTGCAGGAGAAGGGGTGAACAATCAAACACATCATAATGGTGGTCATGGCACACATAATGGGATATGGTCACAAGTTGACAACATGTGTTCTACAGGGTCTCCCAACTTGGCAACATGCTACACCCATAGCACTGCACAGTTGGCAGTTGCTTGCAGCATATCCAGTGTGATCATAGTGATATGTTGTCCTACACTATCCTTCAGATCAGAAAGAGCCTTTATACATGCCTGATAGATGTGGTCTTTCATATGTTCCCACAACCAGAAGTCACAGATTTATGTCCTGGGAGGCCACACATCTTTAAATTGCCTAGAGATGATGTAGTTGTTACCAAAGTTTCTAAGTGACATGTGGTGTTGCCTCATCCTCTATTAAAATAGTGGTGTGGATGTAGTTGAGTTCGTACTAAGTTGGAATCGAACATTAAATATTGAGGTACTTTAATGTGCAGACGTCTCTACAGGTCCAGAAGGTGTCGTGTGCTTCAAGAAAAACGGGCCGAGAATGAGGGAGCTTGTGAAACCACAGCACACAGTCACATAAGTTGAATGCAGTGGTTGTTCCTGCACAATATGTGGCTGAGTAGAACCCCATATGCGACATTTCTGTACATTCTTGGCACCGTTCAGAGTAAAATGTACCTTGTCTGTCTAAAGACATTCTCTGGCCACATGTCATCCATTTCCACAAGTGCCAAAAAACGAAGAGCAAAGTCATGGCATTACAGCCTACCTTGGGGCACCATTTGTTGCACATTCTTAATCTTGTTGGGATACCAGTGCAAAATGTGCTGCAATCCTTTTGTACCGGTAACCAGGGGGAAGAGAATTCCTGTGGCACTGGCTGAAAAATCTGAGGCATGTGTTCCACCGTGGACCATAGCTACATCAACTACTGCCATGGGAATGGGGTGCCTTCCTCTCCCTGCTTAAGTTACCTGTTTATTGATAATTTTCCTTAGCCCATTTTTTCACATGAGGTCTCTTTCCAGCTGTTTCTGTCAGAGATATTCCCACAATGCAGTGCTGCTATTGCTGCCATGCTGGTAAAACAAAGTTACCAGCAGTGCACGACCTTTCTTCTTAATAGCCATTACATTTCATGTGGGAAAACTTCAAGCTTCATAATCCTTTACACCAACAGTCACTTCACAAAAGAAATCAACACACATCAGCAACTGACAAATAGCTTACTGACATCAAAACAGGAAACCTTTCGCACTCTGACTGCTCACAGCACAATATTTTCACCTGGTAGTAGAAGAGGCAACTATTATTATTTGTTTTTTTCCAGCATACTCCACAACCACACCGATTAATAACATGCCTATGATGTTCCAGAAGAATCAACAATAATTGAAAGCAATATAAATGTTTATTTATGACACTGGAAAGTTACTAAGTGCTGTGTACTTCAAGTAAAAACAGTTTTAAAATACTTATTATTATCTGCAAAGAATAAATGTAAATGACTTTTTCTTGACAATATTAGTCACCAAGCTGTTGTCAGAAAAAATCAAGAAGAAGACAAATACGCCACTGCACATTATAAAATGACTTTCGGCAGCATATATCAAACATAAAGAAGAATTCAAAAGTAGTGAAGCAATTCTAAATCATTCTCAAGATGAACGTATTCAAACATTGCACATGAAAAGCAAATTTTAAAAATTCACATGCATTACATATTCTTCAAACATAATCAGAATCTGTGACATTAATTCAAAAAGGCTAGAGTGTGCTGTAGCCAGGCTCTCCTTCATTAATGTCAATTGGCAGTCTGCATTCTGCTGCCAGCAATTTCTATAAGACACAACCAGGTGGCACAGTAAGTAATTATCATGCAGCAACCACACTACAAGCAACAAGACGACAAGCAGTTGGCAAACGGCATTGGCATTTAGAGGCGAGACAACAATGCAGACAAGCAGCAATGGTCTGTGAGACAAGGCACTTCACATATGACATCCCAAGAGGATCAACTTTTTTAAAATCTGGTGGGGTCTGTTACTTTAATGTACAATATCCTGTGAGGTGATTTCTCAATTTCACCAGATGTTATCAGTTGATTGAGTGAAGTGGTTACATGGATACCCAGTTACAAAGCCAATCTGTAGAACACTAGTCAATTAAGAAAGAAAATATTTGAGGGAATTTAGTTCTTTACTGAAAGACACATTCAAAATAAAACTAATTGATTATTACTTAGTTTACCATACCAATTATAACTTTTCACATTAACATTCATCAGGAGATTGCCATAATTGTTTTCATAGATTGAAATATTACTTCAGAATAATTAGGGTTGATTTCACAGCAAGCAACAGATATAAAAGCAGAAATGGACAAAAACATTTTCAGCTGAATAAAAGAAACTGGATTTAAGTTCTCACTTTAATGCAAGGATGAACATACTATAAAGGGAGTTGAATTAGGATTTAAACATGTAAGAGACTTAGAGGAGCATCTATAATTTGTAGATGAATGGCTGGAACGCAGAATAGAATATCTGCATACAATTAAATAAGTTTAGGCCAATTTGGTGAAGAGGATAGAAAGTTTAGAAAAGAAACTGTTAAATACAAATGGTAATTTACAAAGAGCCACAACTCAAAACTTTGTAACGCTTTCAGTAATTAGAAATAGAAGTATATTTAGGAAAATTAGAATCGGCTATGGGAGATTAAATTAAGGAGTTTACTGATTGAAATAAGTGATTTGCTGAGGATAAGTTAATGTCTTCACTTACTACTGTGCAAGCTGACATAAGATCCACATTAAATGCTAATAGGAATAAAAGGTATACTACACTCGATTCACCAGTTAATAAATATCTAAAACCTGACTGTGCAAGATGAGAGGTATGAAAGAAATTGGAACAACTACATATAAAAGAAACATAAGTTACAATACAATGCTTGGAATGATTTCTTGCTGTATGTAAGTAAGCAATTGAACTATAAAATTTGAACTTCTACACTATCAGGGGATGTATGCTCAGTATTGTTTCTTAAGGCATTTAAGAGTATGTTACAAGAGATCTGGAGTGACTGAAAGAAAATGGTTTCCCATATGTCACTTTAATGGGGCACAACAGGGTGTGCCACTGCAGCTGTAATGGACACAGTGAAATGTAAACTGTGTAATAATTATACTCAGTGGAGTAATGTTAATCATTTATTTATCAGTTTATCATTTTAACTGCATCTTATATTAAAAAATATCTGTATGCAGGATGGTAGTTTCCTTTGTGTGCGCAAAATAAATAATTCTTTTTATTAGAACCCACACTTCAATTGGAAGACTTACAGTGGGTTCGCAGCAGTCTTTTAAATTCAGGCACAGGACTGAAAGTGCACAGAAGAAATTACTTTCAGAATTATTCAAGCAAAATATTTAGATGATCCAGTTAGAGAAGACCATTTACTAGAAGTGCTTATTAGTAGTTAACCATGGAGGGTAACGGGTAATCGCCTTGGTAAGGAATGGAGGAAGGTATCAACTTTATTATATTATCTCAAACAGATTGACATATGGGAGAAACTATCTGACAAATGGCAAAATGGTAACAGTTCAAATAATGAAAAGTTGAACGAGACAAACCAGAATAATCATCATCATCATCATACAGAAAGATCAAAGCATGGTAAAGGATATAATGTGAGAGCATATAAATGGAAAAATAAAGCGATATAAAGAACATTAGAACAAAGTGTTTCAAAACAGCATTAACGACAAAGAAAAAAAAAAAAAAAAAAAGGAATTACAAGGCGTCCATGGTGTGGCTTGGTTTGCAGATGAACGACATAATAGAAAATCTATGATAACAATATTGTGAAAAGGAAAGTGCTCCTCACCATATAGCGGAGATGCTGAGTGGCCAGTGAGGCCTTCATCAAAAATAGACAACCCCCCCCCACACACACACACACACGTGTGCGCGCGACTGCAGTCTCAAGCAACTGAAACCACACTGAGTTGCAGCACCAGTGCATGATGGGAATGGTGACTGGGTGGGGGTAAGGAGGAGGATGGGGCAGGGAGGGTGAGGGATAGTAGGGTGGGGTAGTGGACAGAGAAGTGCTGCAGGTTAGACAGAGCGTGGGAATAGCGGAAGAGGGGAGGTGTAAAAACACTGGGTACGGTGGTGGAATGAGGGCTGTGTAGTGCTGCAATGGAAACAGGGAAGGGGCTGGGTAGGTCAGGACAATGACTAACGAAGGTTGAGGCCAGGAGGGTTACGGAAATGTAGGATGTATTGCAGGGAAATTTTCACCTACACAATTCAGAAAATCTGGTGTTGGTGGGAAGGATCCACATGGCACAGGCTGTGAAGCAGTCATTGAAATGAAGGATGTCATGTTTGTCAGCGTGCTCAGCTACAGGGTGGTTCACTTGTTCCTTGGCCACAGTTTGTCACTGGCCATTCATGTGGACAGACAGCTTGTTGATTGCCATGCCCATAAAGAATGCAGCACAGTGGCTGCAGCTTAGCTTCTATATCACATGACTGGTTTCACAGGTAGCCCGCCTTTGATGGGATAGGTGATGTATGTGACCGAACTGGATTAGGTGGTGGTGGGAGGATGTATGGGACAAAGAAATAAGCAGGGTATGAACAAACTCTTGTCTTGAAAGTAATATTAAGCTGAAACTTACACCTAGGCTGAGTAAGTTAAGGCAGAAAATATATATATATATATATATATATATATATATATATATATATATATATATATATATATATATATATATAACAGAGGGAAACATTCCACGTGGAAAAAATATATCTAAAAAGAAAGATGATGAGACTTACCAAACAAAAGCGCTGGCAGGTCGATAGACACACAAACAAACACAAACATACACACAAAATTCAAGCTTTCGCAACAAACTGTTGCCTCATCAGGAAAGAGGGAAGGAGAGGGAAAGACGAAAGGATGTGGGTTTTAAGGGAGAGGGTAAGGAGTCATTCCAATCCCGGGAGCGGAAAGACTTACCTTAGGGGGAAAAAAGGACAGGTATACACTCGCACACACACACATATCCATCCACACATACAGACACAAGCAGACATATTTTGCTTGTGTCTGTATGTGTGGATGGATATGTGTGTGTGTGCGAGTGTATACCTGTCCTTTTTTCCCCCTAAGGTAAGTCTTTCCGCTCCCGGGATTGGAATGACTCCTTACCCTCTCCCTTAAAACCCACATCCTTTCGTCTTTCCCTCTCCCTCTCCTTCCCTCTTTCCTGATAAGGCAACAGTTTGTTGCGAAAGCTTGAATTTTGTGTGTATGTTTGTGTTTGTTTGTGTGTCTATCGACCTGCCAGCGCTTTTGTTTGGTAAGTCTCATCATCTTTCTTTATATATATATATATATATATATATATATATATATATATATATATATATATATATATATATATATATATATATATGATCTTGACTGCTTATGTAAGGAAACAAATCTACATATATTTAAGGAAAAGTACAGTCAAGCCAAAAAATCTTTTAAGACAGACCTTTTACACTTGAGGAAACAGATAAACAATATTGCAATAGAGCATTTGGCCAACATAGGTAAGGCATCTTGGAGACTAATCAGTAAACATTGTAAAGCCACAGAGTGAACCAGTTAGCATTAGACTCAAGAGCCATCTAGTGAAAGATCCAAATGAAGTATGTATTTTAGTCAATAAGCATTTTATCTCTCTTTTTGACCAACCATCCCCTATTATAGATCTACAGGCTGGCACATCAAATGATGTCATGGATGGTATAGAGCTCGAATTTATGGAGGTGAATCAACAGGAAATACTTAACACAATATACAAGCTAACGAACAAGCATTCATCTGGATGGGATGGTATCTCAAGTGTGGTGTTAAAGAAATGTGCCAATGAAATAACTTAACCCCTTACCTATCTTATCAACTGTAGTATTAATGAAAACATATACCCAAATGCCTTAAAAATGAGCGTAATTCAGCCAATCCATAAGAAAGGAAGTAAAGAAGTAGTTTCAAATTATAGACCGTTATAACTAATCCCTACCTTCAGTAAAAAATTTGAATCAGTCATCCTATCACAACTCACATTTTTCTCAAGACACAAAATGCTTACTGAAACGCAGAATGGGTTTAGGAAAGACCTAAGCACGGCCATTGCTGTTACCTGTTTCTTCCATGAAGTATATAGCAATATAGAATGAAGTATGTACACAGCTGGAATATTCCTTGACCTGAGCAAAGATTTTGACTCAGTAAACCATGGGCTTCTCTTAAAAAAACTGTGGGCATACAATATCAGTGATGCATCAATGAAACTTCTATCCACCTATCTGGTGAATCGGAAGCAGTGTACGAAACTTACACCTCAAATTGACAAGATCTTAACCTTTATATCCACAAGTGAAATAGTGACACAGGGAGTCCCTCAAGTCTCAGTTCTTGGACCTATATATATATAGTATATAGTAATGACATTGTACACCCCATTAACTCGCACATTGTAAATTATGCTGATGACACCTCAATTTTATTTCATGGTAAAGATTGTGAGGAACAAATTTTCAACAATTAATGGGATACTAGAATTAAAGTTCATATTTTCATGCACAAGGATTAATGGTCAATGTAAATAAATCCCAGATGCTAATATTTACAACTGGCAGCTCTCACCACTCATGCGTAAATGAGGTATGTGGCATAGTGGCAGAGGAAGCAAACGAGTGTAAATTTCTAGGGCTCCATCTCAACTCAAACCTCCGATTAATTAGCCACATTAATGCTGTATTTAAAAAAGTCAGCAATGGGCTGTATCTTCATAGCCAACTGTCCAAAATGGTGCCCACCCACGGGCTTAAAACTGTATATTACGGGACAATCTATTCCCATCTTAGCTACTGTGCAGAAATATGTGGGGGTTGCTGCAGACATTCACCTTAACAGAGTACTATTGCCACAAAAAAAAAAAAAGAGGGTTAAGGATTATACATGAACTAGGCTATAAAGACCCTTGCCTTGATTTTTTTCAGACAACACAAGTACTTCACCAGATACTCTTTGTATTTTTATAAATTAATCACTTTTTTGGTCTCTCAGAAAACTGAAGTAACTAAATATAGTGATGCACTTGGCTGCAACACCAGGTCCAAAGAGAATTACTACCAACAAAGAACATAAATAAAAATGACGGGCCAAAGGCCATGTACTAATGGACTGATATGGTATAATAAAGTGCCAGAGTCCATGAAAAACAGTTATAAAAAGCAAATCAAATCAAAACTAAAAGAATTCTCAATTGAAAAGTGTCACTATTCAATCAACTAATTTTAAACGGTTAAGTTTAAGAGTTGTAAAATATGTATAAAAAATAATTGGCTGTATTAATATGTGTGAGACGTAATGTATTTTCACAAGCATCAACTTACTGTTTAATTATTACCTGTAAGACTAAGATCTAAATGTATTTTATGTTTGTAACTGTACTTGACATTTGCAAAAGCCATCATATTGATGACTCCACGAAAGAAAAAAAATAAATAAATAAAAAGGTCTTGCATCTAAGTCTGTTACAGGGGAATGAGCAATGAGGTACGGTGTTAGGAGCAGGGGTTGCGTAAGAATGGACAAGTATATTCTGTAGGTTCAATGGACAGCAGAATACCACTGTGGGAGGGGTGGGGAGGATAGTGGGCAGGACATTTCTCATTTCAGGGCACAACGAGAGGTAGTTGAAACCGTGGCAGAGAATGTAATTCAGTTGCTCCAGTCCTGGGTGGTATGTACTGAGTTATGAGGGGAATGCTCCTCTGTGGCCTGACAGTGGGACTTTGGGAGGTGGTGGGAGACTGGAAAGATAAGGCATTGGAGATACGTTTGTGTACAAGGTTGGGAGGATAATTATGGACTGTAAAGGCTTCAATGAGTTGTTGTTGTTGTTGTGGTCTTCAGTCCTGAGACTGGTTTGATGCAGCTCTCCATGCTACTCTTTCCTGTGCAAGCTTCTTCATCTCCCAGTACCTACTGCAACCTACATCCTTCTGAATCTGCTTAGTGTATTCATATCTTGGTCTCCCTCTACGATTTTTACCCTCCACGCTGCCCTCAAATGCTAAATTTGTGATCCCTTGATGCCTCAAAACATGTCCTACCAACCGATCCCTTCTTCTAGTCAAGTTGTGCCACAAACTTCTCTTCTCCCCAATCCTATTCAATACCTCCTCATTAGTTACGTGATCTACCCACCTTATCTTCAGCATTCTTCTGTAGCACCACATTTCGAAAGCTTCTATTCTCTTCTTGTCCAAACTGGTTATCGTTCATGTTTCACTTCCATACATGGCTACACTCCATACAAATACTTTCAGAAACGACTTCCTGACACTTAAATCTATACTAGATGTTAACAAATTTCTCTTCTTCAGAAACGATTTCCTTGCCATTGCCAGTCTACATTTTATATCCTCTCTACTTCGACCATCATCAGTTATTTTACTCCCTAAATAGCAAAACTCCTTTACTACTTTAAGTGTCTCATTTCCTAATCTAATCCCCTCAGCATCACCCGATTTAATTTGACTACATTCCATTATCCTCGTTTTGCTTTTGTTGATGTTCATCTTATATCCTCCTTTCAAGACACTGTCCATTCCGTTCAACTGCTCTTCCAAGTCCTTTGCTGTCTCTGACAGAATTACAATGTCATCGGCGAACCTCAAAGTTTTTACTACTTCTCCATGAATTTTAATACCCACTCCGAATTTTTCTTTTGTTTCCTTTACTGCTTGCTCAATATACAGATTGAATAACATCGGGGAGAGGCTACAACCCTGTCTCACTCCTTTCCCAACCACTGCTTCCCTTTCATGCCCCTCGACTCTTATAACTGCCATCTGGTTTCTGTACAAATTGTAAATAGCCTTTCGCTCCTTGTATTTTACCCCTGCCACCTTCAGAATTTGAAAGAGAGTATTCCAGTTAACGTTTTCAAAAGCTTTCTCTAAGTCTACAAATGCTAGAAACGTAGGTTTGCCTTTTCTTAATCTTTCTTCTAAGATAAGTCATAAGGTTATTATTGCCTCACGTGTTCCAACATTTCTACGGAATCCAAACTGATCTTCCCCGAGGTCCGCTTCTACCAGTTTTTCCATTCGTCTGTAAATAATTCACGTTAGTATTTTGCAGCTGTGACTTATTAAACTGATAGTTCGGTAATTTTCACATCTGTCAACACCTGCTTTCTTTGGGATTGGAATTATTATATCCTTCTTGAAGTCTGTGGGTACTTCGCCTGTCTCATACATCTTGCTCACCAGATGGTAGAGTTTTGTCATGACTGGCTCTCCCAAGGCCATCAGTAGTTCTAATGGAATGTTGTCTACTCCCGGGGCCTTGTTTCGACTCAGGTCTTTCAGTGCTCTGTCACACTCTTCACGCAGTA
This sequence comes from Schistocerca nitens, assembly GCF_023898315.1. NCBI lineage: Eukaryota > Metazoa > Arthropoda > Insecta > Orthoptera > Acrididae > Schistocerca > Schistocerca nitens. Next base: position 366,338,707 of record NC_064621.1, read on the forward strand.
TCTTATCTCCCATTTCATCTTCATCTACATCCTCTTCCATTTCCATAATATTGTCCTCAAGTACATCGCCCTTGTATAAACCCTCTATATACTCCTTCCACCTTTCTGCCTTCCCTTCTTTGCTTAGAACTGGGTTGCTACCTGAGCTCTTGATATTCATACAAGTGGTTCTCTTCTCTCCAAAGGTCTCTTTAATTTTCCTGTAGGCAGTATCTATCTTACCCCTAGTGAGACAAGCCTCTACATCCTTACATTTGTCCTCTAGCCATCCCTGCTTAGCCATTTTGCACTTCCTGTCGATCTCATTTTTGAGACGTTTGTATTCCTTTTTGCCTGCTTCATTTACTGCATTTTTATATTTTCTCCTTTCATCATTTAAATTCAATATTTCTTCTGTTACCCAAGGATTTCTATTAGCCCTCATCTTTTTACCTACTTGATCCTCTGCTGCCTTCACTACTTCATCCCTCAGAACTACCCATTCCTCTTCTACTGTATTTCTTTCCCCCCATTCCTGTCAATTGTTCCCCTATGCTCTCCGTGAAACTCTCTACAACCTCTGGTTCTTTCAGTTTATCCAGGTCCCATCTCCTTAAATTCCCTCCTTTTTGCAGTTTCTTCAGTTTCAATCTGCAGTTCATAACCAATAGATTGTGGTCAGAATCCACATCTGCCCCTGGAAATGTCTTACAATTTAAAACCTGGTTCCTAAATCTCTGTCTTACCATTATATAATCTATCTGATACCTTTTAGTATCTCCAGGATTCTTCCAGGTATACAACCTTCTTTTATGATTCTTGAACCAAGTGTTAGCTATGATTAAGTTATGCTCTGTGCAAAATTCTACAAGGCGGCTTACTCGCGGCTTCAATGAGAGACTCGGTATATTTCGAAAGGAACTGCTCATCACTGCAGATGCAATGACCATAGGTGGCTAGGCTGTATGGCAGCAATATCTTGGTATGGAATGGCTGGCAGCTGTCAAAGTGGATGTATTGCTGCTGGTTAGTTGGTTTGATATGGACGGAGGTACTGATGTAGCCACCTTTGAGGTGGAGGCCAACATCTAGGAAGGTGGCTCATTGGGTTGAGTAGGACCAAGTGAAGCCAATGGGTCAGAAGTTGAGGTTCGGGAAGAATCTGGATAGGGTCTTCTTAGCCTCGATCCAGATCACAAAGATATCATCAATGAATTTGAACCAGGTGAGGGCAGTAGGATTCTGGGTGTTTAGGAAGAATTCCTCTAGATGGCCCATGAATGGGTTGGCATAGGATGGTGCCATGTGGGTGCCCATAGCCATACTTTGGATTTGTTTGTAGGTATGCCTTCAAAGGAGAAGTAATTGTGGGTGAGGTCATGGCAACTACGAAGGAGGTTGTTGGTATGAAATCCATCAGGAATTGGGAACGGTAGTGTTCAATAGCAATAAGATTGTGTGCATTAGGGATGTTAGTGTAAAGGGAGGTGGCATCAATAGTGACGAGCAGGGCATCATGTGATAAAGGGACAAGAGCTGTGGAGAGTCGATGGAGGAAATGGTTGGTATCTTTTATATAGGAGGGTAGATTCTGGGTAATAGTTTGAAGATGTTGGTCTATGACAGCAGAGATTCTCTCAGTGGGTCACAGTAACCAGCCACAATGGGGCGTCCTGGGTGGTTGGGTTTATGGACTTAAGGAAGCATGTAGAAGGTAGGCACGCAGGGAGTGGTGAAGGTGAGCAGAGAGATGGACTCTGGGGAGATGTTCTGGGATGGGCCTAAGGATTTGAGGAGTGACTGGAGATCCTGCTGGATTCTGGAACATGGTCACTGTAGCAAGGTTTGTAGATGGAAGTATCTGACAGCTGGTGGTGTCTTTCTGCCAGGTAATCCATGTGGCCAAAAACAACAGTGGTGGATCATTTACCTGCAGGTAGGATTATAAGGTTGGGATCAATTTTTAGATGGTGGACTGCAGTTATTTCTGAGGATGTAAGGTTAGTTTGCATGTTGAGAGATTTGGGGAATGATAGTGAGGCAAGGTACGAGGTTAAGAACTTCTGAAAAGTTAATGGGTGGGGATTTTGGGCAGTGGAGGTGGACCACAGTTGGATGGAGGAGTGAACTGAGTTAGACAGAGTCAGACTGGTTGCGCTGGTGGGGAAAAAGTGTTTCCCCTTTGGGAGTGGGGTAAAAGGTGCGGCCTTTGGATAGAACTGATGTTTCTGTGGGGCTAAGGCTTCTGGGGAATATGTTCATGACTGTGTTAAGGGTCTGTTTAGGTTCTCGATTCTCTGTGGTGGTGGGAAGGAGTTTTGGAGGGTGGGGTAAGTGTAATAGGTCTGTGAGACAGGGTTTGTCAGCTATGAGGGAATGTGGGGAGGTCTGGAATTTGTTATAGAGGTGTGGACTGTGGTACTCCAAGGCAGGAGTAGAAAGTTAGCAGGATGAGGAGCTTTTTGAGGTGGCATTGTGTATATTGCTCTAGTTCCTGGAGGGCAAGAGTTTCAATGTGTGTCATGGGTTTGAGGAATTTGGGATTGCATATAAGGAGAATTTTGCAAATGGAGAGTAAGTAGTGCAAGGAGGTTTGGGCTTGGTTGATATGTTTTAGCAGGACTATCTTGGTGAGTGCTAAGGACTGGTGGAATCTGGACAGGTAGAGGTCATTGTGGAAGGAGGGGTGGCAGACAGAGATGGGTAATCTGATGGTAAGGAAACTTTTCAGTATTGATGCAGATGGAAGGAGCAAGAATCCATGGTGGTGGAAAAAATGCAAAAAATTACGTAAATAACGTAGAATTATGTCCAAAAAATTCACAAAAATACGCCAAAATACCTGTGAAAAATCACGAGAAGGATGAAATGGATGCAGAAGGGGGAAACAAGATGAAATCTTAAGGAGTCTATGATAAACTCACTAAAATTGGTGTGAAGTCACAAAGAGATCAAAGAAAAAGAGCAACTTACCTTTTCATAATATTGCTACATTCCATCCAGGATTTTCCATTGTTTGATTTTTGCCTGACGGCTTTCCTTCAATCCTAGCCCAGTGCTGGTATCCTTTGTCACTATTTTCTAATGCATCACTATATCAATGTGTATCCTTCTTCTATCTTGTGTTTCTCTTGTTGCCTTACAAATTGCACTGCATGCTCTACTTATCAACCATCTTGGCCACACACAACTGTCGGCTACTAGACCACACTAATTGTTGGTGCATCATGTTATGTCCCACATTACTCCCGCCGATATCATCAATGCGATGCCTTCAAATTGATCACTCTCCTTGTGTCACTCTCCCGTATTTTCACATGTTATTCCCTGCACCTTTCCAGTGCCACATGCTCTTGTATCTCATCCTATGAACCCCCTCCCCAACCTGTACTCTCTCACCATTCTATCCCAGTTAGTACCCCTAATTCCACGTCATCCAGTATTATATATATATGACTGGATGACGTGGAATTAGGGGCACTAACTGGGATAGAATGGTGAGAGATCACTCTCCTTGTGTCACTCTCCCGTATTTTCACATGTTATTCCCTGCACCTTTCCGGTGCCACATGCTCTTGTATCTCATCTCTGCCCACAAATGTCTGCTTGTGTCTGTGTATGTGCGGATGGATATGGGTGTGTTTGCAAGTGTATACCTGTCCTTTTTTCCCCCTAAGGTAAGTAAGTCTTTCCACTCCCGGGATTGGAATGACTCCTTACCCTCTCTCTTAAAACCCACATCCTTTCGTCTTTCCCTCTCCTTCCCTCTTTCCTGACGAAGCAACCGTTGGTTGCGAAAGCTTGAATTTTGTGTGTATGTTTGTGTTTGTTTGTGTGTCTATCGACACATCTGTGTGTATCTATCTAGCGCTTTCGTTTGGTAAGTCACATCATCTTTGTTTTTAGATATATTTTTGCCACGTGGAATGTTTCCCTCTATTATATCCATATCATCAATTTGAACCCAACAATTAGGTTTGTTATTGTCACTGTTGTATTTCGAAATCTTTTCTGTCGTCTTATTTTCTCTCTCTGTTTTTGCCACTAGTTTCACTTTGTATTCACCTTCTCCTTTTTACCGTAATTTACTATACAATTTTATCCCGCCTATATATACTCAATAACACGTAACCCACTTCCAAACCATAACCAAAAAAAATTTTTTTTTTTCCGCTTTCAACACTACCGCTGCTATAAAATCCACCGTTTCTAGTTCACAAACAGTTCCTTTCACCTCTTAAACAACCATTTCCCACATCACTGGTCATTTTTAGCCGCTTCCCACAGGTTTTAACGTCATTATTTCTTCGTCAGACAATTGTTAGCCTCATTTTCATAATCTGCCACCACAAAACCACTCCTTTTAATACATTTACACGCAGTGTTTTCGAAATTTTCCCGAATTTCTATACCCTTTAACGTGTTTTGGTGGCAACACAATCACCTAACCTTTGTGGACATCGTTGTCTACCAACCCAAGTTCACCACAGGATCAACATAGCCCAGCTTTAACCAACACTTTTTCGCCTTTTTTCACACCAGATCTCCAGTTGCTTTCTAGTTCACCTTTCTCTCTCCCCATATATTTTTATTTTCATTTTCATTTCAGCCTTCCACCTTCTAATACCATGTCACCCTCACAACACCCTCACAACGACCCCATTAAGTTTTATTTACATTCCCTCCGCAAACATGCCTTCGCCCTAGCCAGGTTACGCTGCCATATTTTATTTTCTCAGGCTTGTCTGACATTCGGCATTACCCCTAAAGGCCTCACACTTAAAGTCCCCATCTCTGGCTGCAACCCTTCTTTCCATCAGTCCCTATACCAATTCCAAACCGAACAATCCATTGCCCTCACCCATCTAATCCTTCACCTACACATCAACTCAGCCAACGAACACACCCGTCAACTCCTATCCTTAATAAAAGTCCTCAGTCTTTCCTCTCCCACATCCACACTGGCTGTTCAGAGCATCCTCCTACAGGCCAACCGCAAATTAGAACAGCATGCCACCCTCCACCTCAAAAAACTATCCAATCTCCTGGTTTCCCACCTCCGGAAAGGCAACTCACTCACTTTTCACAACCTTTCCAACAAACCTCAACCTCTTCTCATTGCACACAAACCCAGTCTCTCCCATCTACTCAATCTCCCACTTCCAGCTCCACTCCCTCCAAAACCTCAAAATTCCAATCAACACAATCTGGAACCACAACACCCTAATTCAGTAGTTAACCTTTCCTCCAAACCTCTCTCCCAATCCGAAACCTCTGTCCTATCCAAAGGCCTCACCTTCAGCCCCACTCCCAGATTCAACCAAACAGCCCTTGTCAAAGATTTACTGTCCTACACTCGTACTCTCTGCTGGAAATATCACTTTGCCACGAAGAAAAATGATCCTAATCCTACTCCTAATGATCCAAATCCCCAAGACACTATCCAAATTGAACCCTGCCTGGAACAGTTCCGTCCTCCGTCACAGCGGGACCCACATCCTCTTCCTCAAAATCACCCTCTCCAAACCTTCCAGGAATTTCTGACCTCCAGCCTTGCCTCTCAATCCTTCTTAAAAAACCTTAATCCTACTCCCAACATCACCACTGCTGAAGCCCAGGCTATCCGTGATCTGAAGGCTGACCGATCCATCGTCGTTCTTCTGGCTGACAAGGGTTCCACAACCGTGGTACTTGATCGTCGGGAGCATGTGGCTGAGGGACTGCGTCAGCTTTCAGACAACACCACATACAAAGTTTGCCAAGGTAATCCCATTCCTGATGTCCAGGCGGAGCTTCAAGGAATCCTCAGAACCTTAGGCCCCCTACAAAACCTTTCACCTGACTCCATCAACCTCCTGACCCCACCGACACCCCGCACCCCTACCTTCTACCTTCTTCCTAAAATTCACAAACCCAATCATCCCGGCCGCCCCATTGTAGCTGGTTACCAAGCCCCCACAGTACGTATCTCTGCCTACGTAGATCAACACCTTCAACCCATTACATGCAGTCTCCCATCCTTCATCAAAGACACCAACCACTTTCTCGAATGGCTGGAATCCTTACCCAATCTGTTACCCCCGGAAACCATCCTTGTAACCATTGATGCCACTTCCTTATACACAAATATTCCGCACATCCAGGGCCTCACTGCGATGGAGCACTTCCTTTCATGCCGATCACCTGCCACCCTACCTAAAACCTCTCCTCATTACCTTAGCCAGCTTCAGCCTGACCCACAACTTCTTCACTTTTGAAGGCCAGACATACCAACAATTAAAGGGAACAGCCATGGGTACTAGGATGTCCCCCTCGTACGCCAACCTATTCATGGGTCGCTTAGAGGAAGCCTTCTTGGTTACCCGGGCCTGCCAACCCAAAGTTTGGTACAGATTTATTGATGACATCTTCATGATCTGGACTCACAGTGAAGAAGAACTCCAGAAATTCCTCTCCAACCTCAACTCCTTTGGTTCCATCAGATTCACCAGGTCCTACTCCAAATCCCATGCCACTTTCCTTGACGTTGACCTCCATCTGTCCAATGGCCAGCTTCACACGTCCGTCCACATCAAACCCACCAACAAGCAACAGTACCTCCATTATGACAGCTGCCACCCATTCCACATCAAATGGTCCCTTCCCTACAGCCTAGGTCTTCGTGGCAAATGAATCTGCTCCAGTCCGGAATCCCTGAACCATTACACCAACAATCTGAAAACAGCTTTCGCATCCCACAACTACCCTCCGACCTGGTACAGAAGCAAATAACCAGAGCCACTTCCTCATCCCCTCAAGCCCAGAACCTCCCACAGAAGAACCACAAAAGTGCCCCACTTGTGACAGGGTACTTTCCAGGACTGGATCAGACTCTGAATGTGGCTCTCCAGCAGGGATACGACTTCCTCAAATCCTGCCCTGAAATGAGATCCATCCTTCATGAAATCCTCCCCACTCCACCAAGAGTGTCTTTCCGCCATCCACCTAACCTTCGTAACCTCTTAGTTCATCCCTATGAAATCCCCAAACCACCTTCCCTACGCTCTGGCTCCTACCCTTGTAACCGCTCCCCGGTGTAAAACCTGTCCCATGCACCCTCCCACCACCACCTACTCCAGTCCTGTAACCCGGAAGGTGTATACGATCAAAGGCAGAGCCACGTGTGAAAGCACCCACCTGGTTTACCAACTGACCTGCCTACACTGTGAAGCTTTCTATGTGGGAATGACCAGCAACAAACTGTCCATTCGCATGAATGGATACAGGCAGACAGTGTTTGTTGGTAATGAGGATCACCCTGTGGCTAAACATGCCTTGGTGCACGGCCAGCACATCTTGGCACAGTGTTACACCGTCCGGGTTATCTGGATACTTTCCACTAACACCAACCTGTCAGAACTCCGGAGATGGGAACTTGCCCTTCAGTATATCCTCTCTTCTCATTATCCGCCAGGCCTCAACGTCCGCTAATTTCAAGTTGCCGCCGCTCATACCTCACCTGTCTTTCAACAACATCTTTGCCTCTGTACTTCTGCCTCGACTGACATCTCTGCCGAAACTCTTTGCCCTTACAAATGTCTGCTTGTGTCTGTGTATGTGCAGTTGGATATGGGTGTGTGTGCGAGTGTATACCTGTCCTTTTTTCCCCCTAAGGTAAGTCTTTCCGCTCCCGGGATTGGAATGACTCCTTACCCTCTCCCTTAAAACCCACATCCTTTCGTCTTTCCTGATGAAGCAACCGTTGGTTGTGAAAGCTTGAATTTTGTGTGTATGTTTGTGTCTGTTTGTGTGTCTATCGACCTGCCAGCGCTTTTGTTTGGTAATATATATATATATATATATATATATATATATATATATATATATATATATATATATAAATATGTCTGCTTGTGTCTGTATGTGTGGATGGATATGTGTGTGTGTGCGAGTGTATACCTGTCCTTTTTTCCCCCTAAGGTAAGTCTTTCCGCTCCCGGGATTGGAATGACTCCTTACCCTCTCCCTTAAAACCCACATCCTTTCATCTTTCCCTCTCCTTCCCTCTTTCCTGACGAAGCAACCGTTGGTTGCGAAAGCTAGAATTTTGTGTTTTTTTTTTTTTTTTTTTTTTTTTTTTTTTTTTTTTTTTTTGTGTCTATCGACCTGCCAGCGCTTTTGTTTGGTAAGTCTCATCATCTTTCTTTTTAGATATATTTTTTCCACGTGGAATGTTTCCCTCTGTTATATATATATATATATATATATATATATATTACCAGACCATAATTATCCTCCCAACCTTGTACAAAAACATATCTCCCATGCCTTATCTTTCCAGTCTCCCACCACCTCCCAAAGTCCCACTGTCAGGCTACTGAGGATCATTCCCCTCATAACTCAGTACATACCACCCAGGACTGGAGCAACTGAATTCCATTCTCCGTCAGGGTTTCAACAGCCTCTCATCATGCCCTGAAATGAGAAATGTCCTGCCCACTATCCTTCCCACCCCTCCCACAGTGGTACTCTGCCGTCCACTGAACCTGCACAATATACTCATCCACTCCTATGCAGCCCCTGCTCCCAGCACGTTACCTCATTGCTCATTCCCCTGTAATAGACTGCATGACCTGGCCCATACATGCTCCCACCACCACCTACTCCAGTCCGGTCATAATCATCACCTATCCCATCAAAGGCAGGGCTACCTGTGAAAAAGCCATGTGATCTACAAGCTAAGCTGCAGCCACTGTATTCTTTGTGGGCGTGACAATCAACAAGCTGTTTGTCCCCATGAATGGCCACCGACAAACTGTGGCCAAGAAACAAGTGAACCACCCTGTAGCTGAGCACGTTGCCCAACATGATGTCCTTCATTTCAGTGACTGCTCCACAGCCTGTGCCATATGGATCCTTCCCACCAACATAAGCTTTCCTGAATTGCACAGGTGGGATCTTTCCCTGCAATACATCCTTCATTCACATAACCCTCCTGGCCCAACCTTTGTTAGTCACTGTTCTCTCCCATCCAGCCTATCCCTTGTCCCCACTCCACCATCACACCCAGTCTTTTTACTTCTCTTTTTTTCCACTACCCCCCCCCCCCCCACCTCTCTCCTGCCCTCCGTCTAACCTGCAGCACTTCACTGTCTGCCAAGCCGCCCTACTATCCCTCCCCCTCCCCACCCCAGCCTCGTCCTTACTCCCACCCAGTCGCCACTCCCATCATGCACTGGTGCTGCTCCTTGCAGTGTGGTTTCAGTTGTCTGAGACTGCAGTCGTGTGTGTGTGTGTGTGTGTGTGTGTGTGTGTGTGTGTGTGTATACTTTCCATCCTGGATTTTCCATAGTTTGATAAATCTATGATGATAAAGTAACATATTGTTACAGGAAAAGTAAGAAGTAGCTAACATATATGATAAATTATTAACCGATTTGGATGATTGTGTAAGTGTAATGGAAGAACAGTAGATGACAATATTGAACATTTTGTTACTATTAGTTCAGAACAAAATGCTCCAGTAAACAAAGATCAGATGTTCAAAACAGAACTATTGCAATCATGAGATGATTTAGATTAAGTTAAATTAGGAATGTAGAAAATTTTACAGTATTTAAAAATGAAGTGGAACCACAATTGGAGAAAGCAAAAGCCAGTGTGGGGTCATTTCATAGTGCAGTGGCTTCACATAAGCGAGATTTTATAGATTATAAATCACATTCTTCTGCCAGTACTGATAAGTTGATAGAGTCTGTACTACTGACAAATTTTTACCTTCAGGTCTTACTGAGAATATACCAACTCTTGTTACTATTGAGAATACACCAGAATATTACTATCTGTAGTTATTACTGACAATTTATTATTTTCTACTAAATGGTCCAGTCACATTAATGTGATCGTTGCCTATGTTTGATGTCAACATGCAGTAACAACTCACAGGTGGCAGCAGTAACAGCAGAGGGTGCATATAGCATGTCAGAGGGATGCAGGAAAGAGTGCACTCATTGCCGTAAAGCAGAAACAGAACAATTTATGTCACATCCAAAAGGACATGATCACCAGCTTTCATACCAGTGGTGAAAGTATTTCTGAAATGTCTAAGTTTGTAAACAGTTTGCTCATCACAGTGGTTAAAGCATACTGTGCATGGCAAAATGGCACATCCAAAATCGGTGGTTCATGCATCCATGCTGACTACTGTTCATTGGTGACGAAGGCTGGAATTTTCATGCCATTATGACAACTTGATGTCTACTGAGTGGCAAAAGGTTGCCTTTTCAGATGAATCACGTTTTAGGCTGCATTGGGCAGATGGCCTTTGATGTGTATGGGATCAACACAAGTATGCATTTATCCTTGCAGACCATGTCCAGCCCTACATGTCATTCGCTTTCTCCTTGGCATTATGGCATCTACGAGAAGGACAATGCAATTTGTCACATGGCTCAGAGTGTGTGTATGGTTCAAAGAGCACTAGGCTGAGTTGACTATACTCCCCTGGCCACCAATCTCCCCAGATTTCAACCCAATTGAGAACCTGTTGGACTACCTTGATTGGGTTGCGCACCAAGAAATCTAGCATGGTTGGCCACAGCACTGGAGTTGGCGAGGTTCCACATCACTGTCAGTACCTTCCAGATCAATGTGAGTGGACCGTGCATTACTAATGACTTATTGTCTACCATCACTGCTGGAAGATTGCTGGGTTCTTATGTTAACACAAAATTGCTATGGAAAATTTATTACCTGATACTATTAACAGAATCTTATGTTACTGGTATTGTTGTACTAGTTGAGATTGGTAAATCATTAAATAATGATATAAATAATTGTTTTATTACACAGTATGCAGGTATTAATACTTACATCAGCTTTGATTACGCTATACACAAATTAAGCAAACAAATACTAACAAAGAGATAGAGGGGCTCATATAAAAATGTGAAACAAATACTAACAAAGAGATAGTTTTCTTAGTATTTGTTTCACATCTTTATATGAGCCCCTCTATCTATTTGTTAGTATTTGTTTCACATCTTTATATGAGATTTTCCATTAATCATTTAAATTAAGCAAACAGTTATACAATGACGACGACGACGACAATGATGATGATGATGATGATGATGATGATGACGACGATGACAACAACAATAATAATAATAATAATAATAATATAATTTTATGTGGCCCACTGGCCTGATGCAAATCTTTCCAGTGCCATACATGTCCCTAACCTAGCCCAGTTATCCACTCGGGGAAAGGCGAGCTGCAGGTTAATGTGGAATCCAAATCATAGTCATTCCTGGTGACTCCACACATCATTAAGAGATGAAGGCTACGTTAAAACACAGATTGAAAAATCCATGGTTTCACTGCAATTTGATACCGTGGCCTGTCGGTTACCAGTAGACCATCAGGTCCAATACTTTATGTTTTAGACACAAGAAGTGTTTGCTCCAAATGAGAAAACATTATTACTTCATGCATATATTTAATACTGTGAAGAAAAACTAGAACATTTAGTACATGTGAGAAAGTAAAAGTATGTATTGAAGGTGCATATAATATATTACATTTAATGATACCAAAAGTTATCTTGGATTTTGCGGCTGTGGACTAGGTTCCTCCACTGCCACTTGGCTGAGGAGAATGGCAAACATTCCCACTCTCATGCATTTATGTAATATAAACACATTATGTAATATAAACACATAGTGGTGCGAATTATTAAAGGATATGTTACACCAACATTGACAACGGATATTAATGAATATGAAATAGTAGTAGTGATAATATGTATTGTGGAATGTGACAGTCATAAAAAATGGTTCAGTAATTGTGTGTTAACAATTTCAGAATTTGGGGTATGAAGTATCTATAGAATCTTCAAACTGGTTGGTCAAATGGGGCAATAAACATTTGGTAACCTAACGATTTAAGAAAAATTTTCAGAGAAACTTTAATAGAAAACCATATTTATATTTATTTAACTGCGGAAGACTGTTATAGAACAAGAAGAGCTTATTACTTAACACAGTTAGAAGGATATGAATACCAACTGGCAGGAAGAGAGAGAAAGAGGGAGATAATTATGAATGTATATGTCTTGCGGTCTGTAATAATATTATCTTGGAACTCTTCCATTTGGTCCGTGTTTGCATAGAAAAACAGTAATATCACAAATTGAGTCCGCCTTGATGCAAAACACCTTGTTATTCGTTTATTTCTTTATTATCCCAAACTAGTTTCGGCAACAAATATCACCATCATCAGTGGGGTTTTTTAATCAAAACACGCAGAAAATGGTATGGTTGTACAAACAAGTGTATACTGCTGACATACGAAGTTCACCTTTGAGTATTTATTTACTAACAGCCACTCACATGGTTGCAGATGACATGATGTTCGCTAAGTAAAAAGACGGCAACAGAAAAAACAGCACAGAAAATAATTGCTTAAAACATGCTGTAACATTCAATACATAAGGTAGTATGAAAATATCAATATAAAACTATAGTTCTGGCAGGTCGATAGACACACAAACAAACACAAACATACACACAAAATTCTAGCTTTCGCAACCAACGGTTGCCTCATCAGGAAAGAGGGAAGGAGAGGGAAAGATGGAAAGGATGTGGGTTTTAAGGGAGAGGGTAAGGAGTCATTCCAATCCCGGGAGCGGAAAGACTTACCTTAAGGGGAAAAAAGGACAGGTATACACTCGCACACACACACATATCCATCCACACATACAGACATAAATATGTCTGCTTGTGTCTGTATGTGTGGATGGATATGTGTGTGTGTGTGCGAGTGTATACCTGTCCTTTTTTCCCCTTAAGGTAAGTCTTTCCGCTCCCGGGATTGGAATGACTCCTTACCCTCTCCCTTAAAACCCACATCCTTTCCATCTTTCCCTCTCCTTCCCTCTTTCCTGATGAGGCAACCGTTGGTTGCGAAAGCTAGAATTTTGTGTGTATGTTTGTGTTTGTTTGTGTGTCTATCGACCTGCCAGCGCCTTCGTTCGGTAAGTCACCTCATCTTTGTTTTTATATATAATTTTTCCCACGTGGAATGTTTCCCTCTATTATATAAAACTATAGTTCAAAAGACGATTTGTAAAAATGTAATAATTACTGTGTTTGTACAACCATACCATTTTCTGCATGTTTTAGATTAAAAAACCCCACTGATGATGACGATATTTGTTGCCGAAACTAGTTTGGGATAATAAAGAAATAAACAAATAACAAGGTCCAGAATGAGATTTTCACTCTGCAGCGGAGTTTGCGCTGATATGAAACTTCCTGGCAGATTAAAACTGTGTGCCCGACCGAGACTCGAACTCGGGACCTTTGCCTTTCGCGGGCAAGTGCTCTACCATCTGAGCTACCGAAGCACGACTCATGCCCGGTCCTCACAGCTTTACTTCTGCCAGTATCTCGTCTCCTACCTTCCAAACTTTACAGAAGCTCTCCTGCGAAACTTGCAGAACTAGCACTCCTGAAAGAAAGGATACTGCGGAGACATGGCTTAGCCACAGCCTGGGGGATGTTTCCAGAATGAGATTTTCACTCTGCAGCGGAGTGTGCGCTGATATGAAACTTCATGGCAGATTAAAACTGTGTGCCCGACCGAGACTCGAACTCGGGACCTTTGCCTTTTGCGGGCAAGTGCTCTACCATCTGAGCTACCGAAGCACAACTCACGCCCGGTCCTCACAGCTTTACTTCTGCCAGTATCTCGTCTCCTACCTTCCAAACTTTACAGAAGCTCTCCTGCGAAACTTGCAGAACTAGCACTCCTGAAAGAAAGGATACTGCAGAGACATGGCTTAGCCACAGCCTGGGGGATGTTTCCAGAATGAGATTTTCACTCTGCAGCGGAGTGTGCGCTGATATGAAACTTCCTGGCAGATTAAAACTGTGTGCCCGACCGAGACTCGAACTCGGGACCTTTGCCTCTCGTGGGCAAGTGCTCTACCATCTGAGCTACTGAAGCACGACTCACGCCTGGTCCTCACAGCTTTTGCATCAAGGCGGACTCAATCTGTGATATTACTGTCTTGCGGTCTGTTTGTGCCCTGGCTAGGTGGCAGCAGTTATTACTGTCTTGCGGTCTGTTTGTGCCCTGGCTAGGTGGCAGCAGTTATTACGGTGTATTATGACAGATTAAATACTGAGAAAACTCTTGAGGAAGTGCAGCATTAATTAATATGCTTGCCTCAGGATTTTTTTAACTTTTTTTTTTTTTTTTTTTTTTTTTTATATATATACAGGTGAACACCTGTGTTGTATATATCAATGTAGTGTGAAGAAGTGGGGATTGTGTGGTTGTGGTTTGTGGGATGAAAGGGACCAGACTGCTATGGTCATTGGTCCAAGTGGGGATTAATGGTGAGTGTATCAATTAATTAATTTATTTCAAAAGGAATAATTGATGGAACGATATACATCAGATAGATGATGTCAGTGTACTACTGATGAAAATCTCATAAAATCTGTTGTTATAATAAGTAAAAGATAGTAAGAAATCAGGTGTGACAGGTTCCTTAAATAATAATAATGTAATAAATGAACATATACAGGGTGTTCCAAAATAATGTCTACAACTTTGATCATGTATAGTTCAGAAATAGGGATACTTAAAAAGATGCAGCTTGAGGCATAATGTTTACACACACCTAAAATTTTAACAGCTATTTAACAGAATTCAGTATGTGTACCTAGCAGGCAACCTAATTGATATTCCAGTCCCTCTCATGTCCAGCCTAGAATGTCCTCATTAGCATGTGCAGTTGCTGCTCTGATGCAAGCTTGCAGGTTCTGCACCAGGATTTGGTGTACAGCATTTTCTACAAAATCTAAAATACATAAATCTAATGAGGTCATGTCTGGAGGCCTTGCAGGCTAGGAAAGGATTTCTCTCCGCCAATCCAGCAACCTGGAAATGTGTCATCCAAAGTCTTACTAACAATCAAGGTCTAGTAAGGAGGGCACTGCCCTGCTGCAGCATGATGCCAGGTTGCAGCTTTTCAACCTTTAGAAATGCAAACTGTTCCAAAATGTCCAGATAAAAAAATCAAAGTTATTGATGTGTCTACAAAGGAAAATGATTCCACCAGATGCTCATGAAGCATACCACATGACACATTAACCCTTGGACTGTTGCACACAAATTCCATGCTCAAGTGAGACTACTCAGAGCCCTAGATACTCACATTGCATCGATTTACCTTCCTGGACATATGAATGGAAGCTTCATCCATCATCACTACCTTTGTCAGATAGTCTGGGTCATCACTGATGCACCACAGAATCTCAATTGCAAATGATTTGCACTTTGGCCTTTCAGACTGAAGCCCATGCAGCAGCTGCAACTTGTATGCACGAAGCTTCAGTACCTTGTGTAGCAACCTGTGCATTATGGTTGATGGTAACTGCAACTGTCAAGACACTTCAGGAATTGATTTGGTTGGGCTCAGGATAAATGGCTGTTACACCCATACCACATCTGCATCATTCGTGCTCTCAGATGCCCAGAACCCATTCTCTTCATGACACTTCATGATTTCTTGAATTTCGTGTACAACTATCTGATGGTTGAATATGGTGGTCGTGTGCTTCTGTAACGTGTCAGGACCAGGTTGCCAGATTTGGTCTCTATCGACCATTCCAAACACTGACACTGTAGTATCTGCTGGGGAGGGGGGGGGGGAGTTCATTGGAGTTCATTTATATTAATAACTATGCTTAAAAATGTATCCAAATCAAATATTGTAGTAAAACAGAGATTCCGATACATGGAAATATTATCCCATTAATGTAAATGATTTGACAGACTGAACTGTTTCCCTTTTTAACCTATATAGCTATACGATTTGCACAAATTACCTGATATAACTTGTGCTAGTACCTTTTAAGATACAAAGCATAATTATATGAATGATTCAAATAGAAGGATAATTAATTCTTGAAAAATACAAATACGGATTATGTTTAAATACATGAAAAAAATAGTTTCTATTTTATTGTATTTAATGTTTGTATCAGAATTGCTTAAGAAACAGTAACATGCTTAATAATGTACGGAAAATTATGCTCGAAAATTATGAATTATTTAGAAATAAAGGAGATGACTCACCAAAAGGCAGAAGCACTGCGTTTTCGATAGGCACACAAATGAAAGGTACAGAGCTTGGCTAGCTTTCAGAATGTGCCTCCTTTTTCTAGCTATGGAGAGAAACGTGAGGCCAGGGGGGTTGGCTGCAATATTACTGTATCTCATTGCTACCTATCAGAACACCTCGGAGAGCATTAAAGGTAAACACCAGTCCTAATTGTCCAATTGTAAATTGACCTGTTTCCAAATTACATTCAAAAATAACCACTATTTCAGTATACATATAATTTGAAAACGATGCTTTGCTGATTAACATTGTTCTTACGTGTGAAACATAATATAAATGTGAAGTTAATACTGTAACTAATCGAAAGAAATGTAGCACATGGTCAGGATGTACCAGTAAACCTATCATTATAAAATTACTACAGCAATTTAAATAGAACATATAAATAAAGCACGTTAACTGAATCTCCGATATACGAGGTGCAGCTAGAAAAAAACCGGACTGATGCTGGAAAAAACATTTATTTACAATTATTTACAATTTCATGTTATCTCCTTCAATGTACTCTCCTCCTCGGTCTCTACACCGCTCCATACGAATTTTCCACTGTTCATAGCAATGCTGCAGATCATTTTCGGTAAGTCCATACATTACTTCCGTCGCTTTTTCTTTTACTGCTTCAACAGTCTCAAATCTAGTTCCTTTCAAAGCTGACTTGACTTTAGGGAAAAGAAAAAAGTCACAGGGGGCCAAATCAGGTGAGTAGGGTGGATGATCTAAGATGGGAATGTTGTGTTTTGCCAAAAACGTCTTCACTGACAACGCACTGTGAGCTGGGCATTGTCTTGGTGAAGGATCCATGACTTTTTTCTCCACAAATCGTTCCGTTTTCTCCGTACTCGCTCACGTAGGGTAGCCAGGACGCTAATGTAGTAATGCTGATTCACTGTTTGTCCCTCTGGTACCCAATCAATGTGCACAATCCCTTTGAGGTCAGTTTTTGCTGACAATGGTCTGCCAGTGCGAGTGTCATCACTGGTGTCTTCGCGGCCATCTTTAAATCGTTTAAACCACTCAAACACTTGTGTTCGCGATAAACAATCATCGCCGTACACTTGTTGTAACATTACAAACGTTTCACTTGCAGATTTTCCTAGTTTGAAACAAAATTTTATGTTAACACGCTGTTCTTTCTGTACACTCAACATTTTCCGACGCACAGACAAAACGTCAACTACTTAAAACAGACGCCACGGGCAGACTGAGTGCAGGAGGCAGATGAAACTCGAGCAGTAGGCGGAGCGAGAGTAACGTGACAGGCCACGCGACTTTCAGCCTTATTGCATTCGTTTTATTGTTTCACCAGTACTAGTCCGGTTTTTTTCTAGCCACACCTCGTATGTTAGCACTAAAATTCAGGCACTACTTGCTTTGTTATAAACAAATTTAGAAATGTAATTGTTACCTGTAAGATAATTAGTCAGAAAATGTTATATTAACTCGTAACTAAGTTGAAAATAGGTTCACCTTGTTCAGCACTGAGATTGTAAATTTTTAGCAATGTGTAGCTCATATTCGGTTTAACTTTTAATTGTGATTTTACATAAAATTGTAATTTTCATTGTAGGTAATTGTTAACAAAAGTATAAATAGAGGTCATGCAGGTGCCTTGGGGTACTTGTTTTTTGCCTAGGGTTGCGAGCAAATGTATTGTAGGCTCACTCGTTTGTTGATTGTGGAGAACTCTGTGTCGTTTGATGTCAGCTTTGGGTACATGTGATGTAACCGGTAGAGTTCACCAGGCTCGGACACCAGAGTCCTGGAAATATATTGGTATTAAAACTGCACTGTACTTTGGAATTTATTTGGGAGTCTTCCGCAATCCTTTTCATAGGCTGCACAGCGACGAGACATGAATCCAGGAATTTTACAAAACTTTGAGAACCAAACAACTCTCAATGTTGGTAGAATTGAAGTGAAAACAACAGCGCATCGACTGGGCATATCACTCAAAACATTTGCAACACAGAGGTGGGAAAATATAAATATCTCATGGGGGAAGCGGCTCGTGGGAGAACGGGGAGCCGTCTGTGGGCTAGCAAGTGGAGCACATAGGTGAGGCAGGTGGCAGACACATATTCTCACTCACACACAATCGGGTGGAGAGCCAGCGAGTTACCTTAGGTTTAGGCCAAAAAGGTTATGGGAGCAAACAATATGCTCTAAGGAAAGCTCCCACCTGCGCAGATCAGAAAAGAAGGTGGTGGTGGTGGGGAAGATCTAGATTGCAAGGATTGTGAAGCATCCATTGAAATTTTGCAAGTTGTGCTCTGCTGCATGTTGTGGCACTGGTTGGTCCACTTTGTTTTTGGCAACTCTTTGGCAATGGCCATTCATTCTAGTGGACAGCTGGTTGGTTATCATTCCAATGTAAAATGCTGTGCACTGGTTGCAGCAGAGCTGGTATATAACATGGCTGCTTTCACAGGTGGCCCAGCCTTTGATGGGGTGGATAAACCTGCGGCAAGAATGGATTAGATGGTGCTGGGCACGTGGATTGGGCAGGGCTTGCATCTGGGACTTCCACAGGGGGTATTATTCCTGTGGGAGAGGAGTGGGGTGGGAGTGGCATAGGGATGGATTAAGGTGTTGTGGAGGTTGGGTTGGCAGCGGAACACCACTTTGGGAGGGGTTGGAAGTATCTTGGGTAAGATGTCCCTCATATCCAGGCATGATGATTGATAATCAAAGCCCTGATGAAGGATGTGGTTCATTCGTTCCAGTACAAAGAGGTACGGGTTACAAGGGGGATTCTTTATAGTTGTTTTCGGGATGGATGTGAGGATGAGGTGTATGTGAGGATACGGCACTGAAAATCTGTTTGTGAATTAGATCTGACTGTCTGAAAAGGTCTTTGTGAGGCTTTCAGCAAAGTGGGGAAGGCAAGGGAGTTCTCATCACTGCAGATGCGTCTACCATGAGTGGCCAGGCTATATGAGGGGGATTTTTTGGTGTGGAAGGGGTGGCAGCCATCAGAGTGCAAGTACTGTTGGTGATTGGTGGGTTTGATGTGGACTGAGGTGCAGAAGGAGCCATTTGAGAGGAGGAGGTTGACATCTAGGAGGGTGGCATGATTGATGGAGAAATACCAGGTGACGTGGGTGGGAGAGAAGTTGTTGAGGTTGTGGAGGAATGAGAATAGGATGTCCTGGCCTTGGGTCTCAATGTAGGTAGAATTGAAGAGAAAACAACAGCGCATCGACTGGGCATTTCACTCAAAACATTTGCAACGCGGAGGTGGGAAAATATAAACATCTCAATGTGGTGGAGGAGCTGGGATCAAGTGGAAGACTGTGCAGAGGATGACTCACAAGAATTCCATGTACAAGAGGCAGGAACCATAATCTTGTACGTTGCAGACTGCACCACCAACGTCGCCAGGAGCAAAAGTGAAATTCTGGAATGACATCGCCAATGAATCAGATAAGTACCCTTTTTAATTGTTTTTATTTCAGTCGCAGACAGTATCCTACAATTTTCTGTTGTTGTTGCATTGTGTGCGTGTGACAATTTCACCTTATAGGCAGGAAAATGTTGTGTCTAGTGTTTATTCACTTTGATCAAAATGAGCGAAACTCAGTTAAATCAAATAGGCACGTCCACGCGGTCAGGCCGTCAATTTCATGCTTCAACTCCAAATGTACACTTAAACAGTGAAGCAAATTCCGTGAGCAGTAGTTGTTCGCATTTTCATGGTTTTTCGGGAGCAAATCAGCAACCAAATCTAATTGATCAGATATCTCAGTTGTTGAATAATGAACTAGAACAACTGGTAACTCAAAATAATCAATTAGGGAGCAACATTAAAGAGGTCACAGAAAAGCTGGACCAAAATTTGAAATCATTGAGAGAAGAAATCAATGCAACAAATAACAAAGTACAAATTGTTGCATGTGACATAGAAAGGGTAGAAACCAAAGTTGACTGTTTGGAGGCTTTCACAATCTCCGAATTTAAAGAAACAAACAAAAGCATTGAATTAGTTAACGAACGTGTCAAAAACATGGAAGCAGTCGTTTTAAATGAATTAGTGAACCGAAAAGATGAGTTAAAAATGTTGCAGGAACTCTTTGTTTCAGAAAAAGAATTGGTAGTGGAAAGATTGAAATTAAATTCTGAAGTTGTTTCTGATAAGATATCTTGTATTGACGAGAAAGTAGAAAGTGTAACAATAGAACTGCAAACATCAGCTCTGAAGTTTCAAAACTGCAAAATAATATAATGTCCAATTTTGATTCAAACCAGATGTTTGTGCATAGTTGTAACAATGTTAGTTACAAATGTTACCCAGGTGATGCGAAATTGCATCCGGTTGACTTTATGCATCAGTGCAAAGACAGTTTCCAACCTAACATGCCAGAGTCTGCTAAAGTTAAATTTGCGAAACGTTTTTTGGATGGTGAAGCCCTTACATGGGCGAACCAAAACATTGATACAAATACTACGTCTTTTGCCGATTTTGAATGCCAATTCTTGGCAAAGTTTTGGTCGGAAAACAAACAGGCTAGAATAAAATCCGAATTTCTTAATGGTAGCAAATATCACACAGGTCTTGCAATTAGCATGCGAGAATTTTGTGAAAAACAGTTAGGGACATTGTCACATTTGAGCAAACCTTTGGACGAACTGATACAGATTGACGCACTGAAGCGGCGCCTACCACACCGTTTTCAGTGGGGACTTGTATATGGACCTGATGACAGTACTGACGAATTTTTACGCCATGTAGACAAAATTGACCGTGCATGGCAGAATGACGACAGACAGTACAATCAAAACCTCAGAAACACTCACGATAGGAATGGGGGGTCACAACAATATAATGGACACAGAAATAATAACTGGCGTGGTAACCAAAACAGTAGTTACAACAGACACGAAAACCATCAAGAACAGAGAAACAGTAACCAGCTTCACAACAGCAATTCCAACCAGGGAAACAGGCAACCACCTCGTTGGGAGCCTGTCAATTTGAGGTGATTAGTTATGGCACAAACCAGGCAAATAGGAGGTTAAAGAGACAGAAACGTAAAAGCAATCATAAATGTAATGTAAATAGGGACTACTACTTAGATGATACTAGTTATAAGCAAAACTTTTGGGATCACATGTTGAGTGAATTGAATAATGCACATACGCAAGCAGGACCACAGTTTGAACTTAATGAACATGACTTAGCATTAATTGATGACACATTAACACCTGATGTAGACAGAACTTATGATATGTATCGTATCACTAGCTTGTTTTCTGATGAAGGTAAGGATAATGAGGTATCTATATTAGTAGAAATTGGTAGCCAAAATGAGGAAATAACACCTGACTCTGATAATGAAACAGGTAGTGATTTCAGTAGTGTAACTTCAGATGTTGAACACTTAGTATTTAAGGCAGATGTGCATGCAGAGGCATCACCCACAGATTATTTTTATGATGATTTTGATAAAGATAGTGTTGTGAAGGATGATGTATTTGATGATATATGTACACAAGAGGAATTAGATGGCATTATTTATGTTGAAGTTATTGATAATGGTGTTGCAGCTGAAAGTAAGTCTGAATGCGAAATTGGTTCATGTGAAGATATTAAGAGTGCAAACAATATATTGGTACCAATTTGTATAAAAGAAATCTTAAGTAAATCTACTAATAAGAAGGAACAAGCTAAGTTAATAGGTGAGAAGATTTTGGAATCTATTATCAGTGAAAATGAAGTTTGTTTAGAAAATAATAAGGAAAGTGAAGACATCAAATCAGATACATCCATGAAAGATAATTTTAAGTCTAATGAAAGAAAGGTATCTGTCTCATGTGTGTTTAATTTCATTCACAATGACACTCAAACTTGTGTTGATTCTGACATTGAAACCTGTAGTGAAGAAGTATGTAACAACATTGATACAACTGAATTAGAAAGTGACTTGTTGGCAGAGAATGTAATAGTGACCCAAATATTACTTTAGGTAGCCCTTACGTAGAAATAAGCATTAACAATTGGTCAGGACTTTGTTTGATTGACACTGGCAGTCCCATTAGTAGTATCTCAGCCAAGTTGAGGAACAGGATAAAAGACACTGAAAGTTACATCGAATTTCCCATCACAGGTGTATGGATTAAAGGCGCCACTGGCAAGCTTAGTAAGTTAATAAATAAACAAGCTTTAATTACATTTTCTGTTGGCAACATTAATTTTGAACATGGTTGTTTAGTTATTCCAGATCTCAATGAGAAAATGATTTTAGGGATGGACTGGATAGTTAAAGCAAAAGTGAGATTTGATTGGCAAAACTCAGAATTACTGTTCACTGAACCAAAGGCCAGTATTCAAGGAAAAGTAGTGATCCAGTTAAATTAAAGTACAAACAGTAGTAACCATATTAGGGAAATAATTTATCCAGAGTGTAGCCATTACATGGAGGAAGAGGAAAATAGGGATCAAAATAACCAGAATTTGGTTGATGATAGTTACTCCCTAACCATATCAGAAAAGGTAAAAGAAGCAAATGACTTGACTGAGTCTGAAAAGCAGGAATTAGAAAATTTTCTCTGGGAAAACTGTAACATTTTTAGTGATCAACCTGGTAGGGTCAAAGATTATGAATGTCATTTGAAGTTAAAGCCACACGAACCCTTTTTCATTAAGCCTTATGGGGTACCCATCTGTAAAAGGAAAGAAGTGGAGAGGGAACTCCAGAAAATGCAAAAATTGAGAATAATAGAGTGAAGTCACAGTCCATATAACAGCCCAATGGTCTGTATTTCAAAAAAGGATGGTGGTGTTAGGCTGGTATTGGATTCACGTCACCTGAATAAGTTTATAGAAAGAGAAACAGATCATTCTGAATCCATGGAGGAACTCTTGTACAAATTCAATGATACAAAATATTTTTCTAGCCTGGATTTGACCTCAGGTTTTCATCAAATCACATTAGCAGAGGATTCAAGGCAGTACACAGCCTTTTTCTATAATGGTAAATGTTTTCATTATTGTGTTGTTCCGTTTGGGCTGAATGTGTCTATAGTTTATTCAAGCTTTGGATCATGTGATTGGAAGTGAACTACTCTCTAAACTAATTATTTATGTGGATGATATATTAATAACCAGCAAAACTTGGGAGGAACACCTTGATACTTTGTAAAAATTAGCCAATAAGTTCAGGCAAGGCAGTATGACCCTTAAATTAAGTAAATGCAAATTTGGAGTATCAGGCTTGAAGTTTTTAGGCCATATAATTAACAGAGAAGGCATTTTACCTGACAGTGATAAAATTTCTGCAATTGTCCAGTTTCCATATCCAAAGAACAAGAAACAGCTGAGGTCACTTTATGGTCTATGTAATTTTTATCGTAAGTATGTCAGCACCCAAGCTTTAAATGCACCATGTTTGAGAGAGCTATTAAAAAGGAACACCATATGGGAATGGACAGATCAGTGTCAAGCAGCATTTGATGAGATCAAACAACAACTAAATAACAGTCAATTACTCCACAGACCTGACCTTTCACTACCATTTTGCCTAGTGACAGATAGTTCAGATTACGGATTGGGTGTACATTTGTTTCAACAGAAGGAAATTGATGGAAAAATAGAACATCTTTCAATCAGTTTTGCCAGCCGAGGTCTGCAGAAACATGAACGTAATTACACAGTGACTGAGAAGGAACTACTTGCCATTGTATGGGGTTTCACTAAATACAGGAACTATCTAGCAGGCCATAAAGTCATAGTTTTCACGGATCACAGAGCTCTATGTTATATTCAAGACTGTAAACTTTTCAATAGTAGATTAACCAGGTGGGCCATCTTTTTGCAACAATTTGATTATAGCATTCAGTATATAAAAGGGGATCAGAATATAATTGCTGATGCTTTGTCTAGATTACCTGTAGGGGGTGGTCGGGAAGAAGATCTATTGGATAACAAAATGTTTAAAATAATGTACATGAGAGGGATTAAGGGTGAAAAGGAAATTACTAACATTTGCAGTCGGCTTAGGAGATACCAGAACCAGGATGATGATTTGAAACTTGTAAAAAGCCTTATTGGTAAAAAGGGTTATGAAAAGGTTGGCATGTATTATCAAAATTTTAAAGGCATTTTATTCAGGAGACATAACACTGACTCTGACATCTGGAAGGTTTGTTGGCCTATACAATGTGTTGACATTTTAATTAAGTACACCCATGAGAGCTATGGACACTGTGGAATCATGAAATGCACTGACAAACTTAAGGAAAATGTCTATTTTAATAATATGTTTAGAAAAGTAAGACAGGTTATACAAAAATGTGATCGGTGTCAAAGAGTAAAAGTCACAAATCAGAAATACCAAGGTTATTTACAAAGTATTGTGCCACAAGGCAAATTGGAACTGATAGGAATTGATTTGTTTGGCCAATTACCGAGAACAAAAGAGGGTTATACTTATTTGTTTGTAGTTGTTGACTTATTCGCTAAACTAGTAAAATTGTATCCACTAAAGAAGGCAACAAGCAGGAAAATTTTAAACTGTTTTTGTAATGATTACTTCACACAAATTGGAAAACCAAAAGCCATTCTTTCAGACAATTGGAACCAATTTACATCTAACGTTTGGAAAGATTTCATGAAAGATGAAGACATTAAGCAAATCCTTATTTCTGTTTATTCTCCATCTTGTAACCCAACTGAGTGATATATGCATGAAATAGGCAGGCTTTGTAGAACTTACTGCTCTAAAGATCATACAAATTGGTCAAGTTACATATGCGATTTTGAAGATGTTTTGAACACCTTACAACATACAACAACTGGCTTTACCCCTTATGAAGTCCATTTTAACAAACACCCACCAAACATCTTGTATGAATTGATCAATTTCCCTGTCTG
The DNA here is from genome assembly GCF_023898315.1 of Schistocerca nitens. Classification (NCBI taxonomy): domain Eukaryota; kingdom Metazoa; phylum Arthropoda; class Insecta; order Orthoptera; family Acrididae; genus Schistocerca; species Schistocerca nitens. The sequence goes on from NC_064621.1 coordinate 366,363,732, forward strand.
TAATGAGTTAACACCGGACGAGAGAATGGAAATAGTAAAGAAAAACATTGAAACACACTGTTCCAAGAGAAAGATTAAACATGATTCAAAAGGAAAGTTAACACAGTACAAATTAGGTGATTTAGTCTTAACCAAAATTGATGAGAAATCCAAGGCAATCAATAGAGAGATCAAGAAATTTTTCGATATTTACATTGGTCCATTTGATGTTTATGAGAAACCACATCCAAATGCCTACCGACTTATCTATCCCAAATCAAAAAAGCTATTTGGTTTAAGAAATGTCACTCAGTTGAAACCTTATGTGCAATAATTGCAATCCCTCAGGGGGGTACACAATCTTTGAGTACTATGCGTGTGGCTTATGCAAGGTGCCCCAGCTAATGTGACATTTTCTTCTCGAAAACACTGATGCCACATTCTACAATACCTTTCTGACACACAAACTTCCAACAATACATATGTTAATTTTTTGTACCTATGTTTGCTTATATTTGTTATGTAAGATATTTTCATGTGATTTAATTTGTAGTATAAGATACATTTTGTTTTGATTCAGTAATCTGCATCATCAGATGTATTGATAATTTGACATTTACATCCTACCGATTGTGACTATTACTGATATGTGAGGACTATGATTTGAACGTAAGTTGCTAGGAAAAACCAATATGTATTTTCTAGTGAGGAACAGTTACACATCTTTACAGACAACAGACCATACTGTATTTATATCAGCTTATCCAGAAACGAAAGGTGAATTGTGTGAAGATACACTAAGCTTATTAATACATACTTAAAGATTTTATGGTACAATTGTGCAGCTAAAAAGATCTATATACATCTTTTCACTGGTTTTTATCTTATATATATTATTCACATGGAAGGAATTACTATGTTTTGCTCCTCATACCGTTATATGATTGACAACTGAATTTGTGTGTTACTATATATAAGAAAGCATGAGATGTTGAAAGACGTTATGATTTATGAAAGGGTTGAAGTGATTTATGCTGTTAAGAAGGGATTATCACCATGATATACTATATACATGTTTCACTTAGTTATGTACACACGAGAGAGATGTTGAAATCGATATGAATTGTTGAGGATTGTCTTGAAATAAGGTAAGTGATGTTGTGATTTGCATTTGTATTAAGGATTTGAGTTTGCAGACTCATTCCTGTTTCTGATTCACATGAATTGATGTTTACGGTTTATTGAAGGAAGATGGTTTGATTTGATATTGCATTTTCGTAAGGGTATTTGGATGAGGATGATGATGATAATAGGTTTAGGTTATAAGATATGCAATGCTGCTGAGGTGGTTGGTGGTATTCAACCCTCATTTATTAATGGTTTTGATGATTCGTTTAATTGAGAGGGTTATGATGCTGATGGTACTGTGTAGTCACACATAACGGAACTAATGAATCGCATGAAGTAGAACTCTTATACATTTTGATTGAAGGAAATGCTGATGTGAAATTAAACTTGAGAGTTATTTTGAACAACTATGACAATGCATAGCACACAAATCACATTGAAAAACTATTATTTTACACAACTCACATCTCGCAAGACACAATCTGGAGACTAGTTTGGTATTGAGGGGTAGGAAATGACAACTTTAATAGACAGACTGAGGACTTTGACGAAATGAAATATAAGATGCCATGTGACAAGGTTCTGGATTTTTTTTTTACAAAATCTCCTTACTGCGAGGTTGCTAACTATAGCACAATTGCATTTTCACTTGCTATCGGGTGGAGAGCCAGCGAGTTACCTTAGGTTTAGGCCACAAAGATTATGGGAGCAAACAATGTGCTGTAAGGAAAGCTCCCACCTGCGCAGATCAGAAAAGAAGGTGGTGGTGGTGGGGAGGATCTAGATTGCAAGGGTTGTGAAGCATCCACTGAAATTTTGCAAGTTGTGCTCTGCTGCATGTTGTGGCACTGGTTGGTCCACTTTGTTTTTGGCAACTCTTTGGCAATGGCCATTCATTCTAGTGGACAGCTGGTTGGTTGTCATTCCAATGTAAAATGCTGTACACTGGTTGCAGCAGAGCTGGTATATAACATGGCTGCTTTCACAGGTGGCCCAGCCTTTGATGGGGTGGATAAACCTGCGGCAAGAATGGATTAGATGGTGCTGGGCACGTGGATTGGGCAGGGCTTGCATCTGGGACTTCCACAGGGGGTATTATTCCTGTGGGAGAGGAGTGGGGTGGGAGTGGCATAGGCGTGGATTAAGGTGTTGTGGAGGTTGGGTTGGCAGCGGAACACCACTTTGGGAGGGGTTGGAAGTATCTTGGGTAAGATGTCCCTCATTTCCAGGCATGATGATTGATAATCAAAGCCCTGATGAAGGATGTGGTTCATTCGTTCCAGTACAAAGAGGTACGAGTTGCAAGGGGGATTCTTTGTAGTTGTTTTCGGGATGGATGTGAGGATGAGGTGTATGTGAGGATAGGGCACTGAAAATCTGTTTGTGAATTAGATCTGACTGTCTGAAAAGGTCTTTGTGAGGCTTTCAGCAAAGTGGGGAAGGCAAGGGAGTTCTCATCACTGCAGATGCGTCTACCATGAGTGGCCAGGCTATATGAGGGGGATTTTTTGGTGTGGAAGGGGTGGCAGCCATCAGAGTGCAGGTACTGTTGGTGATTGGTGAGTTTGATGTGGACTGAGGTGCAGAAGGAGCCATTTGAGAGGAGGAGGTTGACATCTAGGAGGGTGGCATGATTGATGGAGGAAGACCAGGTGAAGTGGATGGGAGAGAAGGTGTTGAGGTTGTGGAGGAATGAGAATAGGATGTCCTGGCCTTGGGTCCAGGTTATAGTGATGTCATCAATAAACTTGAACCAGACTGGGGGTTTGGAGTTTTGGGAAGCTAGGAACGTTTCCTCTACAGGGTCCATGAAAAGGTTGGCATAGCAGGGTGCCCATGGCTGCACCACAAATTTGTTTATATACCTTCCCTTCAAAGGTGAATAGTTATGGATTAGGATCTAGTTTCTTAGATGTATGATGATAAAGTGGTGGGTCTGGAATCTGCAGGGCCTTGTTCAATAATGGGAAGTCCATGGGCATGAGGGATGTTGGTGCATCAACAGTGATGGTTAGGAATCCAGGAGATAAGGGTTTGGGGATGCTGGAGAGCCATTGCAGGAAGTGGTTGGTATCTTTATTGTGGGAGGCTAGGTTTTTGACAATTGGTTGGAGATGTTGATCAACAAGGGCCTCTAGTCTGGTTCAAGTTTATTGATGACATATTTATAATCTGGTCTCAGGACCAGGACACCTTACCCCCATTCTTCCACAACCTCAACACTTCCCTAGCCATCCCCTTCACCTGGTCCTCTTCCACCTTTCATGCCACCTTCCTAGATGGATACAGCGACGCAGTGAAATTTTTGTGGATGCGGCTGTGCTGGAGTCATTCATTCGATGCAGCTTGCAGTGGCTATCGTTTCTTGTCGTTGCACTGAAAGGTACCAGCCTTGCTTTGGCACACCACTCTTTGGGTGACACCACATACACTCTAAGGGGGGTCGGGGGGGAACCACATGCAAATCTGAATAGGATGGAAGTCGGTAGATGTGATGTACATGTACAGACAAACATGATTAAAATTTCAGAAATATTGGATTAATTATTCAATAACATGTTGGTCCACCCCTGCCCCCTATACAAACAGTTATTTGGCTTGGTGCTGATTGATAGAGTTGTTGTGTGTTCTCCTGAGGGATATTTTATCAAATTCTGTCCCATTGGTGTGTTAGATCATCAAAATCCTGAACTGCCTATAATGCTCCAAACATTCTCAATTTGAGTGAGATTTGGCGATCTTCTTGGCCAAGGTAGTGTTTAGCAAGCAGAAAGACAAGCAATAGAAACTCTCACCGTGTGTCTTGCTGAAATGTAAGCCCAGCATGGCTTGCTATGGAGGGCAAGAAAACGGGGCATACAATATTGTTGATGTACCACTGTGCTGTAAGGGTGCCATGGATGACAACCAAAGAGGTCCTGCTGCGAAAAGAAATCGCACCCCAGGTCATCACTCCTGGATGTTGGGCCATGTTTTGCTGCCCCTCATGGCAAGCTATCCTGCAAGATAATGCCAACTCGCACATGACAAGAATTCATACTGCTAGTCTTCATGCTTGCCACACCCTACCTTGGCCAGCAAGGTCGCCAGATCTCGTCTCAATTGAGAATATTTGGAGTATTAAGGGCAGGACCCTCCAACAAGCTCAGGATTTTAACATCCTAATGCACCATTTGAACAGAATTTGGCATGATATCCCTCAGGAGGAAATCCAACAAATCTGTCAATCAGTGCCAAGCAAAATAACTACTTGCATAAGGGGCATGGGTGGACCAATGCATTACTGATTTTCTCAGTTTGGGAAGCTCTCTCTCTTCAACAGATGATCCAATTTTTCTGGAACTGTAATCATTTGTTTGTGTGTACATGCACGTCACATTTACCGATTTCTGTCCCATTCGAATAATTCCTGTGTGGTGCCATTTTCGTTTCATTTTTTAAAATTCCAAGTGGTGAGGGAATTGACAAGCAACATTAGCACATAAGGGACAGATTATATGTGGCAAGATGAAGCAGATATCACATGAACTACTCTTCGAACCTGTTGATTGCTCCATCAGCCACACTACGTGAAGCTATGGCTGCCATGTATTTCTTGAAGAAAGGAAGGTGCAAGAGATCTGGATCATCCAGAGAAAATTTGTAATTGCTTAAAGTTGTCCTGTTTCATTTCAATATTCCCTTCCACAGAAAAAAAGACTGTAAGTTGATGCATTCATGAATTAGTAGCACAATCCCAAATATGTGGTCTTGCCAGTTCATGCATGAGGTAACTGCTTTTGCTCCAGTAGCCACCAGGTCACTTGTGGAAAATTCCATCAGCAACAAACATATGCTCTCAATACCCCAACAAAAAATTTTGGAACCCCCTACTAGCAGTGCATGAAAGTAATCAACACCACTAATGTCGGCACAAAAACTGATGAACTACATCCTAAACAGAGAAAACAACTAGTCTGACCATGCTTCATTTGTGCAGTGCTGTTTGAGGTGACCGCACCTAAAGACAATGAGCAGCTACCACACTGAAATATTGTGCAGTTCCCCCACCACCATCTGACACAATGCAAAGAACTGTACAAGCATTTGTTTTTGTTGTCAGACGAATCTGAGGAGGCTCATCTGCAGAAGCATGGAAGTGGAAGTCTGCCAAAGTTAACCCGCTAGTACCTCATCTAAGTCCCCAAAGGTTGTACACTTGTACCTTTGCAGCAAGAAAGTGAGAGACAAGCACCAATAAATGGCTCTCATACTCCAGTGGAAAGTCAATCCAGGATTCATGTGGAGGAGCTAAAGCTTTTGGTATAGGTGGGTCCAATGCATTTATGTCTGTAGGGGATCATCTGAAAACCAATTCCTGTACTCAAGGGCTATCGCCTCTATAGGCAGGATGACCTTAACAGAGATGACGTCAAAGATTGTGTGATGGTATTTGTTAATGGTGAATACAATTGCTTTAGTTTCCCCTCAACACATTAGCTTGAAGGCAGTTGCAGCAATAGTGCTCATGACTGCTGCTTACAAGAACCATGCACTCCCTAATGATATTCTAGGCCAATGAGTGAAATCGTCACTTGTCAAGGGCACACTGTAGGAATCCCCTAAATTGACTCAGCACAGACCACCTTTTTAGAAGCAGTGGAATGCCAGTACTGAGACTGGTGAAGAGGTATGTGTAGTGTGCTACACTGCATCCATGTTTGGTTGTATGTGGCGAAAATCTGTGGCATCTAGTCAGTAACATAACCAAAGCATTTTGGAAATATATTTTCTCAACTACAACTTATCTTAGGAAATAGATTAAGGAAAGGCAAACCTACATTTCTAGCATTTGTAGACTTAGAGAAAGCTTTTGAAAATGTTGACTGGAATACTCTCTTTCAAATTCTGAAGGTGGCAGGGGTAAAATACAGGGAGTGAAAGGCTATTTACAATTTGTACAGAAACCAGATGGCTGTTATAAGAGTCGAGGGGCATGAAAGGGAAGCAGTGGTTGGGAAGGGAGTGAGACAGGGTTGTAACCTATCCCCGATGTTATTCAATCTGTATATTCAGCAAGCAGTAAAGGAAACAAAAGAAAAATTCGGAGTAGGAATTAAAATCCATGGAGAAGAAATTAAAACTCTGAGGTTCACCAATGACTTTGTAATTCTGTCAGAGACAGCAAAGGACCTGGAAGAGCAGCTGAACGGAATGGACAGTGTCTTGAAAGGAGGATATAAGATGAACATCAACAAAAGCAAAACGAGGATAATGAAATGTAGTCAAATTAAAGTTGGGTGATGCTGAGGGAATTAGATTAGGAAATGACACACTTAAAGCAGTAAAGGAGTTTTGCTATTTGGGGAGAAAAATAACTGATGATGGTTGAAATAGAGAGGTTATAAAATGTAGACTGGCAATGGCAAGGAAAGCGTTTCTGAAGAAGAGAAATTTGTTAACTTCGAGTATAGATTTAAGTGTCAGGAAGTTGTTTCTGAAAGTATTTGTATGGAGTGAAGCCATGTATGGAAGTGAAACATGGATGATAAATAGTTTAGACAAAAAGAGAATAGAAGCTTTCAAAATGTGGTGCTACAGAAGAATTCTGAAGGTTAGATGGGTAGATCACATAACTAATGAGGAGGTACTAAATAGAATTGGGGAGAAGAGAAATTTGTGGCACAACTTGACTAGAAGAAGGGATCGCTTGGTAGGACATATTCTGAGGCATCAAGGGATCACCGATTTAGTATTGGAGGGCAGCACGGAGGATAAAAATTGTAGAGGGAGACCAAGAGATGAATACACTAACCAGATTCAGAAGGATGTAGGTTGCAGTAGGTACTGGGAGATGTAGAAGCTAGCACAGGATAGAGTAGCATGGAGAGTTGCATCAAACCAGTCTCTGGACTGAAGACCACAACAACAGCAGCAACATTTTCTCAACATGACTGACAAGAAAGTGACATCAATATTAGAATAAATAGTTGAAATGATTATAGACCCCATCGCCTGAAAGTGGACAACTACCATGGTACCTCGTATGTGAAAAAACATTTTCGAATGAAGCTATTAAGTCTCTCAGGTTAAGTGATCACCTTGATAAATTACTCTGTGACAAAGTGAGGAAGCCAATCTCATTTTTTCAAATGTTAAAATCAAAGTTTCAGAAATTCAATGCTGTAGGCAAGCTATTCAGAAAACCCACTCTCATTGCAAAGGTTTCATTGCTTACCATAGTCTCATTATAAATAGTGATGTGTGGGAAATCACTTACTATTAGGAAAGCAACTGTATAACCCACAGCTGAAGAAAATGTCTGTGCAGCTCTGGTGTGACACACATGTGCCATGACGAAATGAAGTTTTTGGGTTAATGACACAGTTTTGAGAAGAATTGAAGAGATGCCTTCATTGTGGGTGAAAAGCTCTTCAATCAGTTGATGCCTACAGAATTTGTAATGCAAACTGATGAATCAACAGCTACAGATAATGAAGAATTCAACAATCAACAATATGAGGTAATGGAAGAATTAACTGTTTACCAGATATTAGACAACCAACATGAAAGGCTGAAAGGCTCTTCTATACAGAAGTGCACCCCATAGAGGTGGTGCTGAGTCACAGATAGGTGCAATGAAAAAAGTCTGCTAAACATCTAGGCTATTGCACAAAAAGCCCTCCTTCAGAAACAGAAAACAAGCACACATCCGCAACTGGCACACATATGGCCACTGTCTCTGGCTGCTGTGGCCTGAGACAATGGCCACATGTGTGAGGGTTGTGGTCGTGTGATGAGGGATCGTGTCAGATGGGGTGTGGTGGCTAGAAGGAGAGACAGACATGAGGTAGGAAGAGTGGTTTGGGGGGTGGGGGGAGGGAGGAAGGGGCAGGGTAACTAGTGGCTTGAAGGGAGGTAGCTGGTTTGCTGGCTAGGCATGCGGGAGGGAGGGGTGGCAGATGCATGGACTATGCACATGATACACTGTTGTCCGAGCCGGTTAGATTAGATTTAGATTAGATTAGTTTTTCGTTTCCTAGATCCATGCTGAGGAGATCCTCATGGATGTGGAACATGTCAACCTTTTTATTTTAAAAAAAAGCTGAAATAACAATACCAATAGTATGAATATATACAATACATCATTTGTATCTATTACAAAATTGGTCTATGGAGTAGAACGAGTTGGCCACTAGTAAGTCTTTCAGGCTCCTTTTAAATTGATCTTTATTTGTAACTAAATTTTTTATGTTTGCTGGCAAATTATTGAAGATGAGTGTTCCTGAGTAGTGAACCCCTTTTTGAACTAAAGTAAGTGCTTTTAAGTCTTTGTGTAGATCATTTTTGTTCCTGGTATTGTATGTATGAACTGAGCTGTTTGTTGGAAAAAGAGATATATTATTTAGGACAAATTTCATTAAGGAGTAAATATACTGAGAGGCAGTGGTTAGTATACCCAGTTCTTTGAAGAGGTTTCTACATGATGTCCATGAATTTACTCCACAAATAATACGTATTACACGCTTTTGGACTCTGAAAACTTTTGTTTGACTTGAAGAGTTACCCCAATATATTATACCATATGACATTACGGAATGAAAGTAAGCAAAGTATGCAAGCTTTTTCATTTTTATGTCGCCTTTGTCTGCTAACACTAGAATTGCAAATACAGATTTGTTAAGACATTTCTGCAGTTCTGTGGTGTGCTCTTCCCAACTGAATTTATTATCAAGTTGTAATCCCAGGAATTTAAGACTGTCAACCTCTTCTATCTGCTCTTCTTCATACTTTATGCATATGCTGGGTGGAAAAATCTTACAGGTTCTGAATTGCATGTAGTGAGTCTTTTCAAAGTTTAATGTCAATGAGTTGGCTTTAAACCATTTATTAATATCCATGAAAATATCATTAGCAGATCTTTCTAGAACTACACTCGACATACTATTTATTGCAATACTTGTCATTTGCAAACAAAACGAACTATGCTTCTGGCAGTGTAACTGATGAGAGATCATTAATGTACACAAGAAAAAGCAATGGCCCTAAGATGGATCCTTGTGGGACACCACATGTAATTTCTTCCCATTCTGATGATGACTTAATTCACTAGTCCATTGTACTGACACCCTTTGTTTCCTGTTAGCTAGGTATCACTTGAACCATTTTGCAGCACTGCCCGTGACACCATAGAATTCTAATTTATTTAAAAGTATGTTGTGGTTCACACAATAAAATGCCTTTGGCAAATCACAGAAAATACCTGCTGCTTGTAATTTGTTATTTAATGAATTAAGTACATTTTCACTGTAGGTGTAAATAGCCTTCTCGATATCAGAACCTTTCAGAAATCCAAACTGTGTTCTTGATAATATGTTATTTGTGATCAGATGGTTGAGAAGCTGGTACATTACTTTTTCTAAAATTTTTGAGAATGCTGGCAAAAGTGAAATTGGTCTGTAGTTTGATGGTATCTCTTTATCCCCTTTCTTGAATAGAGGCTTAACATCTGCATATTTTAGCCAGTCAGGAAATGTCTGTTATAATTGATTGGTTACTCAAGTAACTTAGAATTGTACTAAACTCACAAGAACATTCCTTAATTAACTTTGTTGATATTTCATCGTAACCACTAGAATGCTTTGTTTTCAAAGATTTTATTATGGAAGTTATTTCTTTTGGTGAAGTGAGTGACATATTCATGTAGCTGAAGCTATTTGTGAAGGCTAGTTTCAGATATTCAAGGGCGTTATTTACTGATCCTGACAATCGCATTCTATCAGTAACGGATATAAAGTACTTGTTAAATAGATTTGCCACACTATGCCCATCAGTTACTAATGTGTCATCTACCCTTAATGCTATTTGCTCCTGTTCCTTTCTGGTTCTACCAGTCTCCTCTTTCACTATATCCCATATTTATTTTTATTTTGTTCCATGAGATTGCTATCTTCTTCTCGTAGTGCATTTGCTTAGATGTCTGAATTACTTTTTTAAATATTTTACAGTACTCCTTGTATTTAGCTAAATCATCAGTATTGGAGCTATTCTTGGTCGACAGATACATTTTCAGAATGAGATTTTCACTCTTTCCTTTTTGTCTTACAGGAAATCTTTATTCCTTGTGTAATCCATGGTTTTATTATAGACTTCTGTTTTATTTGAGTAACTTTTAGAGGAAAACAGTTTTCAAACATGGTACTGACATTGTTCATGAATGTATTGTATTTTTCACTCATGTCATGGGCACTATAAACATCTTTCCAGTTCATATCTTTGAGCAGTTTTCTAAAACACTCAATTTTTGGTTGACTGACTACTCTCCTGTACTCAGACTTAGCAGTCTTGATAAACTGCTCAGAATTTACATCTAAAACAAGGAGCTGCATGTCACGATCTGATGGTCCATTTATTACAGGTTTTATGATAGGATTTTGTTCCTTTGATTTGTCTATAAAAATGTTATCAATGGCTGTCCTTGAGGATTTATTGATCCTAGTTGGAAAGTTTACAGTGTGAGTTAGATTGAAAGACAACATTACTAACTGCAGTAAATGTTTACTGGAAGATTGCATTAGAAAATCTGTATTAAAGTCACCAGCAATCAACATTTCTTTGTTTCTTCCTGTTAAATAACCCAAAAGAGCTTCTAGATGATTTATGAATAGATTATAATTTCCTGCAGGTGCTCGGTAAATAGTTACTATTATATAGGATCTGTTATGGAACTCTACTTCTGTTGCACATGCTTCTAGATGCTGGTCTAAACAGAATTTATTAATGTCAATGTTCTTGAATTTATGGCAGTTTTTAATAAATGTGGCAACTCCTCCTCCATCCATATCTACTCTGCAGAAGTAGGAAGCTAGCTTAAATCCTGAAATGTCTAACATATCTATGCCAGTGGTCACTTGATGTTCAGAGAGGCAGATTATGTCAATTTGGTTAGATGAATTCATTTCATCAATACAAATGAGTAGTTCATCAATTTTATTTCTGAGTCCTGGAATGTTCTGGTGTAATAAAGATAACTGATACTGCATACTAATGGGATTATAACTGCTTTGGCGAAGATGAACTGGGAGTTTCTGATTACTTTCTATTAAACATTGTTTAAATGGAATCTGTATGCTAAAATCTGACTCCTGTTCATCTGTTTTCTCAAACTGAGTGTGTCGGCCAATCTCTCTCTGAAAACTCGTTTTCTTTCCCCCTTCCCTATCCTAAAAAAGGCATTCCTCTGACACCTGTGACCACTGGTATTTTACCACTTGTGACAGTGCCCCCCCCCCCCCCCCCCTTATGTTTTCTGCAATCAACCCAGACAGTTTTCCCTTCCCTTTCCTATTGAGGTGAAGGCCATGCCTAGTGTAGCCCCACCTATCGATAGCATCCACAGGAATCAAACCAAACCAATATGGGACCCTATATCCGTCCTAAGCAGCCACTGCAACTCCAAGTTTACCCTCCCTACGGAAGAGTTCAAATGAGGCCGATCATGGCGTCTCAACACAGACACAAATCCCACACTCGTATGCTTCGTTGCTGATGCTATCTTCACCAGGTCACTCTCTATGGAATATTCAGAGTCTCTGTCAATGCTATTTCCCGGACCACCCACTATAACCACTGCAACCTCCTTCGTGAAATCTTTGCATAAAGAACCTAGATCCTCTGTTACCTGACCCAGATCTGCACTAGGCTTGAAAAAGTTTGTGACCTGGTACTCTGGACCTAGATTTTCCTGCAGTAGTTGGCCAACACCTCTACCATGGGAGCTACCTAACAACAGAACTTTCTTTTTCTTTACAAATTTCCCTACCTTTTTCAAGTCCTTGAAAGCTTGTTGTGCCCTTTCTACAGATTCAGCTACATGAGGCTCATCCGATTCTGACTGAGGCAACAGGTCAAATCTATTTTCAAGATTTATGACAAAGCTGTCTGATGCTCTCCTGTGCCTGTTCCCCCTATTACCTGTTTCCACTTCCCACCTCTGTTCACCCTTCTCCCTCTTTAACCTGTCCAGTTCCTCCCTTGCCTTGTCTAAGTCAGCTTGAAGAGCTGCAATTTTCCCATCCTGTTCCAGTATTTTCCTGTCTCTACTGCAAATCCTACAATACCACTGGTGAGCCTCATTTATGTCCCCATTTCCCACACCACTACATTCGCCCCAATGAAAGAAACTACAGCACCCATCACACCACACCCCGGAACTAACGATCCTACGGCATGTCACACACTTCTCACTCATGGTAAAAACAGAAATCGTATAAACTGATTTAAGTACTGAGTAAAACGTAAACAAAGGACCCTAGAAACTATTCAAGCAGATATAAATAAATTGAAAGATTACTGAATAAAAAAAACTGGTGATTACATATAAGTTTTAGTCACTGTTTACTTACAATACGCGCGCTTGAAATTAAGCCTAAAATCCGTGCTATAGGCGCGAGAAGGAAAATAAACTTCTTACCCCGTTTAATCTTCTTTAACACTTCACTAACACTTCCACTAATGTAACAACACTTATATTATATTTATACCCTCAGGAAATGTTTACATACAAGTTTAATTCACTGCTTACTTACGATTCGCATGCGTGAAATTAGGCCTAGGATTCACGCTACAGGCGCGAGAAGAAAAATACGCTTCTTACCCCGTTTAATATTATTTTATACTTCACTAACACACCTACTAATTTAACAACACTTAGATGATATTTATAACAACTGTAAACGTTTAAAAACAGCTTAATAACAACGTTTTTTATAATTATTTAATGCAGCAAATACTCGAAGAGACCGCGTCGGCGCAGTGTTGCCACCCCGCTGGGGTGCGGCACCGGATGAACATGATGTGGAGACATGAATTAGAAGTGGATGACAGGCCAGAGGAAGGGAGACAGACTGATGGAGGATGTGGTGGACGGTAGGTTAATGGAGATTGAGGCCAGGAAGTTTGCGGGAGCAAAGTATGTACTGCAAGGATATCAGCTATGTAGTTCATCAAAGCTTGTGGTGGAGGGAAGGGTCAAGATGGTCCAGATTGTGAAGCAACCATTGAAATCTTGCCTGTTGTGCCACTATGTGGTCAACTTTCGTCTTGGCCACAGTTTGGCAGTAACCATTCATTCTTGTGGACGCTAGTTGGTTGTCATAACTACATAAAAAGCTGTGCAATGATTGCAGCAAAGTTGGCATACAAAATGGCTACACTGTTGGTATACAAATGGCTGCCTCTGATGGTGTATGATAAGCCTGCAAACAGGGCTGGAGCAGGAAGTACTGGGTAAGTGGGCAGGGTAGGTCTTGCAAAAAATGGTTCAAATGGCTCTGAGCACTATGGGACTTAACATCTATGGTCATCAGTCCCCTAGAACTTAGAACTACTTAAACCTAACTAACCTAAGGACATCACACAACACCCAGTCATCACGAGGCAGAGAAAATCCCTGACCCCGCCGGGAATCGAACCCGGGAACGCGAAAACGGTAGGTCTTGCATCTGGGTCTTCCACATGGATATGATCTTTGCCGCAAGAGGTTGGGAGTCGGAGTGACATGTATGGACTAGCATGTTGTGTTGGTTGGGTGGGTGATGGAACAGGGGATTTTAGGAGGGATAGGGATGACAAAGGGATGTCCCTCATTTCAGGGGATGATGACAGATAAAACCATGAGGAAAATGGTTCAGTTGTTCCAGTCCAGGGTGATATTGGGTGATGAGTCTCAGGAAAGAATTTATTCCAGAAGCTAGGAAGTTTTCTTTCTTTCTTGCATGTGCCTGTCGATGACTCACTGCTTCATTTTTTTTGTGAATTGTCTCCTTTATTCCTTAAACATTTACTTTCTACTAGTACTATCCTACTATATTAGTGCAAAGCTCAGATATACATTATAGTTAGTATGTAGTCATTAAGTATTAAGTAAGAATATGTTTATTACAGATGTTCATCACAATATCAGTGGCAAGTCTTCATGTTTACAAGAGTTCAAAAGTAAACGGACAAGGGAAGCATCACAACAGACCTCTTGAGCAAAGCTGATGTTATCCAAATTGCAAAGCACCATACTGCAGTGTTCCTTATAAACACTTCTCATTGTTTCCTTACAAAACAGACACTATATGCTTAGTGCAAGTCCAGTCAAGAAAATGTATTAATTGTATATCACATACTGCCAAGAGAACAGTGTTGTTCCTCTAAAAGTATATAAATACAAATTTGTTTTCAATAACTATTTCAGAGTAGGCTTCATAACTAGATGAAGTGACACACACAAATTATGTGGTGAAGCTGCAAATATCCAGAGCATTACTGATATCTATGATTTCAACCAAAGTTGTGTTTTATTTAAGGCAAATATGGACCTACAACATTGATGTTCAAGCTTGTAATACAAGTGATGCATTTATTTGTGTTTGGCTGGACTGTATGGCAGAATTTAAAATGGATGAAATAGGTAACTGTTTGCTTAAAGTTATCCCCAAAATTGGAGGAAATATGAAACACATTGTTTACAGTAATTCTATTGATGAACAAAATAAGAACTGTCCCATTATTTGTTTGAGGATCTACATGCTCGAAACAGACTGGCTTGAGTGCACAGAACATAGATTTTTTATGCCTGGCCTTATGATGCAGAGTTTGGCACTGGTGAAAAATTAATGACATACACAAAACACTTACACCCCACAAGAATGGACAAATCTGATCCAAAATGCAAGGAAAAACAAACTATTTGCTGTAGTGGAAAAAAACACATCCATTCTAAGATTCCAGGGAGGGCATAAAGTCAACGTACGGTTTACATACAGTGATATATGCTACTATACTACCACAAGTCTGCAGAAGGGCAAAGGTAAAGCACAGAAAATAAATACCACTGTTCTAAAACCTAAGTATCCTAATGATAGACCCATCACCACTGCTAAATTGTGTAGTATTATGTTGATGCTGAGGTATGTGCCTTCTGTTCACCATGGCTTGTATCAAAATTTGAAATTGGACTATGGAAATGAAACAGAAAAATAATGATCTTGTTTAATGAAAATGACGTTATTTAGTTTTTTCTATTATACTTGAAAATGTTTATCATGTCTGTAATATTATCTCTTTATCATTGCTCAAGAGACAGCTTTTTTCGGCAATCATCCCACATCTGCAGGAAGATAATAGAGTCCACAAAACATTTCCTGATTCTCATTGTTTGGATAGTTAAAGGCAATCTAATAAAATGCAAAATATCCCAAAAATACTCTTTCTAGGTGTGCCCCCCTTATTCCACTAAGCCCATCAATTATGTAATTCATTAAAAATTTCACAAATAACTGTTAAGTATTTATAGATATACTGGTCGAGGAGTTGTTGCTGAACATTAACATGGGCTGTCCCATTCCTAAATGAACATTCCAGAAGTAACTGCATTATGTGGACATTTGCTGCAGAAACTTCCTGGTAGATTAAAACTGTGTGCCGGACCCAGACTCGAACTCAGCACCTTTGCCTTTTGTGGGCAAGTGCTCTGCCAACTGAGCTACCCAAGCGTGACCCATCCTCACAGCTTTAATTCTGCCAGACCTCGTCTCCTACCTGTGTAGGATGGGTTGTGAGTGCTTGGGTAGCTCAGTTGTTAGAGCACTTGCCCGCAAAAGGCAAAGGCCCCAAGTTTGAGTCTCGCTCCAGCAGACAGCTTTAATCTTCCAGGAAGTTTCATATCAGTGCTCATTCCACTGCACAGTGAAAATCTCATTCTGGTATATGCTGCAGAGTTTAATACAAGATTCTGCCTCACTGCTGCCCATGAAGTTATCCAAAATATAATGAAAGTAGGGCACCAACAGTACGTTGTGAAGGACCACAAATATTTTCCCCAGTTGTACCAATCAGTTTCTGCTAGCATGTAACTAATGCATGTTGTGTCCAATGTGGACCAAACGAATTATTCTGGTTGCACTATGTGTGAAGGATGGTACAAGCTGTAGGGTGCTTCTGGATCTTTTTATTATGCACTTATGGGATTTGTTGGAAATCATTGTTTCACTATATATATTAATAATTTTTGTTGGTTAAATGTCCTACACGTCATATCCATGATAGTAATTATGATGTGGAACATGTCCCCTGATTACCAATTGCACTCTCTTCTTAAACGACATACATATACTGACCATTTACAGGTTTGCGATTGATTACCTACTTCAGTTCAAGAATTACTCCGTGGCAGGCAAGGAGCTGAGGAGAAACAACTTTTTTTGGATTTGAAGAAACTGTTAGTCTCTCTCTCTCTCTCTCTCTCTCTCTCTCTCTCTCTCTCTCTCTCTCTCTCTCGCACACACACACACACACACACACACACACACACACACACACAAAGATTTATACACGGTCATACCCAGGTACTAAGGCCCAATTGCAACTCTGAGGTGAGCTGCAATATTAGGGTACCAAAGGTGTGCGGGGTGGAGAGGGGAGGCATATCGAGGTAAGGGTGGGGAAGATGCTAATGGTGCCCGTGGCATACAGAGATGTCATAAGGATTGGACAGTGGGCTGCTAGGTGCAGCATTGGGAGGCTGTGGGAAGGTGGGAGGAGTGAGAGGGGGGGGGCCGAGGAGCGCGAGGGGGGGGGGGGGCGGCAAGGAGCTGGAGGGGGGCCGAGGTGCGGAAGGGGGCAAGGAGCGGGAGGGGGTGAGGAGTGAGAGGGGGCTAGGAGAAAAACAGGGAAGGGGAAAGAACTATGCAGCTGGGGCAGAAGTACAGACAGTGTGTGTAGGGCTAGAGTTGGAATCGGGGAAGGCACAGGCAGGTGGAGGAGAGGGACTAACGAAGGATGGGACCAGGGGGGTTACAGGAATGAAGGATACATTGCAGGGAGACTTCCTACTTGAGCAGTTCAGGAACGCTGATGATGGTGGGAAGAACCCATATGACGCAGCCTGTGAAGCAGTGATTGAAGTGAGGCATATTGTGTTGGGCAGCATGCTAAGCATCTGAGTGGTCCAGCTGTCTCTTGGTCACAATCTGTCAGTGGCCATTCATGCAGACAGACAGTTTGTTAGTGGTCATGCCCAAGTAGAATGTGGCACAGTGATTGAAGCTAAGTTGGTAGATCATGTGGCTACTTTCTCAGAAGGCCCTGTCTTTTAATGGTGTAGGAGATGTCTGTGACAGGGCCGGAAAAAGGGTTGGGGGTGATGCATGGGACAGGTCTTGCATCTACTGTAGGTCTATTACAGGAGTGCACACAGATGCACACATCCTGTCACTACTACCTACTCAAGTCATCACTTCCATCTCCTACCCCTTCAAAAGTGCAGGGCTACGTTGAAAGCAGCCATGTGATTCACCAACTCAGCTGCAACCACTGGGCCACTTTCTACATTGACATGGCCCCTAACAAGCTTTTTGTTCCCATGAATGCGAACCACCAAACTGGAGCCAAGAGAGAGATGGACCAACCAGACACCAAGCATGCCATCAAACACGATTTCAACAATTGCTTCGCAACCTGTTCTTCCCACCGACACCAGCTTGTCTGAATTCCACAGGTGGGAACTTCCCTTGCAACATATCCTTCATTCCCCCCAGGCCTCAACCTTTGCTAGTCCCTGCCTGTACCCTTTCCTGCTTAATACTCCTGCCAGTGCACCTGCACTTCTTTCCCCTTTTCAACAACTTTCTTCTCCAGTTTGCCTTCCTAGTAAAGCCTTCCAATGCTGCACCTAGCAGCCACTATCCTATCCCCATCACATCCCTGCATTCTCCCACAGGCAACACTAGCATCTGCTTCCACCACTACCCTGCTGTCCCATCTCATCCCTGCGTCATGCCTCTTCTGTAAATCTACTGCCCACCCCAGCTAAAATTGTTGCTCACCTTAGATACATTTGCAGTTGGATTTTAGCACTCATGAGATGACAGTGAACATATGTGTGAGGTTATGCATGAGTGAATGTGTATTTTGATCGTCTACAACTGATGAAGGACTTACTCTGATGGCTAATAATACCAACAATCTTTTGTCAACTTGCGTTCTACCACTCAATGGTGTTGCATCCAGCAAGCAGTCTAGACACTTAATGACACAGGGAACTGAGGATGGTCTGTCCAATCAGCTAACATGGAGAAGGCTAGTACACTATTTCTGATTGTCCAAAATCCTCTGGAGGGAGGTACGCAGTTCGTATGAATGCGAGCAGAGCCAGAGCGAATACTGCAAGTCCTGGTCCCGAGCTCACCTGCACATATATCCCTCCCTAACAGATGTCGGAACTGAACTCTCTTTCAGATGCTGTCGCCTCTGCCTTTATACTGTGCAGTAGGCCACATTGTCCCTTCCATGGCGGCACTTGCAGCTACAAGCCTACAGGGCATCACATATGACCATATGCCTTGTGGCTTCTCCATTTGAGCTTACACGGTACCTTATGAGTAGAGCTATGATTTTTGCATTTTTGCACGATAGTGCATATAAATGCATATTTAAAGGGTTATTGCACATATAAATAACTTTTGCGTATTTATGCATACCTTTTACTTTTGCAGCAATGATTCTTGAAATACAAGTATTTCACCACAATAGTTTAAGAAGAAGAGTAAGACCTGAGCAAATTTCTCTTTTATTGCTCTGTTTGTGTAGAATTACTTCTCTGTCACATTTGCAAATCCATAAAAGGGTGCCTAAAAATGAGGCGAACATAGGAATCAGCAATGAGCGGTTCTTGTACTATAAAAATGTCTCTTGAGAGCTTAACAAAAACTACATAGCGATCAACAATTATGCAGCAAACCTTTAAAGTTTGGTCAGCCATCGTGTTATAAAAGTCACTAAGGTTTGTATTGTGTAACAAATGAAGCCACCGGTGGCAACAATGACATTTCCAAGAATGAAAAAAGTTCCACTGTCAGATACCTATAAATCAGTAACTAGTGTGCTGTGCTTCATGTTTTCTGAAGTGTGCGCAGGAGGAGACCATATTACCACAATGCCAAAGGAGAAGAACAGTAAAGCTTATTTACTTCAACAGTGGACTGATGGAACTCCTACTCTAACAACAGATGGAAATGTAGTATTGTGCCAAGTGTGTAGAAGCACATAAGTTCTATTTTTGCTTTCTCAAAGTTAAAAATCAATATGATTTTCGAGTTAGTTTTTTACTTAATGAAAATAAACTCACTTTATTTTTATACCATTGTTATAGGTGCCCTGTGATAAAAAATTCCAGATTTACTAACAGCTGTTCATAGAAATGCTGCTAATAAAAATATCTCCAACATATCCCCCAACCTCCATTTAAGTTTCATTAAAACTTTTCAATTTTTTAAAGAATTTTAAATCTATTACACAAAAATATTTTAAAATCGAAACATAAAATTTCGTATGGCCTGTAGTGTCAACGAGTTTACAGTCAAGAAACATTTTTAATATTTTTTGTTATACTTATCCTCCCCCCCCCCCCAAAAAAAAAAAAAAAAAGTGAGACCCATATTACCATGGCTGTTCTTTACCAATTTTCAAAAAAATAATTCTTTTCAGGTAATATCTCATCTCATTGTCTCCAAAGTACTGGAAAAAACAAACCATTCTACTATTTCTAGGGTTGTTCGTGATGCATTATGCGTTTTGTGGCCCACTAAAGAAAACAAGGAAAAATTCCTGGTGGTAGTTATAGATGCAGCAGCATATATGCTTTGCAGGTATTTTATCCCAAGGCAGTTCACGTAACTTGTTTAGCACATGCTCTTCACTGACTGGCTGAAGAAATTCGAGCGTATTTTCCAGAAGTAAATGCCTTAATTTCCTCTGTGAAAAAAGTGTTTGTGAAGGTGCCATCAAGAGTAAAATTATTTACTGAAATGATGCCAGGTATTCATTTACCCCACAGCCGATCATCATGAGGTGGGGAACATGGATAGAAGCAGCTCTGTAATACAGTGAGCACTTAGAAGACGTGAAAAGGGTGCTGGACATGATGGACAGAAACAAAGCAGCAAGTATCCCATCTGCAATTAGTGCTTGCAATGAGGAGAGTCTCCAGAGTAAATTAGTGTTTATTAGGACCTATTTCAGTAAACTCCCAGCCACAATCACACGTTTGGAAGAAATAGCAATGCCTCTATTTTCTGCCCTTGAGGTCTACGAAACAGCTGTTGTCAGAGACATACCAGGAGAAATAGGAAAGTGTCTTCGCAACAGAATTGAGAAAACTGAAGCAAGGAATCCAGGTTTAATGTTTCTTCAGGATGTGAATAAGGTGTTACAAGGAGAATCAGAAAAACAGCTTAATGGTTATTCTGTAAGCGACATAGCCTCTTTTCAGTACTGTCCTGTGGCTTTGTGTGATGTAGAGAGATCTTTCTCTTTGTATAAAAACATTTTAAGTGACAGAAGGAAATTATTTCTTCTAGAAAACTGTGAAAAATATTTAATTG
Source organism: Schistocerca nitens (assembly GCF_023898315.1). Classification (NCBI taxonomy): domain Eukaryota; kingdom Metazoa; phylum Arthropoda; class Insecta; order Orthoptera; family Acrididae; genus Schistocerca; species Schistocerca nitens. The sequence continues at coordinate 366,384,248 of NC_064621.1, forward strand.
TTTATTCCAATAAAAGCAACTGATGCTAAAATAGGCTAAGAGAAAGAGACAAACATACAGTAATAAATATTAACTTTGTTAATTAATGTTTTAACAATAATTGTATAATCTGATTACTTTAGGAGGATTAAAAGATGTGCGAAAGTTGAAATAATGAATTTTATTTATTATGCATATTTTCATACTTTTCAGTGCATATAAATCCGAGCACTACTTATGAGTCTATGTAACATTTCTGGTCAATGCCCAAACCAGCGCCCTTCCTGTGGAGTCTCCTTTGTACTCTGGGTGCTTTCTAGAAAACTTATTCATTCTGGTTTCTGTTGCATTGCCTTTCACGCATTGCATTTTTAAATATGTGATAATGTATCCTCTATGTGGTAAGTAGCAATCTAACCTTTTCGTACTATTGTTATTACAACTGCTTAAAAAGATATATATCGGATGTATATGTGTTGGTTTCATACATCAGGAGATCATAGTAACAGACTGTATGTGTTTATTTGCTCAGAAGGGCTTTATCCAAAAACTGAGTAATTTTCTGTGCCTGTCAACTGTTCCAGCACCAACTACTTGGGGAATAATTACCTATTTTTTGAACACACATTATATTTCATCATTGGATTTTCAAATTACTGAGTTTTCATACTGCAGAAGTCTTTGGGATCTTAGTGAAACAAGGAATATCCACTAGTTTCAGTATTCTCACAATTTGTGCCATTTTAAGCTAGGAACCTTTACACTAGAGGAAGAAGACACTGAGGTCACAAAAAGGAACATGCAAACATACAATCATGATATGAGGCATAAAACAGACTTTCACCTGCTTAACAGAAACTAACTTTAACAGGAAAAAGCTTGTATGTGGAAAGAGCTGTTTTTCATAATGTGTTACCAAATGATATTAAGATGTTCACAGGAGATACTTTTTAAATGTGACTCACCCCTTGGCTTATCCATAAATGTCTGTATAACTTGGACTTTACACAAATAACAATGTAAGCAACAATCCTGTCCTAGAAGTATAGTAGTAAATTGCATATAACACCAACCGCTCACTGTGGAATGAATTATTGTCCTACTGTTTGAATTATTTAATTGTAGCATGTTGTTAAAAATAATTTATATTTTGCTGACATTGCCCAGGCACATAAAATTGTGCGTTATGTGCAGAAAATAAAAAATGTACTATTACCTAATAGTATCTTGAATGTATTCTGTTCCTGCAATATAATGTGTTGTCCAGTTCACTGATAATGCACTTCTTCACAGTTTACTAGTTCATTCATACATTCTTAAAAGACTTCAATGAAAGCTACAAAACGTCATTTTATTAGATATAAAAACAAGGAATTTTATGTAACAGTAAGCATACAGATAATGCCATGAAGTAAAACTGATACATTGTAACTTACATGACTGTATCACATATCAAATGGTATATGTAAACAGTGCCCCCTTCTTTTTTAATGAATGTGCTGCATACAATGATGAGGCATTAAATATGTGCACTCATTTTAAGTCCACTGACAAGAAAAATAGATGAACTCCAAGCATAAAATCCTCTGGAAATATTTTTTATACTTGCCAATGCTCACACAAAAGCATGAATACAGTCTGAATACAATAAGCACACACAATACTGAAGATGCACAAAGATAATGCTGAAACTGGGCAGTGAAAAAAACAATAACTGGCACATCAAAAATCCTATTTGGCTTTGCAGTTACATGTTACATACAATATGTTGTCAAGAGCACTGGGTAATTAGTAAATTTACTTACCCACAAAATAAGAAAACAAAACAGAGAGAATATATTAGTGTAAGCTGTTTTCTTTTGCAGCAAGATATAAATGATGCCAAAAAATGGAATGACTTTTGTTAGTGACAAACTAGTGCAATAATGTACAGTTACATTTCTTATGAAAACATCTACAGAAACCAACAACAAATGAGGCATTTTTTATCAGTTTCAAATATGGTTGTGACATTAGTACAGTAATGAACCTGTTACAGAGACAGTTGTAGAACTTAAACCAGGGATCACTTGAACAAAGATGACATACTTTTTTCAAAAAGTTATTATGTAAACTTACATAACAAGTACTTCAGAAAGACTGTAAAACACTATTAACACCTTCACATTGCTTTCTCAGGATCTCAGGACCAACCAGATACAAGAGATTATGAAACATCCAGGCAAACAGACAAAATTTTTCCTTGGTTCATGAAAGAAGATGGACTAGTCCTTGGATGAAGTAATTTCCTCTCCCCCAATATGCTGCACACTAAAGCACAAATATAGTTTCAAACACTAAATTAATCTACAAAGCAGCTAAATTAATTAACAGCTTTGGTGTGGTCACCTTCACCAGAAAAGCATGGTTTGTCTTGGAAGAGAAGAAATGACCTTGGCAACAACTGTGTGTTACTATTACTGGAGCCACACACTGAGGTGAGATGAAATGAATTATTACAGTTATTAACTTAACGTAAGCTTCCAGATCAGTTACTGAATAATTGAATATGTTTGGGGATACTGATATACAGCACTCATGTTATTACAAGGATAATCATCATCAAGTAATTTACAGGTAAATGACATCAACACTGGTCTTGGAAAGCAGAAGGGAAAAGAAGAATTTACAGACCATACTGTAGCAGACTAATGGTCTAACAGATAAAAATAACACATCAAAAATATCTTTCCTGACAGCAAAGACTGGAGCTAACTGGCCAAGTTGCGAATTGCTTGGGAGAGATGAGATCATATGCACTTCTTAGTGTAGTTAAGTATCACCAGATTATATTTATGGATTAGGAAGAAAACTTCCATTACTGCATTTAACGTCAGAAGCGCAGGTGGTATTCATTGCAGCATGTCAACAAAGCATAAGTGAATATATTGCACACATTTCTGAAGAAATCTCACATGTGATACCAACTTAGTAAACAGTTACAGACTGTTCTTAACTTACATCAGTAACTGCTGAACGAAAATGAGAAGACTGTGCAGAATACTGCTCCAAGTGTGAGTAAGCCCCATATCATGGAAAAAATACTGAAATATTTGTTAAGTCCAAGTCAGAAAAATATGTTATTGTATGGTGTTGACAAAAATAGTGTTTGTTGAACTATGATGGAGTACCATGAAGTACTCAATAACAATCTTATGCTAAATTAATTTCTCTGCGTGGTTACAGATACATGTTTTCCTAGCTACTCTGAAATCACAGACCTCTTGTTTAGTTCAGGTTCATTGATATCTTCAAGATCTGGACCTTGGGCCAAGACACTATTCTCATTTCTCCACAACCTTATCATCATCTCTCCCATCTGCTTCAGCTGGTTCTCCTCAGCCCAGCATGACACCTTCCTTGACACTAACTTTTACCTCAGTGACAGTTCAGTAAAAACCTCTGTCCATATCAAGCACACCAAACATTGACATCACCCCCATTCTGATAAATGTACTCCCTTCCAGTGCCACATCCACAAATGCCCTTAATCCTCCAACAATCCAAGTGAACGAACTCTAAAAGGAGCAACCCCCTCATTATCCAATATCACCTCGGACTGGAACAGCTTAACCACATCTTATGTCTGGGTTCCGACTACGTACGTTCAGCTATCAACTCGAATGAATGACAACTGTCAAACTGTGGCCAAGAGCAGAGTTGACCAACCTGAACATGCTACTGAGCACAACACGATAAAACTTCAAATAAGGCTGCATTGCAGCACACACCATCTTTATGACCCCCCCCCCCCCCATAAACACTAGCTTCACTGAACTATTTAGAGGGGGATTGTCTTTGAAATACATTCACCAATCCCACAATTCTCCTTCTCTCAATCCCCCCCATTCTGAACCTCTCTCTGTCCTCGACTCCATGCTCACAACTTACTCTAAACTTACACCCTCCTCTGCAGTCTCCATCTTCCTCTGCTATATATCCATCCCCCTTCCCACCTACTTACATTCCTATCTATTGTGTTCGCTGCCTCTTGCTTGCAGCTGTGAGCCAGTTCCCTCCAACTGTGTCCTTACCCCTCTCAACTTTCTTTCTTCTCTCCCCAACTCCACTTGATACACACCTCTAGCTATACTGCCAGTAAAATGCAGTTGACCAGGACAATGCGGCAGCCAGCCATGTGTGTGTGTGTGTGTGTGTGTGTGTGTGGAGGGGGGTGAACTACCAGATACTCTAGCTATTGAATAATCATCAAAAAGTTTATCAATGTCTTTCTTATGTGTCCATCATCAAACACACAATGCTTCAGCTATATAGTGTCTTTAAATTTACTACTTTCATTTATATTTCGATTCTTCTGATTATACTGCTTAACTAACATGCATCCAACAAAAACTGGTGCACCAATAAAGAAAATGGTCAATGAAAACTTATTTATCAGTTGCTACACTGTTACTCTTCAAGGTTTTTTAAATCACCGTTCAATTTGTTTCACATAAAGATGATTTTATAAAATTTTAGATCTCTTTGACAAATATAAGAAAGCTATCAACATCAAATGCACAAACATTACTAGAGGAAAATGTCATCATAGATTTGTTTTATAAGTACCATAAAGATTTTACAGTAATCTAATACTGATGGTGATACAATGCCAGTAACAAAATTCAGCTAATATGAACAACATGCTGATAGAGAACAGTTTTAAAAGAAATAAGTTGTAAAAATAAAGTTGTAATATTTAATATACATTGAATACAGAAGGGAACAATGGCATATTTGCCAAAACTGGATTTGAAACATATTAAATGTTGTTTTATAATGCTCAGATCTTACAAAATTTTCTTCTGAGAAAATAAGATGTTGCTTTTTTTTGTTTCACATGACTGATAACCAGAGTTGTCAATCACTACATTGTTACAAATATACTGACCTGGCATTTTTTTTAAACATAGTAGTGTGGAAACATCTGTTGTATCTTAGTTGTGCATTTATTTTACCAAGCAATTACTTTTAGTTCTCCAGATTTCACTTTGTACTATTATACATTGACTAGAAAAATTTTGTAGAGTATTTCAGCAAACGAAATACCTGTATTACAAGGTCGTTTGTAATGCCTCCTTGAGGTCTGAAACCTTCTCCGTAATTATACTGAAATAATCACTTAGGTTAATATAAAAGACATCAAAGAAGAAACAGGATGATCACAAAGTAAAGTTTCAGTTACATGAGTAATCTAAAACACCTTGATTTTTGGGTAAAACATGAGTATTTCCTTTTGCAGTAGAAAAGCTACTGGTAACAGCCATCGCATACATACTTCCTCTGCTGGTTGCTGAAATGTCTCTAACAAATTTATTTGCTTCTCCTATGTACTATCCTTTAACTGAACAAGATGTTTGGAGACTATTACAAAATGAATCTTGAAAGTAGGACCAGTGTCATTTATACAACTGCAATGGTATTTCAGTTTACATTTGGCAAATTGTAGCATATAAATCTTTACTTATTATAAATTCCTAAATACCTAGTAGTAAACACATAGATCAATGGAAAAACAAGAATGTGAACGTTGCTTATACTTAATACTTTGTGATACACACACGTCCTTTGAAAGATATTGTGGTGTTTACAAAATTATTTCGCCCCATGCTAAATTTCTCCTTTGACAGTTGACCTTAATCTCTGCTAAGAAAATTCCATAGAAACAGAACTGAGTGTCTGCAATAAGCACCAAAATTTTACACAAAAGATTGGCCTAACACACACACTGATATTTGAGAAAATTAGTTCTCTGTCAATCCTTATCTGTAGAGAAGTAGCCACATGACAATATATAAGAAAACATACTGCAGTGAACAGCACACAATTCCATTACCACAAAAGTTCACAAATTATATAACAAATAAATGAAACACTGTTCACTATACTAATATCAGTGGCAGTCTAACATTTTGTTCAATAGGAAACGGGGAAAGAAAATCAATTTCATCATGACATTACTATAACCTGCTGCTCATTCCACATAAAATTATACAAAGTTAGACAGCATTGCTATTAGAGCAGAAGAGATCAACTACATTATGCTGAGCAAGACAATTTTTGATTTTATAAAAAGTTGTATAATACAATCTTTTGAAAAGTCATTGCATTTTTGTTTCATTTAGTCACATGTGAGGTAGGCAAGAGCTTAGGTACTTCACAGTCCTGCATGCAAAGCACTGGTAACTTATACATAAATTGAGAGATAAAATGGTAATGAGCATTTAAGTGTTATGAGCAGTTCGTGCTTGAAGACTAACTACCTGTCTATTTTCTCAGCAAGTACTCAATGTGCGTATTAACATTACTCTGACAGAGCTGGACGTTTTTGTGCATTGAAGCAATGACTACAAGGCCACTGACAGGTTCAGATCATTTGTGCTTCTACATATAAATACTTGGTTCAATTATAATAAACATAAATCTTGGAGGCAAAAACTCACAACCTAATTTTGTTAGAAAATTATGACTACTGGGTAATTACACAGAACTTTCACACACAAATTGCTCAAGCAAGAAAAACTGTAATTTTATTTGACCTACTTAGAACTACAAATCCTGTAGAACTTGCAATCAATGGCAGTGACTGATTACACAGAATTTGACTTATTTAAAAAGTCATCTGTTTGAGAGTTCATTACAAAACCTCACTAATGTAAGGAAACATTTCCATATTTATAAGCTGGAAAAGATGCAATTTTCGGTTCCATTGAATGGTACACTTATAGTGGGAAAAAGTTTAGAAAGAATAGTTGAGATTCAAATATTAAATTTATAACTAGTGGATAGACTCCAAACATGAGGCAACAACAAGCTGAATACTTTTTACAACAAGTAAAAAGAACAACTTATACATATTTCTCTTGGACATAATTTATATGTATCACAGAAAGATGAAATGAACTGCTAAAATTGCTTACAAAATTAAGCTCAAACAGTAAAACATTGGCAAATAAAAATGAAATCAGTCAACATGAAAATAACTATGGGTAGTTATTCATAAGATTTGTACAATCTGTATTAGGAGCAAGCCAAGAAATATGCTTTAGTAAAATGTCTTCAGCAGTCTCAGCAACAAACCAAATTAAAGCTCAACCATACAAGCTCCAATATGACTGGCATTCTACTATGCAACTGGCCCATTCTCAACTACAGGTGCAGCATCTGTGTTTGCTTTAACACAAATGTTACCAACACTTTCATGGATTGGATTGGAATATTGGGATGCCACCAGTAATCCTTCATCGTGCTCTGGTGCAGAACAGCCACTCTCAACAGTAACTTCCATCTTCTTCTGTGAAATATGTACACTGTCCTCTGTCCCTGAACACTCTACCAATTTTTCTGGTTCCCCATTGGCAAAAACATTATCTCCTGGTGGCAAGCACTCTGGAAGAGTAGGTGCAACTTCATCCTCTGGCAGTGAGGCACAGCTTCCAGCAGCTGTGTCACTACCTTGTTCTGCAACTGTTCTCAGAACGCCATCCACCAAACTATTGGCGAACTGTTGTACCGATTGTTGCTGATCAAGATCACGAGGACTCTGGGATGGACGTGATATAGGCAGTGATGAAGGGCGGTGTGGTCGACCATACGGGAAACCGGGAACACTGTCTGTCTGTGGTGTATGCACGGCTACAATGTCAGTCTGTGTACCGGCAGTGTCAGCAGAGAGGACCCGCCTTGGCTGCTGTGAAGCACAAAGGAGGGACATGCGTTGCATCATGCTCTGCATTGAGCCCTGCAGCTGCTCCACCTGTAACATGCCAACATATATTACTCATATAATATTTCTTCTTTATAACAAGAATATCCAGAATTCATTTACCAGGGACAAAACAAGATGGTAACGTGAACTTGTTTTTAATAACCAAGAACTGTTCATTAAGATGCCAGTTATGCAATATGATCCATTTTTGTGAGTTTCTTTATGAAAATGTTAAGGGAGGAACGTCTTTCTGCTCCTGATTAAATATTCTCTTTTGGCAAATATCTTTCTTTATCTGTTGGAATTGTGTACAGAAGTTTTCAGTGATTCATTATGTCTCTTCCATCACTCAAGCTCATTTTTGTGTGTTTTAAAGTGATTTAAAATTTGGCCGGCTGATCACTGGATTAAAAAAGAATAAGTCACTTTGCAACACACTAAAACTGAAAATATATTTGTCAGTCGTCCTGCTAGCATATGAAGCTACAATAGAGCCAAATTTGAAGGTGGTTCTGAATAATTTTGTCCCATCACAGTGACTAGTATGATGTACACCACTACCAGACAAATGGCTTAATTGATGCGGCTTCTTATCTCTCACTGTCTGCCACAACTCCTCCCGCAGGAGACAATACTCGGCAGGGGTGTTCCCACTGTACTTGTATTACCTGGCTTCCATATCTGCTTGCACATTCTCCTAGAGCTGTATGTGTGCACTGGGTACCTAGCAGAAGTGTATTCTGTATACTTTTGGTAATTTTTCAGCTGAATACATTTGTTGTGATGTTTTTAACGCAGAAAATTTTTATTTCTGCGATGGTCTATTTGCTCCATCGCCCCCATGACTACATACTCTGTCTGACAAAAGAAGGGAAACACCCAGAAGGGAAGGAGAAAACAGAAATGTAACTTCACAGACCAAGAGGTTATGTGATGTTATTCCAGTGATTACACATTGAGTGAAATTTCCACAGAACTTGGCAGTATGAGCCTATTTATCTGTATGACACTGCAATCCCTTTAGCCTGAATGGGTGTGCACCAATTCAGTTGGGAAGGGCATTTTAAAGTCACTATAATCCTGGGAGGCAAGCTGGCCTACAACTGTTTCAACTGGTCCTTCATATCCTAGATACTGGCACTGGGACACAGTTGACACCTAAGGTGGTCCAACACATGTTCCGTCAGAAACAGATGTTGCTGCCCAAAGAAATACCTCAACATCACACAGACATTTCAAAAAGAAGTGTGCCATGTGTGGATAAGCATTCTCCCATTGAAAAATGGCATTACAATTCTGTCACATGAAAGGTAACATGAGAATGCAGGATTTCTGTAATGTACTGCTGTGCTGTCAGAGTTCTGTCAATTGCTACCAGACAATTGCTCCTCACAGCATGATGCCAGGAGTAACACCACTGTACCTCTACAAAACATTGGAGGACTGTGACATCTCCCCACGTTGTCTCCACACTTGCAGATGATCATCTAGGTAGGAGAACTGCAATCCATCACTGAACTCAATGCGACACACATACAATGAAGGCTTTCATGATCAGGTGCCTTAGCTGCAAGCGAATCTTTGGAGCTGTATAGCTGTGATCCAGTTATCAGCAGTCTATGCTGTCATGAAATCACTTGAAACGTTCTCAGGTGGATGGTGCACAATACGGCGATCTGCCCTTGTGGTAGAAGTAGTCAACTGGAAAATTGTACAAGTATGACAGCCCTGATGTTCCTGTGCAATCCAACATCAAGCCACTGTTACTTCCAAATGCCCCACAAATCTGTAAATTACACAACTTAACCGATTGGCCAAATGGTACCCACAATGAGGCCTCTTTCAAATTGTCAGGTGCTGATAATGCTGTCTCACAGGAGTATACAGAAACACTGTGCCCTTCGCAGTGACCACTCAACATTTGAAGCTATTCATGCCCTTATATATCTTACCAGGGCTTGCAACAACACTAAACACAAACAAAACCCTTGCACTCTGCTGACCGTACTATTTGTCAAGGACAACTGCAATTCTTAATATTTTACAAAACCACCAATGATGTGTTCATATATGAAGTTACAGTGACAATCAACTGTGTTTGTCAGGCACTGTTATATACAGGAAATTCCTTAGGAAGGGGAATACTGATGGCACACTTATCAAACATTTTTGAAGAGCCAACCCAGTGCCCTTGTTTGGAACTACCATTACATTCTACAAAAAAATTGTGGGGCTTATCTCAAATATTACAAGTATAACATAAAGACTTAGAAGATGAGCAATGCACTGAATTCAATAGTTCGCACCCGACAAGTTCAGAATTATCTTTGCTAGTTAGAGGGTCTTTGGTGCTCTCTGGTGAAAGGAAGGAAGTGGGTTGCGCGAAAAGGAAGGGGGCAGTCGGAACTGGGCAGTTATGGTGGATGGTAGATCCAATGGAACATAGGGGCATCCTGGAGAGCAATAGGGCAGCATTGCCTGCACACCATTTTTCTGGTCTGATGGTAGTGATTGGTTGGTATTCTCCATGCAGGGCGATGTGGCTATTGATGTACTATGCTGGGCCAGCCTAATCCTGTCCTGGCTGTATTTGTTCATGCAGTACCCGAGTTCCTCCCAGGGAGTTTGAAGCAATTTGGCACAGCCCACCAGTTGTGACCCCTTCTGCACTAGACAAACGGAACGCCTTTACCACAGGATTCTGCAGGGCACTGGGTCAATGTCTTCTTTGGGTTCCGTGGTCAAGGAATGAGCCCAGTTCTGCTTTGTGGTGAGTGTCATTTGTATGTTCTCCAGTGACTTGTCTTCATTGCTGCTGTTGGTTGTGTTTGAAGCAGCTTGGTTCTGGCCTTCTGTTTGCTTTCTCAATTTTTTTTTGTGCTACGCTCCCCCATTTTCATTTAATGTGATTTTGAAATGGTTTTTGGCATATGTTCAACTCTCTCTCCCATTGGGATATTTACTTGTGTTTAGAGTAAATGTTTTAAACAATTTTGGGTGACCAATTTTAAGTAAAGTGCAAACAGATGTTTTCATGATTTAATTTTAAGACCTTGAGGCAGTGCCTAATTCTAAGTCACATCTTGTCACAATGTTGGCCTTTATAAAAGACGTTAGCTTTGTTTAGTAGCATTAACTTGTTTCTTGCAGTCACTAAGTTTTTTCTTTCTGCTTAGATTCATAACAACCTTTACAAAGAATACGAGGAATTTTTTTTTATATAATGCTTAAATGATGCTTGCCTCTATTAAATTATACATAAACTGTGCCAAACACAATTTCATGATAACAACAGTTCTTAAGAACATCTGATTTGACTGTGAAGCTAATAATTGGTCATTGGTGTATCTTGGGTTGTGAATGTTAGTTTGAAGGCTGCTTCTGCATTTATTAAGTGTGTGATGATATTGGTTCTACCTTTAAGATATCACTAATTTGATCATTGGCCAGTAGCAATTCCGGCTTTAATTTTGTATCTTACCTGACCCTGTTAAAGTTAACTAGCGTCACGAGGGGAGTTAACATTCAGTGCACTTTTATTTTAACTTTGTCTTAGTTTTTGGATTTCCTTAGAGCTGGGGCAGAGGCTTTGGTATAATTTAACCAGAAATTTGCTGTATATGTTGCAGTGCACTACCTATCATGCCTTGGCTTCTTGTCAGTAGGGGGCTGCTATCATGCCTTGGCTTCTTGTCAGTAGGGGGCTGGGTCCCGATGTTTATGCCTACAGTCTGTTGTGTCGTCTGTGAGTTTGTGCCCTGATCTGATGCGAGGGGCGGGCGGCTGTTCTATTACTTCATTGTAATTTTCAGGTTATGCTGTGCCTCGACATGACTTTCAATGTAAATTATAAATATTTAATGTTTTGATTAATTTTAACTTTTTGCAAAAAAAACTTTTTAATCGTTTTTTTAGCCTTGTATTGTTGGTTAATAAATAGTTTTAAAGAGTACTCAGTAACAAATGATGTCCAATGGTTTTCCCCAGCCCTTCCCCTAGGACCTGTTGGTTGGTGTCATCCTACGATACAAGGTTTTGTTGCCTGTGTCAGAAGTTAAGCATAAAGTGCATTTATTTTTAAACCTTGTCAAATGTAAAACAAATCTGAGGCTGTCAAGAACACAATGTGATCTTCTGCTTCATCTTGACCGTAAAAAATGAAATTAAGTTCAAATCTATTGATACTAGTAGTTTCTGTCGATATCAACAATTGAAAGCCTGTGTTTGTGAATTACTGCCACCAGAAAAATCATTTATAATTGTTACATTATATAGATTCCCACTGGGAAAATTTCACATATTCTTACAAAGCTTTGAGTCTTAATCATGACACCAGTCAGACACAATAAAGGAAATTATGGTATGTGGAAATTTAAATATGAACTTCCAGGAAGAGTACGATAAAAGGAACAACTTGGAAACTAAACAAAACAGCCAAATAATAAATTGTAGCCACCTGGTAGCCAACACATTTAATAATCACTTCCTAGAATTAGTTCAGAAAATTGGTACTGGCGTTTCAAGGCATAAAGAAATAGAATATATGCAAGAAGCAATGCCTCAGACATAAAGGCAAATTTCAATTACTCCATACTCTGTCAAAGAAATTAATATAAGTAACTCCCTCAAAACCATGAAGTCTATGGAACTTAAAATGAGCATTAAAATTCTGTGGCATGTCATTATCAGAGGGGATGCATCCACACATATTGAAATTAGCAACTGTCAAGACCCCTTTACAAGGAAGGCTGTAAAACACATTAGTAATTACCAACCAGTTTCACTACCTATCACCTCCTCAAAGTTACTGGACGCTATTATGTATGCAGGGATAACAACACACCACTACAGAACATTATTTTTAAATTCACAAATTAGATCCTACAAAATCTGAATGACAAAATACCACCAACTGGCATTTTCTATGACTTGTCAAAAGCATCTGATTGTGCAGTTCACAGTACTCTTGGAGAACCTCAAACGTGGCATCACATATCTCATTCATCGTTTCTCATCCAATTTAACTGAAAGAATGCATACAGAAACTTGAGAAGTGCACCCAATGAAACAGAATCTCCAGAATGGGGGGAAAAAATCTTTATAGGTGTACCACAGGGATCAACTTCTGGTCTGCTCTCGTCCCTGTTGTGTGTGAATGATCTTCCATGGCATATCCAAGAAGTAGAAATAGTTCTCTTTATCACAGATACAAGTACTATAATCAAGCCTAACTTCAATACATGAAAAATTTGTAAATGATTTTGCAAGTGGATTGAAACTGAATTTAGATGAAACAATATACATCCATTTCAATACTGCACAAGGTTCAGCACTTCATTAGAAATAACACATTAGGGTACATCAATAAACAAGTATAATGTGTGTTGTCCATTCTAGAACCTCTTTTAGACAGTTCTTAAAACAACCGTGATACTGGCAACAGCCCCATAGTACATTTTCTCCCCTCTGAAGGTTGTTGTCAGCAATCAATCACAGAATGACAGCAATAGTAACATTGATAAACATGACACAAGAAGGAGAAAGGGTTTATACTGACCTTCAATTTGCTGTGTCACAGAAAGGAGTGAGATACTTAGTCATAAAATCTTTGCCTAGCTACCCAGTGATATAAAGAATTTAATAGACAAGAAAATAAACTTCAAAGACTAGCTGAAATGTAACTTTGAATAACAAGTACATTGTCTTTGTTCTGCTGATGTTTGTTTATTTTAAACTAGGTTTTGGCTTATCAGGCCATTCAGGACTAGGTTCTGGCTTATTAGGCCATTCAGAAAATAATGACTAGTGTCTGAAAGGGGCAATGGTTCTTTAGTAACCAAACATTATAAGCAAAGAGACAGTCCACTTGCATACAATACTGTGCATCAAACTTGTTTCTCAAAGTTGAAATTACACTTTACACAATGGACATTATTAAGCACAATTAATACTTAAACTACACAATATTACAGGTTAAATGGATATAATGCTAAAGTTTGTGAGGTCTTGACATTGGCTGTAAAACTGTTAAACAGTGCACTCTTCGTTTATGTTTTTGCAACAAACATGATTTTAAACACTGTAAACTAAACTTTAAGCAATGGACAGTATTATACACAATAATCAAAATACACATCCTTACATTATTACAGGCTATAGGATTATGACACCACAGTTTGTGAGAAGGTGACATTGGTTGAGAACTTAAGTGAGCACTAATAACTTATGTTGTGCAACAAACATGTTTTACACATTGTCTTTTAATTTCCTCTTCACTGCCAGGAAATGGTTGTCACCAAAGGAGCTCCGCATTTCTCACTATGAGGTACAACAATACAGTTTAATGGATCCTGTAATGACCAGGTGATATGTAATAAGCTCTAGACAATGCAAATTCCAACTTCCACATGTAAGAGGTGAAGTACCACCCTGTCCTTTCTGTAACAACACACTGCATAATGTCAGAAGACTCAATCCTGATTGGTGGCAGTCGCAACTGAATTTATACATTCATATCTCTCTCTCTCTCTCTCTCTCTCTCTCTCTCTCTCTCTCAGTACAGCAACAATCAAGTGAAACCTCCTAGCAGATTAAAACTGTGTACCAGACAGGAACTCAGCTGAGGTACTGCCTGAAGTAAAGTTGTGAGGACAGGTCATGAGTCTAGCTCAGATAGCTCAGTTGATTAGCACTTGCCCATGAAAGGTAAAGGTCCCAGGCATGATTCCTAGTGTGAAAGGCAGTTTTAATCTGTTACAACATTTCAGTTCAGCACACACACTGCTGCAGAATGAAAATTCATTATGGAAATAATCAACGATCTTACACCTTTTCCTGAAAACATTGTAATGGTCTTACATTGTAGAACATGCAGTGCTGATTGGCAGTAGGCTGTTGCCCTGATTCCTTCTTGCTCTTTGTAATAATTCTGTGACATTTTGCCCCGACAAAGTGCTATGAAGTTGTTTGTACAATGAAGGATCAAAAAAGTTTCCATTTGAGGGTATTGCTACGCAGCAACACGTAAGCAAGAAATGTTAATTATGGCAACGTTATTAACGAATGTGTCCAAACAGAACCAATGTGCTGTTATTCTTTTCCTGTCTGCCAAAGGACACACCAGTAAGACATACATTAGAGAATGAAAAATGTGTATGGGGGCACTATGTCTGTTGAAAACTACTGCTGTGGAAAAGTAAGGAAAAACTGCAACAAGGAGTGCTGCTGCTTCATGATAATGCACAACCCCATAGGGCAAATGTTGTACCAATTGGCGTACCAATGCTCGACTGTACAGCCTTCGAACATAAACTTTTTGAGCACCCCTCATATATGGCGGGGGGTGTATACAGGGTGTTACAAAAAGGTACGGCCAAACTTTCAGGAAACATTCCTCACACACAAATAAAGAAAAGATGTTATGTGGACATGTGTCCGGAAACGCTTAATTTCCATGTTAGAGCTCATTTTAGTTTCGTCAGTATGTACTGTACTTCCTCAATTCACTGCCAGTTGGCCCAATTGAAGGAAGGTAATGTTGACTTCGGTGCTTGTGTTGACATGCGACTCATTGCTCTACAGTACTAGCATCAAGCACATCAGTACGTAGCACAAACAGGTTAGTGTTCATCATGAACGTGGTTTTGCAGTCAGTGCAATGTTTACAAAAGCGAAGTTGGCAGATGCTCATTTGATGTATTGATTAGCACGGGGCAATAGCCGTGGCGCGGTACGTTTGTATCGAGACAGATTTCCAGAACGAAGGTGTCCCGACAGGAAGACGTTCGAAGCAATTGATCGGCGTCTTCTGGAGCACGGAACATTCCAGCCTATGACTCGCGACTGGGGAAGACCTAGAACGACGAGGAAAACTGCAATGGACGGGGCAATTCTTTGTGCAGTTGACGATAACCCTAATGTCAGCGTCAGAGAAGTTGCTGCTGTACAAGGTAACGCTGACCACGTCACTATATGGAGAGTGCTACGGGAGAACCAGTTGTTTCCGTACCATGTACAGCGTGTGCAGGCCCTATCAGCAGCTGATTGGTCTCCACGGGTACACTTCTGCGAATGGTTCATCCAACAATGTGTCAATCCTCATTTCAGTGCAAATGTTCTCTTTACGGATGAGGCTTCATCCCAACGTGATCAAATTGTAAATTTTCACAATCAACATGTGTGGGCTGACAAGAATCCGCACGCAATTGGGCAATCACATCATCAACACAGATTTTCTGTGAACGTTTGGGCAGGCATTGTTGGTGATGTCTTGATTGGGCCCCATGTTCTTCCACCTACACTCAATGGAGAACGATATCATGATTTCATACGGGATACTCTACCTGCGCTGCTAGAACATGTGCCTTTACAAGTACGACACAACATGTGGTTCATGCACGATGGAGCTCCTGCACATTTCAGTCGAAGTGTTCGTACGCTTCTCAACAACAGATTCGGTGACCGATGGATTGGTAGAGGCGGACCAATTCCATGGCCTCCACGCTCTCCTGACCTCAACCCTCTTGACTTTCATTTATGGGGGAATTTGAAAGCTCTTGTCTACGCAACCCTGGTACCAAATGTAGAGACTCTTCGTGCTCGTATTGTGGATGGCTGTGATACAATACACCATTCTCCAGGGCTGCATCAGCGCATCAGGGATTCCATGCGACGGAGGGTGGATGCATGTATCCTCGCTAACGGAGGACATTTTGAACATTTCCTGTAACAAAGTGTTTGAAGCCACTCTGGTACGTTCTGTTGCTGTGTGTTTCCATTCCATGAGTAATGTGATTTGAAGAGAAGTAATAAAATGAGCTCTAACATGGAAAGTAAGCGTTTCCGGACACATGTCCACATAACATATTTTCTTTGTTTGTGTGTGAGGAATGTTTCCTGAAAGTTTGGCCGTATTGATTGGCAGGAGTGGCTGACTTTATGAAAACTTCCAATTTCTGTCAACTAGTTTCAAGAAGTCCGAGGGGTTCAAGTCTATAGGGGGGGGGGGGGGGGGGGGAAAGGATCCCACAAATGTTTTATGTGATTCGTGTTAGGTGATCTGGGTGGCCAAATCATTTGCTCAAATTGTCCAGAATGTTCTTCAAAACAATCCTGAACAATTGTGGCCTCGTGACACGACATCGCTGTTTCTTACATGAATGGCCACAATTGGTCTCCAAGTGCCAAACATAACCATTTCCTGTCAATGATCAGTTCAGCTGGACATGAGGACCCAGTCCATTTCATGAACACACAGTCCACACCATTAGAGAGCCACCACCAGATTGCCACAGTGCCTTGTTCACAACTTAGGTCCCTGGCTCTTGCCAATTGAAACTGGGACTCATCTGACCAGGCCACGGTTTTCCAGTCATCTAGGGTCCAAACGACATGGTCATGAGCACAGGAGAGGCACTGCAGGCAACATCGCGCTATCAGCAAAGGCATTTGTGTTAGCCATTTGCTGCCACAATCAATTAACGCGAAATTTTGCCAAGTCCTAATGGATACGTTGGTTGTACATGCCACATTGATATCTTGCAGTTATTTCACACACTACTGCTTGTCTGTTAGCTATGACAACTCTACGCAAACAATGCTGCTCTCGCTAGTTAAAAAGTTTGTTGGTCGCGGTGTTGTCTGTGGTGAGAGGTAATGCCTGAAATTTGGTATACCTGGCACACTCTTGACACTGGATTTTGGAATATTAAATTCCCTAACAATTTCCAAAACGGGATGTCCCACACATCTAGCTCCAACAAACATTTTGTGAGTCTGAATACCTGTTGAGTGGCCATAACCACATTGGAAACCTTTTTACATGAATCATATGAGTTCAAATGACAGCCCTGCCAACACGCTCTTCTTTTTATACCTTGTGTATATTAGACTATCACCATCTGTGCATGTGCTTATCACTATCCCATGACTTTTGTCAACGTAGTTTAATTGTTTACTATTTGTCTGTAAGGCATGTAAAAGTTTTAGTGAGCTCAGCCACACTAGTTCTAGATTGTGATAGCAGATGAATAGTAAGAAGTGTATGTTGTTAAAACTCAACAAAATGGCCAAAACTGCTTTCTTCTGCACCACCTGCCTCCTCATGGGAGTTTATGTGCTCTGAAACCTCTCCTCGCAAACCTCTAACAACCGAGTTCACTAAAACTTTTACAGACTATATAGCTCGCCCATCTTTCTTATCCCCTGCTTGGAATTCGGCAATACAATGTGGAAGCCTTCGTGTTGTTTTTAATTGCTGCCAACTTAGGCGATCTACTACTGTATGGCACGGCACTGCACAAGCCATTATGCTGTGGATAGCTTATTGTTCATCACTGAGTTGTGTGTTAGGCCACTTTAGAAAGGTGTTCACAAAATGTTGTTACTTCTGTGCATCACTTCCACTGCAGCAAGTGATTAGTATGAGCAATGTGAGTAGAGAGTGTTGCCAGCACAGCAGGAAATAATCTCACTGCACCATTCTTCAACTAGAGGTTCACCCAGTCATCTTCAGACCATTGATTAAGAACCTCCTTCTGGTAAATCGCAGTTTGAGTAACACATCGATCACTGTTCACTCCCACAATGTATTCAAAAGTAATTAACATGAAAAGAGTTTTCATACTGCAGCAGTGAGCCTTGAGGATCATAGCAAAAGTAAAACCAGGAACTTCTTGCAAACCCCTATTCATTAGACACAATATTCACTTAGTTTATGCCATGTATATACTAGAAACTATAATGCTAGTGAAAGAAGACACTAAAATCACAAAAAGAAATATGGATATTCACAATTATGAAACAAGGTGTAGAAAAGATTTTCATATGGTTAACAGAAGATTAACAGCGAAAAGCCCGTATGTCAAAGGAGCTGTTTTTAGTAACTTGTTACCAAATGAATTTAAGATATTGACAGGGGATACTTTTTAAAAGCCAGTCAAGCAGTGGATTACCCAAAAATGTCCTTATAACTTGAATTTATCATGAATTAAAATTTAATAGAAATAATATAAACTAAAAAAAAATTGTAATTGTAAAAACTTTATAATTAGATGAAAACGCACATACATGTACAATTACGTGTTGTGGGCAATAAATTGAATTGAACTGCACAACAAGAGTGAAAATTAGAGTACAATCTTACACCTCTTGTCACTTAGTACTATCCTGGTCTTGAATGTATTAATCAGCCACTTTGAAAAGGCTATGACTTCCCAAAATCATGCCCTGAATATGAGGTCCTTTTGTCTGACATTTTGCCTACCACGCCTAGAATAGCAGGGCCAGATGAAGAAAACGAACAAGAAGGTGTTGAGGTTCTGGAGGAATGCGGAATAGGGTATCCTCACCCTACCAAGTTCCTTAGTGGTCATCTTGAAGAACTATATCCTTGCCCATGATAGCATCACCTACGAACACATTCCTGGTATGGCAGTGGACACTCACAAGGCACCATCCTATGTCAACCCATTCATGGGCTATCTAGAGGAATCATTCCTATCCATCCAGAATCCCAAAACTCTCACCTGGTTCAGATTCAATGATGACATCTTTGTGATCTGGATCAAGGGTGAGGACACCTTATTCACATTTCTCAAGAATATGAACACAATCCTCCCCCATTTGTTTCACCTGGTCTTCCTCAACCTAAGGAGCCATCTTCCTCAAATACTGACCTCCATCTCAAAAGTGGCTACACACCAATCAACCATCAGCAATGCCTCCATTTTGACAGCTGATGTCCATCCCATACCATGAAGTCCCTTCCATACAGCCTAGTCATGCATGGTCATCATACCTGAAGTGATGAGCAGTCCCTTCCAAATAAAGCAATGATCTCAAAATGAGGCCTTCACATACTGTAATTACACTGCTAACCTTGTACAGAAACAAATCTCATATTCCTTCTCTCCTTTTCTGTTTTGTCGCCCCCTCCCTCTCCCTCCCATCCAACCTTCTGACTGCAGCAAGCTGCCTACCCTTCACCGCTACATCCCTGCATGCCCCCACAAGCAGCACTTTACTGTCACCCATCCCTACCCAATTACTGCTCCTGATAAAGATGAGTGTGTCACAGGCATATTTTTAGATCTTTCTAAGGCCTTAGATACAGTAGACCACAAGATTCTACTACATAAATTAGAAGCACTAGAAATAAGAAGGGTAGCTAATGACTGGTTTCGATCATACGTAGCAGATAGGGTACAAAGAGTACACATGCCACATACTCCACAAAGATCTAAACATTTAGTAAACCACTTATCAGAATCAAAATACATTAATATAGGGGTTCCGCAACGTAGAATATTAGGACGAATACTATTCTTGATATACGTCAATGACTTTCCCACTAGTGTTACTCATAGTGAAAAAATTTTCTTCACTGATGACAGCAATATTATAGTCACTGAGAAAACAAGAGAACTCCTTGCAGAGAAAACAAATGAAACTCTCTAGGAAGTTTATGATTGGTCAATAAGCAATAAAGTGACATTGAACATAAAGAAAATTAATGCCATGAATTTCAGTTTGAAGAGGAAAATGACAATGTTAATTAAATGTAGATGGCACCTTTATAGACTGTGTAACAAATGCAAAATTTCTAGGAATGAATATTGATTCTCAGTTGAAGTGGTGTGAACACACAAAGGTACATGCAAACAGAACGTCATCAGCTTGTTATGCCCTTAGAATACTATCATCAGTGTGTAACATGCAGTGTCTTTTAGTTACATACTACACTACTGGACATTAAAATTGCTACACCTCGAAGATGAAGTGCTACAGACGCGAAATTTAACCGACGTGAAGAAGACGTTGAGATATGCAAATGGTTAGCTTTTCAGAGCCTTCACACAAGGTTGGCTCCAGTGGTGACACCTACAACGTGCTGACATGAGGAAAGTTTCCAACCGATTTCTCATACACAAACAGCAGTTGACCGGTAATGCCTGGTGAAACACTGTTGTGATGCCTCATGTAAGGGGGAGAAATGCGTACCACCACGTTTCCGACTTTGATAAAGGTCAGATTGTAGCCTATCGCGATTGCGGTTTATCGTATCGAGACATTGTTGCCCGCGTTGGTCAAGATCCAATGAATCGTTGGGTTCAGGAGGGTTATACAGAATGCCATGCTGGATCCCAACGGCCTCGTATCACTAGCAGGCATCTTATCCGCATGGCTGTAACAGAGTCAAGAATGGGTTTGCAAGACAACAACCATATGCACAAACAGTTCGACAACATTTGCAGCAGCATGGACTATCAGCTCAGAGACCATGGCTGTGGTTACCCTCGACGCTGCATCACCGACAGGAGCGCCTGCGATGGTGAACTCAATGATGAACCTGGGTGCACGAATGGCAAAACGTCATTTTTTTGGATGAATCCAGGTTCTGTTTACAGCATCATGATGGTCGCATCCGTGTTTGGCGACATTGTGGTGAACGCACATTGGAAGTGTGTATTCGTCATCGCCATACTGTCGTATTACCCGGCGTGATGGCATGAGGTGCCATTGGTTACACGTCTCGTTCACCTCTTGTTCGCATTGACGGCCCTTTGAACAGTGGACATTACATTTCAGATGTGTTACGACCCGTGGCTCTACCCTTCATTCGATCCCTGCGAAACCCTACATTTCAGTAGGATAATGCACGACCGCATGTTGCAGGTCCTGTACGGGCCTTTCTGGATACAGAAAATGTACGACTGCTGCCCTGGCCAGCACATTATCCAGATCTCTCACCAACTGAAAAGTCTCGTCAAAGGTGGCCGAGCAACTGGCTCATCACAATATGCCAGTCACTACTCTTGAAGAACTGTGGTATCATGTTGAAGCTGCATGGGCAGCTGTACCTGTACATGCCATCCAAGCTCTGTTAGACTCAATGTCCAGGCGTATCAAGGCCGTTATTACGGCCAGAGGTGGTTGTTCTGGGTACTGATTTCTCAGGATCTATGCACCCAAATTGTGTGAAAATGTAATCACATGGCAGTTCTAGTATAATATGTTTGTCCATTGAATACCTGTTTATCATCTGCATTTCTTCTTGGTGTAGCAATTTTAATGGCCAGTAGTGTATCCATATGTACACTCAATTCTTTTTTAGGAAACAAATGCACAAAATATGAACCTAACTTTAACAGGATAATAACCAAAAATACTGGTCAAGCTCATTGCAAAGATCTATTTAAAACAATGGGGATTTTAACTGCTCCATGTGAATACATTTACCAGTCAGTTGTACACAGCAAAAATAAAATTAGTAATTACTGCACAGCTCTGTCCAAGACCATGCAACAAGAGCTAGATTCAACTTACATTTACCAAGAAAAAATAAACCTAAAACTCTAAACAGCATTTTCTACCATGGAATAAAACTATACAATAAATTACCAAACGAGAATAAAGAAATTGCAAAAATATACTTATTTAAAAAGGCAGCTAAAAAGTACCTGTTATGCAATACATTTTATACATTGAAGAAATACTTAGATAAAACAGAGTAGGTGTGTGATAAAAAATGTTATACAAATAAACAATAATTATGATCATAAAAAATTCGACATTCCACAAAAACACCTTCACATTATGTTTTTTCCTTCCTAAAACTACTTACCCCCAAGCTATGCATAGCACAATACTAACACCTCTTCCTCTTTCTGAGCTCAACACCTCACTCATTATAGACAGACACTGACTCTGCTTTTCAGGATAGCAAATGGGAAGTTGTGGTACAGAAAATGGCCCAGAGATCACCAGTGTGTGTGTGTGTGTGTGTGTGTGTGTGTGTGGGGGGGGGGGGGGGGGGGGGTAGTGAGTGAAGTGTTATGAAACAATGTGTGTATAGTGTGTGCAGTGACTAATAGAGCGATATGAGTGAACAGTGTGGCATTACATTATTTTAATAAGTTATTTGCAAAAAAAAGTATTGCATACCAGGAGTAAATCTAATGATTATTGATTATCATTAACTAGAAGTCTGTAAATGTACACTGTCCTCCATAAGTTTGGAAACACCATACTGCGTATTACAATAGAGTAAGGTGAAAGTAATCTATGTGAGTTATTGGTTAGAATACGGAATAGCAAGCTCAAATAACTGTTAATAATGACACGTACAGTATTGTACACTTCATTATTGTACATATACACACATATTGGAACATACTAGTATTGCTCCATATTATGTAAACTGACGTTATCTGTCCAAGCAGTTCTATTAAACACGCCAGGTGACATGAGTTGACTGCATGGCTATGTAGAGGTATGATGTTTACATTTCTGTTCACTTGTTGTTGCGTTTGCATAAAGATATAAGATGCCACGAAAGTAATTAAAAATGGCCCCAAAGTGCCAGACTGCTTATGAATCACAGGTAATGATAATCACTTTGCACCCAGAAAGCAATAGTGTCCGACAAATAGCAAAGAAACTGATGATTTCCATCAGTGGAGTTGTCAAAACCATACACCGGCATCGAGAAACAGGCTCCTATGGCGATCGTCCTTGCTCAGGAGCACCCAAGAAAATATCAGAATGCCAGGAAAAGTATTTGGTAGTGACCAGTAAACATAGCAGATTAAAAACTGTCCATGAATTGACTACTGAACTAAACGCAATGAGGGATACACTGGTGAGAGTCAACAGTGAGACGATGCCTGGCAGACAACAACCTCCGAGGTTATGTAGCAACTAAGAAACCCCTGTTGCGCCCTGTCGACAAGAAGAAAAGGATTCAGTGGGCTAAGAGACACCAACATTGGACAGCGAGGGATTGGGAAAGAGTCTTATTCACTGATGAATCCAAGTTCAAAACATTCAGAAGTAAACGCCGTCAATTTGTACGCCGTTTGCCCCATCAACGCTTGAATTCTCAGTGCGTAATTCCAACTGTAAAACATGGAGGGGGTTCTGTGATAGTATGGGGATCCTTTGGAGGGAATAAAGTTGGAGATTTGGTGAAAATAGATGGAAAACTGAACCAAAAGGATTATCATGCCATTCTCCAGTGACATGAGAGTTCTGGTTTGCATCTGATTTGGAAAGGGTTTGTCTTGCAGCAAGACAATGACCTGAAACATATGTCTCGCTTGTGTCAGAACTATGTGAAGTTTCTAGAGGTTCGTAAAATATTGGAAAACATGGAATGGCCACCCCAATCCCCCGATTGTAACCCAATCGAGCTGCTACGGGATGAATTGGACAGGAGGACCCGAAAATGGGAAATCATGAGTGGGTCACAATTGTGAGAGGACCTGCAGCAATAATGGAGATTAATTCCAACTGAAACCTTGGCAAAACTGACACAGCGCGTGCCAAGAGTGTGCAAGGCAGTGATGAAAGCAAAGGGTGGCTATTTTGAGAAATCTAAAATTTAATTGTTGCATCTTCCTGTGTATTATTTGAGCTTAATAAACATTTGGAAAACAACATAATGCACTTTTATACTGTATTTCCTTTCCATTGTCCTTAATTACTCAAAACTTATGGAGGATAGTGTATGTGTATATGAATTAGCTTATTTTAAATTGGTCTAAGCTTGTAAATATTTTGACATGTCCCATATCCTTGTAAATACTACTTATCAACCACCCTTTGACATTACGTGCTGTAGAATCCTGCATGGTGCTGTGTATGGCCCTATATAATGTACTCATGGCTTTACTTCTATCTATTTTGTGTGGTTGTGCTGAAATGTTACTCCCTTGCACATCAACTACTTCAACGGTCATTGCATCCTTCTTGAGGCAATTTTAATGGCCAGAAGTCTATTTTGCTGTTTCAGTGTACTGCACATCTTAAATGGAACCTATAACTATCTTGGGACTGGAATGTTGTACATTACTTCTTGTAATTAATGTTTTAGCCCACCATAGTTTATAACCTTGGAGTATAACGTAAGGTAATTCAAATTAAAATCCTATTTTCAAGCATAAATGTGCATGCTTCTTAATAAATTGAGATGAAATGTGTATGGGAAAATATAATCTACTTTTATTCAGTTGCACTTAGACATAACCTCAGTATCACAAACATAATACAGCTACCAACTGAGGAATGATAAGTAAACAACAGTTAATGTTTTAATTGAGTTTCTGTACATCATAATTTAATAGTCATAGATAATTCAATTTTAATTTTAATTTGATTATTACATTTGGATCTTGCTGTCAAACATCCAAATCCAATGAAACTATGCCTATAAATCTGTTACAAAAATAAAAAAACCATTCTTGTAAAGCATGAATTGTTGGTCAGTTTCTTTCTCAGTAATATAAACAAATAATTACCTGGCTATGCAGACGTGAACAAGTTTCAGTAAGTTCTTTCATTGTGTCTGCGTCTGCTCCTTTACTGCTCCCACTAGGTTCATTCTTAGGTGATGGCTGGAGATTAACCACCTGTTAAAAACAAAGTCTTGTTTTACAATATTTCATTTTATTGTGTTCCACAAGTTGTTTATTAGAATATATTTACTTTCCAAGCAGACGAAGTTAAATGAATCCTTTTGCAGCTTTATTGTAAATAAACATTTATCTTTGACAATTTTTTTTTATTTTACTTAGGATAAATTCTCTCTCTCTCTCTAAAATGACATAGCTCTAGAAACTGCTCATGGTATTGTCTGCAAGCTGTATTGAATGTAATAACCTGCAGAAACAAAGGATATTTTTTATGCTAACTAGTAGAACAGGATCTACATTAGATCTGTTTGACATACACTCACAAAACCAACACTAGCAGAATTGTACTACTTTCTACAATTTGTTACGAAGGACACAAAGCTTAGGTTGTTATAAAAAACTCACATGTTGCTTAACCTTACTGAAGTGACCTCTTTAGTTCTCCACTTATTACACAAAGTCAGGGTCGTAAAATGGTGTCTGTTCATTGAATTTGGACCTTGATGGATCCTAAATGTGCCTATTAGATATCCAGAAACAAATGTGGACAAAGAAGACCATTTAACACTTCCAAGTTTTCAAAGTACATACAAAATCTAAAAAGGAAAGAAATCCAGTGACCTAATCAGATGCATACAAATACGCTGTTAACTGATCATTCCAGCTGACTCTCGGAGATTTGATCAAAATTTCCAGTAGAAATGAAAGCTGTTGACATTGTTAACCAAATCTTCACAATGCAGTCCATTGTATGGACAACAGTGAACATTTTGCGTGAAATTACAACCAGAACATTGTGAAACAAAAATCTTGAGGTACAAAATTATGCCATTTTTGACCATCCAAATTGATGGATTATAATGTAACAATGGAAAGTCCAGGATGGAATAACAATATTGAATACATTCTACTCAACACACAGAGGTGGTGTTGAATCAACAACAGGCACAATGAAAAAGAACACTAGAAACATATTTAGCTTTTGGATAAAGATCATCTTCAGAAGCAGAACTCTCATGCATTCACACAACAGCAACAGCAACAACAATTACCCCCCCTCACACACACACACACACACACACACACACACACACACAAGTCTACTAAGACCCAATTGCGACTACATCTGACGTCAGCAGCGGTCTAGTTGGGGCGGGTAGTGAGGTGGCAGCATGTAGGGAGGGGGAGGGAGAGCAGGGTAGGGATGGGAGAAGATGTTGGTGCTGCTGTGCAGGTGTGGAGGGGCATGGTAGCAACAGAACAGGACTGCTACCTGCAACGGTGGCAGGCTGTGATGGGGGAGGAGGAAAACTGAAGAGAGGGGAGAAATACCGAAGGTAAAAGGTCTTGTAGGTGTGTAGGTGGGATAGATGGCAGGTCTGTACTGGAGTGGGTGCAAGAAAGGAGATAGGCAGGTGGAGGATAGGGATTAGCGAATGTTGAGCCCAGCGGAGTTAAGGGAACGAAGGATACATAGTGTTCCCACTTGCATAATTCAGGAATGCTAGTGTTGGTGGGAAAAATCAAAATGGCAAAGGCTTGAAAGCAGTCAATGAACTGAAGCACATCTTGTTGGGCAGCATGTCGAACAACTGGGTAGGTCGGCTGTGTCTTGGCCATTCTTGCAGACAGACAGTCTGTTAGTTGTCATTCACATGTGGAATGCAGCAGTGTTTACAGCTGCCTTAATGACGCACTGTCAGTGCAACTGAGAGCTAAGCTGGCAGTAGCATTTGTTCCGTTATGGTCAACCCTACCAGACAGGTCTCAGCTGAGGAGCCAGGCAAAGTGTTGCATATCAGTCTCTCTTCAAATACCTTTCCCATAATAACCCATCTCTATACCAACAGGAGCTAACAGGTGGACTGAGCAACTAAGATTATCAAAATTATCCTTTTTCCCTGTTCCCCCTTGATTAAAGTATGGTAACCCTAGCAGAAAACTCCCTTGTCATCTACGTTAGAGGTTGTCTGAAGGGCTGGTATCAAAATATTCTACATTACTCAGAACAGAAGCCAACAAATTATGTGATTACAAAGGAAACCATAAAGGCTAAATGATTTGGAATCTAAGATATACAGGCTGTTTCAAACCCGCTATTACAGACTTCTAATAGTTGTAGAGGGGACATAGTAGATAAATATTTGATAAAGAATCCATGTTCGGAAATGTGCTTATATATATGAAATAATTTTGAAGATCTAATCACTTTCAAATCTCCCACTTCACAGTAGGTACTGAGCACTACGTACTCTGCGAGAGGCCATGACAAGGGCAATATTTCAAGTACTCGTTGATGGTTCTCTTCTACATGGTGAAGGACATCATCTTCAAACGCGAGAGTGTGGTGCATCTATAAAGTGCCACAATCAACTCTCCTAGATGTGAACCTACTGCTTTCTCACATCTATTGTTGTAGTTAGGCGAAAATGATATGTTGTTTCATAATTATGAAAGTGACTGACGACACCTGTATCTCAGTTTGTGCATGTGCCGTGACATGGGAGATATGAAAGTGATCCAATCCTCAAACTCATTTTATACCCAAATGGTAAATTCCAGACATGGGTTCCCTACCAAAACTTTATCTACTATGTCCCCTCTACAATCATTGGACGCTTGTAATAGAAATTGTGAAATGCCCTGTATAGAAAGCAGGTATTTTGAATCTAAGAGCTGTAAAAAACAAGAAGGAAGAACTTGCTGGGAAGCTGTTTAGAAAGGAAATTGATATTACAATAATAATGAAGACAAAAAAGAAAATGAAAGGAACTAACGAAACACAAAAATAAACAATGTTTGACAGTGGAGCTGCCTAGTTAGAAAGAGCTGTTTCCATAGTGGCAATATCAGCAGAGAGAAAATGGAAAAATAAAATGTTTTTAAGTTTCACCAATCTAAGTGAACGGATTTTAACTCTTACATCAAGAACAGAGAGAGGAAGCCTAACTTTGACAGCCATACATGCCGCAGAGGAAAACAAACAAGAGAAAGCTAAGCAGTTCCAGGAGGATCTTCATTCAGTTATGGATAAAATTTGTAAGAATAATTTCCTTATTGCGTTGGAGATCTTGGTGCTCTTGCAGGAAACACGCCAATTCTCAAACTAATAAAAAATAAAAGTGGAAACACATTAAATGAAAAGCATTAATCATTGAGAGAAAGAATATTCACAAGTTTATGACAGGAGGACAATGATTGACTGTGTGATAGAAAGTAAAAAATTAAACCTACGTGTAGTAGACACCAGGGTACATAGAGGTAGTATTGTTTACATTGATCAGTTCCTAGTAGTTTCTAAAATGAGAATTTTTGCTGAAAGCAGTACAATGCTATATAAAATTACACAAAATGAATGAAAAATTTACAAGATATATTTACAACAAGTCAAAGTGATAAAATATCTGTATTAAAGCCAACTACAACTGTTGTAGAAATTGCTTGAAAATCCAATAAGTGGCGATATTAGCAAAGAATGGAAAATCGTAACGTTGGCAATACTGAAAGAAAATTCTGTCTAAAGCCCTACTAAACCGAGCAGAATCTCAGCTGGATTCAAAACTAGGCGAATACCAAGGTGGCTTCAGTAAAGGTCGATCATGCGTAGAACAAAGCCTTAACTTGAAAAACTCGATGAAATATTTGCATAGTACTTCAAACAAAAGCTATGTCATCATGTTTGTTCACTTTAAAAAAGCATATAACAGTATAGACCGAGAATCCCTTTTTGAAGTGTTAGCAGAATTTGGACTAGATCAAAAGACAACAAACATCATAAAAGAAACACTCACGGAGACCAAATCCAAAGTGAAATTTATGGGAGAATTGAGCATAGAATTTGAAATAGACACCGGAGTACGACAAGGGGATGGACTGTCCCAGTACTCTTCAATTGTGTTCTTGAAAAAGTTGTTCAAGAATGGAGAAAAGCAGGTGCATCAGCACACAGATTGGGACCAAATCATAAGGGCATAGAATTAGACTGTTCAGCATTTGGTGACAACATGGGACTGATGGCCCAAGACATTACCAATGCACAGAAACAGCTAGAATTATTACAAGAGCAGGCAGCAAAAATAGGATTACAAATTTCATTTGGGGGGGAAAAAAAAAGACTGACATCAAAGATGCACCTTCTAATCTCAAAATTGGTAATAACTACACCTCTTGAGTAAAATAATTTAAATATTTAGGTGAATGGATTGCAGAAAATTGTAATGAAAAGAAATCTGTCAGATCAAGAGCCTAGAAAATGGAGATGGTGTTTCAGTTAACAAAAATCATTTACAACAAAAAGTCTCTCTCGTGGAACTGCAAAATACAACACTACACAACAGTAATTAAAGCAGAAGCTCTCTACATATCTGAGACACTACATCTTCAACACAGAACACTAAAAGGGGAATTAGAAGTGAAAGAATGTAAAATAATGAGGAAAATCCTAGGACCAAGAACTCAAGATGGTGTGCATTATCCAAAACCCAATGAGGAAATTTTTAAAAATATCTCCAAAATAACAGACACAATGCGCATGATAAGAATCCAAATGGTTCAAATGGCTCTGAGCACTATGGGACTCAACTGCTGAGGTCATTAGTCCCCTAGAACTTAGAACTAGTTAAACCTAACTAACCTAAGGACATCACAAACATCCATGCCCAAGGCAGGATTCGAACCTGCGACCGTAGCGGTCTCGCGGTTCCAGACTGCAGCGCCTTTAACCGCACGGCCACTTCGGCCGGCCTGATAAGAATCCAATTCATGGGCATTTAGAAAGAATGGACTAAAACAAGTTAATGCACAAAACCCATACATTTTTAAAGAACAAAACTACAAGACCAAACTGGTACAAGCAGACAGAAAAAGACCTGAGAGAATTAGGGTCTCCAAATCTAAATGATAGAAATGAAATCAGAAAAATCACAAACACACAGGAATTTGAGGAAGAAGAGAGAAAAACTAATGAACATATGTGGTCTACACAATGAATGATAGCCCATTCGTTGCTTATGAAGGAATAGTGGGCGAAAAGGAAGGCCAACGAATGTTGATTACGCTTGGTCCTAAGTGATACATCCGTAAAGAAGAAGAAGAGGAAAGAAGATATGGAAATTCCAGAAAAAATTCGAACAGAACGATATATATATAAAAGGAGCATAGCGTCGTCAACAGGCACACACAAAAGAGAATGAAGACTTGTTAGCTTCTGGAACAAACCCTTTGACATGCTAGAGTAAAACACGTGCACACACACACACACACACACACACACACACACACACACACGTACGTACGTACCCCTACAATATGCTGGCTGAACACATTCTCACATGATATGGATACGAAATCTGTTATGTGCTTGGAAATATTGG
The DNA here is from genome assembly GCF_023898315.1 of Schistocerca nitens. Lineage (NCBI taxonomy): Eukaryota > Metazoa > Arthropoda > Insecta > Orthoptera > Acrididae > Schistocerca > Schistocerca nitens. The sequence continues at coordinate 366,414,757 of NC_064621.1, forward strand.
CTGTGTTCTCAGGTTCCACTGTAATCACAACCTTGGAAATTGCAACATGTTCTGAGGAAACAGCCAAATATTTCTGATAACCAACATTAAATTTCACTGCTACTCGAATACAGAAATACATTGCCTCTTTCCTCATCTCCCATTCGTTAGTGAAACTATCATCCAAGATGATGATGATGATGATGAAAAATAGTGATACCACAGACAAATGGCTTAAATAGAAAGCAAAAATGGAAGTGAAAATAAAAAAAAAATGTAAACTATTTTTTATTTTTTGTTTATTTATTTATTTTCGCTCCTTTTATCAGAATGTAGACCATCAACAAAATTTAAAGTTATAAAGTATAACGTTAACTTTCTTATGCAGATACTTTACATCAATAAAACAGTTTGCAATTTTGATTAGTCAGAATATGTTAAAATAAAATTTTCACAAGCCTCTTAAAAATGAGGAGAGTAAATTTTATGTTCAGTGTATACTCGGATAAATGCAGTAATTATCGAGGAATAACTTTTTTTAAACTAATGTAAAATATATGTGAAAATAATATATAACAGGCTCAATATGATAGCACATGCTCTTTTACTGGAAGAACAATGTAGAGTTATAAAAGGTAGATCCTGTGTAGATGGTGTATTTAGACTCAAACAGATATTGTAGTAAAGACGAGAGTTTAACCTGAGAACGTACATTTCCTTTGTTGATTATGAAATGGCTTTTGATTAAGTAAATATGGAAGAGCTGTGGAGCATAATGCAAAAGAAAGGACGTTCAAAACATCTGATTTGTGTAATACGGAATTTATATAAATGTCAAAAATTGTGTTAGATCTGGGATACATAACTAACAGAAGAAATTTTCATTAACTGATGTGCGTGGCACAGTTGTAACTTCTCACCAATTCTCTTCGACATATATATGGATGAAGCAGTTAGAAAATGGAAAGAAAATGCTCATCGTAGAAAAGAAGTGTATAATACATGCATAATCACAATGCTATTTATGGATGTTCGAGTAATTCTACAGGAATATGAAAACAAATTTCAAAACTAATTTTGTTTTTAAATTTTGCACATGGCTATAAAGAAACCAAAAGTCGTGTCATGGGTAGGGAAATATAAAAGCTTAGGCTGGAGTCATCAGCTGAAACAGATAGCAGATCCCCACAGAAATTCTATTCCATGCACTCATCATCACAATATAAAATGGACTCAGTTAAAATGTGGTGTACAGTAATTTGCATGCCACAAGCATCACAGAGTGGGGGGAGGTTCGCTTTCCAGTGTACAGGGTGATTCAAAAAGAATACCACAACTTTAGGAATTTAAAACTCTGCAACGACAAAAGGCAGAGCTAAGCACTATCTGTCGGCGAATTAAGGGAGCTATAAAGTTTCATTTAGTTGTACATTTGTTCGCTTGAGGCGCTGTTGACTAGGCGTCAGCGTCAGTTGATGCTAAGATGGCGACCGCTCAACAGAAAGCTTTTTGTGTCATTGAGTACGGCAGAAGTGAATCGACGACAGTTGTTCAGCGTGCATTTCGAACGAAGTATGGTGTTAAACCTCCTGATAGGTGGTGTATTAAACGTTGGTATAAACAGTTTACAGAGAATGGGTGTTTGTGCAAAGGGAAAAGTTCTGGACGGCCGAGAACGAGTGACAGAGCACTTCATCACTGGCCTCCAAGAAGCCCTGATCTTACCCCCTGCGATTTTTTCTTATGGGGGTATGTTAAGGATATGGTGTTTCGGCCACCTCTCCCAGCCACCATTGATGATTTGAAACGAGAAATAACAGCAGCTATCCAAACTGTTACGCCTGATATGCTACAGAGAGTGTGGAACGAGTTGGAGTATTGGGTTGATATTGCTCGTGTGTCTGGAGGGGGCCATATTGAACATCTCTGAACTTGTTTTTGAGTGAAAAAAACCTTTTTAAATACTCTTTGTAATGATGTATAACAGAAGGTTATATTATGTTTCTTTCATTAAATACACAGTTTTAAAGTTGTGGTATTCTTTTTGAATCACCCTGTATAATGCCATACATTAGGGATCAGTGCCCATTTTAGAGACAGCACAGAGACGATTCAACCCACCACAGTGACTGGCAAGCCACAGCCAGGTAGTTGGCTTCAAGTGCAGCTTATTGTCCCTCACTGCCATCCACTCCTCCTCCCACAACTGTGTGGCTCTCTGACTCCCCAGTGAAATGATAACCTGTAGACGAAGGCACAATGTGTAATGACAAGATGTTCCCTGCAGGCCCCTTTGGCGGCTCTGTCTGTTTGTTTATTCTTCTAAAGTACCATGTGTTCTGGTGCCCAGACGTGGGAAGCAGGTATTATTCTGCTGAACACCACCTGCTTCCCATGTCACTATAGGACATAAAGTTGGTCGTAGATTAATCGGACCATTTTCTCTGCTGGTTACATGTCCCACAAAAAAAGGAATCTGAACAGAGAAGAAACTATTTGCCCGGACAATGACTCTTCTGCTTCAGAACTTTCAGGGTCGAACAGAGCCCTGCAGAAAATATAGTATAATCACAGGAAAGATGAATCCTGAAGACATGGTAGAGGAACACTACAGATCAGCTAAAAGAGTTCCCTTATTTGGATCCATCAAAGTACACAATTTTAAAACTGTCAAGCCAATTTAAAATGCGGAGATTTACATGTGAAATGTGGAGTGCAATTTTTATAAACATTTGTCTGTTGTTGTTGTTGTTGTGGTCTTCAGTCCTGAGACTGGTTTGATGCAGCTCTCCATGCTACTCTATCCTGTGCAAGCTTCTTCATCTCCCAGTACCTACTGCAACCTACATCCTTCTGAATCTGCTTAGTGTATTCATCTCTTGGTCTCCCTCTACGATTTTTACCCTCCACGCTGCCCTCAAATGCTAAATTTGTGATCCCTTGATGCCTCAAAACATGTCCTACCAACCGATCCCTTCTTCTAGTCAAGTTGTGCCACAAACTTCTCTTCTCCTCAATCCTATTCAATACCTCCTCATTAGTTACGTGATCTACCCACCTTATCTTCAGCATTCTTCTGTAGCACCACATTTCGAAAGCTTCTATTCTCTTCTTGTCCAAACTGGTTATCGTCCATGTTTCACTTCCATACATGGCTACACTCCATACAAATACTTTCAGAAACGACTTCCTCACACTTAAATCTATACTCGATGTTAACAAATTTCTCTTCTTCAGAAACGATTTCCTTGCCATTGCCAGTCTACATTTTATATCCTCTCTACTTCGACCATCATCAGTTATTTTGCTCCCCAAATAGCAAAACTCTTTTACTACTTTAAGTGTCTCATTTCCTAATCTAATACCCTCAGCATCACCCGATTTAATTTGACTACATTCCATTATCCTCGTTTTGCTTTTGTTGATGTTCATCTTATATCCTTCTTTCAAGACACTGTCCATTCCGTTCAACTGCTCTTCCAAGTCCTTTGCTGTCTCTGACAGAATTACAATGTCATCGGCGAACCTCAAAGTTTTTACTTCTTCTCCATGAATTTTAATACCTACTCCGAATTTTTCTTTTATTTCCTTTACTGCTTGCTCAATATACAGATTGAATAACATCGGGGAGAGGCTACAACCCTGTCTCACTCCTTTCCCAACCACTGCTTCCCTTTCATGCCCCTCGACTCTTATAACTGCCATCTGGTTTCTGTACAAATTGTAAATAGCCTTTCGCTCCCTGTATTTTACCCCTGCCACCTTCAGAATTTGAAAGAGAGTATTCCAGTTAACGTTGTCAAAAGCTTTCTCTAAGTCTACAAATGCTAGAAACGTAGGTTTGCCTTTTAGACATTTGTCTAGCCTAAAGTAATTCTGGGCTTCTATAGGAGCCAAGGTGAAGGTCTGCTCCAACCTTGGTGTAAAACATTAAAACCAGCAAAACCGATCTCTAAAGGCAACCTTGTGCACCAATTCTATACAGCCTCACCAGACAGTGTTGAGCACGAAAGACCATGCAACAGTATGGTATGCAGGTTTGTATGGCGTGGACAGTGTTCTATAGGACTTTCAAGTCAAGAGGAGTCATTGCCTGACATGAAATGGCGGCTCACTAATCTCAGTGGCAAAGGTTCAATATGGTGCTGGTATTAAAGGCCCCACTTGACCAGCGGAATTCCTTCATGGTCCAACACGTCCAGCATCATGCAGACCCATCCACTGTGCACCCACAATCAAGCCATGAGTACAAAATGATCCTGTAAAACTGGAGCAGACATGCTCGGTCTGCTACCCATGAATTTTCACTAAAATAGTGGTTGCTTGAAGAGACTGTCTTTCCATGTGCCTAAGGTGTGGTAACTATCCACGTTTAGAGTCAAATGTGAGACCAGAAACCTCACTATGTCATTAAAATTAAAAATAGTCCCTCTTCTTTGACTAAGGACAGTTTAAAATGGAATGCAGACATCTTACTTATGCGAAGTTTATTACTATGACAGGGCATATACGCGGGCAAGGAAAAAAAATTCCTGGATTTTTCCCGGATGGCCCGGTTAAAAATACACTTTCTCCCGGGTGAAAACACATTTTTTTCGTGTTAAGTGACAGTATATTTTCCCTCAAAACTGCAAAACTTCTTTGAATGGTTATGGTTTTATACACAGGCATAAAATTTCCCAGCACTTTAGAAAACGAAACTCAGGGAAAAAGACACATTTTGGAAATATCTTTGATATGCAGCAACGTGTATGCTGTGTATTTTCGTATTACAAAAGTATACATTGAAATTCCACCAAACACCACATGTTACTTTCCGAATCATTGAAATCGAGATTGCGATGCGCTTTTGTACGCCAGTCATAGCTCATGTAATGTGATCTCGCCAGGCGATGACAGCAGATATTCAGAGCATAGGACACGTAATGTAGTCAGCCAACAGCAACATCACTGTTCAGTAGAATAAACACACAAACAGGGAAAGTTAATAGTTTAAATTAATATACATAGTGGTTGCTACAAGAAAAGCAAAGCTTTTACATATAATATTGGTCTCTCAGGTTAATAAGCTGCAAGAGAAGCTAGGCTTTCGCATATAATGTTGATCTTTTTTGCGTGTGTTACACTAAGATATATCACACAAATGAGCCAGTAAAATTTTTAATAATGACGTAAATGTCTAATCTTCAGGGTTGTAAATTCTTCTAAATGGCTCATTATCAAAGAGTTGATTTTTAAATGAGAGTCAAACGCACTGTGATTTAAGAAATTCACGGTACATTCTCGCACATAGTCCACCTTACGTAAAAGGATATTTACTTTGAAAGTAACACTTTTCAAACCACCACTCACAATATTTTCTCACGACCTGTCAGTAATAGGTTCGTTTCAGCAGTTGCCAGAGAGCGCAGGTAACAGGCGACACCGCGCTTGTGCAGCTACCATGACGTAGGAGCCTGTATGTACGTATATGTAAAATGCTTGTGTCTGTGTATGTGCGGATGGATATGTGTGTGTGTGCGTGCGAGAGTGTATACCTGTCCTTTTTTCCCCCTAAGGTAAGTCTTTCCGCTCCCGGGATTGGAATGACTCCTTACCCTCTCCCCTAAAACCCACATCCTTTCGTCTTTCCCTCTCCTTCCCTCTTTCCTGATGAGGCAACAGTTTGTTGCGAAAGCTTGAATTTCGTGTGTATGTTTGTGTGTCTATCGACCTGCCAGCACTTTTGTTCGGTAAGTCACATCATCTGTGTTTTTAGATATATAAAACACTGAAAGATCGTACAATATGTCACAAAAGAAACAACACATCAGAGGATACTTCAAGAGCATTGGAATTTCATGAACCATACTAAAATGTGCACATTTAAAGTGCATACTTAAAGTGCACATTCATATGTCCATATTCCTGAAGTAGACCTCGACCTGATATTAAGCTTTTCAGTGTGGTTTTCAGGATGTAAATTTTCTTGGTGTGCCAGTACTGTATTATATCATGTTTGGTTCTTTATTATGGCGTAATGCCATGCGTGCTAGAAGATGAAAAAGTGCACTTGAAATGCAATGAACAGTTGAAACTAGCCAGTACTGTGGAATTAAACATTTGATTTCAAATACATTGACTGCCTCTGCAGAAAAGGTTAATAAAAGTCAAATTTCTTTAGCAGACAGACTAAAATAACTTCACTGTTCTGCAAGGTCATTAATGCTTGACTGTCAGGAAGGTGGAAATAAAACAAAATCTGAAACTAATAACATATTTTAGCCTTTCGTAATTATGTGAATGTATTTTAATTCACTTGATAGCTCCCAGCTGCAGATAACCATTTTGTTTTCATTTGATGTGAGAGTAAATGAAGGGGAAACAGCAAAATCACCAAATGTAAACACGGGTCACATGGAGACTACCCACTATAACTCAGACTGCTCAGCGCATCAGCCCCAGATCTACAATATTTACTAACTGGGTCAATACTAAAAAAAAATCGAATTTTCAAAAATATGTTCATCCTGTAGCGCACATCTTCCTGTAAAGTCTTAAATATAAAACATATACATTCAGGGAAACGTAAGGTATGTTATTTTGTCTCAAGTGTGCCAAAGTGCAGTGACATGCGTTTTCATACAGCATTGTTCTATCGCACGTCACTGTATTTCGTTCTGTGGAATTGAAACGTGTATATTTTGTAATGAGTGCCATCAAACTATATTCAGGACATGGGGAGAATAAGAACTCTTCAGAAAATTTGCACTCTTTAGTGTCTATTAGCTAATAACTTGCTGTTTTGTGTGGCATAAAATTAAATATAGGACACATAACACCAATAAAGACAAGAGACAAGCAAAAAAGTACACATTTCTTCAATCCTTAGTTCCTAGCATTTTTTCCTATCTAATCTTGCTACAACTTTACATAGCGTACTTTCCTTTCTGCGGAAGACTATATTACCTTATCTAAGTTTGTCAAACGTTTTGCTACACGAAAAATTGAAATGTTGTTATCTAATACTGAAAAAGCTGTTAATACAAATAATACCCAAGACTGGTGTGGTTTCTCAATCTGATTACATCTATTTTGTCACTGCCTGCAAGCTAAAATAAAATATTCTAATATTGCAGCAATTTTGTAACACACACCAAATAAACGAGACTGTTTTGGCACAAATGGTCATTTTTATAACACGACAGAATATAATTCACGAAGTACCAATATCAAATGCCTATTAGGCCTACTACAAGCAAAAAGCTTTATGTTTCACATTTCATTCATATGCATCAGTTTTTCAAGCATGAGATCAAAAAGTAGTATTATAAAATTTTTATATAAATTTGGAATCATCTTATTCTTCCATAATTTGCGTGATGTCCCCATTTCTTCTGCTTCCTCATTCTAACAAACAATCTTGTCATCACAAATTCCGTAGCTATTCCTGCCATTGCCAAAATTTGTTCGCCAATTAACTAACCATGCCAGAATCACAGGTTTAGTTATCCTGTGATTATTCTCCGGTTAGGTGTTGTTACATGTTTGTGCAACACGTTTTCCACGTTACTCCCCGACTAGAACTTAAGCGGCTGCTAGCCGGGGACTGTACAACTGGTCCTTACTAGTGTAGTGATCTGGCCAAAAATTTTCTGTCCAAATTTCATTTTCTTGGGTACACCGAGAAGATAATACGTAATCTGTCTCACCTGGTATTCCTGTTAGTCATTTATTTCCATTCTGTTGTCTGAATCTATGGATTTCGCTAGTAATTATAACAACGCTGATCATTCACAAACCCAATCAACCACATAACCAGACATCGATTGGCATCCATCCGTTTGGCTTTACTCTGTTCAGCTCATATAGCTCCGTACCCTTTTGTCTGCGGAAAGTTTGTTTCTAGATGCAACAAGGATTCTCCTGACAGAAACATCATGTACACTATGCAGGCATTCAAAAACCATTCAGAAATTAACTTAAAATGTGTTCAAAATGTTCAAAAACCAACAGGGATGCATTTCAAAATCATATGAATAATCGATAGACCAATGTGCGCTGGATTCTAGGCGGTTTGTGAAACAAGTTTTTTTCCTCAAGAATATGAATTTGGCGCCCCTTTTTCCCAGTAGAATCTAGCTGCGACTGCGTGCAAAGCCAACAGCCACAGCCACAGCCACATCCCTGTAGCCAGAAGTGGGAGAATCTGCTACTCAAACGTGACTCATCTGCGCATGTGCATGAGCCCGCTCATAACTGCTAAAACAAATCTAATATAAACAGCTGTGACTTCACACTCATCGGAGGCAATTTGTTGTTATGAAGGATTGCATAGTCTTCCTAAAGCCTTTGACACATTTTGCTGTTGGCAGACACTTGCATGAGCATTGTGTGTCATCGTAGTATACAGCGCGTTTCCTTTGCACAATTTAAGCTATTTTCATTTTTTTCCTCTCGTTTATGTTTTATTGTTGAAATATTATTCTGCAGTAGCGGGATACAGTAGCATCCTTTGATAAGAGTATCGGTTCTTACCAGTCAAAATTACAAAAGTTTAACAGAAAACTACAACAATGAAAAATTTCCGGAATTCTAAAAAATTCCCGGGTTTTTCCTGGATCTCCCAGGTCGTATACACCCTGTATGAGCAGTTGCGCACCAGATGTCATTCCACTTTTGGGCAAAGAGAGATTTACACAGATCCACATATCCACAGCTGGAATCATAAAAGGGAATGGGGGTAAGTATCTGCTTCTCTAGCCAATTGGTTAGCCAGTTCATTCCCTGGGATGCCCGCATGACTTGGGACTCAGAAAAAGACAAATGAGCAGGCGGCACAGACAAGGGCAGAGAGGTGGTCATAGATAGCAAGACCAAAGGGTGAAGAGAGTAGCATGGTTGATAGCCCGCAGGCTGCTCACTGTGTCGGTACAAATTAAAACACTGTGGAGGGATGCCTGAGAAACCAAATGGAGGACCCTGTGAATGGCTAGAAGCTCTGCTGTGAACACACTACATGATCCTGGCAGGAAATGGTATTCTAAGCCAGTAGGAGATGTGAAAGCATATCCCACCTTATCTATTGTTTTAGAACAATCAGTGAAGAAGTTGGTGGTTACAGGACTCCGGAACACCATAGGAGTGACAGAGACCTTAGGACCCTCAAATAGGTTGGTCTAAATCTGTGGTCTTGACACTATCCCAGGGGAGGTGTGGGAGAAAATACATGGAGTGCATTCCAGTGAATGGAGATGGAGATCCCGAAAGATGGAAGTGAGGTGCATGCTGACTGGCATTCCCACCCATGGGTGGTTGTCAGGAAGGAGACATCACTTGTTTGAAAAGAGGACGGGGTACACAGGATGGTGAGGGAATTGGCGAATGGCGATTGTGTAAGAAACCAGGAGTTGGCTCCATCATATATTGAAAATAGGAGTTGGCAGGCGCTGCAGTAAGTTGAAAGCGTAACATAGCATCGAACTTCCTGAGCTGGAATGTCTTTGTTTGTCCTTTTGAAGGTACACATTGTCTGCCTCAGTGCGATGAGCAGCTAACTCTGTGTCAAGTTGTTCTATAGAAGTATCTTTCACTGAAGCAAATTTATTTCTAGCATATAGAACACCACATTTTGTGATACATATCCATTTTAGGCGCTTTAAATGTAAGGTTCACCTTACATAATTCACTCTCGTGTATTCCTCTCGAAACTGGCCCATCCTTTCTATCACAGCAGAGCTTGTACATAGTTCACAAATTCAGATATGACGGTAGAGAAACTGTAGTAACATGGTTCACGTTTTCCGTTGCACTTCAGAGTAGACCGGGAACTGTCTCATAGGCATGCCCGATGTGAACTGACTGGGCACGGCCCGTGCTGCCTGAGTTGTTGTTGTTGTTGTTGTTCCACTGGCAGAGGTTGCGGCTGAATTCTCGCGTGCCCTCTGGTGGACGGGACTCTATTTGTGGCAACTACCGTCCGTGACGCACAGTGCCGATGTGCGCCTCCCGCGATCTTTCTGGTGACTACTGCACTCCTCCTCCTTCGGGGGGTGAAGTCACTGTGATCCACTGCGTTGGAAGGTGGAGCGTTGTGCAGGAGTGATGACCTCTACGTCCATCGGAAGGCTGGAGTCGAGGGGATCTGCCAACCCTCGAGCCGGAACCTTCAAATACGGCTGGAAGTGACCCACACGAAGAGGCCCCCGTCGTCCCACCACCGGAACCCAGGACAGAACGTGTAGCGGGACTTTGAATTTCGCCGCGCTGCACTCGTTCCCTCAGACATGAATTGTGTCGTCGCAGCGGTATGAGCGCTCGACGGCAGAGAAAATACTAAAATTGTAACTCTCTCTTTGTTTTTTCTATCCGTTTCTTGATTGTCTCTTGATAGCCGAAGCTTAAGGCAGACGTGATCTGATGAAGATGTTAAAAAAAACTTATTAGCTAGTCTTGATCTGATTTTAATGTGTAGACATATTGTGGAAGTTGTTAAGAAATTCGCCACAAGGACCATCCCAACAATAGCTTTTCCAAATCAGGAAGTCCGATAGCTTTTCTGTAACATGAAGTCCGATTTGCATTTCTTTCTTTCTTTCCCTTTTTTCACGGTCATTAACGATTTTTAAAAAAAAAAACCCATTTTCACTTACGATTTCTTCCCACATTTTCAACCTTTTTTCTTTTTCTTTTCTTCTCTCTTTTTCTTTTTTTATTAACCACTACAAACGGGAGACAGGCCGTCGAACTCTGGATCCTGATCCACCCCGGGAGGGGCAAGACCCAGTGGCGGGGACGATGGGGAAGGGACGACCACAGGTGAACCAGCCTGCTGAGAAACCGGGCCTGCGAGGGGGGCCGGCTCTCGCTGGGGCATCACGAACGATGACGATGCCAGTGCTGGAGCTACTGGAGGCTGCCAAGGCTAAGAGCCATCGCAGTGCGGTGGAATCGGGGTGGTAGCGTCCCCTGAGAAACCGACACAGGTGCCGGCAATGGGGAAGCCGGTGCCCGAGGGGTCGGAGGGTGGGTGCCCAAACGTGGACGTAGCTGATTTTGGTGACGGCGTACCTCCCGGTCCCCTGTCTGCAAGGTATAGAGCCGGCGGCCATTTCAGCGCAGGACCACTGCCGGTATCCAACGTGGATTGCGACCAAACCCACGTGCCCAGACCGACATACCCGGTGGAAAGCCGGGTACTCCGTTTTGCGAAGACTGGTGAGGACCGGGCCGAAGGAGGTGCAGCAGAGTCCTAGGTTGGCGCCCGTGGAGGAGCTCTGCAGGGCTGCGTTCTCCCATAGGTGTGGTCCGGTATGCCGTCAGGAAAAACGTCAATGCCTCCTCCGCAGGAAATTCGGGCACATACTTTTTCATCTGTGTCTTAAATGTGCGCACCATGCGCTCGGCTTCCCCATTCGATTGTGGATGAAAGGGGGGAGAGCAAACGTGCCGAATACTGAAGCGCCTACAAAAATCCTGGAAGGTCTGCGACATAAACTGAGGTCCATTGTCCGAGACCAGGGTGACTGGCAAACCTTCCACAGAAAAGATTTTTGTTAGTGCCTGGATTACAACCTCTGAAGAGGTTGAGGAGCAGCGAACCACATATGGAAATCGGGAATAGGCATCCATGACAATGAGCTAAAAGCCATTGAGAAACGGGTCCACAAAATCGATGTGAACACGTTCCCATGCCTGGGTTGCAGGCGGCCATGAAGAGAACGCTGACCTGCGAGATGCCTGTTGGCTCGCACACTGGGAACAGGCGGCCACCAAGTGCTCAATTTCTCTGTCAATACCGGGCTAGTACACATGTCTGCGAGCCAAGGTTTTAGCACAGGAAACACCCCAGTGCCCCTCATGTAATAATGTGAGGACTTCCCTTCGCAAACTTGCAGGAACAACCACGCGAGGAGCTGTATCATCGGTAGCCAGGAGAACTCCTTCCAAGACGGAGAGGCGGTCTCGTAGAACAAAATAATTATGAAGAGGGTCCGAGGCCCGGCCTGGAGGTCGGGATGACCACCCCTGCTGAATGAGGCGAACTACTTGCCGGAGAACTGGGTCAGCTGCCGTTTCCCTGGCGACTCTAGAACTAGTAATCGGGAAGCCATCAACCGCTTGGCGGGACGCCACATCCAAATGAAAACACATAATCTCCTCTCGATTGAACTTAGAATCCGGGCCCACCGGAAGACGGGAAAGAGCGTCTGCGTTGACATGCTGTCCGGTAGGGCGAAAATGAATGTCATAATGGTACTTAGAGAGGAACAAGGCCCAGTGCTGTTGTCTGTGGACCGCCCTATCCGGAATCTGAGAGGCGGGGCCAAATAACGATATTAACGGCTTATGGTCAGTGATTAACTGAAACTTCGTGCCATACAAGAAAGGGTGAAACTTGGTAACAGCGTAGACAATGGCCAAAGCCTCTTTTTCCACCTGGGAGTAATGGGCCTATGCGGGACTAAGAGTTTTAGACGCAAACGTCAGTGGCTGCTCGGAACCATCTGCGTTGCGATGGGCCAGGACCGCCTTCACCCCATACTGCGAAGCATCTGTAGCCAGGACCAACGGCTTGTGGGGGTCACGGCGCTGACGTGAGGAGGCCTTTCAACGAGGAGAACGCTCGCTCGCATGCAGGTGACCAATCAAAAGGAACACCCTTGCGCAGAAGGTAGTACAGGGGGCGGGCGATGGTGGAAGCCCTGGGAATGAACCGGTGGTAATAGGCAATCTTGCCTAAAAAACCTTGTAACTCCTTCAGTGAAGCGGGCCACGGAAGGTCGACGATACCTTGGACCAAACTTCCTAGCGGCTGGAGGCCGTACCGAGAGATTGTGTAGCCCACATACTCAATGGACGGTTGGAAGGAGTTTGAATTACGCAGTTTGAAACGCAAGCCCACGGACCTGAATTTGAGAAAGAGGGTGCGAAGGTTGTGCAAGTGTTCCTTCGTGCTGCGGCCCGTGACAATTATGTCGTCCAGGTAATTAATACAATGAGGGATTGTCAATGTGACGTGCTCAAGATAACGCTGGAATATCGGCGGGGCACTGGATATTCCGAAGGCCAACTGCTGGTATTGGTAAAGGCCAAACGGGGTGTTGACAACCGCCATCCGTTTGGAGTCCTCATCAAGAGGTATTTGATGATAAGCCTCCGAAAGATCGATTTTCGAAAAATATTGGCCTCCCGCTACGGCAGAGAACAATTCATCAGCACGAGGCAAAGGATAGGTGTCCACCACCAATTGGGAATTAATGGTGCCCTTGAAATAGCCACAAAGACGTAATTTTCTCGAGGGTTTCCTGACAATAACGAGGGGCGAAGCCCACTCACTAGAAGAAATGGGAAGAATGAGCCCTAGGGCTCTCAGCCGGTCGACCTCTTCTTTTACCTGAGGGCGGAGAGCCAAGGGGATCTGCCTCGCGCGTAGAAAACGCGGGCGAGCCGACGCCTTCAACGTTAAGTGAGCTTCAAAGTCTGAAACACGCCCCAGGCCCTCCTCAAAGATATCCGGAAAGTCAGAGACCTAATGATTGATAGGGAACATCTTCGGAGACCAACTGTATGGTGTCAGTGATAGAAAACCCGAAAGCTTGAAAGGCATCCAAGCCAAAAAGGTTATCGGAGCTCGCATCACTGACAACAATAAAAGTAATAGGCAGAGTGACTGATTTGTAAGTCATGTCGGTAGTGAATTGACCCAGTAGGGGAATGAACTGTTTACCATAACCGCGTAGACGCCGGTAAACTGGCGCCAACGGGGGCGACCCAAGGTCGGAGTAAGTTTGTGCATTCAACAGAGAAACTGCCGCGCCCGTATCTACTTGCAGTTGTAATCAGTGCGACCAAACCGACACCTCGATAAAGAGTTTGTGGGCCGATGCGTCGGGAGCCTGGCCCGATGAAACTTCCTGAATGTCAACGTCCATGTCCTCTGTAACTGCTTCCTTCGATTCTGTCGAGGCTGAGTGGCAAACTTCAGCAATGTGTCCTTTTTTATTACATTTGCGACAAACAGCCCAACGCTGGGGGCACTCCGACTGATCGTGATGTATATAGCACGACGCACAGGACGGTAACAGGGGCCGGCGGCTGGAACTCTGTTTACGCGCCATGTGGGAGCGGCCGTAAAGGCCAGATTGTACCGCTCGCACGTCGTCCACCCCGGACGCAGTGGACGCGGCCGCGCCGCCCTGAACCGCTGCGACGTCGCACCACGCTTCCAACTGTTGATCGGCGGCGTGAGAGACTTCATACGATTGAGCAATGGACAGGACTTCCTCGAGGGAAGGGTCTTCTAACTGCAGGGCCCGTTGCCGGACCTCCCTATCAGGGGCCGAACGAACAATGATGTCGCGCACCATAACGTGGGCATACGACTCTTGCGACTGTTCCGTGACAAAATGACACTTGCGACTAAGACCGTGCAGGGTAGCAGCCCACGCCCGGTAAGACTGATGGGGCTGCTTCTTGCATTGATAGAACTCGACCCTAACCGCCACAACATGCGTGCGGCGGCGATAATATGAAGACAGTAAGATAAACAATGCGTCAAAAGACAAGGACGAGGGTTCCTGCAACGGCGCTAGCTGCCGCAAAACTTGATACAGCGAGGGAGATATCCAAGACAAGAAAAGAGCACGACATACCTCCGCATCAGCAACATGAAATGCCTGGAAATGCTGCTGAAGGCGATGTTCATATGTGTCCCAATCCTCTGCCGTCTCGTCATACGGGGGAAAGGGAGAAGGGAACGGCACTGGAGCAGACGGCGTGGAGAGCAACGCCGGAAGCACTTGTTTCATGGTGGCCATGAGCTCCATCTGCTGCTCAACCAAAACCCGCACTAAATCCTCCATGCCGCAGATAAGCTGCGAAACCAGAACAACGACGCAACACGCGAAAGAACGACCCTACTCGTTGTGTAGTACCACGGTTCACGTTTTCCGTCGCACTTCAGAGTAGACCGGGAACTGTCTCATAGGCATGCCCGATGTGAACTGACTGGGCACAGCCCGTGCTGCCTGAGTTGTTGTTGTTCTGCTGGCAGAGGTCAAGGCCGAATTCTCGCGTGCCCTCTGGTGGACGGGACTCTATTTGCGGCAACTACCGTCCGTGACGCGCCATGTCGATGTGCGCCTCCCGCGATCTTTCTGGTGGCTACTGCAGAAACTTTATTACTTTCTTTACATGCGTAGTGTGATTTATAATGAGGATATAATGAAATGTGATGTTTTTCTTTCTTTTAGTTTCTCAGGAGAGTGTTTGTTACCAGGTGGCATTTTTCCCTGATATCACTTAAAGTTCCAGACACATTAACCTGTCAATTGGTATATGCAAGTTTAATGAACATCTGGGACTCATCAATGATATTCATGAAACATCTGCAAACACGAAATAATTCTCCTTTTTTTGGAAATGTAACAAATGAGTAACCATATGTAGTGATGTAAACCGCCCGGGCGCATATAAGTTGGGGCAGATGCCCAACATTCGTAAATGCACAAGCATTTACATATTTTGAAGATTATTGATAAGTGTCGCTTATAAAAAAAATTTAAAACTGATATTTTGCATTGGAAAAGGTATTTTGCAACACTGCGCCTGTAGTGGTTGGGTACACGAGTTGAAAAAGCTGTTTGATAGATAGGAAAGAGTTATTAGGGGAAATAAACTGGACTGTAAACGTAACTATACATTTTTATTGAGGTCAATTCTTGGGGTAGTGCGACCAAAAAAGAGAGAGAGAGAGAGAGAGAGAGAGAGAGAATTGTTTTAATAAGTACATAAAAAAGAGTAAAAAAAGTTTGTCCATAGTGATTTTAATTATGCACGAGTGGTGTCGATTCTGATTTCTCGAGTTCAAGAATTGCCGATTCTCTAGAAATTGACTAGTATCATAATCGAATGAGTACAGCATCTTGGGCATTCATTCTTAGTTAAATCTTTTTTATATTAGTGTTCTCATTTTATCTTCACAGCAGTGTAGTCATACCAAAGTAAGATAAAGAAAGGAGCAGAATAGAAAACCATAGTCTGTCTCAAACGTTGCTACATTTGGCAGTACCGTCTCCCCCCCCCCCCCCAAGTGAAAACAGTTTTTAACATTTAAGAATATATTTATTATTAAGAAACACATGCCACCTGTTTAATACATTCAGTAATAATTCTGCTATCAATAATCATTCTTCAGTGATATTCAGAGATTTGACAGGGATTATAAAGTGTGTTACATTACAAAGTGATGAACCAAGGAAAATTTTTTTTTATACTGGCTTATCATAACGCAACTGTTCAGTGTGGTGCACGCAAGAGAGATTGACCGAGTGTGAAGAGCAGAACTTGCAGAAATAAAAAAGGACATTGTAAATGATAAGCAGCTGTCAGTAGTAACTAGTAATATGTTCCATTCCTTGGTACAGCAAGTTGGAATGCAAGTCAAAAAACTGCTTCTCTCTTCTTTCCTTTCATTCTCAGTAATAAAGGCAATGAATGACATATGTATGTTTCATTGTAAACATTTATTAACTTTTAATATTGGAAGTATCCTTCCATCCCTTATTTTAATTAGTAAATTGTACATTCTAGCAGTAAAAACTTTAAAAAGTACTTTTTTATAAATGCCCTGATTTTGGACATTTTTATAAACGTCCTGTTTGTCGGGAACCTGGGTTCTTTTCTGTGATGTTGCAGGTGCTTTTGAGTCAAAGAGGCTGAAAACATAGTTTTCTCTCGTCTCACCTCCAAGAGCCCAATATTTATTAAACATTTGTGTCTAGTTTCTTTCTTTCTTTCTTTTTTTTAATGGCATATTTTCTGAAGTTTGGAGTTCTAGCTTTAACTTCTCCCCCTTCAGCTGTTAAATATTTTCGTCCTTTGTTCCACTTTTGTTTTTGTTCCAGTCTTTCTTTTCAAGAATGGGTACCTTTCACAGCATTTGATGCAGAAATTTTTTTCTGATTCTGCAGATACATTGCTAATTTCCTGTGAAACACTGTTAATTCTCTTCCTTTTTGAAGGTCTCCTGGCAGTTGTACACATTTGTATCTTCATCCCTACTTGACTCAGTCTCTTCCGGTACATGATCTTCATCAATATAACAATCAACAGATATGTCTGACAAAGGGTCACTATCATTGCCTATTGCACCCTCAACATCCTGGATTACTCCTAACTGCTCCTCAGTTAGCTCAAATGACTCATGTGAGAAAGTATCTTCCTGTTTTCTCACGTCAACTACCAGCTTTCTCCAAATAATTTCATTAAGAGCTGAAATACACAGAAACAAGTTCTAAATAACAGGAAATCCTGACTGTGAAACAGCTCCTTCATGTATTCATTATTTAACGTTATCAAGAGCACTTACCCGTTTCATAATTTTTGTCCAGTGTTAAGAATTTCTTTACATGTTTTAATGTTCTTAATGACCTAGCAGACATCTTCAAATGTATATTGTCTTTTGTTTTCTTTATTTTGTCTTATTTACATGATTGAACCACAACACATCACTATACTATACAAAAATTAATCTGTTTTCGTACTCTAAGCAAATGTTTACAATATTAAATAGTACTTAGAGTGGCAACTACATGTCACAGATATTGTATAATGGTAGAATGCATTGTGCCAATGAGATTAAGTCCTCACGTGCATCATTTTTCATGGCCAGGTCCAAAAACATAACAAAACTTTTACTATGTTGCACTGTGACCCTAATAGCATAAGTTGACTTGTACTATTTTTCCTCAGATAGATATCAACATGTTTACTTGCTCTATTAGGACCAAATGACATACAGAATATTCTATTCAATTCAGACTTAAAAAACTTGACGAAAATATCGCAACTCCTTCCAGGACTCCGGCTGGGGACTTGGCTTCTTTTGACAATTTTCTAACTTATACTCTTTTTCCCTGGCAGCCTAGATTTAAGACAGGAAAAATATTAGCTGCTAATGATTCACCATGTGAATCAGGAGGGTGACAGACAATGTGTCTGGGAGGTGCGGAGATCAACCTTCTATGGTACGTATGTATTACACTTCACACATTGGATGTAGACGACATTCAAGAAATGTTAAAAACACACTATTAACTTGTGCCATAAAAACCGAATGAAAAATGGGATACCACCATGATCACAAGATTGAAGGTGAACATCTTGAGTTACAAACCATTCAGGACACACAGCTAGGTGTCCACTCTAAAAGAATGCATACAGAATCACATTGGTGTAACAAGGTGATGACAACTGATGGAATGTGATGGCACGCAACCGAATGCAAAAAAGTCAGTAGTGGACCTTATCGTGAAGCTGGTTAGCCTTTAAGGTGTAGCTGCAGATAGTACGGTAATTGATTTTATAGGCATGGAAAAAAACAAACATCCAGAGATTAAATCTGTCCAGTGTTGAACTGCAATGTTATACACTTTCCTGAAGGAATATCACTTTTACACGCAGACCAGAAATCACGCAAAAGCACAGTATTTTGACAAGTTATTCGCCAAAAGCATTGCTCTTGCCATACTTGTAATTATCTTATGCCCATTTTGCCACTCATGCTTGCTGTGATTTAAATACTCCCATTACCCTTGCAATATCACGCACATGTGAAAGAATCTTAGGGACAGAGCACCTCCAACTTCTAGCACCATGACAAATACCTTTCCAGTCAATTTACCATCCAGATAACAGTTGGCGTAATTGTATATGAATGCGTTAAGGCATTGATGTTGATTTATCTTGATACAGTTCTCTTGGTACCTCTATATCCATAATTCCTTTCATATACATTTCCTCTTCAAATCCTGAAACACATTCTTTACTTGACAATGGGATAAAATTGTTTATCTCATCTACAAATTTTCGGGTCGATTCCGCAGTTTGCTGCGCATCAATAAGCTGACATTTTATTTGAAATTTCATTATTTTACTCCTCCCAATTCTGTAGCACTGTTTGAAGTTATGCGACCATCCGCAGCTTCTCCTGAAATCACTGTAATCTATGTCATCCACAGTTTGATGCACATAATGTAGTAGGTCACTATCGTGCATGTCCTGTAAGTTGTACACTACTGGCCATTAAAATTGCTACACCACAAAGATGACGTGCTACAGACACGAAATTTAACCAACAGGAACAAGATGCTGTGATATGCAAATGATTAGCTTTTCAGAGCATTCACACGAGGTTGGTGCCGGTGGTGATACGTATAACGTGCTGACATGAGGAAAGTTTCCAACCGATTTCTCATACACAAACAGCAGTTGACCGGCGTTGCCTGGTGAAACATTGTTGTGATGCCTCGTGTAAGGAGGAGAAATGCATACCATCACGTTTCAGACTTTGATAAAGGTCGGATTGTAGCCTATCACGATTGCGGTTTATCGTATCATGACATTGCTGCTCACGTTGGTCGAGATCCAATGACTGTTAGCAGAATATGGAATCGGTGGGTTCAGGAGGGTAATACGGAACGCCGTGCTGGATCCCAACGGCCTCATATCACTAGCAGTCGAGATGACAGGCATCTTATCCACATGGCTGTAATGGATCGTGCAGCCACGTCTCGATCCCTGAGTCAAGAGATGGGGACGTTTGCATGCACGAACAGTTCGACGACGTTTGCAGCAGCATGGACTATCAGCTCGAAGACCATAGCTGTGGTTACCCTTGATGCTGCATCACAGACAGGAGCGCCTACGATGATGTACTCGACGACAAACCTGGGTGCACGAATGGCAATACGTCATTTTTTTGGATGAATCCAGGTTCTGTTTACAGCATCATGATGGTCGTATCCATGTTTGGCAACACTGTGGTGAACACACATTGGAAGCATGTATTCGTCATCGCCATACTGGCGTATCACCCAACGTGATGGTATGGGGTGCCATTGGATACATGTCTCGGTCTTGTTCGCATTCACGGCACTTTGAACAGTGGACATTAAATTTCAGATGTGTTACAACCCGTGGCTCTACCCTTCATTCGATCCCTGCGAAATCCTACATTTCAGCTGGATAATGCACGATCGCATGTTGAAGGTCCTGTACGGGCCTTTCTGGATACAGAAAATGTTCGACTGCTGCCCTGGCCAGCACGTTCTCCAGATCTCTCACCAACTGAAAACGTCTGGTCAATGGTGGCCGAGCAACTGGCTCATCACAATACGCCGGACACTACTCTTGATGAACTGTGGTATCGTGTTGTAGCTGCATGGGCAGCTGTACCTGTACACGCCATCCAAGCTCTGTTTGACTCAATGCCCAGGCGTATCAAGGCCGTAGTTACGGCCAGAGGTGGTTGTTCTGGGTACTGATTTCTCAGGATCTATGCACCCAAACTGTGTGAAAATATAATCACATATCAGTTCCAGTATAACATATTTGTCCAATGAATACCCGTTTATCATCTGCATTTCTTCTTGGTGTAGCAATTTTAATGGCCAGTTGTGTATTAAGCATCTTTGAAACACACAAACACCCTGTTTTGTAATAAGTGCAACTCGTCCTCCCTCACATATCCGTAGTTTTTCCTATGTACATATGGTCATATTGCTGCAGATTTATTCGAAATCTGTTCATAACTGTTCTGTTACTAAGCTGCAAATGATCTTAAATGTACCTAATTGTGTTTACTATCTGCTCCTTGGGCAGTGATTGTCCTTTACTACATTTCACTGGAGACAGGATTCATTGCTCCCTGTCAGACAAGAATGATGAACTACATGTTTGACAACTGTTTCAATATCACTTTAGTTGTGAAGTGCATTTCGTTGTCACTGTGCTCCTCACGTACCCTGTCCACACATTTGAGTTTATACAACACCACGCACTCCACTGACTCATCTCGCAGAATAGTTATTCTTCCACATCTTTTTCATTCTGCAAAATTCCTTGGGTTCCTTTCTGGTGAAATGTCAACTTCCAGCAACTGTTGCAATAGATACAGCGCAGTGTTTGGTTTGTTTATTTTTGTCATTGATCTGCTCTGTATCAATGCTACTAGCACTGTAGCACTGTTGTGAGTTACTCATCAAATAAGCAGTTCATAGCCTCATGCTGTACTCACCATTGGATACTTCCAGTCCTGCCCCCTGTTGCCATTAGCAGCCAATATTGTGATTGCGTGGTACACTGTTGTGGGGCATCAAAAGCTGTAAACATCATTGGCCTTTTGCAATCTCACACTCAAGGGGTTCATTATTATTTGGATGGTTTATGGTGGTCAGGAACTGTTGCAACTATCTCCTTCTTGGTTTCTCTAGTAATTCAGCACCATTTTGCCCTTGCTACCTTAGTGGCTGTGAGGTTCTCTGCAGCAGGCTGACACTTGAGCCTACACAGTCACACTGGTCCTGATTGCAAAGTGGCAGTCTTCACTCCACCAAGGGACTGGCTGCTATTTCAGCTGGCCTGAAGACTGTTGAATGGTTGCTCCAGTGACATAGTGGATTATCTGGTTAATATGATCCACCCATTCTTGGATGCTGCAACGGTATTCAAACACAACAAGTTGGCTGTAAAGCACCCACATTGCCCTGCTGAGCATTCACTGTGGTAGCTCTCTTTCGGGCACCAAGGTGCCTGGAAGGTGAATCCAGATCAGGCAATTATCATCTGAATGCAGTTCATTGACCACTTCCCACAGAGAGGTGTGTGTGTGGTCTGGAGAGCATACTGAGGGACTGATAGCAGTGAATATCCCTGTTGTAGCACTGAAATGCATATATGTTGAACAAATATGCACTTGTTGACAGGAGAAGTCTCCATTGCTCTACTCCTGGGGCAGGTGGTTGCTCACCTCCAAAGCACATTATGTGAGTTACAATCATCACTGAGGACGAAGCGGTGGTGGAGCTGAGTAAGGTGGTCATGTAGAGCCTCCTCATCCAGCACCTCACATTGTCAACCTATGATGCACAACTGCTGTTACAGCAACTGCTTGTAGGCCGATTGTCGATTGTGTGGGAAAGAAACTGGAAGTGGTAGGAACCATTGAAGAAAACAGCTACTCCTCCTTTAACTAAGGTCACCTTTTTGTGGAGAATGTAGCCACATAGTAAGAGAATTTAAAATATGTCTCTTTAAGGCCAACACCCATGGGTCTTCCCAGAGCCAACAGACATAGCTTCTCCATGTGTCCTGAACCCACTCAAGTTCCACTAAAGTATGCAAACCATTTTAATGGTAAGCCTTTTCCTTTGTCTTTCCCCCTGTAATTCCTGTGTGGTAGAGACAGTTGTGTTACTTGATTGACTTGCCAGTTCTCTCAAGAAGATACCGACATCCATACAACGATATTACCATCACAGTCTGATCCGTAAGACACGATCAAGGTCACATCATCTGATGGCGTCGGACCTGATTGTTTTGGTTGTTGGTTTTCATACCCAGCTTGGATTTTGGGGATGTTGCCAAGACTGTTTTAATAGGAACGATTTGATGTGTCTGTTCTACTGTGTGTTACTCTTCTACTGTGTGTTACCGTTATTGACATTAGTTTCAGCAAACACCAGAATTTCATTGGTAGGAAGGCTTGGTTGTGGGACTAATGGTACCGATGCGTAGCTGCATTTACAAGTGCAGGTTAATATACTCTGCTCCGCTGTCAAAATCTGGCTGCCAATACTAGTCTTTTACATATGTTGCTTCACTGCTGAGGCAAACGACCTCACAAAAGTGAGTGCCTGTGAGGCCTTAAATGTCTTCCTCACATCTGAATAGGGGATATGTTGGGTGACTAATTTCCAAAGTTTCTTCTTTTCAATGAAGACAGAGAGTTTCTTGTTCCAAGCTGAATGGGCTTGGGAGCAATTGACTGACTTGAATTGACTCACTTGGGTCGAAGGAAGGAAAATTAGGATTTAATGTCCCATCTATATCGAGGTCATTAGAGACAGAGTGCACATTTGGAATGTTTCAAGAATGGGGAAGGAAATAGGCAGTGCCCTTTAAAAGGAATAACCCCAGCATTTGCCTGGAGTGATTTAGAGAAATTGTGGAATACCTAAGTTGGGATGAGTGGATGCAGATCTGAACCACTGTCCTCCCAAATGCGAGTCCAGTGTGCTAATCACTGCACTGCCTTGCCCAGGAAGTCAGTCAGCCACAGACAATGGGTAGACCAGTAAACTGAATACCTGGTTCATAGAGAGCAGAGTCAGATCTTCCATGTCTTGTCTGATCTTAGCCCATAGTGTTATGACTGAAGCAGTGACACATAAAGCAGTGTATTGTATTAGGTACACAGGCTCTAACTTTAAGGCAGAAAAAGCCTGCCGCAATATAGTTAGGCACCTTCTGGAAACTGAAGGTCAGGATAATGCATGATGACTTATGGAGCTCACCATCAACCTTTTTTACAAAATTCTGTACTTTTTCAGTGACACCTTGGATTTCTCATTCCTGTTGCAATTCTTTGGTATCTATGTCCATGTCTTGGCATGTCACAACTCCTTTACAAGGATTTAGCCATATGCAGCTCACTGTTACTAACATGTTTTCTATGTAGTTTAGCATGTAACACTTGTTCAATTGGTTAGCTTTCAGAATCTTGATCGATAATGTACCACTGCACAGCCTCTTGTTGGATTTACGTTGTCCTACAAGACCCTCTTGAGCTCTATGTCTGTAGAAAGGTATCAATTTTTCAAAGGAACATTCTACATATTTAACAATAAACAGATTATCTACCTCACAATGTGATCCATTACTATTACAGCTTTCTCATACATTCCCAGACATCTCAGGTGCATCAGCCATGAGGTCTCTCTGCGTTTGCATGCTAACACTGGCCAGCAGACCACTCTAACCACTGGGAGTAAAGGTAAGGATTTAAGCTTCATTAAAGTCTCAGGGGCAACTAGGGAAGTAATCGTCTACCCAGAGAGTGCCCTGCTCAGCTGGGTAAGCCTTATACAATTGAGATGTAGCAGGTTCCCCAGAAATTGCCCACTAATGACTGTTATGCCGTAACAGCCATGCATCTGCAGCATGCCTTAAGATTGACGGTTTCTTTACAGAGGTTTATCCTATCCTTGCAGTACGGGTGGTTAAGCCAAGATCCCTGTTCCCCATCATAACGCAATGTTCCACCTCCGCAACACATGGTGGTCGCTGAAGTACGCCCAGAGCTTATGGTTACAGAGGACTTGTGGTTCTCCAGCCCCCAGCTTAGTCTGTCAAGCCCATATCCAGCAAACAATTGCTGAGCTCCTTAAGATGCTTGCCATTAAGAGTGATCCAGGGGCAACATCTGGCTTTATTGAAAACATCACAGACATGGCAAGTATTACCGTATTTGCTCGAATCTAAGCAGCACTTTTTTCCGATTTTTGTTATCCAAAAAACCGCCTGCGGCTTAGAATCGAATGCAAAGTAAAAGGAAGTTCTGAAAAATGTTGGTAGGTGCCGCCACAACTAACTTCTGCTGTCGAATATATGTAGCGCTACACAGGCATGCTTTGCCGGCACAAAGATAAATACTGGGGCCAAAACCTCTGCGTCAGTAAATAAATTAAAAAAGGCTAGAAGACGAGCTTTTTTCTACGCCCCGAGTTTCGACTACTGCATTTTCGTACATTATCCAACGAAGTAAATAGAAATTCCATATTCTGCATCTTCGAATGTAGCAGCCTTTCAAATATTCACAGCAACAAAAATAAATTTCTTTACACAAAAATACCAACAATGCACAAGGCTTTAGGATATCTGCACGAGTTGATATGCTGGGGCTCATTAAGATTTCACGTAGCGGCACCTATTGCTTCGTGGGATTTTGTGAAGAACTTTCATTATAGTGCCAAATTCAAAAGGGGAGTTATTTCTTTTGCGGAATGAAGTTCTAATAGTGCTGCAGGTTTGCGATACAGGATTGATGAGACCAACATCAGGCGATGGCGACTGCAGAGAGACAAATTATTTTAATGTTCCAGTAGCAGGAAAGCATTTAGTGGGCCAAAGTGTGGCCGATATCATGCACTAGAAGTGATTTTAAATGAATTTGTCAAGGAACAGCATCAGAAATTCCTGCCTGTGAATGCCGAAATTTTAAAAATTAAGGCACATGAAATTGCTACGAAAATTTTAAGGCTAGTCGCAGCTGGATTGATCTGTTTATGAAGCACTGGGGTTTTTCACTTTGGAAGCAAACTTCAGTTGCACAGAAGCTGCCGAAAAATTATGAAGAAAAACTTGTGGAATTTCAGCGCTTCATAATTAGGCGGTGCACAGAAACGCAATACTTTCTTGGTCAGATAGGAAAGCTGACCAAACTCCCGTATATTTTGACATGCCGTCAAATTATACGGTTGACGCCATAGGAAAGAAAGACGTTAAGTGTTCTTACTTCAGTGGGTGAAAATCAGCGGATGTCCGCCATGCTTGCTTGCACAGCAGATGGACGTAAATTATCCCCATTCATAGTTTTCAAGCGAAAGGCTTTACCGATATCTGAAGTGTTTCTAAAAACTGTAATTGCACAAGCAAACGAAACTGGGTGGTTTTCGGACAACATGGTGCTGGAATGGATTGGGCGGGTGTGTGTGGAATCATCGTCCTGGCGCAATGCTTGGTTTACGCAGTCTTTTGGTATTAGATGCGTACGCAGGCCATACAACACCTGCAGTAAAACAAAAATTACAGGGAAGCAAAACGGACTTGCAGTAATTCCAGGCAGGATGACTTCAATTCTGCAACCACTTGACGTCTGTTTGAATAAACAATTTAAGGGCAAGCTTAAACGCATATACACAAACTGGCTCTCGAAAAGTGACAGACAACTGACACCAACAGGACGTGTAAAACACGCATGTTTGTCAATGGATTTATGATGCATGGAAGTGTGTTTCAAATCAGACTGTGCAACAAGCATTTACAAAATGTTCGATATACAATGCACTAGATGGTACGGAGGATGATGCTCTGTATGAAGAAATGAGCAACAAAGAATCTAGTGATAGTGACTCAGAATCATGACTGACATTTTAAACATTTCGTATAAGATGTATTACAAACCTAATAAAATTTTCTTTACGTTTCAGTGTTTAATTTCTAAGTTATTTACATTCTTATGGACAGGACAGAAAACCGCGGAGAGCTGCATCAAACCAGTCTACGGACTGAAGACAACAACACACTCTGCATTTAAACTCATCACTAAAAATCTACTACGAAAATCCGACTGGCAAGACTGTTTGGGACGTATGTCAATATGGCCAACTCTACATTCTGAATTGTTTCCTACCTGTTGCTAATAGGAACTTTTATGAATCATGAATCACATGCAGTACTATCTTCACCTTAAGAATAATACGAATGTAAACATTATGCCATGTATTCTTTTGTGTTTGCTGCTATCTCATTTAAATCCTGTCTGCCTAATAAACTACGAAACTAGAGTGAGACAACTGCAAACATGGAAGAATATACATATCATGTCATGTTTATAATCGTATTATTCTTATGCTGAATAGTGATATAGTCAGAAATGAAGCACGGCAACTGACTAGATTTTTAATTCTAATATGACTAATTTCTGTGCAGAATGTAATGTACTAAAGAGACGTCTGCAAAAATTATCAAACGGAGAAAAAATTTCCGCTAAACTCTCGTTCAGAACATCTTCTGTCATACGCAGTCCATTATTTGGTTCTTGTTTATCATTATCAAGAAAGCAGCAGTGTAAGTAACAAAAAATAGCAGTCTCTTGCCATTGTTTCGCTAATGAGACAATTCCTCCCCCTTTTTTTTATTGTAAGCAGCAGTATAGCGTGCACAAAAGCAAGTCATGCCGCGAGCGGCGACAGGTCATGAACACTCATTATCAGAATGCGACAAACAGTGCACGACACAGTACAATAATGCATTTTCAGCTTTGAGTTATGTAAGCCCTTATAACAATGAGAACGGCACTTAACAGATCAAAGCAAAATAAGCAATCGATTCAAACCAGACGAAGCACATGAAAAAGGAAGGGCACCCGTATAAATATAGACGGAGCGCCTGACATAGCAATGGTTACCTGGTAAAGCTTAACTGCGAAGCCTACGATTCGAACCAAACTACTGTAGCTGTATCTTCATCCATTCGACCTAAATTGTCTCTCATGTTACAATGGACCAACTTTGTTTCGATTTGGAGGTGCGGTCTAAAACTTCCCTCTCCCCTTGAATTTCGAGTCTCAAATTTCAGGTGCGGCTTAGATTCGGGAATTTTTTTCCCCCTTGATTTCACATCTCATTTTTCAGGTGCGGTTTACATTCGAATGCGGCTTAGATTTGAGTAAATACGGTACCCCCACAAACACTGTAAGGTAAAGAATAAGAGATTAAGTTCTGCAATACAATGGCTATACTGAGTCTGCTGTATATAAGTGAGATGCTGATGAATATAAATAACAGAAATAAAATACAGGCATCTGAAATGAGATTTCTGAAAACATTTAAAGATTACTCTATAAAGGTTAAGGATGGACAACAATAGGTTCTTGAAACTTGCTGTTGAATAGCCTCCCTGGGAGAAGAGACATTGGTTATACTGTGAAAAGATGGTTGTGAAATCTGAGGTCGAAACATGCTACAAGCCAATCCATAAAGGGGATGTAAGTACCTCATCAGACCAAGAAGTTTCAAGACTGGGAAAAAAATAGTTAAGACAGTGGTTTTAATGCTTCAGGTGTTCTATACAGTCTCCGCTCACTGGAGTACAAGGCACAGAATGTTCATAAAAATATCTGAAACTGACAGCAAAGTCATTCTTTGGGATGTTGTTTAATTTGTGCATTATATGGGCTTCAATATTGCTCATGTTGTCAAGGCATTGTCCCCTCATGTGTATTTCAGCACACTGTAATTCTGCCTTGGTTTGTACTGATTACACCAACTCTCATCACCCATGGTGATTTTTTTCCAGAAAACGACTGCCCAAATTTTGAATTTCAGTCAAGTGGCAGGAATCCACGTGCTGTATTTGTTTGGGAGTCAAGGTGTGCAGGCCTAACTTTGCACACATTTTTCACTTCTCTCAATCATTCTAGAGAACGTCTTGAAAACCTGATTTAGAGACTTTTCTCATTGTAATTGTGACACAGTACTGTTGACATACTATGCCCACACACCCACTATTTAATACTGCCTGCTCATAACAGATTTGTCAAACGCATATCTGTTGTTTACAGTTGTTAGTTAAAGCTGCCTCCATAGTTACTGTGCTCACATCACTTACAGAACAGGAATAAAATCAGTACTGGAACTATTTGGGCGGATGGTGTAAGCAAATAAGCAAGTAAGTAAATATGCAGCATTTACAGTGGCACCGACAACAGTCATAAGATGTCGTTGCCAAAGGTTGCCCAATAACATCAGCCGACAACTTTGTCACTGTGCTTCCGATCTCATTTGTCAGTTTTTGATGGGATTGAGGACGTTAGGTTAGGTTGGAATCTATTTTATGAATGAAGTAAGTTATATTTTAACCTCCACGGATGGGACGGATACCACGATGCCTCTGTGCTTGGAGGCAAGTGCTGCAGTGCACTTTTGCCATTAAAAAATGCATGTAAATGAGCTATATCTGTCTTGAAAAGAACATGGCGAGTACAGAAAGTATTGTCCTCAGTTACTGGAATTATCAGACAAATTTTACAAACATATGAGATTAAGGAAAAAACACCATCCAACAATAGTTAAAAATGCTTTAACTTTGTGATGCCACTTTCCTTCTCTCACCAGCAATTTGTGTCAGAATGGACAACTACCTTAGAAACTAACAGGCCATTATGGATGTTTTTCATGTTTAGACGTATGTATTATGAAAGTATGTAGTTTTAGTGATAAAATGCACTAATGATCTCTCCAAAACACATTGTTCAGAATGTGGTTTATTGTGGTACTGTGGCAGGATGTGCAACTGTGGTGTGTTAAGTTTTTGCCACTGAGGGTATGCACACATAATGGTTAATTTATGTGGTAAAAGTACATGTTTCTATTATATGGTACATGGATAAAAATGTGTGTGTAAGTAAGCAAATATCATCTAATTGAAAAAAGGTAGATCTGTGGTTTCGCAGCAGCTCACTTTATTCTAAAAATTGTGAAAATTAATGCAGTACTGGCAGGACATTCAGATAGTCTGATTGTAGTACACTTCTCTGCTCTCTAAACACTTACCCAGTGGATTTGAGATAGGAAATAATAATATAACTGGAGGCAATATTATTTCAGATTGAGTGTTGCTTTTAATTTAAAAAACCAACAATACTGCATTGTCTTTTAGTGCATCTTTAATGTGAGAATCTGATTTTTTAATAGATCTCTAATCACACTCCAAGTAGGGGCCTACTCGAAATCTGTTTTGCTGAATTTAACATTGTGCAGGCGTAGGTCACTTAACCTTCAATTACTGTCATTCATTAAACATATGAAAGACAAATATGAAGTTTAGTGTAAGATACTCTGAACATCTAAAGCACGGCAAAGTGGAAACATATACGTACACCACATATGCAAAGCACTTCATCTAGCAGAATCACCACCCTACTGCCATAAAAATTACGCCAGTAAGCAGCAACAATAATTTGTAGACAGCTGATGTCCACCTACCACAACCCAAAAAGATCCACTTCAGTAATTTTAAGCAAAGATAAGTCCTTTTCACTTGAACAAATTATTTTTTTAGGTTATAATCCACACCTAAAAATTTCTGATGAAGATTTTGCCCACTTGTGGTTTTCAATAAACCAGCAATTTCAGTCCATAGATCCCAAACTATATTCCGTTTATGATATTTTTTATGCTCAAGATTCCACAAACTCCGCCTTTGACTAAACTTATCAGCTTCTCATGAACAGTTCATGTTTTGTGTCGTGTTGGCTATTATGGGGGTGGGGGGAACTATTTGAATTTCACTGGTTGTAGTCTGAAATATGTAAATTCAGACGATGAGGTCAGCTACACTGTGACCACGTACAGGTAGTGGCAAACTGATTACAAATGATCAGCTGTCCTTGTCCGATGTCGGTCATTGGCAGAATCTACTGATACCGGTGCCACTGTGATGCAGCCTAAGTATAAATTTAGACAACATGCAGAAAACACACTATGAACCACTTTACTTACTTTTTTCCAAAGAGCATTAATTGCTTGCATCTGCAGGAGTTGTAACTTCCGCTCACTTTCCAAAGCAGCTCTTGTTGCTTGCATATCAGACGAAAGTTTTCTGTAAGTTGTAAAACATATTAAATCTTTGTTCCATAAGATTGTCCACAGGTTTTTATTTAAAAGCTTGTATTAGATGCACAAGAATAATGCATAAGACATAAGTGCAGTGACAAGCTAGCCAAGCCTGCAAATGACCCAGTAAACTCAGTTTGCAAGTGACACATTATATATCTGAATAATCCATAGTGATAACAGGATGTGAAATTATGAACCATCATTAGCTATGTTTTGTTCTTTGATGCTCCTTGACAAGAACTTTCCTTACCTTACATCACCAACTCTTTGTCTTACACAGTGAAGGACAGATCCATGACTTGTGATGTTTCACTTTCATGAACTTTTATCCATAATTTTTTGCCTGTTTCCCATCTACCTTTTCCTCATGACCTCTGTCCTAGCAGTTAAGCTATACACCAGCTAACCAGCAGATGCCTTTTACTGTCCTTAGGTTAGTTAGGTTTAAGTAGTTCTAAGTTCTAGGGGACTGATGACCTCAGATGTTGAGTCCCATAGTGCTCAGAGCCATTTGAACCACTTTTACTGTCCTACAATGTATTATTTTTCTAAGTCAAGGATAATGAAATGAACATTATACTGTGAGGGTACAGAGATGCAAATTAATAATTTGGGAGTGCCATGTATCGCATGATGGAGCCCCTCTATGACGAAGTTTCTTGATGATGGTCAACAATGATCTGTAAAATGGAGTAAAGAAGAATTTTGTCAATAGCCTTGGAACAGTTCATTGATGCTTGTATTACTAATGAGTTGTAACTTGAATTGTGATTAAAGTCTGTTTGTAATCTGGCAAATAAAACCAGATCATCTTCCAGAACACTTGAATATTTCTGCTTTCTAAAAAGCAATTTTAAAAAGAACTTATGGAAGAAGTGGGGAGTTCTGCCAGCTGAAGGTAAAAGTGAGCATAAAGATGGCGAAACCCTTATAAAACATTTTCCAAATCACAAGAATCAAGTAGCTGGTGATAAAAGAACTTTTGCTGGAAAATTTATGAAACAGGTTACACACATGAAAGGCCAAAGATAGCACAACTCAGCTTAAAAGCACAACATTCTACTGAGCTTCTAAATAATAATAATAATAATAATAATAATAATAATAATAATAAATAAATAAATAAATGTACACGCAGTAGAACAAATACAAAGCATGGGACTAATATAGAAAACAACAAAAAATCATTGCCTAAGAAAAATAAATGAAGTCGAGACGTTTGTTCGAATAAAAACTGATACATGGTTTCAATAAAATTGGCCTGGGTGTGTGAACACATCGCTATGTGATGAAAGTACTAACAGCTTGAATGCAGGACGCCTGTGAAAGCAGCTGGAATGTTAGTAGTTTTATCACATCATGATGTGGTCTCACACCAAAAAGAACTTTACTGAAACAGTTCCTGGTAATGAAAGATTCACTCTGGTATTAATTTACTGACCTCAAACTGCATAATGGGTACAGTACCACTGACAACAAAACCAACTTTTAATATTATTGCTCGAACAGTCCATGAGTGTACTGTCGATCCATAGTGTCCAACGGGCACAATATTTCGGTGATCAGACATGTCACCATCATCAGGTCCACTGACGAACTGAGCTCCTCAGGGTGGGCGGCCGTCCTAAATCCCCTTCCCCCGCGAGGCATTCTTCCCGAGGACCGCGTCTGCGGCCCACGTCGGCAGTCGCTGAGAGGCTGGCGTCGGCGTCTGTGGTGGCGTCGGTGTAACTGCCTCGTCTGCCCTGGTCGCTTGAACGACACCAACGCCAGCCTCTCAGCGACTGCCGATGTGCGGCCTGGGACCTCAGAGAGAACGCCTCGCAGGGGAAGGGGATTTAGGACGGCCGCCCACCCTCAGGAGCTCAGTTCGTCAGTGTACCTGATGATGGTGACATGTCTGATCACCGAAATAATGTGCCCGTTGGACACTATGGACCGACAGTACACCCGTGGACTGTTCGAGCAAGAAATACACCGGGAGAAGTTGAAGAATCACATTTAATATTATTCATCACAGTTGGTATACGAGACACAAATATATTAATTTTTTAACATACAGGGAAGAAATCTGCCTAGAGTAACAAATCATAATATCTGAGATGTTCGCAACTTTACGAGCTCAGCTGCTTAAAATCTGTATTTTGTCAATGTTTGTAAGCAACAGTTTTCATCTCTCTCTCTCTCTCTCTCTCTCACACACACACACACACACACACACACACACACACACACACACAGAGGTTAATTACAAATACCAAAGAAGGAATGTGACGAAATATTTACTGCTAAATCATCAGATTAATTAGTCATAGTTGTGAAATAGTAACATGACTCACCAGAAGAATGGCACAACAATTAGAGGCCACGCTGGGGGAAGACCAACTTCAGATGTAGAGAAATAGAGCATGTGAAGCCATAGTGACCCAACAACTCATTTTAACAGATAGGTTGGGGAAAAAAAGGAAAATCCAAATTTATACCATACGTAGATTTAAAAAAAAAAGGAAAGAAGAAGAAGAAGAAGAAGAAGACTGCTAGCGCGCATACAGTCTTTGAAATTCAGACAGTAGCATGAATAAAATACAGGGGACAAAAGATTATTTACAATTGCGAAACTGAGGCAGTAATTAAGAATGGAGTAACACTGGGTTGTAATGTATCACTCACATCGTTCCACCTGTCCTGAGAGCAAGCAGTAAAAGAAATCAAGGAAGCATCTTAATAGGGAAAATGTGAAATAACTGATGGCAGAAGTAAAGAAGACTGGCAATGCCAAGACAAGTTTTCCTGGAAGAGAAATATGTTGATGTCAAATGTAAATTTAATAGTGAGGAAGTGTTTTTTGAATGTATTTAATGTGTAGCTTTATATGGAAGTGACATGTTTATAATAAGCAAAACAGAAAAAAAAAATCTTTTCAAAGGTGGAGCCATAGAAGTACGCTGAAAACCAGGTACTGTAAGTAGATCAAGATACTAACAAAGATATACTGAATCAAAATGGGTATGAAAGAGCTTTATGGCACAATTTGATTAGGCATGAACACAGTAAGAGGGTTCAAATGTATATTACAAAGTGGATATTTCGGAACCCGATACCAGTTGCAGATTGCCCACTATCCAACAGCTTCCAGGGACAACAAAAATTTGTTTTGGATATTTCATGTAATTATTGCCCAAATTTAAACAGTCATAAACTGCTCATTAAGAGTTATAGTCTTACTACTTCCAACAAATATTACACGCAATTTCAAACTTTTATGAAACTTTTTCTCTCCAACACTCCCACAAAGTGATGAAAGGAAAAAGCTTCTCACTTAACTACATTTTCTAGACACAAAGGAATTAAAGACATTAGCCGTCGGTGGGCATTGATTTATACCAATGGGACAAGCTGAAAATTTGTGCCATGTCAGGATTTGAAACCAAACCTCCTGCTTACTAGGTAGCTGCGCTGATCACTATGCCATTCGGACACAATGGTCTCCACAACCACATGGACTACCCTACCATGTCATCCGTCAAACACAAGCACTTGCACAGGTCCTGAGTTCAAGTCCCAGTCCGGAACACAGTTTTAATCTGCCAGGAAGTTTCATATCAGCGCACACTCCGCTGTAGAGTGAAAATTTCATTCTAGAAACATCCCCCAGGCTGTGGCTAAGCCATGTCTCCACAATATCCTTTCTTCCAGGAGTGCTAGTTCTGCAAGGTTTGCAGGAGAGCTTCTGTGAAGTTTGGAAGGCAAGAGACGAGGTACTGGTGGAATTAAAGCTGTGAGGACGGGGTGTGAGTCGTGCTTGGGTACCTCAGTTGGTAGAGCACTTGCCCGCGAAAGGCAAAGGTCCCGAGTTCGAGTCTCGGTCTGGCACATAGTTCTAATCTCCCAGAAAGTTTCACAAATTATCAACTAATACCACACACTACTGATGTAGTGCCCCTGCTCACTGGCCTCATTACTTGCAGCATCTCGCCAATTGCCATTAAGAGTTCGAGCTTGGTATGCATCTGTACTGAAGGTATAACTGGCTGTCATCGCCTTAAATATATACATGTGGTGTCTGAAAGAATGGACACCACATATATACACTACATTTTGTCCTTTCATGCAGAAAATCTTCAGCATCAAACATGCTGTTTTAATTTATTAATTCTTTACTACAAACTCTATTTGCAACCTAGTTTACAGACAGTATCCACATATACCACTGACTGTAGCTGCACAATTACATCACTGTTTGATGCATAGTTCAGGAGATATGACGTGAAACACTGAGACTTGTGAAAAGTTTACTTCTGCTTAAAAAAGGAGTGCAAATTAGCCAGGCTATATTCACCCGGTGTTTTATAACGACTGTGCTCAGTGACTTCCAACAAACTTTAAATACAATTTCAAATCTCTTCTAAATTTTCTCTCTCTTACAGGCCTATGTTAAATATTTAACACGTTAACTGATTCGTTAATGTATAGTGCAATTGGACGTAACAGACTTCCACAAGACAAATTATCATGGAGAACAGCATCAAAAACCAGTCTTCTGACTGAAGGCAGAAGCAGCAGCAGCAACAACTAAACTATGACAAAAATGAGTACTTTTTATAAAAACCAGCTATCTGGAACTAGTAATGATTGCACAAAACTGAAGCACAGAGACTTAATGAAACACCGTTTTGCCTAGTACTGTAGTTTCCTTATGTGGACTGTGTTGTACATCACTACATCAAACACTGTTCCTTTAAACTTCCTGTGCGAGTGCATTCTGTCTTGAAACAACATTACCTATTTTGGGTGGAAAAAAATCCCCACTGTCATTGCAACAATTGCCATGAAATACTGGAAACTAATAAGTGCCACTTCCCCTAGGTTTGATTTCTAATTCTGAATCACAGATCCATGAGCCACAATCAAATTGTAATTCTGAAACACAGATAAAGCTCTTCTTACCAGTTTCTGGTCAAGTGATACTAAATGGATCATGTTGCAATGCTGGTTCACATAATCAGGTGTGCGCACGTATAAAGCAAAACACCTTCTTTCCTTCATATGTGGGCTGTGTGGTGTTTACAGACCTAATATTAAGTTGAGTGCTAGTTGGTTGGTTTGGGGAGTAAAGGGACCAAATTATGGGGTCACCAATTCCTCTTTTCTCATTTAAAAAGGTCTCGAGTTAAACAGTCCAAAAAGGAATAGCGGAAAGTAAAAGGTGTAAAACTAACGTTGAATCACATTGAAAGACAAAACTACATAATCTAACAGAAAGGGGATAATGTACACTAAAAGGAAAAGATAATGGAAGGTATTAAAGTAGCATAGCAGATGGCCTGGGCTGCTCGTTCACAAAAATAAAAAAGGATGAACCAGCCACCCTACAACACACTAAAATCTCAAGCTTGAAAGACAAGCTTAGAGGAACAAAGATAGGGAAAAGATGAACACCAAGGCGAACAAACAGCAAAGAAAGAGTGAGGAAGAGTTAAAATAGAGGGAGGTGGAGGCGTGGGAGCGAAGGCCAGATGCCCACCCTTAGATTGTGTGATAAGTGGGCAGTGAAGATCAGTCCCAAAAAGCACTAAGTCTTCAGTTCATAAAGTAGTTGGTCATTGAGGTAAAGTTCTGGATAGGGGTGGACACTATGACGACAACCGTGCATGACGCAAGTCTTGGCAGCTGAAAAATGAAAGCTGTGAGAGAGGGCCCACAACTGCTGCTTCCATATGGCTCCCTGCAACTGGAGTTCAGACACACCAATGGAAGCGGAACAGAAGGAAATACAAATATCATCAGCATATAAGAGAGAAGATACTGAGGACCCTACCTCTAGAGCGAGGCCATTAACGACAGTTAAAAAGAGTGGGACACTAAGAACAGAGCTCCGCGGGACCCCATACTCTTGTATATGGGGCGCACTGTGGGAAGCACTGCCGCGGAGACCCCACTCATGCAAAGTAGCAAGGATGTGGTGTCAAAAGGCCTATCGAATGGCAGACTCCAGGTGCACAAAGTTGTCAATAGTGAAGTGCCCCTGGCGAAAACTGCCCTTGGACTGAGCCAGAAGGTCCCAAACTCTAGGAGCCAACACAATCGCCAGCTCACCACACATTCAAGCAGCTTGCATTGATCGTTGGTGAGGTTGATAGGATAGCTATCCATATCTAGCGGGTTCTTACCTGGCTTTAGCACTAGAACAATGACACTTTCCCACCACTGCGATGGGAATTTGCCATCGCTCCAGATACGGATGAAGATGGCAAGGAGGTGGCATTGGTAATCCACTGACAGTTGTTTAATCATTTTGGAATCAATGTGGTCTGGGCTAGGGGATGTGTCAGGACATTTGGAAAGGGCACTGAGAAATTCCTGCTCACTGAACGGAGCATTATATGGCTCAGGGTAGCTTGGAGCAAAAGAGAGATGATGTCGTTCCACCTGCTGTTTGAGGAGACAAAAGGTAGGGCAGTAATTTGCAGGCGCAGAGGTGCAAGTATTATGTTCAGCAAGACACTCTGCAATTATGCCTCAATCGGCAGGTACACCTCCACGTGTGGAAATTCAAGGTACCAGGTACACTGCAGGGTCTGATAGCTGTCAAGTCATCTGAGCTTGGTAAAATTGGGAAGGAGAGGTTCGTGCTCCAATGGTGGAGAGATAACGTTCCCAACAGTCCTGCTTCCACCGTTTGATGAGTAGGCGCTTATGATGTTGGAGGACCCTCCTATGGTCTCTAATGGCTGCAGTGATTTCTGGCAACCACCAAGGTATGGACTTCAGCCAGGGACAACCTGGTGAACTAGGGACTGCCGATTCAGCTGCAGCAACAATGGTAGTAGTAGTGATGGTGCTGTTCACCTCATCGGTATTGCCATGCAATGGAGATTCAACAGTGGTAGCGGAGGTGAAAAAATCTGTCAGCTTTGGTAAGAGTCCACCAGAGTGGAAAGTGGTCACTACCAGACAAGTTGTCATGAGCTCCCCAGTGGATAGAGAGGGAGAAAGCCAAGACTGCAAACAGAGAGATCAATCGCCAAGTAACGTGCCAAGTGCCACACTGAAGTGAGTGGGGGCACCTGTATTTAGGAGGCAAAGGTTGAGTTGAGTTAGTGGGTCCTCAACATCTTTATCACAGCCAGTGACCTTGGTTTCACCCCACAAAGGGTTATGGGTGTTTAAATCGCCCAGAAGAAGAAAAGATGGGGGAGTTGGGAAATTAGTGCAGCCTATACATGGGGGTGGCACTTCACCATCTGGAGGGAGGTAGATGTTACAGATGGTAATTTCCTGCGTTTTCTTCATCCTGACAGCCACAGCTTCTAAAGGTGTTTGAAGGGGGCACAGGTTCGCTAAGACAGAGGTATGGACATAGATAAAAACTCCACCTGACAGTCTGTCACAGTCACTACAGTTTTTGTAGTACCCTCGATAGTCACAAAAAACGGAGGTGCGCACTGTGGGAAACCAGGTTTCCTTGAAGGGCAGAGCCAAAAGCAGGTGTAACGCTTAAAGAGTTGTCTTAACTCAGCCAGGTGGGAGAAGAAAACCACTGTAGTTCCACTGGAGGATACCACTTTTGGTAGTTGGGGAAGGCATGAAGCGGCCAAGAAGGCAGTTTATGCCTCAGCATCACCTGCTGCCACTGGTTGAGTATTTGTACCAATTTCCACTGTGGGTGAGGCGTCGGCAAGATCCAGGTTCTCAGGGGATGCTAAAATCTCCACCTCATCCTCCGGGACAGAACTTG
This sequence comes from Schistocerca nitens, assembly GCF_023898315.1. NCBI lineage: Eukaryota > Metazoa > Arthropoda > Insecta > Orthoptera > Acrididae > Schistocerca > Schistocerca nitens. The sequence goes on from NC_064621.1 coordinate 366,452,695, forward strand.
TAGGGAGTGGCAGTGTTGGGGCCACCAGAGGGTCCCATTTCTTAAATTCTTATTAGACTACCTCTTCGTCTGCTTGTGCTCTCGCTTCTCTATAGGGGCTTGCTGGGAGGACTTCTCCAAAGTCACTTCAGGCATGGATGAAGACTGCGAAGCCCTTCATCCAGCAGCTTGTGGCTCCTTCAGCTACTGGTGAGTGTCCACTTTTGCATTAGTGGAGACCTTGGAAGGGAGAGAGGGAGAGTCTCAAGCGACCCCTTCAGTGCGAGAGGAGGCGGAGGAGACTGTAGTCTATCCAGCTGTGGGAAGTGGACTGATGTCCCCGGCACTTGGAGGCATATTGCTCCCAAAGTAGGTGCTTTGGGAGCAACAGAACAAGAGATGCACCCAACACCAAGGGGGCAGAAGTATTCAGGTGGTCTGGACGACCCGCTGTACAGGGCAAAGATGTCAGAGTGCAAGTGAAGGTGATGTCGACGTAGCTACAGCATACATAGATGTTGAGGGATGGAGTGCAACTGTTCAAATTTACATCTAGCCACTTGGTAAGTCAGCCGGTCCAGCATATTGTACTCTATAATTTTACACTCCTTTAGAAGTACCATGCAGTCTGGCAAGAAGGAGAGAGGTGCTCTGAACAGTTGACCCAAGTGGGAGGAGGCGCACAGGGAGTATTGGGACACAGTGGACGACCGCAGTCTCAACATGTGGCACTGGAATTGCAGCACGAAGAGATGTGCCCGACACTTAAAGCACAACATAGGGGGAGGGGTGTTTGGCTTTATGTAACATAAGTATACCATCACCTTGACCTTTTCAGGAAATTAATCATCCTCAAAGACCTAGATGAAAGCACCGGTAGCAACCCCATTTTCTTTGGGTCCCCTATAGACCCACCAGATGAAGTAAACACCTTGTCTAAATTGGTGTGGAGATTGTACTCAGACTGCAAGAGATCACAATGGAAAATAAGCCCCTGGACCATGTTGAGGCTTTTATGGGGGGTGACGGAAAAGGGAATATCACTCTGCTGGTCACAGGTGAGCAACGCCCGGGACTAGGCTGGAGATGCTGTCTGAATGAGGACTGCCTCACTTCTCATTTTTGACAGCGCAGCCACTTCCCCAAACTTGTCCTCAAGGTGTCTGACAAAAAATAGAGGCTTTGTAGCCAGAAAGGAGTCTCCATCCATTCTGCTCCAGATTAAATACCTTGGCAAATAAGGCTCACTCTTTTCCACAGTTCTACATTCCTCCAATGGTATGGCTAGGGAGGGGAACGATTTGGGGTAATATCTCTCAGCATTAAAATCGATTTTTCATTTTTAGAGACTGCTGGGGCCATTCAGTCCCCAGCAAAAGATGACTTGGTCCACTTCATTGTGGGTCATCCGCACTGATGGCACCCAGTCCGACCAGGGGCTCTCCCCACAGCCACCACCTGGCCACAGCAAAGGACACATGGCGTGATGGCCATTGCCGGGAGCCCCCATGCCCCAACAAGATGGGCATCTACTCCTTGGCATACGTAGGGAGTTTGCAGTTCAGGTATCAGCAATGTGATCCCTGTGTTGTCAACCAAAATGGACTGGCTACTGTGCTGGACATTGGATGCCAAGAAATCCAATATTGTCCTGGGGTTGAAAGAGGGCAGTGGACTAGGGAAGTAGATGATGTACCCTGTAAGCTGTCCTTTCCCAGATAACTGGATTGCACGTGGAGTTGCAGATCCAGGACAATATGAGGTGCAGAAGGTCTAATTGCACACTGGATATACGGTGCACCACATAAGGCGTCCTTCCCCAAATGGCCCGCACTTCACATAATTTTGAAACATGTAGGTCAAACCCTAAAAGGGGACAATAACTGTTTAGGCCAAAAAGTTTCTTTCGGAGGGTAACCTGAAACCCACTCCAAACAGACATTCTGTTCTTCTTGCATTCTTTAGGGAGTGTATACATCCTCAAGTGAGAATATTCCAACCAAAGATTCTTCTCTGAATGAAAAATAGCTATAGCAATTATTCAATCTCAGTGCAGTAGGTCAAGACACTGTCCATTGGGCTGTAACTTGTAATGAAAATGACAACTGCAAATGTAGCAATATCCACGCTGACAATGATGGAAGGCAAATAAATGTAAATGAAGAGATCCCATGCAGCATAATGTGCCTACTAATGATGTACAAAATAACATTCCTGAATCAGATAGAAATCAGTTATTTAAAAAAGGACAAAACGAAGATGGAAACATTAGTACGAAAACCACAACAGGGAGACCAGGAACAAATGTTGCATCCAAAACAAGGACTATTTTACTCAAAGAAATGTCTTCTGTCCCTGCAAATGTTTCAAAAGAGAGAAGACATTGCTAGGACAGAATGAGACAAATTTTTTAATGCTGAATCTCCTAATGCCCAGCAGGCATATTTGCTCATTGCTTTCCGAGTTCGAAAACATCAAGCAAAGAAAGTTTAGTAGGTTATATGGACTGGTCATATTTAAACCATTCTTTTTACGGACGTTAAGGATATCAAGTTGTAAAGTAAATAATGCTTTGCAAAAAACAAAATGTCCTGAAGGACTTTGTGATTGTCGTGGAGTAGGTGGTGGAAAAATAAAATTGGTGCTACTAGTCTACAGGAGATAATTTAATACATTAAGAAAGTCCCCAAATATAAATCTTTAATGTTATTTGCAGTGTTGAAATTGTTTTGTGTTTCATAAAAATCAATGAAAGATATTCCCATGCAACAATAATGACAGTTTTCTTACCTTCAGTATGTTTTTCAATAATGTTTAGGTTAGAAAACATTTACTATTTATTTAAACTTCGATTACAATATAGTGTACCTCATCAAGTTGTGAAAGCCATTGTTCACCACTAATGCCTTATTGTTACAATAGGCCTAATGCCGTGTTTGTTATGCATAACGAGACCGACGAACTTTGAAGTCTTTTAGTCTACTGATGCCTAACAGAAGCTTACAAGCAGCAGTTGAACATAAATAGGCTAACGATCATTTTCATTATTTTTTCGTGTTGTTTAGAATGTAATTACACCGAGGTTCCACTCCTAAGTGAAACAGTACTAAGCATGCTTCAGTATAAAAAAGGCTCAACAATAAATACATTTTGAAAGGAGTGGAAAATTTGGGCTCCACTATCTCACTCATGATATTTTGGCACTTGGTCCAGTGATCACTGTCCACATATGTTAACACTTTCAATACCTGTGCACATTAAAATATAAAAAAATTACAGAATAACGGTACACAAACATATTATACTCTTCTATGTACTACAAGGTCACTATTATTAAGATAATAGTTTCCTGTCAGTTTCAAATGAGATCTGTACATTGTAAGTGATATCAATTTTTAAACCGATTATTATCAAATAGTTTTTGAATGAGCTTTTTTTCTCATGTACTGGAACATCAGATACACTCACACACTGACTCATAAGAAAAGGAGTAAAAGGAAGATTGCAAAAGGTTGTGTGTGGGAGTTCTGGTACTTTTTCACCACCTGCGATAATTCTTTAATTTGAAATGATGAATAAATCAAAAATTATGGTACATTGTGTCATTGGCCACAATTTTACTCTGTGCAGTCTATGAAAGCATGTTTCTTTATTTCCCATTTTTCCTTTTCCTAGGGAATAGGAAGCAAAAAATTTGAATATTTTAAGGAAACAATAGTTATCTTCTGCTCATAATACAAATCAGCACATGTGCTGTGGCTGGGAGGTTTTTAACTAACTGAATAAATAAATATATTAAAAAAAGATGCTTTGACTTACCAAACGAGAAAGCACTGGTAGATAGACACAATTAAAAACACACAACACACACACAAATTTCAAGCTTTCACAACCCATGGTTGCTTCATCAGGAAAGAGGGAAGGAGAGGGAAAGACGAAAGGATGTGGGTTTTAAGGGAGAGGGTAAGGAGTAATTACAATCCCGGGAGCAGAAAGATTCACCTTAGGGGGAAAAAGGGACAGGTATACACTCGCGCGCACGCACACCCACAACCACACAACACATATCCATCTGCACATATACAGACACAAGCAGACATATATAAAGGCCAAAAAATAAATAACTGTGCAAAAAAATGGAGGTTACTGTCATAAAACAAAGCAGATTACAGACTTTTGTCTATACACGATCATATGGCTGAACACAAAGCTCCCCCCCCCCCCTCTCTCTCACTCTCACACACACACACACACACACACACACACACACACACACACGTGGTACCACAAATATAATACAGTTAATTTCACTGGTAAATGTGACAACTTACTGAATGTACTGGTGTGTTCTGGAATCATGAAGAGTGCGGTATATGGCCTGAACACTCTTATTAAGATTGCGAGTCTGGTAACCACGCCACATTCTTTGTATGCATGTTGCAGCTTTCTCTGTTAGGATACAAAAACTACAATTATTTTCTGCATTAAATCACACAAGATAAATATTCATGGATAAAACAAATGGTGCACACTGGTACAATCAGTTTCTCTCCTGGTATTTACTTCTAGTTATTTGAAGAGGCTGTTGTGTCATGAATTATGATTTGCTTTGTATAAAATCCTGATGTAACAGCAGGATTTTAGAAGATTACTAGAATAGTTCTGTATGTCTGTTGATCCTTTGCTCTACAAGGAGGCAATATTTCTTTCCTTCATTCCATGGCTTTAGCTACAAATCACTGCAGCCTAACATTCAGTAATACTCACTGATGAATTTTGCAGTAAATTCTTGTCTGTTCATATATTTCTTCAGAAATATACATAACAATGTCTCTGTATTAGTAAATATTTCATCGATCTTTCATTGTTATATTACAAACTGTGTTGATTTTAGCACACATTTTGTTGATTTCGATCTGAAACAAACTATTTTAGATTTCTTAATTATTTTGCTCAATATTTTGAAGACTTGTTTGTCAAGATTTAACTGAGTGGAGTTGTCAATGTTTTTGATTTAACATATCATTCTTATATTTACTTACTTATTTATTTGTCCTTTGAATCATTTTTTATAGGACATGCACATGGAGATGCACACATACATTTGTTATTGGACAATTCGTAGCATCTGTGATGGTTTGACAACATGAAGTGAAGTGATTGGAATGTGTGAGAGCTGTTCAAAAAGTAAGTTGACTTTTCAAATTGCGCAGCTAATGTACATTCGATTATCGATTTTTTTTGTTCTGTTGGTACACATGTTCTGAACATATGTTTACAGTTTCAAGTGCACAGCATACTTCGTTTGTTTTTGATAGATAGAAAGGTTAGACGTGTTTTGGTGTGCTCGGCGATTTTTGATTATTATAAAAAATGGAGCAAAGAACTTGCATCAAATTTTGCGTGAAAAATTGAATCAATTACTCTAAAACACTTGAAACTTTGACAGTGGCATATCGTGAGTCTGCTGTAAGTAAAAAAAAATGTTTACAAGTGGTAAAAGCTCTTCCAACATGGCTGAGAAGATGCCAATGACGAACCTTGCTCTGGACACTCCAGCATATCAACAACAGATAATAACATTGAAGCTGTGAAGAAAATTGTTTTGGAAAATTGTTGAATTACCATAAGAGAAGTTGCTGAGGATGTTGACATATTGGTCCGTTCATGTCATGCAATTTTTTCAGATGTTTTGGACATGAGACGTGTGTCAGTGAAGTTTGCTCCAAAACTTCTCAATTTTGATCAGCAGAACTGTCACATGAGCATCACTCAGGAGCTCTTGAATGATGTCAATGGCGATCCTGATTTGCTCAAAAGGGTCATAACTGATGACAAAACAGGGTTTTACAGTTACGACATCGAATGGAAGCAATGGAAGCATCTCTGAGAGCCACGACTGAAAAAAGAACGTCAAGTTCGATCACATGTCAAAGTTTTCAATTACTGCGGTCTAGTGGATCATGAATTTTTGCCTCAAGGTTGTACAGTCAATAAGGATTATTACCTTGATGTTATGCGCCATTTGTGAGAAGCAATATGCAAAAAAAGTCCGGAATTGTGAAAAAAACAATTCATGGCTTTTGCATCATGACAATGCACCTTCTCATTCATCGTTGCTTGTGAGAGATTTTTCGGCCAAAAATAATGCAACAATCATACCTTAGTCAGCATATTCACTGGATTTGGCACCCTGCGACATTTTCCTGTTCCCAAAACTGAAGAGAATGACTGAGGAAATAAAAGCTGCACTGCTGGAAGTACCAAAAATTGCTTATGAGAGTACCAAAAATTGCTTATGAGAAGTGCTTTGAGGATTGGAAGAAGTGTTGGCACAAGTGTATTCTATCTGAGGGGGTATTACTTTGAAGGGGACAACACATCTCATACACACGGGGATTTTACAAAGTTACTAATTATTTTTTTCCATTTCTTTCTCACATATATACAAAACACATGCCTTGTTGGCATAATTAAAGTACAGCATACATGTTGCATATTTTTAGATAGTATAAACACAAAAATATTTTGCATATACTTTTCATTAACATTTACTTCTTGTACAAAATTTCAGATGCTGTGTAAAAGCAATGATCTAGCAGGGGGGTTTTCAGAGTCTTATTAAACAAAGGCAGAAACTTCCTGTGCCTCATTTCTGGCGGCCGACTGTTGTACAGTTGGATGCCTTGGTTAAATGGTGAGTTTTTGAAGGTGGAAGTACACATATTTTGAACATGGAGTTTTTTTTAATTTTGTACTTCTTACTAACTTACATGTTTCTAATATATAGAGACTACCAAGAGAAAGAATGAGTGAACTTTGGAAGAGAGGTCTGCAGCTGTCAGTTGGCTTTGCCCTGTTCGTTATTCACACAGCGCTCTTCTGGGTGAGGAGAATGTCTTTTCTGTGTGCAGAGTGTCTCCAGAATACGATACCATACCATTTTACACTATGAAATTGTGCATAGCAAGCAGTGCAGACAGTCTCTGTACTTGTGCAGTGTATGAGGATATGTAGGAATAGCACACTTATTTCAGTTTATTATTTGTTTTGCTGATGTGTTTCCCACTTTAAATTGTCCTGAATCTAAAGGCCAAAAAACTTTTTTTCTCTGTTGTGGGGGATATAACAGAACCATGCATTCCATGTGAAGTATAAGTTTTGTGTTTCTTAGTTGGAAGTTTAGAAAGGTGGTTTTCTTTGTACTGACTATCAGATTACTTCTGTCAAACCAATCGCCCAGCTCATCTGCATTTTAAGTTACGGCCTCTTGCAGCTCATGGTCATTTCTACTGGTAAGGGGGATACTGGTGTCATCTGCAAAGAGTGTACTGGTAGTGGTACTTACATTCAATGGTAAGTCCTTAATGTAAAGAAGTAACAGAATTGGTCCAAGTACTGAACCTAGTGGAACACCTTTCGCGACATAGTCATTGTGTAGTTTCAATATATCCATGATCACTGTTTGTTACTGGTACTCTTTGTTTCCTGTTTGAGATATATGAACTGAACCAATTCAAAGGAATGCCTATGATGCCACATGATGGTAGTTTGAAAAGTAGAATATTGTGATCTATGACATCAAATCCCTTTGACAAATCTACGAAGATCCCAATTGCTTTTCGTTTTGTCTAGAGTGTCTAGGGTGGAGTGTATGTATTCATACCTGTTGTTGTGGATTTATTTTTCCTGAAGCCACACTGGGCATCTGTGAGGATTTCATTATTTTACAGAAAGTTTGTTAATCTTTGATAGATTAGTTTCTCCCGAAGTTTACCAAACACAAGTATCAATGATATACGTCTGTATTTTCCCCACATTATTTTTCTCATCTTTCTTAATGACTGGGATAATGTCTGCCACTTTCACACTATCAGGAAATGTATCTGTCATCAGCGATGAGTTGTACACATTACAGAGGGGGTGGGGGGGTGGGGGTGGGAGCATCTATTTTATTTGTGAAGTTCTATAAGAGGAAATCTGGAATGTTATCAATTCCACATGATAGATTGTTTTTAAGGCTCTTTTTGATTCATGTAATTTTGACAGTAGTAGTTTCCCAGAAGAATATAGAGTCTATGGACTTTTTAGTATATTTTGTCTATTGGGTGTGGGTGTGGGCCTGTTCATACTTTGTAGTAACTGCTTTACAATACGTCTGTAGTAATAGTTGAAAATAATTGCAACTTCTTGTGGATTAGCAACTCTGGAATTATTTTTGGTCAGTGTTGTATTTTCATGTTCAAAGGCAGTTGATTTGTTTAATTTCTTATGATAGTGAACACTGCCTTGGCTCTGTCTGAGGATGTTGCCACACAGTTGTCATTTGCCATTCATTTGGCTTGTGCTACAACTATTTAAAGGATTTTGACATATTGCTTGATATATCTCTCTCTTGGGAGAGGGTGGGGCTGTCATTTTTAAGTACTTCAGCAGGTCTCTCTTCCTTCTGCAGGAAATCCTTATGCCAGTTGTTATCCAAGGCTTCTTTTTGGGTTCTTTTGATTTAATATGTTTTAATCTGATAGTAAAAGCAACATTGGACTGATACAGCAACCTATTTAAGAAAAATTCCATTTTTTTGTCTGTATCATTTGCTTTGTGTACCATATTTCATTTTTCAGCTGCTAGGGAATCATAGAACATTTTCAAGGTATCTTCATTTCCACAGTAATCAATGACTTTCTGTGGATTCTTCGAGGGGATTCCTTTAAATGTTTTGAAAGACAGCTTCATTATTGTTCTGTTTAATTACTAAACAAGTAGCACTTGACTTGACATCTATTTGACTACAAGAGTTTCAGATTCTTCATTTTGGAGGGCTTGCATGGTATATCACATATTTAACATCTCATCATAACTGCAGCACAAGATCTCACCTATCTAGAATCTTTGCTGTACTAATCTAGAAAATCAAAATATTCTCACTGGTTGCATTAAGAATGGCGGAAGTACTTCCTAATGGCAGCTTCAGGAATTCTTCATATAAAATTAACACATATGTTGTCCAACAATGACGATTATACTTCTTGTTCCCATGTGACACGAACATTTATGTATAATGTACTTCTCACTATGTTAATAAGGGTAACATTACTCACATAATTCTGTTTAATCAACATTTTAACTTCCATTATTATTATTATTACCACTTGGTGTAACTAATTGTCTACACTCACTTTAACATTATCTGCAAAGAAAATACCTTGGAATGCCTCATAGTGACCTAAAAGAAAAGGTATGCCCCCAAAAAGGTTAACTCTTGTCTCTCCTTTAAACAAAACCACACTGTTAAAAATGTAGTGTGCAGTAATATGTATGGTGTTTAAGCACATATTTGATTTCAGACAATTTTTTTTTTAACAATGACTAAGTCACTGGACAGTACCAAAGAAGAATTGCCAAGTGGAAAGATAACGTATATATTGAAACAATAGCAGATATTTCTAGTTGCTTGTTAGTGTGGCAATTTATACATTTAAAATGTAAACAAAATTATGTATAAGCAGTGTGTATGTTTTTTCGTTAGCTGAATCATAGTTGGACCCAATTTCTGTTGAGTATCTAAGTGTTGAGAGATACAAAATTGTTAAGGCTTTCGTGGCCACTTGTTGACAAACTGCCTATTGGCTTCTGTCTCGGGTTCTTCAGCCGATGTTCATCTAATGATTTTACTGACATTTCGCCAGCACGAGTGGCTGGCATTGTCAAAGCTTCACCCTCCATTGCTGGTGATGAACTGGAGCCGAGCTCATGGCCACAGACTATATGTACCTGGCATGTCAACGTCCGAAGGCTTCTCCGCAGTCATTTCCGGTGTGGTTCTCCTCTTGCTACCTGCGACGGTCGTTCGCTTCAGTACGGGAAGCCAGGATGTGTTTACCTTAAGGCTTTCCTCTTTCTTGTTGAAACTGTTCGTGCGTTTTTGTATTTCTACAGCTTCTCTGAACAAGCACGTGTGATAGTGCTTCTCTACAGCCAGAAATTCCGTGTCGGCGAATTTTATTATTTGGTCGGTCTCACTTCAGTGCTTGCTCTGCCACGGTCGATTTCCCCACCTGCCCCAACCTGCAATGTCGCTTATGTTCTTTGATCCCGGTGTTAATTGATCGTCCAGTCATTCCGACATATAAACTTTTCCGCATGTGCATGGTATATGGTATATTCCCGACATTGCAAGTGGGTCCCTTTTCTCCTTCGCCAAACTAAGACACTCTTTGAACTTCCTTGTCGCTTTGAACATCGTCATCACGCCATGTTTGCACAATATATGGTTGATTCTGTCCGTCACTCTGGGAATGTATGGCAGAGAGGCCATACCCGACATTTCTTTTTCCGATTCCTTACTTCGCTCGAGTGTTTGGCTCTGTTTCACTTCTAATATAATTTGTGTAGTACCCATTGTTCCTCAGAACACTTTCCAGGTGTTGCATTTCTCGTTTGAGGTGCTGTGGCTCACATGTTCGTCCTGCTCTGTTACGAGCGTACTAATCATGCCTCTTTTTCTGGCTCGGGTGGCGGTTTGATAGTTTGTGCAGGTATCAGTCCATGTGTATCAGTTTTCAATACACGCTGTGCCCCAGGTTTTCACCGTCCCTTGTGACCAGCACATCTAGAAATGGCAGTTTCTTGTCGTTTTCTACTTCCATGGTAAATGTTATGTTGGCATGGAGGCTGTTCAAGTGTCTTAGGAAGTCACCGAGCTGTTCTTCACCATGGCTCCACACCACGAAAGTATCATTGACGTAACTGTACCACACCTTAGAATTGCAAGTCATCAAGTGCAGTGACTGTGCTTTGAATTGTTCCATGAAGAAGTTGGCCACCACTGGACTAAGAGGACTACCCATGGCGGCGCCTTCCAGCTGTTCATAGACATCGCAATTCCACGTGAAATAGCTCTTGGTGAGACATGCATGGAAGAGCTTTATGATGCCTTGCGGGAAAATGGAACCGATGTGCTCCAGAGCGTCACTGAGTGGCACTTTCGTAAACAACGAAACAACATCAAAGCTGACCAGGATGTCGTTTGGTGCAAGTTTCAGTTTCTTCAGGTTCTCAATGAAATGTCCTAAGTCCTTTATGTATGTGTAGGTCTTCCCCACATGTGGCTGGAGCATGGAGGCCAAGTGTTTTGCCTGTTCATGCGCCGGTGAGACAGGAGTGCTAACGATCGGTCTCAGTGGAACGTTGTTCTTATGGATCTCGGGTAATCCATAATGTTGGTTCAAATTAATGTTCATTTTGTTCTGAGTATTATAGTGATTTTTAAATATATGTTATGAATTCAGGGAGAAATACAATTCTCAGTTATATGAATACCTCATACGTGCTCCTTGATAATCTTTCATGAGTTTGAAAACTTCCGCCGTAGAGCACAAGGCAAACCTTAAGTATGAGACTGTTGGGTTCAATGTTAAACAAAACTGTCATCACTGATCATAGGTATAGAGACAAAAGCAACAGCATTTTTCAATTTGTGAAATGTCAGAATTCTTATCAATTACAGTAGCAAATAATGCTTAATGTTTTGCTGAATAACTGTGCCAACAAAGAAAGTGGAATGTTATCCATAATAAGAAGTTTGATGGGATATTGTATATAATAATTAAAATGGATTTAGTTTTTAACAGCTAAATATCTGTTCCTGTGGGACAACTTTCATTCATTTAATTTATCTACCGCATCACAGATTTCAGAGCTATTTCCCAATCACAGTTACAATAACATAAGTAATAAAAAGGTAGAAAAAATTGTGGCTAATGTCAGCAAATAATTTGATGCTGGAAACAAAAACATAAGTGCTGTTTGTAATGATAACTGTTAGTGGTGAAACAGAGAAGAATGAGATTAAGAAGTTATGTAACATATCAAAACAAGAAAGCCAAACAACTTTAATCACTGCATAACTTTCAGCAAAGCCTGTTTGTCTCACAAAATAAATAAATGTGTACCTGTGTCAAAATATGTTAAATATTACAATCAGAAACACCCTTCTGTTGACTTTCGATTAACCCTTCTGTTGACTTTCGATCATGCAAATCTTGTGCATGTCTTGCCAGTTATATGATTCTAATTAAGTACACAAGAGAGATTCAGTTTCTTCCCACACAAGAAAGAATTTCTTTCATGAGGACACATTTATGGGATATTCATTTACAAAATGCTATGATCTAGATTCCATAAGCTTGGTTTCTTCTTAGTGCTAAAAATTAAGGCATGAGCGAAATTACATTTTTGCATTTTCCTTTTTCACTGAGTTCACACACACTGTATACAGAGCTGAAACTAACCACAGAATAATAATGAAACATGTTTGTGTATTACTATAAATTATGGAGTATTGAGATGTCTTGCTTACCCTGTTGGATGTCAACTGTCATTCCTTGACTGACTTCTGTGTTTGACTGTACCCCATTGGTGTTCTTCCACTGGGTGCATTCAGTTGCTGGACCTAAAATGGATATGCAAATCAAAAAGAGTGTTACCAATACAGCATATTATTAAAAAACCACACAAAGAGGGGGGAGACAAGGAAGGAGGAATGGCAGAGGGGGGGGGGGGGAGGCAGGGATGATTTGGGACAGAGGGAGGATGTGGGTGGAGGGTGAGTTATGGGGAAAGGGTGAGTAGGGGGAGAATGGAGAGAAGGGAGTGAGGGACAGGGAAGGAGGAAGGGAGGGAGCGAGGGAAAAGGGAAAAGACAGTGAGGGAGAGAGGGAAGAGAGAGAATGGGAAGGTAGAGGTGAAAGTGTGAAGATGGGGGAGAGAGGAGAGTGGGACAGAGCAGTGGAGGAGGGGGGGGGGAGGGAGGGAGAGGCGGCATGCAGGCAGCACATGAAGCAGGGGAAGCAGGGAACAGGCAGAGAGTTTGGATGCGGATGACAAGGACAAAGGAGAAAAAATGAGAGAGAGAGAGAGAGAGATTATATGACCATTAATTACCAGTAGCTGAGAGATCTGCTGGAGGCACAGCGTCTTTTCTTTGCCAGCGCTCTTGTGCTCTGTGTCTTATTGTTTCTAGTTTGGATGCAGACATTTCACTATCATCATCGCTACTATTGCTAACACGAATGCGACGTGGTGAACCATGCCGCCCACTTCCAGCACCGCCCCTTCGCGGTCTTGCTCTTGGGCTAGAGTGCGCACTCTGACAACGTTCTGGAGATCCTTTCCCTCCAGGGGGTCGAACTCTATGTGGCCGACCAAGTATTGCTGCAGTCACAGGTCGATAGTCTGGGCTCATCAGAGATTCTGGTACAGGAACCAGCTTAGTTGCAGCTTGAAGTGGGCAACCACTGTTAGCATCAGCATCCACAACACCTTTAACAATAAAATTTATGGAAGTTAATGAGTGGAAAATAAGCCATTATAGATGAAAGGTTTACAGGGTGGGGGTGGGGGGGGGGGGGGTGGTAATCCGATATGTTGAGGTCTGATTTCTCATTGATCCTACAGTGATTATGCAAAATGCTATTTGAACTCTTTTTCCACATTACTCTTCATCTATATGACTGCCCTGCAGTTCACAGTTAAGGGCCTTGCAAATGGTTCATAAAACGATGTTCAAGCTATTTTTCTAGCATGCCACTCTAACAGCACACGGCAAAAACCAACACTTAAATCTTTCTGTGCGAGCTGTGTTTATTTTATAATGAAGCTCACTTCTCCCTGTGTAGGTGGGAGCTAACAAAATATTTTTACATTCGGTGGAGAAAGCTGGTGACTGAAATTTCAGGGAAAGATCCTGCCACAGCAAAAACTGCCTTTGTTTTAATGATAGCCACCCCAACTTGTGTATTATATCAGTGACACACACTCCCTATTTTGCAATAATAGAATATGAGCTCCCCTTCTGTGTACTCTTCTAATGGTCTCTCTCAATACTACCTTATGCGGATCACATACCACACAATACTCCACAAGAGGAAATATGGCATAGTGTAGGCAGTCTCTTTAGTAGATCTCTTGCGCCTTTAAAGTGATCTGTCAATAAAAGACAGTCTTCAGTTCACTTTCATCACAATATTATGTTCGTGACTGTTCCAGTTTAAGTAATTCAAAATTTTAATCCTTGAGTATCTAGTTGAATTTACAGCCTTTAGATTTGTGTAAGATGTCATGTAACAAAAAAATAAAGTGAATTCCTTGTAGTACTCATGTGGATGACTTCACCCTTTTTATTATTTAGTGTCAATGGCACCTTTTTGCATCATATACATACCCCATATAAATAATTTTGTAATTGGTTTTGATCTTCTGATGAGTAACTGTGATGGTAAATGACAGCATCACCTGCAAACAATCTAAGAGGCCTGCTCAGATTGTCTCCTAAACTGTGTATATACATTAGAGACAGCAGAGAGCATACAACACTTCCTTGGGGAACATCAGGTACCACTTCTGTTTTACTAAATGACTTTCCAACAGTTACTATGAAATGTGATTTTTTTCTGACAGGAAATTGCAAATACAGTTGCATAATTGAACTGATACTCAGTTGGCCCACAATTTGCTTAGAAGTTGCTTTAGAAGAATGGTGTCAAAAGCCTTCTGGAAATCTAGAAATATGGAATCAGTTTGAGATTATCTGTTGATAGCACTCATTACTTTGAATAAAGAGCTAGTAGTGTTTCAGAAGAATGATATTTACCAAATCCATGTTGATAATTTGTCAACAGATTGTTTTCACCCAGATAATTTGTAATTTTCGACCACATGATATGTTCCAAAACCCTACTACAAATCGACATCAGTAATATGAGTTTGTAATCCTGTGGATTACTCCTATTTCCTTTCCTAATTATTGGTGTACCTGTGCAACTTTCTAATCCTTAGCTATGGATCTTTCACCAAACGAATGGTTGTATATAATTGCTAAGTGCAATTGGTATACAATCTTGACTGGAGGACTTGCCTTTATTAAGTGATTTAAGCTACTGTGCTACACTGAGGATATCTACTTCAAAGTTAATCATATTGACAGCTGTTCTCGATTCAATACCTGTGTCAATATATATGACTATTCTATGCCTTATACATTGAACCAGTTGCCAAGTATGAGGAAAGAAATGGCATACACTTGCAATATAACATCATCTCAAGGGCTTTCGTGTTCAAAAATCAATATTCTTATTTAACTGCTTTTTGCTTTCACAGCTTCCAAAGCAAAACAAATAAGATGTTTTTTATACGAATTAAGTCTGGAAAGTGTTCTTTTCAGAATAAAAGAAACTTTTAACTGATCCTATGTGAAATGAAATTTTAACACACCATCTTAGATCAAATACATATTAAGTATTACTGTTTAAAAAAACTTACTGTGAGTAAAATAGTAAGCCTGCATATAGCTCTTGTGAGTTGGCATGATGGCACTTTTATGTTAATTGCCCTAATGTCAGGTCAAATATTGGAATCACACAATTAAATACTATTAATGCAAATAGCAGAAATGGAAGTAGCAAATAAATTATGTAACATAAAGAATTGAAGAACACACAAATATGAAGAATTTCACAAAAATACAGATGCTAGCTTGCAGATCTGTGGACCCAAAACTAGAATGTTGAAATAAATAGTAAACTCATCAACTGATACTGGTATTTGCATGTGAGTGTGTCGAAAGGTGTTGAGGTTCTGGAGAAAAGTGGATAGAGCATCATCACTCTTGATCCAGATGATGAAGATGTCATCGATGAATCTGAACCAAGTGAGAGGTTTGTGATTCTGGGTATTCACGAAGGATTCCTCTAGATGGCTCATAAATGGGTTGGCACAGGATAGTGCCATGCATGTGCCCATAGTCATACCCCAAATTTCTTTGTAGGTGATGCCATCAAAGGAGAAATAATAGTGGGTGCTTAGGAAGGATGGTGTAGGTTTGGAATACATTGGCACTGGGAAAGGTACTGTTCAACAGCGGTATGAACGTGAGCATTAGGAATGTTAGTGTAAAGGGAGATGGCATCAACAGTGACAAGCAGGGCACCATGTGATACAGGAACAGGAACTGTGGAGAGTCGGTGGAGGAAATAATTGGTACCTTTTATGTAGGATGGTGAGTTGCGGGTAACTGACTTAAGGTGTTGGTTTACAAGAGCAGAGATTATCTCAGTGGGGGTGCAATAACTGGCTACAATGGGGCACCCTGGGTGTTTGGACTTATGGACTTTGGGAAGCATGTAGAAGGTAGGGGAGTCGGGACTGGTAGGGGTAAGGAGAGAGATGGACTCCAGACTCCAGGGAGTGGTCCTGGGATGAGCCTAAGGATTTGAGGAGAGTCTGTAGATCTTGCTGGACTTCTAGAATGGGGTTACTGTGGGAGGGTTTGCAGGTAGATGAATCTGACAGCTGGCAGAGTCCTTCTGCCAGGTAATCCTTGCGGTTCAAAACAACAGTGATGGAGCCTTTGTCAGCAGGTAGGATTACGACATTGGGATCAGTTTTTAGGTGGTGGATTGCAGTTCTTTCTATGGATGCAAAGTTAGTTTGCATGTTCAGGGATTTGGAGAATGATGGTGAGACAAAGTTTGAGGTTTAGCAATTCTGGAAAGTTAACGGGGTGATTTGGAGGCAGGAGGGGTGGATCACCACCCAAGATGCTCCTTTGTGGCTGGTTACTATGCCCCCACTGAGAGAAATTTTGCCGTTGTAGACCAACACCTTCGGCCTATTACCTGCAACCACTTTCTTATATAAAAGATATCAATCATTTCCTCCGACTCTCCATAGTTCCTGTTCCTTTACGTGGTATCCTGTCACCTCCCTTTACACTAACATCCCTAATGCCTATGGCCTTACCGCCACTGAACACAACCTTTCCCAACACCCGGTGGATTCCAAACCTACAACTTCCTTCTTAGTCGCTGTGACCAACTATACACCTTCACCGACAATTACTTCTCCTTTGAAGGTATCACTTACCAACAAATCTGGAGTACAGCAATGGGCACATGTATGGCACCATCCAACCTATTCATGGGCCATCTAGAGGAATCCTTCCTAACTGCCCAGAATTCCAAATCCCTGGCGTGGTTCAGATGAATTGATGACATATTTGTGATCTGGACTGAGGGTGGGGACACCCTATCCACATTCCTCTAGAACCTCAACACCTTCTCCCCATTCGCTTCATCTGTTCCTACTCAATCCAACAAGCCACCATGCTGCACTTCAAAGATCGCTACATTAGTACCTCTGTCCATATCAAACGTACCAAGCACCAGTAATACATCCATTTCAATGGCTGCCACCCACTCCATATTAAGATGTCCCTCCCATACAGCCTTGTCACCTATGGTTGTCACATCTGTAGTAAAGAGCAGTCTACCTCAAAATATACGAAGGATCTCACTGAGGCCTTCACCGACTGCAATTGTCTCTCCAACCTTGTACAAAAGCAGATATCCCATGCCTTATCTCTCCAGACACCCACCACCTCCAAAATTGCCAATGTCTGCCCACAGAGGAGCATTTCCCTTGTGACTCAGTACCGCCCAGAACAGGAGCAATGGAATCACATTCTCTGCCACGTTTTCAACTAACTCTCATCATGCCCTGAAATGAGTACTGTCCTACCCACTATCCTTCCCACCCCTTCCACAGTTGTATTTTGCTTCCCTTCAAACCTACACAATATTCTTGTTCATCCCTACACATCTCCCGCTCCCAACCCCTTCCCTCACAGCACATATCCCAGTAAGAGACATAGATGCAAATCCTGACACATATATCCTCCCACTGCCGACTACTCCAGTCCAGTCATAAGCATAATCTATCCCATCAATGGCAGGACTACTTTTGAAACCAATCATGTGATCTACAAGCTAAGCTACAGCCACTGTGGTGCATTCAACGTGAGTACAACAACCAACAAGCTGTCCCTCTGCATGAATGGCCACCAAACTACTGTGGCCAAGAAACAGCTAGACCACCCAGTTGCTGAGTATGCCACCCAACACGACATTCTTCATTTCAATGACTGCTGTCTGTACCTTCTGGATCTTCCTACCAATGCCAGCTTTTCTGAAATGCACAGGTTGGAACTCTTCCCTGCAATATACGTTCCCGTAACGCTCTTAGCCTCAACCTTTGTTAGTCATTGTCCTTACCCGTCTAGCCCCTTCTGTGATCCCATTCCAGCACTACACAGGCCTCTGTTCCACCAACGCACCCACATTCTTTTTACTTCTCTCCTTTTCCGTGGCCACCCCACCCCACCTCCAACCCCTGCCCCCGTCTAATCTCCCGATTGCACCTTGCTCCCTACCCTCTCTGCACCTCGCCCCTGTATACTCACACAAGCAGCACTTTATCGTCTCCCTATTATCCCTCCCCTTTCCCACCCCAGGCTCCCCCTTATCCCCACTACCCAGCTGCTTCTCCCATCATGCACTGCTGCTCACAGTCTGGCCTCAGCGGTCGTGTGTGTGTGTGTGGGGGGGGGGAGGCACTCTATTTCTGATGAAGGCCTTGTTGGCCGACAGCTTACTCTGTGACAGTCTTTTTGTTGTGCCTATCTGTGACTCAGTATCTATACTACATGGTGAGTGGCAACTATCCTTTTCATAATACTGTCATATTCCATCCTGGATTTTCCACTGATTAAGGACAGATGTTTGTGTTACTGGTTCATCAATATATCCCTCTGATCAAATAACACACAGTTTTATTGATCAATACCTGTGGCTAAACATCACTTGAATGAATGAGTAGCCATACTGCTGACAAGAAGCAATTCTGACACACACTTCACTTAGCACCTTTACCATACAATAAGAAGCCGACATGCGAAAGATTGCTCACTATGGATTACTTCACCATAACAGCAGTCAAGATCCCTGTTCCACTTCCTTGGTAAATAGTGGTTGGTAAATAATGGTTGCTGAATAATGTCTGCAGTTTACAATTATAGGGAATAAATGAGTCTGAAGATTCACCAAACTAGCATGCCAAGACCGAGCGAGTGCCCTGAGGTGTTCACCATTAGTATGTCCCAGGGGTAGCTCGTAAAATGTTACAACACATGATACTTATTCCTCCTCCTCCCTCTTCATTGAATTTATTTTGTTTGCAAAATAGAATTTCCAACTTTTACTTAAAACAGTATCTCTTTAAATTAAAAAACTCAGTTTTAGGTAACAGTACATGCACTTCCTTTGTGTATACCCTCCCTTTGAATATCCAGGAATGAATCCCTTCACTGTTAAATTAATTTTTGGGAACATTGAGGAAACATCTGATATCCTATCATGCAAATACACAAAATTAACAAAACATGTGATCCTTTTTCTGCCCAATAATTATGTATTTACTTGGGTTCGTTGGTAGGGGCATTACTGTGGATGAGCAGCTAGATGCTTATACAGTGGAACCTCGCTTACCAAGCACCTCCCACAATGAGCAATTTGCATAACAAGCAAAATAAATTGTAAAGAAATGACTCGCTTAATGAGTGATGTTTTGCATAATGAGTAACGACAATGCATTGGACATCACTAGCCGTTCAGGCACGGCAGGGGGGATGTTCAACATTATGAACACTTTTCACTGTCAGCAGCAGTATTTCTTTATTATGTACTGCAGTCTGGGTTTAGGCCCTTTCTGCTACTGCCTTACTACAGCTTGTGATCACACGCTTTTTCTAAACTTGTGTTCAAACAGTGTTTTTTGTGTGCAAATTTTAATAACCTTCACAGAAATGTCCCCAAAGATAAAGCTGAAAGTAGGCGACCATAAGAGAAAGAAATTGACCTTAGAAATGAAATGTAAAATCATTGAAAAACGTGAAAGTGGAGTGAGCATTGCTAATTTAGCACACAAGTACATTCAGTCTACATCAACTACTGGCACTATCATCAATAAAAATAAGAAGATTAAAGAGCCAGGTGCTTCAAAGGGAGTGACAAGAGTATCTAAACAAAGGTTTTGTTTTCTGGACGATGTCGACAGTTTGCTCATTCTATGGATAAAGAAAAAGCAATTGCAAGATGACACTTAACGAGAACATCATTTGTGGGAAGGCGAGAATGATTTTCATTTACCTTGTTACAACGATGCCACGATCATCGGTAGCTGACGATGTGTTTAAGGGAAGTCGTGGGTGATTTGTGAAGTTTAAGGAATGAACCGACATCCACAGCATTGTGAGGCATGATGAAGCAGCCAGCTCTGACACAAAGGCAGAAGAGAACTTCATCAGCAACTTTAAGATGTTCACAGATTCTGAGAGTTATTTGCCATGGGTTACCTGTCACAACAGGTTTTTCATAGTGACGAGACGGATCTGTTCTGGAAAAAGATGCCAAAGAATATCTTTAAAATAGAAGAAGAGAATGCACTGTCCAGTCACAAGCCAATGAAAGACCATCTCACGCTGCTATTATGTGCCAATGGAAGCGGTGATTTGAAAATTAAACCACCGCTTGTTCACCATCGAAACTCCACGAGCCTCCAAGATGTGTAAAGTCCAGAAGAGCAGGTTAAATGTGATTTGGAGGTCCAGTGACAATGCATGGGTGACATATGATCTTTTTTGTGATTGGATCAATGCAGTGTTTGGTCCTTCGGTGAAAACATATTTGCCTGAGATGTATCTGCTACTCCATGTCTTGTTTGTTACAGACAATGTTCCTGCGTATTCTCCAGGCCTACAATACCACCACCTTGAATGGTTTCAATTCCTCAAGATCCAATTTCCGCCTTCCAACATCACTCCATTACTCGAGCCTATGGACCAGCAGATTATTTCTAACTTTAAGAAGATTTACATGAAAGCACTCGTTGAGCATTGCTTTGAGTTTGACTGAAGCTACCAATCTTACTCTCAGAGTTTTGGAAATATCACTTCAACATCACTGCCTGCATCTTGATGATCGAAAAGGCATGGAAAGGGGTCACCAAGAGAACTCTCACTTCAGCTTGGAAAAAGCTTTGGTTGGAGGGTGTTGTCAAATGTGACTGAGGCATCTGAGTCAGTACCTGTAGAGCCTGTAGTCAATGAGATTGTGTCTTTGGCCAAGAGCATGGAACTAGAAGTGGATAAAGATGATACTGATGAGATTATGGAAGGTCACAGCGAAGAAATGACCACCGAAGAGCTTATGGAGTTGTAGTGTGTTTCACAGAAGGAAGTTGTGGAGAGGAGTTCTTAGGAGGAGGAGGAAATCTTCTGGCACATTAAAATGCTGAAAGCATGGGAATCGATTGCATCGTACACTTGAAAATCATCACCTCAATAAAGCAGTCGCTACGTGCGCTACAAATTTATTTGACAATAATGCTGTATCACATTTTCACCAAGTGTTGCAGTGTCGGCAGAAACAAATGACTATAGACAGCTTCTTAGTAAAAAGGAACTAGTTATGTATTGTAACTAATAAAGTACATAATACTAGACATGTAATTTTCTTTGAATAAATGGCATGAATAAGATAAAACTTTCAGTACTTTTTCTGCGTGGAATACATTCTCATATTTTACATTCATTTATATGGGGTAAATTGTTTTGTTTAAAGAGTGTTTCGCACTATGAGGACGATTCTGGAACAAATTATGTTCACAATGCAAGGTTCCATTGAATCTTTTTTCACCTCAGTGAATGATTTTTAAAGTGAAAAAAGGCAAGATGCGCACTGGTATTGCGTCTACTTGAACTAAAGATCCCCACTATGAGTGGCTCGATTAGTTGGATGGACAGGAGACGGCAACAGCACGTCACCTCCAATACCATCATGTAGCTAAGCCCTGTGGTGTTCAAGCCATCCATCGTGTTAAAATAGCATTGTGTTACACTTGGGAAAACTTAGTTATGAGGGGACTTCAAAAAGTAAGTTACACAAGCTGTACATAACTAAGACCATTACACTATAAGAATGGCATATTATCATAAGAGAGTAAGTGGTGTTCTGGGTTTCCTACAGACAAAGTCCTGCTGCCGTACGGGTAACAGGTGCATCGCAGTGTGGGGGTGGAATGATGTGGCAACTAGAAATATACTCCATAGTTAAAATATGTGGGACAATACAAAACATGTTGCAAAATGTTTAAATTGAACACAGATTCGGCATGAAATTCTGGAGGTATATGGACCAAATGCAATGTCATGTCCAGCCATAGCAAATTCTGTCAAAAATTTGAGCAGTGCTGCACAGACATACGTGACCCTGATCAGCAAGGAAGAAGATTGACATAAACCATGGATGACAATATCCATGCAATTGAGGAACTGATTTGCAGAAATGACCACGTTCACACAACAGTTCCCACATCTCTCTGTAGGCAAAGAGCAGATTTCTATTGTTGAGGACTAACACCTGATAGAATGATCTGATCGCTGTTTACAGATACTTAATGACTGTTGAAAAATGGTGTCATGTATCTGTGTCACTCTGAATAGAAATGCTGCATTTAATAAAAGTTACTTGGCCTGTCATGATGATGTGCAACTTATTTTTTTAAGTCCTCTTGCAATAACATACATGTTATGGAGCTACTGTGCCATCTATTATCTTAATTGACAAAATGCCACATCTAGACAACTTACGTTTCTTTAGTTTTGTTCACAAAGGTATTTTTTCCAATTGTTTCCGATTACTCAAAAAAGTGAACTGTAGACTCGCTTGCAGTGGAACTAACTTGGTCATGTGACAAGATACAACCACATTACACTTCAAAGTAGTGCACATTATTTCTTCACAGTGTACTTGTGGACAGTGATTCCAGAAAATGTGTTTGTGGGCAGCCACATTGGTTTGTTGTTGATGTAATTAAATTTACAGACAATGAGAAGGAGAAATTGGTGACAGTACTAACAGAAAAGACGGCTGGACACATCAGCAAAACGTTAAATTATGTTGATGGCATGTAAACTAATGGAGTAGGGACACAAAATTGAGTGGAGTGTGATTCAAATATTTACCCTCGCGAAGAAAGAAAGGGCACAAAATAAATACTGCATTGACAATATGGATATATGTGTTATTTTCCAGCATTACTAACATGTTATGAACAATACAAAGAAATTCCAATTGTGTGAGAACTTCACAGGTTTTCTTACACAGAACTTACAGGCTAGCAAGGAAATTCTCAGAAAAAAATTTCCTGTCTTTGAGATTTGGTCTTAAAATGTGCCAGAATACACAAGTTAACATGAGTGAATGAGATGATGAAAGTTTTTTCGTGTGAAATGTCGATAAGACATATTACACAGTCAATATATTTTCTTTTTCAAAGTAGCTGTGAGGAAGGAATACTATCAAAAGTAGCAGCCAATGTTTAATCAGCTGTGTAGCATTTGACAGTTCCGCTTGGAAGGGAGATATACACTCCTGGAAATTGAAATAAGAACACCGTGAATTCATTGTCCCAGGAAGGGGAAACTTTATTGACACATTCCTGGGGTCAGATACATCACATGATCACACTGACAGAACCACAGGCACATAGACACAGGCAACAGAGCATGCACAATGTCGGCACTAGTACAGTGTATATCCACCTTTCGCAGCAATGCAGGCTGCTATTCTCCCATGGAGACGATCGTAGAGATGCTGGATGTAGTCCTGTGGAACGGCTTGCCATGCCATTTCCACCTGGCACCTCAGTTGGACCAGCGTTCGTGCTGGACGTGCAGACCGCGTGAGACGACGCTTCATCCAGTCCCAAACATGCTCAATGGGGGACAGATCCGGAGATCTTGCTGGCCAGGGTAGTTGACTTACACCTTCTAGAGCACGTTGGGTGGCACGGGATACATGCGGACGTGCATTGTCCTGTTGGAACAGCAAGTTCCCTTGCCGGTCTAGGAATGGTAGAACGATGGGTTCGATGGCGGTTTGAATGTACCGTGCACTATTCAGTGTCCCCTCGACGATCACCAGTGGTGTACGGCCAGTGTAGGAGATCGCTCCCCACACCATGATGCCGGGTGTTGGCCCTGTGTGCCTCGGTTGTATGCAGTCCTGATTGTGGCGCTCACCTGCACGGCGCCAAACACGCATACGACCATCATTGGCACCAAGGCAGAAGCGACTCTCATCGCTGAAGACGACACGTCTCCATTCGTCCCTCCATTCACGCCTGTCGCGACACCACTGGAGGCGGGCTGCACGATGTTGGGGCGTGAGCGGAAGACGGCCTAACGGTGTGCGGGACCGTAGCCCAGCTTCATGGAGACGGTTGCGAATGGTCCTCGCCGATACCCCAGGAGCAACAGTGTCCCTAATTTGCTGGGAAGTGGCGGTGCGGTCCCCTACGGCACTGCGTAGGATCCTACGGTCTTGGCGTGCATCCGTGCGTCGCTGCGGTCCGGTCCCAGGTCGACGGGCACGTGCACCTTCCGCCGACCACTGGCGACAACATCGATGTACTGTGGAGACCTCACGCTCCACGTGTTGAGCAATTCGGCGGTACGTCCACCCGGCCTCCCGCATGCCCACTATACGCCCTCGCTCAAAGTCCGTCAACTGCACATACGGTTCACGTCCATGCTGTCGCGGCATGCTACCAGTGTTAAAGACTGCGATGGAGCTCCGTATGCCACGGCAAACTGGCTGACACTGACAGCGGCGGTGCACAAATGCTGCGCAGCTAGCGCCATTCGACGGCCAACACCGCGGTTCATGGTGTGTCCGCTGTGCCGTGCGTGTGATCATTGCTTGTACAGCCCTCTCGCAGTGTCCGGAGCAAGTATGGTGGGTCTGACACACCGGTGTCAATGTGTTCTTTTTTCCATTTCCAGGAGTGTATGTTACAATCCAATACTCTTACCAGTTTCTCTGGTGTAAACGTGACACTGCTGTCATCCTCAGCAGATGCTGGCCTAACTTTGTTGAGGGGGAAAGAAAAAAAAAATAATAAATAAATAAATCATTATATTCCTCTAATACATCCGAAATTTTTCCAAATTATTTTGTGAAATTTTGCAAATTATTTCTTGTTGCTGTTATCATTTAACTGTAACTCTCGTCTTCTCTTTAATAGCTCATCCCATTCGACATTTATTTTCTTTTGCTTTCTTTCTACCTGTTTATTTGATGACTCTTTGCATTAAGTACCCCTTTTGTCCACATCTGTATGACATTTGCCTTTTAACATGTTGAACTCGTTTGTTAATTTGAACTGGTAAATCTTCCTGCTCTTGAATGCATTCTCACAATCTATATTTCTGAATTCCTGTTTGATATGTCCACTCTTTCTGCATTTGTATACTTCCCATTACAGTATTGGTTTAGGACAGTTAAGCCTACACAGTTTCACTGTCATTTGCTGAAGTATTATGTTCCATATTTAGTGCCTCTTTTAAAGTCTATTTTCTATTTGTTTTGTTATGGAATAAGCACAAAAAAGCTTTTCTTGGAAAATTCTACTAACATAAGACATCTGTCTTTTCTGGTATCATAACCAAGATTTCCAAATAAAAAATAAATATTTGGCTTTAGTCCTAATATTGGAGTATCTTTTAGTGAACTTTGCTGTATTTTAACGCTTATGGTGTTGGTGTCATAGGCAGATGACATTACCTGTGATCTCTCTAAAATATGTGGTTTTTGAAAATTATAACTTGTGTATAAATAAGTAGCTGAAATTTCTAGACTTTTACGGTTCATGGACTTTCTACTTTAAATAAACATATTCTGGTATCATTAGGGTTAAAACAGAATACACACATGAAACTTAAAATTTAATTGTAATCTCAAAGAAATAAAAATGAAAAGTAATTCTAGTATTCAGATACCTAAGATACCAAATGTCCTTTACAGCCAGTCTACATCTAAGGAAACACACAAAAATTAAATCAAAGCCAAATTTAGAATTCACAGAAAAACCTTGGCAGTATGTAGGCAGACCCACATGTTGCCAGGCTGTTTCAACTAAGCTGCAGATATTTCACTGGGAAGCCCTTACACATCCTCCATACTTTGTACAGTCCCAATCTCTCGTCATGCTACTTCCGTACTTTTGGAGCCCTGAAGAAAGATATCTGTGGCTGTCGATTTGCTTTAAATGAAGAGATGCATGCCTGGGAACAATTGTGGTTCTGTAGGCAACTGCAAACATTAATCCATGAAGGCACTGACCATCTTGTCTCACAGTGGAGTAAATATATTAACAGTTATGGTGATTAATTTTGAAATATTAAACTGTTCACTTACATATTTTCCACATGTACCTTTTTCCTTAAACTGTCATTTACAGCTTATACTTTGTATTTAGTTATGTAATCAGGTGTCATGTTCAAAACACTAAGTGCAATAATTACATTGCCACCCATGGCAAAATTTATACATACATAAAAATTTTGGCTAGGATTCAGAGATAGGACAGATGGACAGCAAAGTTTTGGTTATGCCACAGCTGTGGGTTTGTTAGACTGACATCTATTAGACATTATAACTGAGTACATGTAGAAGTGACAGACTGATAAGAAATTAAGAACTCTTAATAATATATGCAGATTTATGTACTCTCAGGCTGAAATGGGGTACAAATTATTGGTTTTGGAAGATATAATGAATATTGTGAGCTAGTCAAGATAATTGGTCATTTAGAAAATATAAAAAAACACGTAGATCATAAATAACTAAAACAATTCATAGTAAAAATGATAGGGAGGATGGATGCTGTGCGTGTGTGTGTGTGTGTGTGTGTGTGTGTGTGAGAGAGAGAGAGAGAGAGAGAGAGAGAGAGTGTAAAATTGAGTGTTGTTAAGATTACACCCATTGATTCAAGTAATACATTACATTAAATAATGCCTTAAAATAGTATGGAGATACAGATTTGTTGGGTTTTGAGAGTCAGGCCTTTCCATTGACAGCTGAATCTCTCCAACAACACAATTTCTACCAAAGATTTCTTTCAGCACTTATGTCAACCAATGCAATGTCTCAGACTGTCCAGAATGAATATTTGCAGTCATACAGTAGATTATGCAACTTGATGCAACTCATCGGTCAAATTTGGAGCATCATATATATTTTCTTCTCTCACCCAAACAGCCATATCAATAAAATTACCAGGTGGCTCATTCACAGTCCTGTCACTTTACAGCCCACTGAGATCACTCAATTCTGACAAACACAGTCAGCTTTCTTAATTTTTATAATCTTAATTCTTGTACTACATCAAGTGATTTCATTTGATCTCATGGTGAAGGATGACTTCCTATGCATAGCAGTCAGTAAGTTGGCAGACATTGGCTTAATAAGCTGTCTGTTGCAATGCAGTTTAGTGGGACATTATTCATATTTGTTCCCCACAAATTTGTTATCTTGAAATGAGCCAATCAGATCCATTCCATTTTGTAAATCACTCTCAGTATAATTATTCTAATTGATCAATACCCCTAGTTGTATGTATGTGATGGTAAAAATCCCTGGAAAATCAACAAGATGTGCACAGCTTTTTTTGCTTATAATTTTGTGTACTTATACTGCCACCTGTGAATGAACCCCAGAATGCATGACTGCTGATTGAGTTCCATTTGAAACAGGCAATTAAAACCTGTAGAATGGTGCGATAGCTCTGTCAACTTGATACACAGTAGAAAAAGTGCAGATAGGTTAGTCCACATCAACAGGGTATACCTGTTTCCACATTTGCACCATCAGGCTGGTCAGAGGCAGTTCAGATACTATGTCATTACCTCACTACCGTTACCTACAAAGAGCACTGATGTGAGCAAGTAATACCACTATTGGCAATGGTAAGCATAGACAGTTGGGTTCTCTTGAATCTTCTGTCTTGGTGATGGAATCAGGTATTTGAATGCCTCATCTCTGGGTTATTGCAATGCTTAATAATTTTCTTACAGCCATATTATGGTACAGAGATTTTATTGTAGTTGCTTTTCTTGTAATTGTTTCCATGTGTGCAAATGATTACAATTTCCATTAAGTTGCTTTGTTCTGGTCTCAACTACTGCCACATAGACTGGTAGAGCAAAGTGGTCATTCTATTCCTAAATTTGTGGATAACTAAATTTATCACAAGTTCCAGTAAGTCATGCAATATTAATTACATTTTTCCTACATATTGTTTGAACCAATTTATGGCATGTTAGAGACATGCATCTTTGTTCATCAAATTCCCACATGGCTTTGGGTGGTTTCTGAGCCTTCTGCTCTTTCAGTAAATATCAAATGCTCATGCCTTCAGTACTTGCCTGACAGTGTGTGTATTCATAATTGCTAATTGAGTTTTTGTGAATCTTCGTAACAGATGAGTTTTCTTTCATCCTTATGCTTTCCACGTCCTCAGATTCACTTTTGTCCTGAGATTGTTATCAAATGTTTCTATTCCTTGATTGGTTTTGGGGCAGAATAAACGAACTTTTACAGGACATTTTGATACTAAAACTGACCCCTCTTCATATGGAATCCACATGGAGAGAGTGCACATGTTCGTATCTTGCTAGCGAGTGTCTGAAACAACTTATTCAGTATATTATTCAGTGAATACTACACAGCTTTTCAAGTCGAGTGAATACTTATATGCTAGAGTAATTTCCACCCATTTGATTAAAGCTCCATTTACTGTATATTATTTCAAATCTGTCCATGAAATGTGGCCACACTCTCTCTGGTCAGTTCATTACAGTCATGTAACCGCTAGTGGTAGTGAAGAATGTTGCTCTCCTTTTATTGTTTGGACAAACAAGTGCATGAGGATTCTTTTGTGTCCATCCTTTCACTTCTCAATGTGTTCCCCAGACTTTTTTGCACCATGCAATGCAGTCACCAGTCACAAGTTTCCAGGCAAATTAGTGTGTGTTAATTCTTTTGCACCATGAGGATAAATATATCACATACGTAGGGGCTTCTTGATGGTCATATACTCCTTTGTATTCTTAATAATACACATTATAACAACAAAACAATCAATTTTTGACAATATAAGGTAATTGGATTGATAAAAAAAATCTACTCAACAAGTGGCAGCAGAACACACACATAAAAGATTACAATTAGGCAAGCTTTCGGAGTCAGTGGCTCCTTCTTCAGGCAGAAGGTTTGAAAGAGAAGAAAGAGGGGTGAAGGAAAAGAACTGGAGATGTCTAGGAAAAGAGGTCGATTTTGGGAAAGCTGCCCAGAACCATGGGTCAGGGGAGACTTACTGCATGGGATAAGAAGGAAAGACTGATATAACAATATACACTGTTTGTCCAAAACCATAATTGAAAGGTATTGTAACGTATTTGACAACACACAAAATTAATAACTATGTACGTTAAATGAATTCTATCTTTGAAACCATTCAGAATAGGGTGTACGTAAATATGAAGTATTTTTGCTTCAAATGATCATTCCCATCATATCCGTAGATATTAACTATTCCTCTTCAGACACCAAATCTGGACCTAATTAACATCACTTAACTTTTGAGCAGGCGCACCTACATATAAGGTGTGTCAACTGCAAATGAAATTGTTTTGCACCATTCCATTGTTGTTTCATAATTGCAAGCTCATTCCTATTTCTTCATTATTACTTCACCTAACACAGTGATAAATTGTGTTGTCGTATGTCCAAGTGAACAGCAGTAGTATAAAATAAACAGCAAGCTACACGAGAAAAAATTTATGTTCCGTGCAACAAAATGACTCAGATTATGAACCAGCAGTACAACCACTGCACCACTCGGACACAGTGTTTATTATAACTACGCAGACTATGTCAGTACATCTCCTGACTGATCCACATTTCCAACCAGCGCCACCTATCTGCAGCCTGTTCATGACCTCCATGCTCGTTACTTAGAGATTCCCGCACGAGGTCACATGTAGCTATGCACCCACACTGAAGAAGGTGGATTTGTTGCCCATTGAGGTGAATCAATAATATCAATGCATGCATCACTGATGATTCTACATACAGTCCCAGTGCAACAACACACTGATTCGCCTCGATTGACAATGAATCCATATTCAGTGTGGACGCACAAGTATGTTTGACCTCCTGTGGGAATCTCCAAGTAATGGGCATGGAGAACATGGGCAGGAACAGGGAGTGCAGGTAACTGGTGCTGGATGGGAATGTGGGTCAGCCAGGAGGCACGCCCGCATAGTCTGCACGGTTGCAATAAACACCATGACCCAGTGACAAAATGGTTAATGCAACTGCCTAGTAAGCAGGAGATCCTGGGTTCAGATCCTGGTCCAGCACACATTTTCACTTGTCGCCTTTCATTCCACATATAGACCCAAAGCAGCTGAAATCAAGAGCCCTCTTCCTGTCCTGTCCTGTCCAGTCCTTTCCTTCCCCTCCCCTCCAAATTCCATTTATATATAATAGAGACGGCCATTCTTTACATGTGTATGAAGTGTGGTGCTTGAGGGTTAAGGTGGTCAGTGACACACTAATAGTAGTACATGAAATTTGATATTTGGGCAGCAAAATAACTGATGGCCAAAGTATAGAAGATGGAAAATGCAAACTGTAGTATAGAAAGCATTTCTGAAGAGAATTTATTAAAATCAAATATAAATTTAAGTGTTAAGAAAGTCTTTTCCACAGGAATTTGAAGTGTAACCTCCTATGGCAATGAAACATGGATGATAAGCAGTTCCGACAAGAAGAGAACCTCTTGAAATGTGGTGCTACAAAGAATGCTGAAATGCTGAAGATTATATGGATAGATCGTGTAACTAATGGTGAGATACAGAAAATAACTGAGAAGAAAAGAAATTCGTGGTACAACTTGACTATGAGAAGCTATTGGTTAATATGATACATTCCGAGACATCAAGTAAAATGTTGAAGGGAAATGTGTGGAGGGGAAAAATTGTTGAGGGAGACTAAGAAATGAAAACATAAAAAGCTGCAAATGAGCTCAGGTTGCAGTACTTGTTCAGAAATGAACAGGCTTGCACAGGGTGTTCGAATTCTCACTGAAATTTTAAGACAGGCATAGACAGGACGTATGATTAATTATCTTGTTTCCATGAACCACACAATTCTAATTGTGTCCTATCACAGCATTGCTTTGAGGCATTGAATTACTGCTTGTTTTTTTTTTTTTTTTTTTTTTTTTTTGTGGTTTTCGGGCGCACAACTTCAATGGTCATTAGCGCCCTGACTACTCTAAGAATGCACCGCGAGGCACAAGTTGACAACAACAACTAAAAGGGAAAACACAATAAAAGACAGACTGACAGGCATAGGATTAAAAAACATCATCAAATGTCCTTAGCGAGGTTTGTCAAATTGATAAAACAAAGAACACGAGCAGCTGCTCGTGGGTCATCCGCTAAAATGGCATCTAAAGTAGTAGGCAGGTTAAGATCGAGGCGCAGTGTTTTAAGATCGGGACAGGACATTAAAATGTGACGAACCGTCAGCAAGTGCCCACATGGGCAGAACGGCGCCGGCGCAGCCGTCAGCAGATGGCGATGGCTGAACCGGCAGTGTCCAATTCTTAACCTTGCTAAAACGACCTCCTCCCGCCGAGAAAGGCGTGAGGAGGACGTCCAAGCCACGGGGAGAGGTTTTAAGGCCCGAAGCTTGTTGTCGGTAAGTGCAGCCCAATCGGCATGCCACAGCGACACAACGCGCCGACAAATGACCCTGCTAAAATCGGACGAAGGGACACAACAAGAAGCTGTCCGAGGCTGGAGGACCGCAGCCTTGGCCGCGGCATCTGCAGCTTCGTTCCCAGGGATACCGACATGGCCAGGAACCCACATAAAGCTAACCGGCGTACCGACGTCCACCAGCTGCTGAAGAGAGCGTTGGATCCGGTGTACGAAAGGGTGAACCGGGTACGGATCACTGAGGCTCTGGATGGCGCTCAGGGAATCTGAGCAGATGACATAAGCAGAATGTCGGTGGCGGCAGATGTACAGAACAGCCTGGTAGAGGGCAAAGAGCTCAGCTGTGAAGACCGAACAATGGCCATGGAGCCGGTATTGGAAACTTTGTGCCCCGACAATAAAGGAACACCCGACCCCGTCATTGGTCTTAGAGCCATCTGTATAAATGAAAGTCATGTTGTTGAACTTCGAACGAAGTTCCAAAAAACGGGAGTGGTAGACCGAACCGGGGGTGACCTCTTTTGGGAGCGAGCTGAGGTCGAGGTGAACGCGGACCTGAGCCTGGAGCCAAGGTGGCGTGCGGCTCTCGCCCACTCGAAAGGTTGCAGGGAGTGAAAAATGAAGGTGTTGAAGGAGGCGACGAAAGCGAACTCCAGGGGGTAGCAAGGCAGAGACATACAACCCGTATTGAAGGTCAAGAGAGTCGTCAAAAAAGGAACGATAAGAAGGATGGTCGGGCATTGACAGTAGCCGACAGGCATACCGACAAAGCAGTATATCGCGCCGGTAGGTGAGTGGCAATTCGCCAGCGTCAGCATGAAGACTCTCTACGGGACTGGTATAAAATGCTCCGATCGCAAGTCGTAAACCCCGATGTTGTATGGAGTTGAGGCGGCGTAAGATGGATGGCCGTGCAGAGGAGTATACGAAGCTCCCATAATCCAGCTTGGAGCGGACGATCGACCGATATAGACGAAGTAGGACGGTTCGATCCACTCCCCACGACATACCACTGAGAACACGGAGGACATGTAAAGAACGGGTACAACGGGCGGCCAAATATGACACATGTGGAGACCAGCTAAGTTTCCTGTCAAAGGTAAGGCCTAAAAATTTGATTGTCTCCACGAGTGGGAGAGCAACGGGACCGAGTCGTAAGGACGGTGGGAGAAACTCTTTGTAGCGCCAGAAGTTAATACAGACCGTCTTCTCGGCAGAAAAACGGAAGCCATTGGCGACACTCCAGGAGTAAAGACGGTCAAGAGAACGCTGAAGACAGCGCTCCAAGACACGTGGACACTGCGCGCTGCAATAGATGGTAAAATCGTCCACGAAAAGGGAGCCTGATACATCAGCTGGGAGGCAATCCATTATTGGATTGATCGCGATGGCGAAGAGAGCGACGCTCAAAACTGAGCCCTGTGGCACCCCATTCTCCTGGCGAAAGGTGTCGGACAGGACAGAACCCACACGTACCCGAAACTGTCGATCCATTAAAAAGGAACGAATAAAAAGAGGGAGGCGACCGCGAAAGCCCCACGTATGCATGGTGCGGAGAATGCCCGCCCTCCAACAGGTGTCGTAAGCCTTCTCCAAATCAAAGAACACAGCCGCGGTCGGGCGCTTCCGCAAGAAGTTATTCATGATGAAGGTCGACAAGGTAACCAGATGGTCGACAGCAGAGCGGCGCCTTCGAAATCCACATTGTACATTGGTAAGTAGGCGGCGAGACTCGAGCAGCCAAACCAATCGAGAGTTAACCATTCGCTCCATCACTTTACAGACACAGCTGGTAAGCGAGATAGGTCGATAACTGGAAGGCAAGTGCCTGTCCTTCCCCGGCTTAGGAATCGGGACAACAATAGACTCGCGCCAGCATGCGGGAACATGTCCCTCAATCCAGATGCGATTGTATGTACGAAGAAGAAAACCTTTACCCGCAGGAGAAAGGTTCTTCAGCATCTGAATATGAATAGAATCAGGCCCTGGAGCGGAGGACCGTGATCGGCCAAGTGCGGTTTCGAGTTCCCGCATGGTGAATGGGGCATTATAACTTTCACAATTCGAGGAGCGGAAGTCACGTGGCCTAGCCTCCTCGGCCTGTTTGCGGGGGAGGAAGGCAGGGTGGTAATGAGTGGAGCTCGAAACCTCGGCGAAAAAGCGGCCGAAGGCATTGGAGACAGCCTCAGGGGCCACAAGGACTTCATTCGCGACCTTCAAGCCAGAAATTGGGGAGTGGACCTTAGTGCCAGATAGCCGGCGCAGGCTACCCCAGACAACAGAAGAAGGAGTAGAACTGTTGAAGGTGCTGGTGAAAGCAGCCCAGCTGGCTTTCTTGCTTTCTTTAATAATACGACGACACTGAGCACGTAATCGTTTATAATTAATACAATTCGCCACTGTAGGGTGGCGTTGAAAGGTGCGTAAAGCACGTCGACGAGCACGTATAGCGTCCCTACATGCTGCGGTCCACCAGGGGACCGGTACGCGACGTGGAGAAGAGGTAGGGTGAGGGATGGAATATTCAGCAGCAGCGAGAATGACTTCCGTGAGGTGTGCGACCTGACGATCGCAGCTTGTGAAGGTTTGATCCTGAAAGGTCGCCCTGGAAGAGAAGAGCCCCCAGTCTGCCTTGGAGATGGTCCAACGAGAGGAGCACGGAGAGGGAGTATGCTGCAGGAGATGGATAATACACGGGAAGTGGTCGCTCGAATATGTATCAGCAAGGGCATACCACTCAAACCGGCGTGCAAGTTGGGGAGTACATATAGAGAGGTCTAAATGGGAATAGGTATGAGATGTGTCCGAAAGAAAAGTAGGGGCGCCAGTATTGAGGCAGACAAGATTGAGCTGGTTGAAAAGGTCTGCTAACAAGGAGCCCCTCGGGCAGGATGCTGGAGAGCCCCAAAGAGGATGGTGGGCATTGAAGTCTCCAGTTAACAAAAATGGTGCAGGTAGCTGAGCAACAAGTTGCGTCATGTCTGCCCTGGTAACGGTAGATGACGATGGAGCGTAAACGGTACAAAAGGAAAACGTAAAAGTGGGGAGAGTAATGCGGCTGGCAACTGCCTGCAGGCCGGTGTGCAACGTGATGGGATCGTAGTAAATATCATCCCGGACCAGCAACATAACCCCTCCATGAGCTGGGATACCTACCACAGGGGGTAGGTCAAAACGCACAGAGGTGTAGTGTGCCAAGGCAAGTTGATCGCATGGGCGTAGCTTCGTTTCCTGGAGGGCTACGACGAGCGGACGATGCGAGCGGAGCAGCAACTTCAAGTCCTCTCGGTTGGAGCGAACGCTGCGAATATTCCAGTTAATAAGTGCCATCGGAAGAAAAGGAAGATGAGAGAAGGGGTCACCTCGAAGGCCGCTGAGGGCCTGGCTTCGAGCGAGCACTGCCGCCGCTATCAGTAGGCGGACAGTCATCGTCCATTGGTTCTATAGGTTCATCGGCCATCTTGGGAAGATGGCCGGGAGGGGGAGCTTCCTCCGCCGGTGAACGGCCAGATGTTCGGCTACCAGCGGTGCGGCCAGGCGAAAGGGATGACGGCCTGGGGCGGCAACCGCTGGGTGGCGCAGGAGAAGAAATGCGCCGTGGCGGAGAAGGAGAACTGTGCTTCCTATTAGCCTTCTTGGATGGTCGTTTGGTGGAAGTACCGGAAGAAGGCTGGGAGGTCGAGGTACGTAGGAAGTCTGCACGGGACGGTTCCTTCTTGAAGGCCCGTGCATCTGACTTCTGGGTCTTCGTCTTAGCAGAAGCTGATGAAGAGGCTGGTGTCTGTGGGGTGATGGGACGAAGAGGAGACGTCGACCGCGCGATCTTAGCACTGGCCGAACGGACGACCGTCGTGCTGAAGGTCAGATCGCATGTCTGGGTTGCTACCTCCCGGGTAGTCCGAGGAGAGGCGAGGACAGTGCTGTATTTCCCCGCTGGGAGCAGCGTGGGCTTCCTACTAGCCAATAGCTTGCGAGCAGCCGAGGTGGACACTTTCTCTTTGACTCGAATTTCCTGGATACAGCATTCTTCCTTATAGACAGGACAGTCGCGGGAGGATGCGGCATGGTCACCCTGACAGTTCACACAACGAGGAGACGGAGGTGGACAGTCACCCTCATGGGCATCCCTGCCACAAGTGACACATTTAGCCGCATTGGAACAAGACTGTCGAGTGTGATTGAAACGCTGACACTGGTAGCAGCGCGTAGGTGTCGGGACATAGGGGCGTACAGAAATAACCTCGTAGCCCGCCTTGATGCGCGATGGC
Source organism: Schistocerca nitens (assembly GCF_023898315.1). Taxonomy (NCBI): domain Eukaryota; kingdom Metazoa; phylum Arthropoda; class Insecta; order Orthoptera; family Acrididae; genus Schistocerca; species Schistocerca nitens. Next base: position 366,488,470 of record NC_064621.1, read on the forward strand.
AGCTTAACACTATCGAAGGTTAAGAAAAGTGTCCGGGTCGGTACAAGGTCATTGTTGACCTTTTTCATGACCCGATGGACAGCCGTCACGCCCTGCTCAGCGAGGAAAGATTGAATCTCCTCGTCAGTCAAACCGTCGAGGGATCTAGTGTAGACCACACCACGAGATGAATTCAAAGTTCGGTGAGCCTCCACCCGGACAGAGAATGTGTACAGGAGTGTGGCCCGAAGCAGTTTTTGTGCCTGAAAGGCGCTCTCAGTTTCTAGTAATAAGGTACCGTTACGCAACCTGGTACAAGATTTGACAGATCCGGCTATGGCATCTACGCCCTTCTGGATAACGAAAGGGTTGACAGAGGAAAAATCCTTTCCGTCCTCAGATCGAGAAACTACGAGGAACTGTGGGGCAGGCGGTAGTATTTTTGTCACTGTTGGCTGGTCACGTTTCCGTTTGTGGGTCGAAGTCGAAAGCGATGGAGTAGAATCCATTGCGGAGGAATCCCCCATGATTGCCAGCGTCTCCGATGGCGCGCTCCTTCCTTGTGGGGACCCTCTCAGAGGGCACTCCCGCCTTAGGTGAATGTTTACACCTCTGGTCACACCTCCCGAGAAACAGACGGAGGGACCAATCGGCATGGTCAGAAGGTATCAGCTCAGGCAATCACCCCTCCCCGGGCCTGGCCTTTACCAGGGGGTACGCGCGTGCCTTACATGTCTACCCAGGGCGGGGACTTACGCGTTACCCCGTCACCGGCTACGCGTGCGAACGCGTGGGTCGGCCTTCAGACACGCACAGGGAGGAAGGAAGAAGAGGAAAAAGAAGAGAGAGGGAGAAAGAGGACAGACTGTCTCAAACGCCGAGGCGGAGACCAGAGAAGGCAAGGAGAAGAAGGCAATGAGAAAGCAAGGAGAAGGAGGCAAGGAGAAGGCAAGGAGAAGGAGGCAATGAGAAGGCAAGGAGAAAAAGGCAATGAGAAGGCAAGGAGGAGTCAAGGGAAAGAGTAAGGAAGACAGTGAAGTGGAGAAGAGCAAAGAAAGGAACCAACAAAAGGAAGGAAGAAACGAGAAGTGAAAAACCAAAAAGACCACGATTATAGGTCGTGAAACCGTCCGTCTCCGGACGCAGGCGCTAACTACCCCCGTGAGGGGGATGGACTCCTTTTAGTCGCCTCTTACGACAGGCAGGAATACCTCGGGCCTATTCTAATCCCCGGACCCGCAGGGGGGAAATTACTGCTTGTGTATTGCAGCTTTGTTTTGTACTAGTGGTAACTATTTGTGTTTGTGTGGCAAATTTTGTAAGGGTGAAAAAGATCCTCTTTACATTGTGAATCTTTCTTCCATGTTGCAAGCTGTTCGGCATGTCTGTTGCTTAGAACAAAATTGCCTGTGACATGCACAACAGTAGGGTAGCTGTTGAATAGAATGTGAATGAATTGCCTCATGGTGTAACTGAAGTAAAACAATCTCATCAACAGTGCAGACGAGTGGAAAGATGATTTAGGTGAACTAATGATGTCTGAGATAGCTTCGCTTCTGGAGTCAAGATGGACTAATTTGTGTGTGTGTGTGTGTGTGTGTGTGTGTGTGTGTGTGTGTGAGAGAGAGAGAGAGAGAGAGAGAGAGAGAGAGAGAGAGAGAGTGCGTGCGCGCGCACGCGTGTTTGTGGGCGTGTGCGCACGCATGTGCTTACCCAGAAGATAACGCTGTTGATGTGACACCACTGAGGGTAGTGTCAAATGCTCTGGGAAACACGCCAAGATGGGTGTATCAAAGCACACTAGTGTTGATCTTGCAGAAGCCCAGAAAACAAGGTAAGCTCAATAAGAAGAAAAGCAACTTGAAGAGAGTGCCAGCTTTGGTTAGTGATTTGATAAGACTGATGGACAAAATACTACACTTGGACATGGTTGATAAATGAAGTGCACATTTGGAACAAAAATTAGACTCCATAACTGCTGAAAGCAACAATGAGGCATGGTTAATTCTAAACAATTTAGCTGAAGTTAAGAGTAGAAGTTGAGAAAGAGCAGGAGATTTTGAATGTTAAAAAATGACTTCACCTAACGTTTCGAAGGAGCACCTGTTAATAGAGTAGAAAGAAGTCGAGCAATTGTATGCATAACAGAGACAGATCTTAGAACACAACAGTCAGAAGGTACATTGAAGTATTACAACAGCAAGGGTAGTCATGCTCATGAAAACAAAAATGCCATGACCTGACAAAGATGAGATTAGTAGCGTCACTAACAAATTGGATGTTCTTACAGTAGCTATACAACAGTTATTGCTAAGAAATGAAAATGATTTGGATTGCAACCTGTTGGTTGCTGTACACAACACCAATGAGGTTCAGTCCATGTTGCAATGCAAAGAAAATCAGTTAAAGGTTAACTACCACAATCACGATGCCCTGTTTGAACAACAGAGGTCAAATCGCATTGATGATGATACAGATAGGAAGCAATATCAGTGATGGCAAGATGATACAGAGGATCTAAAGGAACTCAAAGAAAGACTCCTAATTTGCATAGCTCCTCAGGAAACTCTTCACACACGCCAAGGCAGGAACAAAATAATATCGATGATGATGATGATCATCATGTATTATCTTCCCATATGAAGCAAATGAGCAGCATCTACACATGTGGATCGACCAGTCCAGCATTGCCACTCTGTTAGGGATTCCTATTAAAAATTAAATTTATTTGTAGCCATTTTCTGGACGAAATGGCAACTCTGATGACTGTAATCATGAGTTTGTGTCACTCACACAAAAAGTTCCAAAGTCCCTTCCTGTCAGAATATGGTCAAAGAGCATGTTGTTGTTGTTGTGGTCTTCAGTCCTGAGACTGGTTTGATGCAGCTCTCCATGCTACTCTATCCTGTGCAAGCTTCTTCATCTCCCAGTACCTACTGCAACCTACATCCTTCTGAATCTGCTTAGTGTATTCATCTCTTGGTCTCCCTCTACGATTTTTACCCTCCACGCTGCCCTCAAATGCTAAATTTGTGATCCCTTGATGCCTCAAAACATGTCCTACCAACCGATCCCTTCTTCTAGTCAAGTTGTGCCACAAACTTCTCTTCTCCCCAATCCTATTCAATACTTCCTCATTAGTTACGTGATCTACCCACCTTATCTTCAGCATTCTTCTGTAGCACCACATTTCGAAAGCTTCTATTCTCTTCTTGTCCAAACTGGTTATCGTCCATGTTTCACTTCCATACATGGCTACACTCCATACAAATACTTTCAGAAACCACTTCCTGACACTTAAATCTATACTCGATGTTAACAAATTTCTCTTCTTCAGAAACGATTTCCTTGCCATTGCCAGTCTACATTTTATATCCTCTCTACTTCGACCATCATTAGTTATTTTGCTCCCTAAATAGCAAAACTCCTTTACTACTTTAAGTGTCTCATTTCCTAATCTAATCCCCTCAGCATCACCCGATTTAATTTGACTACATTCCATTATCCTCGTTTTGCTTTTGTTGATGTTCATCTTATATCCTCCTATCAGACACTGTCCATTCCGTTCAACTGCTCTTCCAAGTCCTTTGCTGTCTCTGACAGAATTACAATGTCATTGGCGAACCTCAAAGTTTTTACTACTTCTCCATGAATTTTAATACCTACTCCGAATTTTTCTTTTGTTTCCTTTACTGCTTGCTCAATATACAGATTGAATATCATCGGGGAGAGGCTACAACCCTGTCTCACTCCTTTCCCAACCACTGCTTCCCTTTCATGCCCCTCGACTCTTATAACTGCCATCTGGTTTCTGTACAAATTTTAAATAGCCTTTCGCTCCCTGTATTTTACCCCTGCCACCTTCAGAATTTGAAAGAGAGTATTCCAGTTAACGTTGTCAAAAGCTTTCTCTAAGTCTACAAATGCTAGAAACGTAGGTTTGCCTTTTCTTAATCTTTCTTCTACCATAAGTCGTAAGGTTAGTATTGCCTCACGTGTTCCAACATTTCTACGGAATCCAAACTGATCTTCCCCGAGGTCCGCTTCTACCAGTTTTTCCATTCGTCTGTAAATAATTCGCGTTAGTATTTTGCAGCTGTGACTTATTAAACTGATAGTTCGGTAATTTTCACATCTGTCAACACCCGCTTTCTTTGGGATTGGAATTATTATATTCTTCTTGAAGTCTGTGGGTATTTCGCCTGTCTCATACATCTTGCTCACCAGATGGTAGAGTTTTGTCATGACTGGCTCTCCCAAGGTCATCAGTAGTTCTAATGGAATGTTGTCTACTCCCGGGGCCTTGTTTCGACTCAGGTCTTTCAGTGCTCTGTCAAACTCTTCACGCGGTATCTTATCTCCCATTTCATCTTCATCTACATCCTCTTCCATTTCCATAATATTGTCCTGAAGTACATTGCCCTTGTATAAACCCTCTATATACTCCTTCCACCTTTCTGCCTTCCCTTCTTTGCTTAGAACTGGGTTGCCATCTGAGCTCTTGATATTCATACAAGTGGTTCTCTTCTCTCCAAAGGTCTCTTTAATTTTCCTGTAGGCAGTATCTATCTTACCCCTAGTGAGACAAGCCTCTACATCCTTACATTTGTCCTCTAGCCATCCCTGCTTAGCCATTTTGCACTTCCTGTCGATCTCATTTTTGAGACATTTGTATTCCTTTTTGCCTGCTTCATTTACTGTATTTTTATATTTTCTCCTTTCATCAATTAAATTCAATATTTCTTCTGTTACCCAAGGATTTCTATTAGCCCTCGTCTTTTTACCTACTTGATCCTCTGCTGCAGGATTGAATTAAAGACAACATTCTGGTGATGTTGAACTACGCAAGTCTAACCACTGCAATCCAATCATCTACTTCAAGGGAATGGTGAAAGGAATTCAGTATTTAGGTAACACCTTAGGAACCCCTGGAACTGATAATTTGTCTCACGAAGTACCGAACTGGTTCCGCCAAGAAACTGTAATTGGTGAGTGCACCATGCAGACTATAAAATCCTTTAAGGAGCCACTGCAGCAGCTCAGATATGGTAGGAACATGAATATTGATGACCCAGTGAGATGGACAGGACTAATTTACAATTCAATCCACAGAATCATAAATCAAGACAACTGCATCCACATAATTCCAAGAGACAAGATAACTGCAGGTGGAACAGGAACCATGGACATGGTGCATAGAATTCCTAATACAGATGCGATGACCACAGTCATTTCAATACACATGCGCGGCCACTGAACTATAGATCACCTCCATGAATAGTAGCAATTCAATGTGCATCACAGATATAATGAGCAAGATATGAAAAGGAGGAGAATAGGTGAAATTAATTAACGGAAGTAGAAGAAGATTGTGAAGGTGACAGAGGAAAAACAGTACAGAAAGAGACATCAAATACATAAATTTCAAGGACATGGGAGACAGTCACCATGTGTCAAATATAAAATTTTTTGTTGAATAAAATTAGAAATAATCATCAACAAATGATAGTTCTCAAATTGTTTGTTTGCGACTGTGATTAAAGTATGACAGACTTTTATGTAAGAAAAATCGGGAACAGCAATGGGCAACACCAAGGACTAACCGTGGGTTCAGTTGTACTTCAGGAAGTGTAACAGTTGTAATAACTGGTCTATTCCTTGATATGTAAAATAGATTGTCAGGGTTCTTAAGTAGTATGAGGATGTATATTATGTCTTATGAATCATCATCATCATCAAGTGTGTCTTCTTTCCTACTTTTTGTGCATTATATGATAGCTGTTGGACATGTTTAAATGTGTAGATTATTTTATCAGGCTTCAGAGTGGTGAATATAGCTGAGACATATGTGTTTTACTGCAGTTTGGAGTGGTGTAAATTCTCAGTAAGGAGAGTCTTTCAATGGTTTCTGTATGTTGTGAGTGCATTTGTGTAGTGTTTGAGATTAAAAGCATTGTTAATTTTCTCCAAAACCACAGTGGAGGGCATCATTCAGTTGAGTGTCTACACTGAGAAGTAAGTTTTGGGGTGAGTAGTGGATTTACATAGGAGGTGTGGAGCAGGGAGAGGGAGTGATAGGATGAAGGTGGAGGAAGATGCTATGTTGCCTAAGGGAGCTTGCAAAAACACACTGGGGTCAGGACAATGAGTTGTTATCCCTTATGCAAGACCCACAATAAGAGTTACAAAACTACCACAGACTATCATAAGTAAGCCAGGCTACAGTAGCTTTTCCAGTACACCTGGCCTGTTAGATCCTACCCATATCACCCATAAATTAGGTATGTTGCATACCTATCGGGTGTTACCTCATTTCAATTGCTTTGTTTACATATGATATTAGTATCTACTAGATTCCCCTAGAAACTAGGAGTGCTGAACCAACTAGAAACTGAGTGAGAATATATAAATGGCTGTGTAATTTACAGAACATCAGTTGTGAACAGCGTTCATCACGTGTCGTCATTCAGAAGTGTGGGAACTGTACAATACCATTGAAAACAAGACAGAAGCCACTTGTAAGCACAACAGAACCATAGATCATAATGCAGTGGCTATTGGTCTACAACATCACCTTCAGAAGTGTAGACTCTGTCCACCACCTATCAAATGTGTGGCTCAGATTCATTTACAGAGATCTGAAACAACTAATGAAACATTAATGTCTACTATTTCTGTGGCCTCCCTAATAAGCAATCCAGTCTTTCCAACGCCACATCATCCGCTTCATCAGACACTCCTACACCAATTTCTGACAGAGACGTACACAAAGTCATTTTTAGAGCTGTTTATACTTCAGGAGTCTCATTATCAATGTTAGAGACCGATAATGGAAGAGAGCTTTTCATTTAATTTGTCCTGGCTACAAGCCACCTGACCACCATGCTATGGGTAGAACTTTGTTCAACACTGAATATCAAAGTGTTCAAATTCTTGTCACAGACAAGATTAAATGATCAGATGTTCTCGCTTTACTTTCTGTTGGAAGGACAGTTGTGTCCAGACACCAAATTATTAATTTCATTGACAACACCAGAACCAATTGTCTTCAGGAGTATTCGCCCTAGGGAGTGCAGAGTAACAGCATAATTTATTACATCAAGCTGTATCACAATAACTCAAATATAGGAGACAAAATGATCATAGCGGTGATCACCGACAATGCAAGAAATATGCAGGCTGCCTGGAGAATAGAGAGAGAAAAGTACGCACGTATAACATATAGGATGTGCTGCCCACAGCATCAACCTCCTCATCAAAGAGATCATGGCTGTACCCATACTCCAGGAACTGTTCCAGCTCAGTAAGAAAATAGTCAAAGCATTCAAATTCAGCCATATACCTCAATCTATTGAAATCCAAGCAGAATGAAAAATATGGGTGTTTGGCTGTATCTTTGTAACTTCCCTCACCAAATCGTTGGGCAGGAGCTTTAATAAATTTCAAGAGCCTGATAAAGAACAGAGCGTCTATTCTAGGATCCACTGTTTCCCCTTTGGTTTGTTTCGATAACACAGTAAGAAGTGCTGTCTTAAAGAACAACACACGAGAGAAACTTCAACAAGCAAGTTGCTTACTATGATTACTGTCTACTGTCATCATCCAACTTGAGACAGACACTGTCCTGTTGTCAGGTGTGCATCATCATTTTACACAAACTGCAGGCAAGGTGGACCTTTAAAAAATTATAGCTATCTCCAGAAGATCAGCTATGTGTTACATCTGCAAACACAAACAGAACAAACTCCACCTGCAAGCCTATCCCTGCTGCAGCATATCTGTTAGATACATGGTTTAAAGGCACTAGTCTGATTGTGAATATGAAAGCCATTGCATTGCAATTCACCAGTTCTTTGTGTCAGTTGTTGGGATATAAAAGAAGATATATGGTAGCTAATGTCACTGAATTTAGAACTTGTGATAGTTTCATCTCCTCAATGGTGTGTGGGCTGCTGCTGAACATGCTTCACCTTGTACCTGGTGGAAGGGATTGTGTAACATTCAGGCATTGAGCTATCTTGCTGTAAACTTCACAGTTTAAAACCATCAACAGCTGAAAGTGAGTGCAACTGGTCGCTGCAAGGGAGGATCCATGGTAAAATTAGAAACACACTTCCTCCAGTGACAACTGAAAGTTAGTTTCTGTGCAGTGGGACTTATATTAAGAGGGTTGACTGAAAAGTAATAACTCCACCTTCATAACTCTACAATAGTTTGCAGCATTTGTATGTGGCAGGTAGTGGCTTGTTTCGAAGCCTCTTCTCTACAGCTCCAGTTGGAAGCCTTAGCATTGAACGGTTGTGCTGTTACAGTGTGAAGAATGGAAACCTGCGCAGATGGTCGGTCAATGCTATTTAAGCAATGTGCAGTGATTGAATTCTTGACAGCTGAAGGTGTCACCCCAAAGGAGATTCACCAGAGAAAGAAAGCAGTTTATGGTGATTGTGTTGATGTGAATACTGTGCATCATTGGGCGAGAAGTTTAAAGATGTTGAGGCGGGAACATCTGAGCTTCGTGACGAACAAGTATTGGATGCTCTGTGACAGCAACCAATGAGTTTCACAAGCAAAATGTTGACAGATTGATTTACGATGATCGTCTTATCACTCAGAGAGAAATATCATGTGCAATCAGCATTTCACAAGGACGTGTGGGTCACATTATTGCTTTGCTTGGCTATCGGAAGATCTGTGCATGATTGGTACCTCAGATGCTGACTCCTGAAATGAAAGCACATAGACTTGAAATTTTCAAGGAATTCCTCTCGCATTGTGAGAATGAAGATGATGCCTTTCTCCATTCAATTGTGGCAGGAGACGAAACGTGGGTACACCATTATGACTGGATACTGTGGTTGTGGAAACAGAGTGTCGACTTCTTCTGTGACGGCATCAGAAAACTTGTTCATTGTTGACAGAAATGTATCCAATTGGTTGGTGATTATACGGAAAAGTTAATGTTGGAAATTAAAGATCACATTCTAAGGATTATTTCTGCATTTGATTTGTTAAAATACTCCCATCCAAATCTAATTAACAAAGGTGAAGGCACTATTTTTCATACGAATCTTGTATATGGAAGATAATGAATCTGTGCCTTGAAAAATTTCAGGAAGCTCCACTGAGTATATTACAGCAAGAAACTTAAAAGTTGGGTCATAAACCATCAAGAGAGTACAGATAATCCCTTTTCTGTACAGATGGCCCCAATGTCGATACTGCTTGGAGCCCTTCTGGTAAATAAGTGGACTACAACGACATCAGTACAGTATAATCAGGATGCTTACTGGCTGTAGGAGTTCCGCAACTCCCCGGGAATGTACTACAATGGGGAAGGAAAGGTACATATGACCAGCATCACATGGAAAATTGTGACCTACATAAAGAGGCTGGAGGAAAAAGTTGACAGAGGCATTGAGAAAAATGGACCTGGACAGCATGGTATGCACTATGGAAGAACACTCAACAGATAATGTGGTAGAACGGCCAAAAGACAGACTATGAGAATCACAGGTACAATGGCAGAAAGACAGACGATGAGAATCACAGGCATTGATTTAGTAGCTGATACGTCACGATCACGGCCTAAGCAAATCGTGAACTACATGGGTCCTGCGAGCAAACTTTTATTGAGGACCTTAAATGAGCAAGATGTCACAAGTACATCAAAACCAGAATAAACCAAGTGGAAGATGAACAGAAGCAACTACTGCACTTAAGACAGGAATAACTGACATTAGTGAAACCAGCAATAATGAACTGTAACAACACGCAAGAGGATCGATACACACACACACCAATATCCTGCAAGCCAGTAATGAGAACATCAAAAAACATGTCTCCTAATTCCAGAACGAAACAGACCAGAGGATGCAGTGGATTACCTTAGAGACCGTATTCAACAAGCAGACAATGTAACTGATCATAATATTTCGAGTTAAGAAAAGAATACCAATTACTGTTGGCAACCATTGAGTGCACAGAAGGGGCTAAAAGCCCCACATATCATTAATCCCACACAGATAACAAATACCTACAAATACCATCTAATAATCAGGGACGACGTTGGCGACAAGAAGTTCCGTGGTTCCTCTGAATAGTAGAAACTCGTGTATTCTTAACTGACGCATACCTGGCATATGTAGATATCAGGTCTTTAATTTATAAGGGTATTACCACTTCCCGTAAGAGGCAGGCCATCTGCTAATAGGTGATGCAAAGCATCAACACACAGCCATATGAAAGGATCAGTTAGATTGCAAATACGTAGCACAAGACCAAGAAACTTGTGTCGATAGCAAGCACCATTTGGACCCCAGTAGGAACGAATGAATGGATTTTATGTACCCAGAGAGGTAAGATTAACTTTGTTATGCAGTAGTCATGAACCAGTATATGTAATAATGAAAGGAACAGGAAAACTGAAATTCCTGAGAAAGTGTATGGGATATGGTGGTCAGACAGTATTACATACACAGTGGACTATACAGACTGAATGAGTGCTCCAATGTTAATATGACCATGAAAAAGTTTCCATCTGGGACTAGAACACAAAAAGATAGCAAGGAAGATGAAGAATGGAAGTTCCCCACACCTGCAAACAAAAGCCACTTGCGTGACCTAAAAGGAGTCAGGCAGCATTGGCACGAATTGGAAAATAAGTTAGGATTACATAAGAGAATAGTAGAAACTGATAGCTACAGTTGGGAAACACATGTTGTCATCTATGCATCAGCAACGGCTGCCACCCTTATAGCCATAGATTGCTTCTTCGGTACATCAAACCCAGCATCCAATGCCAGAAGTGGAAAGGATGAGGCAAAGTTACAACCAGGTGCACGTGAATTCTGATCCAGCTCAGGAGAAAATCTCACATTAAGTGCACCCCTCCACCCCCCAGTGAAGTTTCCCCTCACCCAGTGTTTCACCATCACATACACAATATAACAAATGAAGGACAAAATAAAAGTTGGCTATCACATATTGTACATGTTTGTGCTTCAAGGATGTAAATTGTACTAATAAAAAATCTCTTGTATAAACATTTATACATAAAAAAGAGAGAGAGAAATATATGTATTGTATGTATGTATGTTCATGTTCTGAGAGAAAAGAGAAATCTATGTATTCATATATGTAACTTGCATTAACACCATAATAATAATAATAATAATAATAATAATAATGTCCAAGGTTTGACAGGATGTATACAGGGACAGGGAAAAAAAATTCCCGGATTTCCCAGTTGAAAATACACTTTCTCCCAGGTAAAACTTATCAGTCCTTTTTGAATGTTTATGGTTTTATACGCCGACGTAGAATTCCCCGGCACTTTAGAAAATAACCGGGGGGGGATTCCACCATACACCGCACGTTACTTTCCAAAGCATTGAAATCAAGATTGCGACGCACTTTTGTAAGCCAGTCTTAAAGATTAATAAGCTGCAAGAGACGCTAAGCTTCCACATATAATGTTGATCTTTTTTGCGCTTGTTACACTTTCAGATATATCACACAAATGTGCCAGTAAAACTTTTAATAACGACGTAAATTTCTGATCTTCTGAGCTCGAAATTCTTCTAGATGGTCGTCCTCAAAGAGTTTATTTTTAATTGAGAGTCAAACGCTCTGTGATTTAAGAAATTCATCGCACATTGTTCATCTTGTGTAAAAGTAAATCTACTTTTAAAGTAACGCTTTTCAAACGTTCGCAATATTTTCCCGTGACCTGTTAGAAACTGATTCGTTTCAGCAGTTGCCAGAGAGCGCAAGATAACAGGCGCCACTGCTCATGCGCAGCTACGATGACGCAGGAAGCTCATATGTTTGTACGTGTAAAACATTAAAAGATCTTGCACTATGTAACAAAAGAAACAAGACATCAGAGGATACTTCGAGAGTATCTGAAGTTCGTGAACCATACTAAAATGCATAATTCGGCTTAAAGTGCACATTCGTATGTCCAGATTCAGATGTAAATTTTCTTGAGTACCAGTACTGTCTGTTACGTCACGCTCATCAGAAGCAATTCGTTGTTAGGAAGCATTGCATAGTCTTCCTGAAGCCTTTGATAGACTTCGCTGTTGGCAGACGCTTGTATGAACACTATGTTTTGCTGTTGTATATGGCGCATTTCCTTTGCGACTTAAGTTTTATTTTCGTTTTTTTCCCCCCGGGTTTTTTCCAGGTCTCCCGGTTGTCCCGGGTCGTAGACACCCTGGTTTGAGGACAAATAAAAGTCATCTTGGTAGGAATTTTAAGAAGTGGAGCCTGGAAACCTAGATGGAGGTTTACAGTGCTTGACACTTTCGCAAGAGCAATATGAGGTCTTGAGAATTAAGAAACCACTGATTTCAAGGTGGCGGATTGCAAATTGCAGGTAAAAATGTAATGCACTCATGTACCATCTATAAGCAAACAGCCTCAACACAGTATAAAGAGGCCACCAGTTGACGAGTGGGACAAGTTCAACAGTTCCTGCCAGCAGACGAGCCTTCAGTGTCTGTCAGCCAACAGCAGAAAATTATGTGAGCAAAAGAATCTATTCAGTTAAGCTTGTACACTAAGGAGAGAGTGCATTCTTGTCTGTATGTACCTCTGGACTGTGGGTAGTTAGTCTATCATGGCTTACTTGTACCTACAACTATGTTACTTACAGTGTGACATGTAACGGAGCCTGAGGGTTAGAATTAAGCAATAAGATACTGGCTCCTTTTTGTGATTTGAGTTAAGGTGACAGACCAGACAGGCTATTTCTTCTAATAATATGAGGATCTAGTAAGCCTCATCTATGGTATATGCTCACTAAAATTATGATCCAGTGTCTGCGCACTTTGACATGTTCATGTAATCTTGGAAAAAAGCAATAAATTCAGACCAAGGTACCAACCCAGAAGTTGGTTTCTTCATTTCTGCCTTCCTAACCTAATACTTGAGTCTTTCTGTACTGTCTCCTACCATATAGGCCTTATAAATCTCAGCTAGATCCTGTCACCAACTTATTCCCTTACACAAAGCCGCTCATGTGCCAAAGAGTCACTAGATCTGAAAAATTCCAAATCGCTTTCTATTCGACTGAGGGATCCACATAAGTATGTTGCAATCCCAGTGGGTTTCGATAGTAAGATTACATCTAGAAACAGGACTATCAACATTTCAACTTTTGGTCTTTGGAGCAGCAACAGAATGTGGGACCTTAGTTTTGATTGTGCAAAAGCATGTTTTTGAAATCCCATCACATACTACATTTGTTCCTTTCGAAAAGCAGATTTCCCAGACCATTGCATCCAATCCTGGTACTGCTGATCCCCCCAAAAATCAACTTTGGAGCACACCACTTGTCACTCTGTATTGTACTGGTCTTGATTGTATTAATCACCTACTTTGACAAGACTATGACATCCTTAAATAATGTCCTGAAATGATACCCATTCTGTCACAAATTTTGGCCATCACAGCTAGAATAGCTTTTCATCACCCTCCCAGTCTCTGCAGTATTCTTGTTAGACATGTGCACTTTCTGCACCCATTTCCCTAATCTGTGGCTCCTACCCCTGTGAGCTTACCCACTGCAGGACTTAGCCTATGCACCCTCCCTCCACCACCTATACCAGCCCTGTAACTGGCAAAATATATACTACCAATGAGTGAGCCACCTATGAAACAATATGTCATCTACCAGCTATTATGCAAACACTATTTCGCCTTTTACAGTGGCATGACTACCACCAAGGTATCAGTTAGGATGATAGAATATACGCAGATGGTGTATAGTGGTAACACACAATATCCAGTTGCAGAGAACGCTCTACAACACGACAATAATGACCCCACTTCCCGTTTCACCACCTATGCCATCTGGATTCTACTTCCAGATGTAAGTTCCTCAGAATTTGCAGGTGGGAACTAGGGTTACAACATGACCTTGGTTCTCACTCACTTGGCCTTAATTCAAGTTAATTTCTTTGGGCTCAATATTTATTTTCAGTAACTATTCCTTTCTTTGCCCCTTTTACTTTTCTACACCTTTTATTTTCTGACCTGTCCATTTTTCCCTGCCTGACAGTGGTAAATGATAAGAGTGGAATTTGTGTCAATGAAAGATACAAATGACATTCTTCTGGTTGATCCCACATTTCTTGGCAGGACATCTTGTACCACCATTCGCCATACCAAAGTGGTATGCCACACTTCTCCTCATTGGTGTAACTGTCTGAATACAAAGACTTTTGAAGCAGAAATGATCTGCCCATAGACGACACAGTATCTGCTAGTCCTGCAGTGCCATCAAGCAAACAGTCAAAAGGCTCGATACAACGACACAGCCTATCATGAGCGTGTTTACAATGCAACACCCAAATCCGGCCAATTTGCCTTTTAATTTTAGGATATTTCTCAGATTCTTTTGTGAAGAGGTTCAACATAACCACTGTGAAGAATTATATCACTGCACCGGACTTCTCAAGCTCTGATGCTGTTAATAAAAGTGTATTATTCTATCTAAAAAAAATCACACTTATTTCATTTCCATCGATACAAGAGTTAAGTAAATGTCCATTAGTGTACTAGGATTTGCCGATAAACTCGTTTCAATATCTGGAACTGTTCATGAGATAAAAGAGGCTTTCAGCAACTTCCACGTTTATCATTAATAGCAGGAAACTCTTGTCTTTTTATCATGGTGAAAAAAGGTCTATTGAGTAGAAATAACAGTACTTGTAGAGATTTTTTATGTTTCTGCATGTAAACTGCAGTTGAATCAAAATTGATTGATTTGGTTAAATAAAATCGCAAAGTTATCAATCAACATATTTTTTTTAAAATTGCTTATAAAATGCAATTTATATTCTGTAAGGATATGAAAGACACAATGAACTAACACTGAACCATGAGCAGTTCTAATTATGTGTAAAACAAACTAACAAATACATAAACAAAGAGAAGTTGTCAGCTCCCAGTTTCTCTCCTACACATTACTTTATGTTTCTTGCCATATCAATGTTACCAATACTAACGGCAAGCCTACCATTTACTATGTCATTTATGTACTGTACTAAAACCACCCAACTGTATTTTTGGTAGAGTGCAACACTACCCACAATCTTTTATCACCATCCATACCTGTACACCATTTTCTGCTGCAGTTCAGACACAAGTATTTCACACTCAGTGAAAGCTGCAGGCACAAATGAAAGCAGCCACATCATATTATGTGTGTTGCAATTACTGTATGCCATTCTGAGTGGCTATCTCAAGTAACCAGTTGACTAGCTATCTATTACTATTGTCAAAGTGGGGCTAGCTATTGACTTGACCAACCATTTGCTGCAAATGTTGCATACCACAACTTCAGTCACCTCTCAGCGACGTAAATTATAACCTCAATTGTCACATGTTTACATTCTGACATGGTTACGCCTGTTTGACTCTTTCTGGAAATGCACCCATGACGATTATGCCATAGTCGAATTCTAGATTTGCAATACATTACAGATTCTGCAACTGTCCACCTTAACATACTCAGGAATAATTTCAACAGTATAATATTTGTTATAGTTTGCAGTGATTTTTGTTTAATGTAGCTAGATAATTTTCAAAGTACAAGTTCCGATGCACTTGGCAAGAATTTGTGTTTCCTCTGCAACCCACCATTTTAGGCATTGATCCGAGCCCTGTGCAGTAATGTTTCCACCAGGAGGTGCATGCAATTTCAATTATCAATAACAATTTTCATTATCTACCTGCTTTTGTGAAAATTTCACTGAAAACTGTAACAGATATTATGTGACTGAAACTCTGGTTTCCTAGAGGTTTTATAAGCCACAGATTTCATTTAAGGACCATAGCAGCTTCAATATCTCGGTAAATAAAGGCACAGATATTATTAATACAGCAAATAACATACCAATTTTCACGCCATCATTTATAAGAAACTTTTTTCAATACATGAAACTGTGTATAAAATATCTGGAGCATCCAAGTTACATGGATCACTACGTATGTCGTAGTATCAGATGAAACAAATTTCTACAATGCAAAATTTTGGTTGCGCTCTATGTTTACCAATCACATGTTTGGTCCAAAGATGAGCACGGCAAGCAATGGACAACACATTTCATACATTCTGATTAAGCAGACATGTAAATAAAATTATGACACAGCAATAAACACAAAAAGGAACAACTTCCTGTTAGACAAGCTAAATAGATGGATTAAAAAGTAGGGAACAGGATACTTTATAAGCACAGCGTACAGGCAAATAATTGTACACACACACACACACACACACACACACACACACACACACACACACACACCACACAATATTGATTACCTTTTGGAATTAAATTTTCCTCCTTTGGCTGCCAAGACACAATGGTACAGGAAATAAGCTGAAAAGGAGAATCAATCCTTATTCCTTACATAACATAGCCATAAGGAAAAGACTATACCTTCCACAACCCCATTCACTTTACTCAACTCCTTGTCTATATACCATTCTTTCAAGTGAATAGCAAAAGTGTAGATCACAAAGAACTGAAATTATCTGAAAATGTAGGAAAGCTAAAGAAGAACGTATGAAGGAAAGAGACAGATGTAAGGGAAACAGAGCAATAAAGTCATTGCACACAGAGTAATAAACAATCATGTTAGGAACACAGAACAAAGACCACAATGATGAGTCATGGAAAAGGTAATTACATACTGGAAGGCAGTAAACATGTAAAAAGACGAAAACAACACTTGAAGAAAATTTCTCTTTTCCCCCCACAAGAAGTTAGGCCAGTTGAAAATTAGGACAATGTACAAAGACAATAGGAGTATTCCAATATTTATTTCCAAATTTCAAAAACCTATGCATGCAGTCTGCAGAAACAAATTGCCCAGGTTTTAATGAAATGCCATTGGGTCTGTTACAGGCATCAGTCCAAAATAATTCTTATGCTTTCAAAGGAAGTACAAGCAAACATATGTGAACATTGACTGCACAATCAGTCCAGAATCACATGTTTAAAAAATATTCAAGTGAATACTTTGTCGAAGAATGGAAAAGAGAACAAAGTAGATTACAAGAGGAGCTGTGTGATTTTAGAATAAGTAGTGACAGTTGAGAAACAGTTTTAGTGACAGTTGAGAAACAGTTTTAGCACTGTGGTTAATAAAAATGCGGATATTTTGACAAAGGGGGGGAAAAGGATTTTGATAATATGGAATGAAATAAAATGTTTTCCATTCTTAGGCAATGTGACAAATTCCCAGTATACTGTCAGTTGGTACAGAAAGCAACACAATCAGAAAGAAATAATTAATTTGGTTGATAGTAGCAATTTGATTTGCCTACTGACAAAGCACATCACCAGGTCATCCCCTGGCATACAGTTGTCAACCTTGCTTCCCAAGTGTCAAATCATATACTGTATAATTAACAACTGTACTGTTAGCCCCAAAAGTCCAAGACTTGCTTTGTTGGTGCTCCACAATTTTCGCAATTTTGACTGATTAACTAAAAAGGCTGACTTCCAAATTTTCCTTTGTGCGAGACCACGTTTATCAGATGTGTGTGCCAATTCAAATTTCGAAATTCTAATATTTTACTGTTCACATCACTTTTGTATAATATTTCAGCAATTGTGTCAATATTCATGCATATTGTGATATATTGTGTATTTTAAAACTTTTCCAAGTGGCGTAAAAAATCCATACTATACCGTCTATTGCATGGCTTAACAACTGGCCGGTTTTGAGCGCGAGTACTCGCGTCTGCTCAGGCACATGCTCGCGAGCAGGTGCAAGGTCGTGGAGTAGGGAGGGAGGGGAGGGAGGGGAAATACGCGCGCACGTTTGAATGTGATCTCGCGTTCTTAGCAGATTTAACTAGCCATCCGAATGCTTTGAACATTTTACTACAAAGTAAAGATCTGCTAATTACTTATTTCATAGATCGAATACGAGCTTTTAAAATGAAATTGACACTTTGGGTGAGTCAGCTGGAAACAGGAAACCTAGCTCATTTTCCTAAATTATCATCCATGCAAGATGTTCACAAAGACTGTGAACGTTATTCACATAGTTTAGTTTATCAGCGCTTTCAAGATCTGACAGCACTAGACAGTGATTTTGATCTGTTCTCTCCATATTCAGCAAATATTTAAGAGATTCGTCCTGAGCTGCAGCAAGAAATTGTTGACCTGCAGCGTGACAGAGAATACAGAGACAAATTTCAGAACAAGAAAAACATTTTGGAATTCTACAGACACTTCCCTCACGATAGATTTCCTCGTTTGCACAAACTGGCGGCTACAATAATATCAATGTTCGGTTCCACGTATGTTTGTGAACAACTGTTCTCTGCAATGAAATGTAACAAGACGCGCCTGAGAAACGCATTGTCTGATCGAAATTTAAACTGCACGTTGCGCCTAAAATGCACAAGAACAATTACTCCGAACATAGACGCAATTGTAAAGAGCAAAAAGTACAAGATAACCGAGAATCCCACACTTCAGTGACACCTTTTATTGTGTAACAGTTCACAAATTAATGCGAATGTAGAGGCATACACTAAGCTAATAAAATTATGTGGCATGTGTACATTATCCTTTATTTGTTTCATTTGTCGCAGTAATAATTCGCGAGTGATATCCCTGCAGGTGGCCGCGGATTTACATTGACTGGCGGCAGCTGTTGTGTGCCCCACGTGGCTCTCCCCACTCTCCGCTCTGGTCCGGTAGTGGGGGTAGCGTGCTCGCGCTGCTCTGTGCTCGCGCCTTGCTGCTCACAGCTTGCTCCGCGAGCACGTATGTTGTGAAGCCCTGGTCTATTGTAAACTTAAGTTCGGTTTTTAGAAACTTTTGGCAACACAATCCTCATTCAAAAACAAATGTTGCCTAAAAATATGTATGTTTTCGAGAATTTTCAGATGCATGCAAACGTTTATTTTTGAGAATTTTCACAAGTTATGGGTGTTCCACTTGATAGCTTGATAGCTTACTTGATAGTAAATCAGTGTTTGTGATCTATAGCTGCTGTCCAAAGAATCATTCAGCCTATATTTCAATATATGTCAACATCAATAAATGTAGATTTTTGACAATTTTTTGAAGTTACGAGTGTTGTGCACAATCTATTTTGTAGTAAATTGGAATTTGTAATTCTACTCATACAAATACCTAGTACTGTTCCCATAGCGACCTTGAGGACAAGAATAGGTTAATTGCAGTGTGCACAGAGGCTAAGAGTCATTCTTCCCGTATTCCACGTGTATGTAAAAGGGAAAAAGTCCTACAAGCTGGTGCAGTGGAAAGTACCCCCTGCTATGCACATCACAGTGGTTTTCAGAATATGGCTGTAGAGCTAGATACTTGATAAGCAAGGTTGACAATTGTGCACAAAGGGGGTGGCCTAATGATGGTACTAGGTACCATAATCGTTAGCCAGTAGGCAAATAAAACTGCAGCTATAGACCAAAGTAAATAATTTTTTTCGGGCAGTTTGACAGCACATACACATACAGGGATAAAAGGGCAATCTATTCTCTTTATGTGTAGCAGACTGGAATAGTCAGCACTAACAGAGTGATGCAAGAGCCCAAGAAACAATAAAATTGTAGGGTGGGTTTCTCATTGTCACCACTGATATTTAATTTGTCTATCAAAGAGATACATAACTAATGAGGAGGTATTGAATAGAATTGGGGAGAAGAGGAGTTTGTGGCACAACTTGACGAGAAGAAGGGATCGGTTAGTAGACATGTTCTGAGGCATCAAGGGATCACAAATTTAGCATTGGAGGGCAGCGTGGAGGGTAAAAATCGTAGAGGGATACCAAGAGATGAATACACTAAGCAGATTCAGAACGATGTAGGTTGCAGTAGGTACTGGGAGATGAAGAAACTTGCACAGGATAGGGTAGCATGGAGAGCTGCATCAAACCAGTCTCAGGACTGAAGACCAC
The DNA here is from genome assembly GCF_023898315.1 of Schistocerca nitens. Classification (NCBI taxonomy): domain Eukaryota; kingdom Metazoa; phylum Arthropoda; class Insecta; order Orthoptera; family Acrididae; genus Schistocerca; species Schistocerca nitens. Next base: position 366,508,402 of record NC_064621.1, read on the forward strand.
AACAACAAACAACAACATCAAAGAGATAATGAGTTACGTAAGAGTCTATCTTGAAATAAGAGCTGTTTATAGGAGACAGAAAAACAGAATGATATGGTTCACTGACTACATATTTAACCATTTAACAAAAAGTAAAGCAAGGTAATGGCGAGCACAAGTGGACATGCTGCATGGCTAAAAGTCTGACAAGTACTCTTGAAGAGGAACAAGTTTTCCTATCTAGGAAGGAGAATAGATAAAGAAGACGTAAGAAAAAGTAGCGAGAATTTTTCACATAAAGGGGGGGGGGGGAAGTTAAATATAAATCTTGAGACCAGAAAAATAATCATGAAGAGCTATGTTTGGACCACAGCTCTGTATGGCCACAACACGTGATTAGTGAGGACGACAGAAAAAAATTGATTGGAAATAAGGGACTACAACAGACTGCTGAATATCTGATGCACTGATATAGTTAGAAATGAAGAAGTCCAATAACGGGCCAATGAGGAAAAAATGTAATGAAGAATATAATGAAATAAAGAGACAGAATGGCTGGGCACATGTTTAGCCACAAGCCATTCCTGGACACTGCAGTCTAAGAGATGTTGGAAGGAAACAGTCACAGGGGCAGGCCTAGATATGAGTATGTGAGGCAGATTGTTGTTGATGCTGGATACAGTTATTATGCTGAAATGAAAAGAATAGCTAGCAAATTACAGGGAAGGTGATCTGCCTCAAACATACATCAGAATTTATGACCAAAAGAGCATATCATTCTTGTCATCTGATGGCAGGCTGATAAATCAGCTCATTTGACCAACTTTAATTATTTTTAAATTATTTTCTTCTCGTCTGATACTTCCACAATCTTTTAGTTTTATCATCATCTGCAAAATTTCACAGTTCATTACAAATTATGTTGTTACGAATACTAACCTGCTGAACTGTCCTCTACTGCTACAGCTGTATCAATGGAATCCTTATTGTTGTTATTATTTGAACTACTGTTAAGTAGCAAGCTAGGATCAAGGCTACGTGTCATCAGGTTTCCTGACATAGACACCGTCATCCCTGAATTTACTTCAGGTTTTGTCATCTGACAACTGACAACCATACGATCTGGAGAATGGTGTCGTTCAGTTACAGGCAGACGAGATGTATCTACGCAAAAGGAAAAACGGAAGGACAAATCAATATATTGTCAGTGTTGTTTTTATATAATAAAATGCCTTGAAACTTTTATGATGAACACAAAATTTAATTTTTGGTCACAATTAGTGTTTACATAACTTTGTAAGAACAGAAAATATAGGAGAACTTACTGCTGCGTAACGCAGTGGTGCGTTGTGGGAAAATACGTCTCCTTGCAGCAGGAGATGGAGCAGGTGAAGACTGGCTCCGATGAAAGCTGGATGCATTTCTCCTCAATCCACTACCTAAACAATGATCACAGTACAAATATACCAGCAAAAATTTTATTAAGATTTACACTAAAAAGCTAAAATATAATGATCAACTGCTTAATAGCATGGAGGTCCATCTTTAGAATGCAATTGAGCAACAATACTGTGTGGTATGGATTGGGAGGTTGAAATGCGTCAGCCTGTAGCCAGCCTCATGTTTCATTCTCAATTCAACACACTTAAGCCACCGATACAATAGGTCTAATTAATCAACAAATTCCAACATATATGCAAACAAAGGTGTGATCCTTGAGACTGGGCATGGATTGCAGAGGATTTCCTTTAATTTCTCTTAACTGTGAAGTGCATGCTTAATTCATTCTGGTAGTTAGTGGTAGTGGAAACATGATCATCACAGTTTCAGTTCTCCTAGGCCTGCCTCCAGCAAATGAGACAGCTGGCTGCTTGTATGTTAGGGGGTTGTGCGTCCTGCGAGTGCCTCCCACTGTCACAGTCACTGCGGCAGAGGGTGGTGTGCATCCTCAACAAATCGGCCACGCTTGGGAGAGAATGCATTTACATGCTGCATTCAGTGAACTCGCACTGTCCTTGACAATTGGCGAATATGAATACAGAGGTTTCTCAAAACAAATCACCCACGCAAATGGCATGTCCGGTGTGATAACATGCAATATTGTGCAGTAACCATGGGGTGGCTCTAAGGGTGAGTCTTTTGTCTAGTGCCAATAGGCAGGCCTTGAGCATAAATGCTGAGAAGAGAAAGACACAGAAAGTTTTTGCGAGATGCCTTCTGATAGGTTGGAACTCCGAATCTTTGGGGACAGCGCTGTGCCACAGGGCAGCACCTGCAAGTTGCTAGAAAGAGAAGTTTGGATAAGTTGGTGTTTGGAATCCTCCAAAACAATCAATGCCAAACCTTCCAGAACAAAACCATTAGGAGGATTCAGATTGGCAAAATAAAATATGCGGGCTCAGTTTAGCCAAAATGGGAGTTCTGGTGGACTCACATCAAGAAGGAGCAGGTGAATAAATCAGAGGACTTCCTTTGCTGGGAGATACATAAAGTGTTTCATCAGGAGTCATAGTGTACACTTCCTTGCTGGGAGACATAATAAATGGACTTTGTCACTGAGAGGCGCAGAGAACGGTTGTCTACACTGTGAGAGGAGAAGGCAATTCATGAGCTGACAGACAGTGCCACACTAGTGTCTGACCCTGCCTTCAACCTCACTGCGCCTTGCCTTCTGCAAATGATGTAAGTGTCATACCTACAGTGTCCGAAATTTGTGTGGGATGATAGGCGTTTTGGCTCACACTGATCAGTCAGTCACTGTGTGGTAATGTTTCACACATGATCTTACTCTTTGGGGGTCCTACTGCTCTTTACTCACTAACCTTCTGGTACAATCACCACCAACCCTCCAATTTCGCGATTAACGATTTCTTGTCCATTCAGTCAACTTTACTACCATAGCCCTTTCACTCTGAAGATCCACAGTTATCACAAGCTCATATGTATATATGCACTCATTCTCCCACAAATGAATATTTGATCATTGTTCTGAGCAATCAGAGATCATAACAATAAATGTCCACAATTTGTAACCCTGTTTCATTACAGTACCTAACAGTACCCATAACTACTCAGTAATTCTTAATGTTCAGTCAGGGTGCACAACTATGGTTCACATGTCAGGACCAATCCATTCCTTCTGTTTTTGTGTGCACCATTCCTGTATAGTCAGTTGGACAGTAGTGAGAGACCTGCACCTTGAGAGGGATACTCAGTCATGTAAGTGGCAAAACAGATTGACTCAAACCTTACCCCAGTGGCACCTTGCACTGTTTCTAGAGGTATGTGGCACTTGATGTCTATGCACAGGAGACACAATTCCCAAAAGATTATATGCCAGGGGTTTGTGGATGCAGAGTTGTCAACTGACGGCAACCCAGATATGTTCCTTGGGTTTAGATACTATATTCCTCAAACCACTATACCATGATTATGGCCTTGTGGGACAGTAGTTGTACTACTGGAAGATGCTATTACAGTCAGAGAAGGCATCAAGCCTGAATGGATGCATGTGATCGGAATGTTCATAAGGTCCACAGCTGTCACGGTGCCTATTATAGGTGTCGCAGGTGTCCATGGGAGGATGCATGTTTCAAGCAGCCATTTGTGTGGAAGACAGTATTTATGGACATAACTATCAACCCGTTATAACAACAAATGTAATTCATCCAGCCAGATGAAAGGTTTCCATTGATACATAGTCCAATTTCGATGATCCCTTGCCTGTTGCGGTCATACTTGGCAATGTCATTGGGTCACTATGGGTACACTTAAGGGACACCTGCTGCTAACCCCATGTTTAGCAGTAAGTGCTGAATGGAGTGCTCCAAAACCCTTGTGCCTGCATCAGCATTGTAGTCTGTCATCAGATCTGCCACAGGTTGCCATCTATCCTGCTTTACAGAGTGGGTAAACCATTGACCTCAACATTCTGTGATGAGGTGTGGAAATCCGGTACCTCAGAATTTTGTGATGTGGTGTGGAAATCCGGTAATTGTATTCTGCACATTGTCCTTCAAACATTTACCACAGATGCCCACAACAGATGCATGTTAACAACAACTAGCTTCGCCATTTCCAATATGTTCACTCCAGGTGCTGCGACATGAGAATCTGCCCTTTTTCAAGGTCATTATCCAACAGATTTCTCAATTTTCGGCCCATATCATAATTAGAACAATTCCCCATTCATCCCTGGTTCACTTACATACTTTCCTTACCACATTACATGCCTGAAATGGCACCAAGCTCATAGTGGGCGGTGGCAATAATACCTGGCCCATCAGTGTAAGTATATTCATTTCAGTAACACTGATGCAGCATTTTCATCAATTATTTTCTACCACAAAAGCTGTCTCATATGCAGTATATGACCAGTTGGCAAATACCTAGGAAAACTAATTTTTATCTTTGTCTTTCAGAGAACTACATTGAACATACCTGCCATAAGCTCAGAACTATCACTCCCAATCCAAAGGAGGGGGTAATGATGGGAACATAAAATCAATATACCTTGGGGATGGAAATCAGCCTGGGTACAATGAGGCCAAAGAAAATGATTAAGCAAATAATTGTTTCAAAAACGTTTCTTCTCATACACTGTCACATTATCAGAGATTAACTAAACAGCAATTTAGTGATAAAGGATTGGAACAGTATAAATATCATGTCTTGCTTGTACACACAAACATTCACTGTAATGGACTCAACTCTGACAGGGAAATGTGAGTAAACCAAAACTAGCCTTTCTAGGGGGGAGGTGGTGGGGAACAATTATTCACATGAAGGGATTTATGAACTTCGAGGAAATCCTCTAAAATATGGTGTAGAGCTTTTAACAACAGCCCAAATCTAAACCAATGATCACAAAAAGAGTACAAGTATCTAGAAATCAATTATAATAAGAACTGCAAATTACTATAGAAATATAGGCTCATTATTTTAATACACTAGCAAAGTCTGCAGTACATGTGTTTGGTAATTCCTTATAAGGGTATTAACTTACAAGAAGTTCCCTCTAATACTTTAAACAAAATATTTAGCTTAATATAGATAATAATAAATATTATTATTATATTATTATTATTATTATTATTATTATTTTACTTAGAGAGAATATTCTTGCTGATGTCAAAGAGCAAGTACTGGTTTTACTATGAACACGTGACTCTAATTTCTCGTTAGTCATAATTTTTCCAAACTAATGCCTATATAAAGTTATTTAACAACAGGTTAATATGCTGCTTCATAAAAAGTGCCCTTGAACTTGGGTGAAAAGTGAAAGCGCGCGCACGTGCACATTTCTGGCTGTCCTGTTGGTGGCACTATTCAGTTTCTCCACGTTTTTAAGATTGTGTCAGTAATCGATACACTGTGCTGAAAGCAGGAATCAACAATTAAAATGGACTCATATATTCTAGGTTGTTTGTGTTATAGAACAATGGAAGTGATAATGGTTTTTAAAATTTATTTGTCGTCTACTATATAAAGTACTGTTTTAAATACAGATCAAATGTTACTTTTAAATTCATTTGCTTCAGAAAACAATGAAAAAATGTGTTTTTAAGAAGAAAAAGGTTACATTTCTAGAGATGTGTTAATTGAACACTCTGCAATATAGTATAACAATGTGGATAACACAGTCAATTGCAATGCACAAAATATTACCATCATTAGTTGGTTAACATTACTGCCATTAGCGAGGCACTGTATTCCACTCTGCCAGAAGAAATAAACCACCAGTCATCAAAACACTTTCAAAATAATACATAATATTAATCTGTGAAACTACTTTTAGCATTAACGATCTTCCCTCATAACTAGCCAATGATAACGAAGAAGCACCACATATAAACTAACATAAGACTAAAATAATCATTGATAATTCTATAGGCATCTTTTTCTTATAAGCTGGATAACAGTCATTTGTTACTGCCTCTAAATACAAATTTTCTCTCTCCCAGTGACAATTTCATGTTCTCAGGTGTAATTTTTCTTGCTAAGGTAACATATAAAAATAACTCATGGATAAAATATGACATTATGAACTGAAACTACGACCAATGCAAAAATTTCTGATACAGGAGATGCTTACCATTAGTCAGCTGACTTCGCAGTTGCTGCTGATGCTGGTGGGCTTTGCTCAAGATTAAGCGCAGTTTACGGTCTTCTTCAGATTCTAGGTTATCTCCCGTAAGTGGGCATACAGATGCTAGGTACTGTGTAAGAGCTTCATGATCCCCAACATGAAACTGCCTTCCTCGCCCTTGGGAGTATAGCCATTCTGCTTTTAAACTGGCACAAAAATGATTATGTATAGTATCAATAATGCTTGTTACAAAACTTATAATGTGCTGAAATTGATCATTACTCTTCTTACGAATACTAAATGGACTGCAGCGTTGTTAGTTCCCAGCTACCACCTGTGATCGAACAGCAGAGCAGCAAGTTGCATAATTATTTTTTTGTAGTTTGATTCTTAATTTCCTTGTGTGCTTTTGTATTTAAGAAGTGTAATCTCGTGTTTTAATAACTCTTAAGTGTAGATTCATGCAGTCTGTGGCACAATTGTCATTTCTTTTGAACGGCCAGCTACACAGCTCAGTAAAATGCCTCCATTGGTGACACATCAGGAGTGTACCAAGTGACTTAATTAGCTTTCTCTGTGTGCTTCTATGGTTTACTACTTATGTCAGACCTGCTAAGATGGATAGGAAGTGAGTGTGTTGTAAGTGGGCACAGGAGAAGCTCGCCGCAGTTCACCAACAGCTGAAGACTCTTCTGGCCAATGTCAGCCATCTTCAGGTTGCTGAATTCGAGTGTCGTGGTGGCGGAGAGTATGACGCATCACATGGAATACCTCAGATGTCCCTTGTTTTTCTCAAAGACTCTGCTGCCCAGGCACCTTGCAGTGTATCTGCCAAGGGGATACGCCTTCACCACAGAGTGAGTGGAAGGTGGTAAAGCTTTCATGTTGCTTGAAGTGAAGAGTCAATGCGAAGGCTGGCCATCCGGCACTTCATGTTCACCCTGTGAGTGAGCAGGTGGCTGCTCACTCAGCAGGGTGCAAGCAGGCACAAAAGAGGAAAGATTTGTGAAGATGTGGATGAGACTCTGATTGTGGCTATCGAGCATCAGGATGCAGTCGTCTGCAAGTTGTGGCTCAAGTCAGCACAAATTACATTTATCACTTGGCTTCTGAGGCCATCCTCAGTTCGTATGGGTAAGTGGTGGAAGTGGTGATGACTGCTGGCCTTGCACACAGGGTAGAAGCTGAGCTCTCAATTTGCAGCACCACTCCCAAAACTGATGGGGATCCTTTGATTTGAAACCGAGTGGAGGGTCCCAGCTAAAGGCTGCAAAAATTCAGCAATAGGGCTGGCTGCCAATTTCTGGACCTGCTTTATGGGATGGAGAATTGTCATTGACAGGTCGGAGGTGCACCAAACAAAGGAAGCAGAAGCTTGGATATCACAGTATTTGTGGAATGTTCACATTATTATTATTATTATTTTGAGGCTAGATGGTAGTTTGAAGCCCTCTGACAAATGCTTGCCAGTGGATACACATAGAGCACTCAAAGTAAGGACACTAGTGATCCAAATTTTAACAGTAAATTGCCAAAGTATTTGTAATAATGTTCCTGAATTTATTGGCCTTCAGAAAAGATGTCGTGCTCAATTTTTCTCCTAACTGCTGACTGAAACTCAAAGTAGAAAGCTCTGAAACACTTAGCAAGGCATGAAACATATACCAAAAGGACAAATTATAGGATGAGGACAACTGGCAGATTTCATATTCCTAGACTCCTGAAAGCACTTTACACAGTGCCCCACTGCTGACAGTCAATGTAGGTACACGCATACAGACTAGGTTCCCAGACATGCGAGTGGCTCAAAGGCTTCGTAAGTTATAGAACCCAGTACATTGTCCTCGAGAGTGAGTGTTCATCAGAGACAAGTGTATCCGGAGTGCCCCAGAGAAGTATGACAGATCTGTCCTTATTCTCTGTATACATAAATGATCTGATGAAAAGGGTGAGCAGCCGTTTGCTGATGATGCTATGAAGGTGTTGATGCTGAGTGACTAGTAAGGTAACTGACGACTTGGGACAAAATTTCTAGTTGGCGTGATGAATGGAACCTCGTTCTAAATGTAAGTTAATGCAGATGAGTAGGAAAAACAATCCCGTAATGTTTGAATACTGCATTAGGAGTGTGCTGCTCGACACAGTCATGTGGATTACATATATAGGCATAATGCAGCAAAGCGATTAGAACTGGAACAAGCACGTAAAAACAGTAGTAGGGAAGCTGAATGGCTGACCTTTGTTTATTGGGTGAACTTCAGGAAAGTGTTTCATCTGTAAAGTGCTCTGTGTAGAAAACTTGTGCAACCCATTCTTGAGTACTATTGAAGTGTCTAGAAGCCCCATTATGTTGAATTATCGGAAGATATCAAAGCAATTTAGAAGCTTGCTGCTAGATTTCTTACTGGTTGGATTTATCAGTGTGCAAGTCTCCCAGTTTCTACACTGGAAGCACTTTTTTGTCACCAACGCTACCAGGTTGGATTTATCAGTGTGCAAGTCTCCCAGTTTCTACACTGGAAGCACTTTTTTGTCACCAACGCTACCAATCACACTCCATCTAAAACTAGTATTAAGGTACTGAAACCTACCTGACCCAGTTCACTTTTCCAATCAACCTTGACCCACTCCCACTGCCCCAAATCACTCCTTGTTAACATCCCAGAAATCACTAATCTCAAATCTTGCCTCACCGTCACTCCTCAAATCCTTCAATATGGAAACAAACTATGCATCTGAAGAAAGAACTGCACTCCACCACCTAAAAATGGATTCAGACTTCATAATCCTACCCACCAACGAAAGTTCCAGAACTGTGTTTGTGAACAGCATGGGTTTACCTCATGGAGGGTCTCCAACAGCTGCTAGATACATTCACCTATTTGTACAAACCCTGCCACAGTGATCCCTTTCCAGAAATTCAGCAGGGTCTCCAGTCTCTCTTCAAATCATTAGGTCAATCCCAGAACCTCTACACTGAGTCTCTCCCCCCCCCCCCCTCTCCCCTCAGCCCCACCACTCCTACCACCTATATGCTTCCTGAAGTCCATAAACCCAGCCACTCACAACACCACATTGTGGCCAGTTATTCTGCTCTAATGGACTATCACAATAAGCGTATTGCTCATGACATATACTACTACATAAAAGACACCAATCATTTCCTCCACTGTGTGTGTGTGTGTGTGTGTGTGTGTGTGTGTGTGTGTGTGTGTGTGTTTTCTGGAGGAGGACTTTTTGGGCCCAAAAACTAAAAGCAGTGTTTTCACTGTGTCTGTAACTTGATGCCTTCTCTATGTGATGTGTCACAATCTATTCTTTTCATACTGTTATTCCATCCTAGATTTTCTATTATTACATTACTTGTACAAATATGACTGATGCATGAATAGAACCATTAACTCACTGAATTTGCATTTTCCACTCTACAAATGTTCTACGAGTGCTCCTCTGGTCACATGAGACAAGTTTGTTCCATAACTTATGCAGACACATCTTGTTACTGGTGCTCATAGCGGCATCAATTAGATTCTCTGAGATGTTTCAGTGTTCTTGGCAGTTGGGATACATAAACATGGTCCCGAATGTACCCCCAACGAAAAAAGTCATAATTCAACCTGAGGTGCGAAGGGAATTGATCACATCATCTTCGCCACTATGTCCAATCCAACAATGCGGAAGTTTTCTTTTAGGCAGACACAAATGTCAATGTTCCAATGAACCAATTGGGAGGGGGGTCCCTCATCTTGTTGGAAGATGAAATTCTTGGAATCAGCAGGCAGTTGTGGAAACAACCACAACTGCAACTGCAACGAATCAGAGCAAGAGGTACCAAACACAGTCTTCTCACAGAACAAAAAGAGCTGTACTTTCTTCTTGCTTGGTCACCTTTTTGTGAAGGCTCTACACTCTTTAAAGCCAACTGATAGGCACGAGTTTACAGTTCTACTCATGCACCAATCGTTTTTACATGTAATACTTTGGAAAATACACTGTCCATCAACTACAAGTTCTATAAATCACTGAAAGTATGATAACAATCACTGAACCTTACGATTCCCAAAAATCTGTTCGGCTGCCACAGTCACACATGTAATAAATCACAAGTGATCTATACATCAAACTGGATGTAATTCTAAATCATCATCCAAAAATTAAGGGGTAACATGTTTTGTCAATCCTATAAAAATGGGGGGGATGCGCATGAGAAGGATGAGGGGTGCATGGCGAATGGGTAAAAATGCATAGGGGAGTAGGGGGTGGGAGCATGGTATTTTCTTATATGAAAAGAGGCATCAAAATAAAACCAACAAATATATCTGTTATATGTGTAACAGATGTAAGGATGTAAAGGCTTATCTCACTAGGGGTAAGATAGATAGATACTGCCTACAGGAAAATTAAAGAGACCTTTGGAGAAAGGAGAACCACTTCCATGAATATGAAGAGCTTTGATGGAAACCCAGTTCTAAGCAAAGAAGGGAAAGCAGAAAGGTGGAAGGAGTATATAGAGGGTCTATACAGGGGCGATGTACTTGAGGGCAATATTATGGAAATGGAAGAGGACGTAGATGAAGGTGAAATCGAAGATATGATACTGCATGAAGAATTTGACAGAGCACTTAAAGACGTAAGTCGAAACAAGGCCCCAGGAGTAGACAACATTCCATTGGAACTAATGATAGGCTTTGGTGAGCCAGCCACATCAAAACTCTGGTGAGCAAGATGTATGAGACAGGCGAAATACCCTCAGACTTCAAGAAGAATATAATAATTCCAATCCCAAAGAAAGCAGGTGTTGACAGATGTGAAAATTACCGAACTATCAGTTTAATAAGTCACAGCTGCAAAATACTAACACAAATTCTTTACAGATGAATGGAAAAACTGGTAGAAGCGGACCTCCGGGAAGATCAGTTTGGATTCCGTAGAAATGTTGGAACACGTGAGGCAATACTGACCCTACGACTTTTCTTAGAAGAAAGATTAAGGAAAGGCAAACCTACGTTTCTAGCATTTGTGGACTTAGAGAAAGCTTTTGACAATGTTGACTGGAATACTCTCTTTCAAATTCTGAAGGTGGCAGGGGTAAAACACAGGGAGGAAAGGCTATTTACAATTTGTACAGAAACCAGATGGCAGTTACAAGAGTCGAGGGGTATGAAAGGGAAGCAGTGGTTGGGAAGGGAGTGAGACAGGGTTGTAGCCTATCCCCAATGTTATTCAATCTGTATATTGAGCAAGCAATAAAGCAAACAAAAGAAAAGTTCGGAGTAGGTATTAAAATCCATGGAGAAGAAATAAAAACTTTTGAGGTTCACCGATGACATTGTAATTCTGTCAGAGACAGCAAAGGACTTGGAAGAGCAGCTGAACGGAATGGACAGTGTCTTGAAAGGAGGATACAAGATGAACTTCAACAAAAGCAAGACAAGGATAATGGAATGTAGTTGAATTAAGTCAGGTGATGCTGAGGGAATCAGATTAGGAAATGAGACACTTAAAGTAGTAAAGGAGTTTTGCTATTTGGGGAGCAAAATAACTGATGATGGTCAAAGTAGAGAGGATATAAAATGTAGACTGACAATGGCAAGGAAAGCGTTTCTGAAGAAGAAAAATTTGTTAACATCGAGTATAGATTTAAATGTCAGGAAGTCGTTTCTGAAAGTATTTGTACGGAGTGTAGCCATGTATGGAAGTGAAACATGGACGATAAATAGTTTTAGACAAGAAGAGAATACAAGCTTTCGAAATGTGGTGCTACAGAAGAATGCTGAAGATTAGATGGGTAGATCATATAACCAATGAGGAGGTATTGAACAGAATTGGGGAGAAGAGGAGTTTGTGGCACAACTTGACTAGAAGAAGGGATCGGTTGGTAGGACATGTTCCGAGACATTGAGGGATCACCAATTTAGTATTGGAGGGCAGTGTGGAGGGTAAAAATTGTAGAGGGAGACCAAGAGATGAATACACTAAGCAGATTCAGAAGGATGTAGGCTGTGGAAGGTACTGGGAGATGAAGAAGCTTGCACAGGATAGAGTAGCATGGAGAGCTTCATCAAACCAGTCTCAGGACTGAAGACCAGAACAACAATGTGTAACATTATTTTCAGACTCACTGAAAAAGACAATTTTGGTAGTATCCAAATGGAACAGTTTAACTTAAAATGAAATTGATGCACCAGCAAACATAAAGCAAATAAAACAAAACACTTTTTTAATATATTTTTCCCATGTGGAATGTTTCTTTCTATTGTATTCAAAACACTTTTTTATCTATACATAAATGTTTACAACTCATGTTGGGAGTATTAAAATTACAATGTAACACAACAATTTTATTCTTACCTTTCAATGGCATCCACTACAAAGCCATCAATAATTTTTAAGCTCATGCACCAGTTTATGACAAATGGACGGTAATCAAACCCACTTGGCTCCTGTTAAGGAAAACTTTTCAATATAAATTAAAATGTTGACAACTTTGCAACACTCCCATAAAGAACTCTTTAAATCTTCAACGTTTTGTGGTTCTGTCCTCCTCAGTTGCGCGTAATACTACGGTATATTGATAATTTTCACTTATGGACCGTCTGACAGCAACTGAATAAAACACAATTTTAGTGCCATACGCGTTTCGCCTTTATTTTCTGCAAGGCATCATCAGTGGCCTGGAATATGTACATATGTTAGCTATTTTATTTACATTTTTGTTACTGTGCCTATAGGTTATAAACAGTTTTGTGTGGTTGGTATTTCCTATTAAGTTGTAATGTTTTGAAGTGTACTTACAGGTTGCGTAGACAGTTTCTTACATATTACGTTCCTGTTGCATTTTTGGTGTTGTTCTTCTTCCTATGAACGCCAATTTGCTGTTTTTTCCGCATTCCACAGCACTATGCACTGAGCGCTTGTTTTAATGCAATGTTTTGGTTTCTGTTGCCGACTGTCAAATGTTTTTGCCAAAGATCGAATATTACTGCCAAACTTATGAGTGTAACTGTTGAAGTATCTGTGGTCTGTTCGTGTATGCATTTGTGTGTGCGTGCGTGTGTGTGTGTGTGTTTTTTGGTGTCGTATTAATTTAATTTAATTTTATTGTATTTATTTATTTATTTTTGTTTTTGTCCTATGTATGTGTGTGTGCGTGTTTTGGTGTAATATATATTTTTTTGTGCTGTGTGTGTGTCTTGTCTGTATTTTTAAATGGCTGATAAAACAGTTGTTTCATTATTACTAACGATAATTACAGAGTGATGTACAGTGTTCAGTAGACATACCAGGTCTCCAATTACTGTGAACAGTGCGAGTTCATACACTCGTATACCAAAATCTGACATTCCTGAAGATCATGACAGCTTCTATTTACCTCTTGATTGTATCTTTATTTACCAGCGTAGAGATATTTTTCATAATCAACACAAAAATGATGTCAAATTAAGTAAGCTATAATCTAATTAAAATTACTTTTTAGATGACATTAGCTATATTCCAGTGCAGTACTGTCAGCATAGATTGATCATCACTGCCCACTGCATCCTGTGGTAGTTGAACAGGTCACAGGCTAGGCCTTAATACCAGTTTACAATTGTACACAGCATTATTTGAACATAGCAAATAAGAGAAACTTTGTTGCAACACACTGACAGTGAGGGAAAATTTGTGTGTGGTGTTGACAGTTCTGATTGGAGCAACTTGGTTCCAAGAACTGAAGAGTCAACAAACAACTACATTTAAGCAGACTAGTAAAACACTTTTAAAAGGAAGAAAACGTCTGAGTGAGTGAGCCACAACTACTTTCTGAATGTTTTATTTTACTGCCATAACTGGTTTCAGTCGAGCGTGTCCATCTTCAGATGACTAACATTTTTCATTACATAGATGTTTCAGTTGTTATCATCTGTTCCACAATATATTCCAGTAGATAGTGGTTCATTTTGTAGTGCTCCGTGTGGATGTAAATGTCCTTGAATTGCACCACAGTACACATACTGTAAAAAAGTTACTGTTGCACACTCCATAATAATGTTAAAATGCGTGTTGAGCATTGCACAAGTGTTACACACTTGATGCTTTTCTTTACAACTGTAAAGTATGTCACCTACAATGAAGTGTCAAAGTGACACACAGGTAGATATCAATGATATGGTATTAATATTAATATACTCTTAAGCCACCAATCAGGCAGGTTGTGGAAGTGAGTGGAGAGGTGTTTGCATGAGGAGGATCGAAATCCTGAATAGGGATGACATGGTTCCTCATTTCTGAATGATACAGACCCTATTGTTTGATCATGTGCACCTATACGATTGTTTGCAGCATGATTCAAGCAACCTGCACTATCTGCATCTTAAATGTGTAAGGCAGATTTGAGGAATGCTCCATGGATGTGAGGCTCCTTTTATTGCCCACGAGGTCATTGACCCCAAATGTACTGAGGACCTCTGGGATGCCAGTATGCTTCAGCTCTGAGCGTCAATGAGTCACAGTTGAGCAGTCATTAGTAAGGATGATAGCCTAACACTGTGTCTCATGGAGTCCATGCCATGAAACACCTCCAGTTGAAGGGAAAGTATTGCCACAGGAAAATCATTGGTAAGGTATTCAAGATGAGTAATTAACATATGAAGAAACATATGAAGATGGGCACCCAGGAAACACTCAACCACCACTTTGGGAATATTGTTGGTTAGTGTATGACCCTCACCAAGTTGGAGTCAACAGCAGCATTGCTACGTCTTTATGAGGGGGAAAAATTAGAAAAACCAACACTGAAACCACATTAACACATGATTTTAAAAGCCTGCGTTCCAAGATGAGTACAGAAACATGTTATTTTGTGCTATATATATATATATATATATATATATATATATATGAATATAACAGAGGGAAACATTCCACGTGGAAAAATATATCTAAAAAGAAAGATGATGAGACTTACCAAACAAAAGCGCTGGCAGGTCGATAGACACACAAACAAACACAAATATACATACAAAATTCAAGCTTTCGCAACAAACTGTTGCCTCATCAGGAAAGAGGGGAAGGAGAGGGAAAGACGAAAGGATGTGGGTTTTAAGGGAGAGGATAAGGAGTCATTCCAATCCCGGGAGCGGAAAGACTTACCTTAGGGGGAAAAAAGGACAGGTATACACTCGCACACACACACACATATCCATCCACACATACAGACACAAGCAGACGGAGCGGAAAGACTTACCTTAGGGGGAAAAAAGGACAGGTATACACTCGCACACACACACATATCCATCCACACATACAGACACAAGCAGACATATGTCTGCTTGTGTCTGTATGTGTGGATGGATATGTGTGTGTGTGCGAGTGTATACCTGTCCTTTTTTCCCCCTAAGGTAAGTCTTTCCGCTCCCGGGATTGGAATGACTCCTTATCCTCTCCCTTAAAACCCACATCCTTTCGTCTTTCCCTCTCCTTCCCCTCTTTCCTGATGAGGCAACAGTTTGTTGCGAAAGCTTGAATTTTGTATGTATATTTGTGTTTGTTTGTGTGTCTATCGACCTGCCAGCGCTTTTGTTTGGTAAGTCTCATCATCTTTCTTTTTATATATAGGGATGACATGGTTCCTCATTTCTGAATGATACAGACCCTATTGTTTGATCATGTGCACCTATACGATTGTTTGCAGCATGATTCAAGCAACCTGCACTATCTGCATCTTAAATGTGTAAGGCAGATTTGAAGAATGCTCCATGGATGTGAGGCTCCTTTTATTGCCCACGAGGTCATTGACCCCAAATGTACTGAGGACCTCTGGGATGCCAGTATGCTTCAGCTCTGAGCGTCAATGAGTCACAGTTGAGCAGTCATTAGTAAGGATGATAGCCTAACACTGTGTCTCATGGAGTCCATGCCATGAAACACCTCCAGTTGAAGGGAAAGTATTGCCACAGGAAAATCATTGGTAAGGTATTCAAGATGAGTAATTAACATATGAAGAAACATATGAAGATGGGCACCCAGGAAACACTCAACCACCACTTTGGGAATATTGTTGGTTAGTGTACGACCCTCACCAAGTTGGAGTCAACAGCAGCATTGCTACGTCTTTATGAGGGGGAAAAATTAGAAAAACCAACACTGAAACCACATTAACACATGATTTTAAAAGCCTGCGTTCCAAGATGAGTACAGAAACATGTTATTTTGTGCTATATATATATATATATATATATATATATATATATATAACAGAGGGAAACATTCCACGTGGAAAAAATATATCTAAAAAGAAAGATGATGAGACTTACCAAACAAAAGCGCTGGCAGGTCGATAGACACACAAACAAACACAAATATACACACAAAATTCAAGCTTTCGCAACAAACTGTTGCCTCATCAGGAAAGAGGGAAGGAGAGGGAAAGACGAAAGGATGTGGGTTTTAAGGGAGAGGGTAAGGAGTCATTCCAATCCCGGGAGCGGAAAGACTTACCTTAGGGGGAAAAAAGGACAGGTATACACTCGCACACACACACATATCCATCCACACATACAGACACAAGCAGACATATTTAAATATGTCTGCTTGTGTCTGTATGTGTGGATGGATATGTGTGTGTGTGCGAGTGTATACCTGTCCTTTTTTCCCCCTAAGGTAAGTCTTTCCGCTCCCGGGATTGGAATGACTCCTTACCCTCTCCCTTAAAACCCACATCCTTTCGTCTTTCCCTCTCCTTCCCTCTTTCCTGATGAGGCAACAGTTTGTTGCGAAAGCTTGAATTTTGTGTGTATATTTGTGTTTGTTTGTGTGTCTATCGACCTGCCAGCGCTTTTGTTTGGTAAGTCTCATCATCTTTCTTTTTATATATATATATATATATATATATATATATATATATATATATATATATATATATATATATATATATATCCTACATGGTGGTAAAATTTGAGCAATTCGAGCTCAGGTAGATGACTACCGACAATCATCCTTTCTATATAACACGTGCATACAGAATAGGAAGGACATAACGTAATACTAATATCCTATGTTCTCTCCTTCATACACTACTCAATGGTTTTCAGATTACTACAGCAGATTGTCTAGGTTTGGTAAATACAATGTATTCCAAGCAGAGACCATGAATTTAGAAGGTCGTAATTTGTATTTAAAAAGGTGCAACATAATAATACAATGACATTTTTCCTATACATAACCCAATACTGGCAGCAAAGGGGTGTTAGGTTCAAGTAAAGTAAATGATAGTCTTGGCACTATCCCTTTTTGTAAAAGTGAAGCAAGAGTCCCCAATGAACAGAAGTTATCGTGATAGAACACCAGACACCAGAGTACAATGAATCTAAATATATGGATACAAACAACATTTATAAAAAGTGTGCAACATATGAACCAAAAGACTTGCATAATCAGTATCAAGAGGGCTTTAGTCATTAATGAACATTACAAGTACGTGGACAGTGTTCCTTCTGGATTAAGTAAAGTTTAAGTTGTGTGCCTCTGTAGAGTAATACCATTCAATTATGTATTTTTGTTCACCAACAGATATGATCAGATACTTTAATTTTTAATGTAATACAGTAAATGTCATCTGAATATATTGAGCTCATATTATCAACACATCTTTGAATACCTTTTGTGACTGCTATTTAATACAAAGTATGCCAACTTGCACAAACATTCTCTTGCAGGATAACATACTGCACTGTAGCCAGTAAATTAAAGGAAACTAGGAGTTTTAGATTTCATGAGATAAAGTCACCTTCTAATCAAAACACAACAAAAAACACTTGCCCGTCAGTTTCACACCCCCTGGAAAGTAGCCTCGTGTCATTCTCAAGCTATCCAATGTATGCTAACCTGTAATCTGACACTGAAGTCTTATCCAAAATAATAAGGCTCCACCAATAATTTTCTTGAGAAATTACAGCAGGTAAAAGTGTAGTGTCGGCAGACTTGCCAACACTACGCACACTAATTGAAAGAGGCGGTCAAGATGCACGCGCTAACTCACGTAGGATGGAGTGAGGTCTGAAACAGGAGACTTAATGAATGTGATAAAGAAAATACGTATCTTTGGAATATACTTAACTTTTAATACATCCTTGTATACATCGTTCTTGATGAGACATCTGGAGATTGTGGCGATACAAGTGACTCTTTATATACAAGCTATTTAAGGCTAATGGCGCCTTGCTAAGTCGTAGCCATTAACTTAGCTGAAGGCTATTCTAACTGTCTCTCGGCAAATGAGAGAAATAGCTTCGTCCGTATAGTCGCTAGCAACATCGTCGTACAACTGGGGCGAGTTCTCGTACGTCTCTCGAGACCTGCCGTGTGGTGGCGCTTGGTCTGCGATCACACAGTGGCGACACGCGGGTCCGATATGTACTAATGGACCGCGGCCGATTTAAGCTACCACCTAGCAAGTGTGGTGTCTGGCAGTGACACCACAAAAAGTACATAAAACACTGTTGAGAATATGAGAGATCACAATACAGAGATCATAAGAGCTACGGAAAGTATTAGGTCAAGACATTAATTGTGATTCTTATGTAATCTAAGCCTTTCAAACAAAGGAAAAATCCAGCATGGAATGTAACAATATTATGAAAATTATAGCTGCTACTCACCATACAAAGGAGATGCTGAGTCGCAGACAGGCACAACAAAAAGACTGTCAGAAAGTGAGAATTCGGCCAACAAGGCCTTCATCAAAAATAAAACCACACACACACACACACACACACACACACACACACACACACGACCACAATCTCTGGCTTCAACAGCCAAATACTATGGTTGCACGCACGCGCCCCGTGTGTGTGTTTGTTGTGTTATAAGTGTGTGTGCGTCTTGTCCATTTTCGACGAAGGCTTGTTGGCTGAAAGCTTACTGTCCCTTAGTCTTTTTCTTGAGCCTATCTGCGACTCAACATCTTCGCTATATGGCGAGTAGCAACTATCCTTTTCATAATATTGTTCTATGGTTCTTTGTTAGAACAATCTTGGTTATTCAGGGATCAAAGGTACTGAGAGTTAAACACTTTGATGGAGAATAGTGTATCCTGCTATTGCCTTCAAGGCTATTATCCTACACTTGGTGTAACTAACAAAGTACCGTTTCACAATATATTGATTCCAATAATAACACAGTTAATACAATTTAATAATTTTACACCTTTTGCATTCCATGTTGCCTTTTATGTTCTGGCAGGTGACCTGGGCCAAAATGTAGTAGCTTACACTCAGGATACACCTTGTTCGTATAGCATTGTCTGTGTGGGCAAGAGTATCTGTGTACTTACATGTGAGGAAGGCTATGCTGGTGGTAGCGTAGCTATTGGGAGGGGCACCCAAGCCAGAGGGGCTTCAGCAGAGGAGTCAGACGACGTGTGTCTCACAAAGCCCTTCCTTGCTTTATCCTTTCCTGATCCCAACCTCTTTGTTTCAGAGATATGGACTTTGTCAATGTGGATATAAAATTCATAGAGGGGACGAAAACTCCAAAGTAAATCCCAGAATTGGCATTTCCATTACAAATGAGTAAGGTGCAATCAGAAATGAGCGGCAAATGCCTGTAACCGACTTAACTCCACACATCACGTGTTTTTGCTCTTGTGGAAATGGTCAGCAAGGCCAAGAGAGTCGCACAAGTTATGGGCAAGCTCACTAGCACCTAAAATGCGTCCCAGGGCAGTAGCACCCAGAGAGAAGTGGAATTAACACTAGCAGCGGCAGTTGACCGGTCATAAGTCTGCACAAATGAATGTATGTGAGGGCAAAAAGGGTCGCTACTGACAGTGGTAGGGCCCACCATACGTCCATTGGCCAGTCACTGCTCGCTTCAAGCTGGGCAGACCCCATTCAGTTAGGTACTGGCATTTCCTGGCATCAATAGTTCCAGTTGGGTGTATGGAACACTAGCCTCACTAGAAGTTGTTGCCATAATTTTGACTCCTATTGAAACAAAAAAGAAGTATAAACTTACCTTTCCTCGCAGGAAACAACGCTACCAGATGAGGGTTCAGTTCTGTAGGAAAATTACATTTTTCTGGAAGGGAAAGGACATTGCCAGCCCCAGACAACATAGTACTCGCTTTGCCATTCACAGTGATCTATTACACACCACTGAAAGCCAGATGGGACCTCAGAATGTGTTATGACTTTGTGTTTGTCAACCAGCAGCGGACCAGTGACACTGACCTCTGCAACTGCGCCAATGCTGAACTCAAATCCAGACAAAGTGTCAGTTTCACGAACATCTCGGTCAAGTGGTGCAGGGAGTGCAAACTGCAGAACATTTGTGTTTTCTAGGTAACTTCAGTGCAAATATCGGATGTGATTCTGCTGCTTGGCCAGATCACCTAAGCACATATTGAGTGGGCAAGGTGAATAAGAACAGTTTACGTGCTTGAATTTTGTACAAAGTACCAACCGTGTGTCATTAACATGTATTTTATAGCCAAGACAAAGCACAAGGTTTCCTGGACGCACCCTCAATCAAGACGTCGGCATCAACTAGATCTTATTTTAAACAAAAGGAACGATTTCCACTATTTTTTTCACATGTACTCCTTCCACAGCGGTGATTGTAAAACAGATCATATACTATTAGTGACAAAAGTTGGCTTCGTAGCTACACAGATTCACTCTGCTAAAACACCTAGTGGCACCAAGATCAATTTTCGAAAAGTTAAGGACCCTTCAACTGTAGAAATATTCAGTAATAAGACTTCACAAAGAAGTTGACACCTGAGACCCAAATACACCCATCACTGAAGACTGGCTGAGAATCAAGTCACTTCTTACCGTCATGGCTGGCACTACGTTTGGTAATTTGAAAGTTAAATCCCAGGATTGGTTTCTCAGAGTATTGATGTCTTGAAACCCCTCCTCGATTTTAAGCACTATTGACTGACACTAACCCTTGCATCACTACCCACAGGGATCAAAGCAAAGCAAAGCAAAGCAAAGCAAAGACAGTCATTCAGCACACAGTCTGTACCTGCATTAACACATACTGGAAGAATCTTTGTGCAATTATACAGGGTTAGGTTGAGACTGGAAACAGCGGCAGAGTGTATTTGGGTATCAAAAGGGCCATTGGGTCCACCCGTAAAGAAGACTGCCCCACTTAAGGAGATCAATGGAACGGTCATCACAGACTGTAGTCAATAATTGGAACGATGAGTGTAACACTATTCCAACCTCTACATACATCTGCTCGACATCAGTCCAAGAGAAGTAGGAGACTTTTCCAACTGTCAACTTGCCACAAGCTGGATGTTGTGCCTACTAAGTAGGAGCTTCAGGCAGCTGCTGCATGGCTTAAATGCAGAAAATGCCCTGGTAAAGACAACACTGACAAAGAACTTATCAAACTGACACTGCTCCTCCCAGTGCTCTACATTTTATTGAAATGTTGGACTGAAGGGTATTATGCAGCAGGATGTGTGTGATGCTAACATCATTACTATACAACGGTAAAGACAATTGTGGTGATTGCAATTGCTAGCATGTAACTTAACTGCTCATATTATTGGAACAAGCTATTGACCTTATGGTGCTGGGCAGACTGGAGAAGCTGGCTGACTGATATGACCTTCACACTCCAACAAATTCAGGAAAACACCATGAGCACAAGACACCACTGTTCACTACTTTCACTGACCTAAATAAGGCATTTGATACAGTCAGGAGGAAGGGACTGTATACTAGTGAAGATGACCACAGTTTTTCGCAAGAATATGGAGGGTGCTGTGGTATTTAGAGGAAGTGCACCAGATCCTTTTCTTGTGCAAATAGGAGTCCTTCAAGACTGTGTACTGGGTCTAACCTTGTTTGTTATGTTCTTCTTATTAGTTCTCAAAGTCGCTTTCAGCAAAACAAACCAGGACATCCATCTACATACCACGACTGACTTAAAATTTTAAATCTTGTTACTCAGGAGATTTGAGATGAGGGGCACTCAACATCATGGTCATCAGTGTGCTGACAAAAAGTCAGCATGCCAATCTTATGGGTGGGGACGAAGGCTGTCCCTACATGCGGAGCAATTTATAGTGTATTAAAGTCTGCCTCCCTTCCCCATCAATTTTAGGGATGAGGCCTGACAGTTCACAAAATTTTACCACTCTAGTACAACTGGAACCAGTATTGGCAAGGATGGTGGACAGATCTCCATCGAGACAGAGATGCCCTAATATCAGTATATAGGACACACATTACCAAAATACGCTGAACTGAAAGTGGCACACCACAAACTTCACAGAGTGGTAGATTCTCCCGCCAGAGGAGGAAGTCATTTGTTGAAGGGCTATGTCCAATGTGCAGCCTGGCAAGCAGAACCTCCTGCCAGCAGTGAGGCTGGCATGAAGTCCACCATGCCTATGTGGTCAATTTGAGTGGCTGCAGCCATTCAGTCCCTCCCACTGACGCATGACATGTCTGTCAGGAAATGAGATGATGGCATATTATAGGATGGGACGTTGACACACAAAACCATCCCGACATGTTTCCTTGGCTGCTTTGTAAGCTATGTCGTTTCCCTGCATCCTGATGTGGTCAGGTACCCAGCAAAAGACCACCACCTTGTACAGTGTTGGAAGTGTTGTAAGGAGTCATGGATGAGCTGAATCAACTGGTCTGCTGGATAAATTTGGTGATATGCTGGTAGTGCACTAAGTGAGTCAGAACAGACTAGAAACCATGTAAAGTGATGTCTGTGAATTCTCACCAGTGCCATACAACTCTGCACTATAATTTGCAAATTGTTCCAAAGGATGCACTATGAAAACCCTATCATGGAAAATAGTGGAACAACCGAGGACATTCTCTTGCTGGGATCCATCTGTATAAACAATGATAAAACTGTGGTACATACTTAAAATTGACTAAAACAAAGTTGCGAAAGTTTAATCTGGAGTACAAGTTTAATTGCACTGTATCAAGCTTAAAATCCCTTTGGGCCTCTGAAGACACCAAGGTGGCAACATGTTCCAGAATCTTGAAACAGTCAGTAGCACTTATCCCAAACAGCTTGGCTGCATGGGGCCGATTCCTTAACAGCCTTCAAAGTTGGGTTGGACCACTACACTAAATGTCAATGACTGAGGTGACACTGAGTTTTTCAGTGCCTGTCGTCACAGGAGAACACATCGCCAAATCCAGAATGGTGGTTCACTAGCCTCTGCACACAGACTCTGAACTGGGCTGGTCCAAAAGGCTCCAGTCGATATCCGAATGCTCTCATGGTGGATAGTGTCCAACATCTCGATGTAAGAAATACAAGCTGATCCATAGACCACTCTGCCATAATCTAAATGTAATCAAACAAATACTCTATAAAACTGCAGGAGGCGGGACCTGCCAGTTCCCCATGTTCTTCCACTAAGGTATTTCAAAATATGCAATGGCTGGAAGCCCTTTGTTCAAAGGTCTTTCAGGTGTGGGAACCAAGTTAATTTTGAGTCAAATATTAAACCCAACAAGCGCTCAGTTTCCTGAAAACATAAAATATTGTCCGCCACTGTGAGCACTGGTTGCTTAAAACTTTGACAAGCACAGTTAAAACTGACCCATTTAGTCTTCTCTGGTGAGAACCGAAAACCATTTGTCCTCGTCCAGGATTCCAGCCTCCTCATAGTCAGCTGTAGCTGCCTCGTTATCATTGTAAGATCACAGGAAGAGGAGAAGATTGTGAAGTCGTCGACAAACAAAGAGCATTTGACAGAGCTCCTGACTGCAAAAGGAATGCCACTGATAGTGATGGTAAACAAGTGACAGTGAGTACACCGCCTTGGGGGGATCCCATTCTCCTGAACATAGTTGTCACACAGGTCATTGCCAATGTGACAGCAAAAACGCCGGTCCTCAAGAAAGGATTGGATAAGAAGTGGCAGACATCCACATAGTCCCCATTCATGAAGTTGCCGAAGGATGTTGTACCTCCAAGTAGTGTTGTATGGTTTCTGAGGTCAAAAAACTCACACACGAAATGGTTTCGGCATAAGAAGGACTCCTGTATAGCCGTCTCCAGTATAATTAAGTTGGCAAGGATGAAATGGTAGCGCACTGGGAGCGGCTCAGGTAACCTCGGGATTCAAGCAGCCAGATGAAGTGGTGGTTGACCATACATTCAAGAGTATTACCCATACAACTGGTAACGACTACAACCGTGTAATTGTTAAGAGGTGCTATGGTCCTTGCCTCGTTTCCAGAATGGAATTAATATTGCCTCCTTCCAAGTCGTGCGGTACTGTCCATCAAACCACATCTGAGTGAAACGAGAGAGGAGCTGTCCTTTCGCTTCAGGGCACAGATGAAGCATGGCATAAAGGATATCAAAAGGTCCTGGAGCAGCATCTGTGGCCACAGACAGAGCCAATTCTAGTTCCCACACGGGTAACGGAAGGTTGTAGAGTTCTTACGCGAGAAGAAATATAGCTTCCTGATAACCGCAGTCCAATGAAACAACTGAAAAGCAGGAGCTTGTCTGGATGATGCAGTGACAGTAGAAAAGTGGTCGGCCAAAAACTGAGCCACATCTTCTAGCACATCCACCAAGACCCCATTACTTGACAAGGCTACAAGGGACCTGTACTGCCCTTGCCTGAAATCCGTCTTATTAATTCCCAAGCTTGCGCACTGGCAGTGGACCAATTAATGGAAGTCGTGAATTCCTTCCTAGAATCACTCTTCTGTTCTTTTATCACTCACCTCACATGTGCTCTTGCAGATGTCTAGGCGTGAAGGTTTTCTGTAGTTGGATGGTGATTGAAGATCTGCAGAGCTGTATGTCTGGCTCTGCTTGCAAATTGACAGTCGTCATTCTACCCATGTACAGGCCATAGTCTGAGGTGGTTACTAGACTGGGGGATGGGCTCTGCGCCAGCCCACTGGACCTCTCATGCAATGTGGGCCACTGTCTCCTGTGCACAATCCTTTTGTTCAAAAATAGCCTGTCAACTGCACTGCAACCAATTTCCCTTTTGTATCATCCATATTCGAGGTCTCCTGTCAGCCACTGTCCAAAGTCAGCAGATGGATCCACACTGAGAAGTGGTCACTAGAATGTTGCTACTTCCCACTGAACTGAGTGTGCAATAGCTGCGGAACAAAAACAAAGGTCAATGGCTGAAAAACACCCTATAGCTGTGGAAAAGTATGTAATCTGACCTGAGTTCAGAAGGCAGATAATCTCACAATGGATGAGTCACTCAACACCTGGAGCAAGTGGTAGCCAAGCCCCACAGCATATTGTGTGCATTGAAGTCCACAACAAGGAGGAATAGGGGGGGGGGGAGGGGGGGGGGAGTTGCCTGAAGAGTTCTGTCAGTGTGCCTGCATCCAAAGTATCATGAGGTGGAAGATACAAAGGACACACTGTGATGCTAAATGGTGTTTGAACTTTCACGGTAACTGTGTGTATGGTCATGGTAAGAGGGACAGGATTAGATTAGATTAGTTTTCGTTCCATAGATCCATGCTGAGGAGATCCTCGTGGATGTGGAACATGTCAATTATTTTTTTTTTTTTAAAGCTGAAATAACAATACTAATAGTATGAATATATACAATACATCATTTGTTTCTATTAAAAAATTCATCAATGGAGTAGAAGGAGTTGGCCACTAGTAAGTCTTTCAGGCTCCTTTTAAACTGATCTTTATTTGTAACTAAATTTTTTATGTTTACTGGCAAATTATTGAAGATGAGTGTTCCTGAGCAGTGGACCCCTTTTTGAACTAAAGTAAGTGCTTTTAAGTCCTTGTGCAGATCATTTTTGTTCCTGGTATTGTATGTATGAACAGAGCTGTTTGTTGGAAAAAAGAGATTATTATTTAGGACAAATTTCATTAATGAGTAAATATACTGAGAGGCAGTAGTTACTATACCCAGTTCTTTGAAGAGGTTTCTACAGGACGTCTGTGAATTTACTCCACAAATAATACGTATTACACGCTTTTGGACTCTGAAAACTTTTGTTTGACTTGAAGAGTTACCCCAAAATATTATACCATATGACATTATGGAATGAAAGTAGGCAAAGTATGCAAGCTTTTTCATTTTTATGTCACCTATGTCTGCTAACACTAGAATTGCAAATACAGATTTGTTAAGGCGTTTCTGCAGTTCTGTGGTGTGCTCTTCCCAACTGAATTTATTATCAAGTTGTAATCCCAGGAATTTAAGACTGTCAACCTCTTCTATCTGCTCTTCTTCGTATTTTATTCATATGCCGGGTGGAAACCTCTTACAGGTTCTGAATTGCATGCAGTGAGTCTTTTCAAAGTTTAATGTCAGTGAGTTGGCTTTAAACCATTTATTAATATCCATGAAAATATTATTAGCAGATCTTTCTAGAACTACACTTGACATACTATTTATTGCAATACTTGTGTCATCCGCAAACAAAACGAACTCTGCTTCTGGCAGTGTAACTGATGAGAGATCATTAATGTACACAAGAAAAAGCAATGGCCCTAAGATGGATCCTTGTGGGACACCACATGTAATTTCTTCCCATTCTGATGATGACTTAATTCACTAGTCCCTTGCACTGATACCCTTTGTTTCCTGTTAGTGAGGTATGACTTGAACCATTTTGCAGCACTGCCCGTGACACCATAGAATTCTAATTTATTTAAAAGGATGTTGTGGTTCACACAATCAAATGCCTTTGACAAATCACAGAAAATACCTGCTGCTTGTAATTTGTTATTTAATGAATTAAGTACATTTTCACTGTAGGTGTACATAGCCTTCTCGATATCAGAACCCTTCAGAAATCCAAACTGTGTTCTTGATAATATGTTATTTGTGGTCAGATGGTTGAGCAGCTGCCTGTACATTACTTTTTCTAAAATTTTTGAGAATGCTGGCAAAAGTGAAATCGGTCTGTAGTTAGATGGTATCTCTTTATCCCCTTTCTTGAATAGAGACTTAACATCTGCATATTTTAGCCAGTCAGGAAATGTCCCAGTTATAATTGACTGGTTACACAAGTAACTTAGAATTGTACTAAACTCACGAGAACATGCCTTAATTAACTTTGTTGATATTTCATCGTACCCACTAGAATGCTTTGTTTTTAAAGATTTTATTATGGACGTTATTTCTTTTGGTGAAGTGAGTGATATATTCATGTACTTGAAGCTATTTGTGGAGGCTACTTTAAGATATTCAAGGGCATTATTTACTGATCCTGAAAGTCCCATTCTATCAGTAACGGATATAAAGTACTTGTTAAATAGATTTGCCACACTATGCCCATCAGTTACTAATGTGTCATCTACCCTTAGTGCTATTTGCTCCTGTTCCTTTCTGGTTCTACCAGTCTGCTCTTTCACTATATCCCATATTGTTTTTATTTTGTTCCCTGACATTGCTATCTTCTTCTCATAGTGCATTTGTTTGGACGTCCGAATTACTTTTTTAAATGTTTTACAGTATTCCTTGTATTTAGCTAAATCATCAGCATTGGAGCTATTCTTGGTCGACAGATACATTTTCCTTTTTGTCTTACAGGAAATCTTTATTCCTCGTGTAATCCATGGTTTTATTATAGACTTCTGTTTAATTTGAGTAACTTTTAGAGGAAAACAGTTTTCAAACATGGTACTGACATTGTTCATGAATGTGTTATATTTTTCATTCATGTCATGAGCACTATAAACATCTTTCCAGTTCATATCTTTGAGCAGTTTTCTAAAACACTCAATTTTTGGTTGATTGACTACTCTCCTGTACTCAGATTTAGCAGTCTTGATAATCTGCTTAGAATTTACATCTAAAACAAGGAGCTGCATGTCACGATCTGATAGTCCATTTATAACAGGTTTTATGATATGATTTTGTTCCTTTGATTTGTCTATAAAAATGTTATCAATGGCTGTCCTTGAGGATTTAGTGATCCTAGTTGGAAAGTTTACAGTGTGAGTTAGATTGAAAGACAACATTACTAACTGCAGTGAATGTTTAGTGGAAGATTGCATTAGAAAATCTGTATTAAAGTCACCAGCAATCAAAATTTCTTTGTTTCTTCCTGTTAAATAACCCAAAAGAGCTTCTAGATGATTTATGAATAGATTATAATTTCCTGCAGGTGCTCGGTAAATAGTTATTATTATATAGGATCTGTTATGGAACTCTACTTCTGTTGCACATGCTTCTAGATGCTGCTCTAAACAGAATTTATTAATGTCAATGTTCTTGAATTTATGGCAGTTTTTGATAAATGTGGCAACTCCTCCTCCATCCATTGGCATCTGAAAACAGCCACTCCACCCTTAGCTCTGTCTCTGTAGAGGTAGTAACCCCATAATACAGGTGCGTCGGTGACTTTAAAATGAGTTTCTTGTAACTTTAAAATGAGTTTCTTGTAAGCTGATGCAGGATGGTTTCTCCTGGACCAGGAGCTGTAATTCTTCCAAATGTAATAGGTATCCATTTCAATTCCACTGCAACACAGAAGTCCCTGAGGGAGCCATTGTTTAGCAATAGTTGGTCTTTTCTTTCTCCCTCGAAGGCAGCAATTTACTGGGGTGGTCATGGGCAACATTAGCCAGTTGCTGTCTCCCCAGTTCCTCTAATTGGAAGTCTATATCCTCAAGAGCATAGTCCCCATCTGAGAGGGAAAGAGCTCACCAATCTGAAGGTTTAACTGCTACTTTCTTTGACTGAACTACTTTTTAAAGGACTTTTTCCTTACTTATGGGAGAAGTAGGTTACTTGGGCTGAGGGGAGAGCTTCGTGGGCTTCTGATGGTGGGCAGTGGTATGTGGCTTAGGTGGTGAGCCTATCGCCAATGGCTTCCGAACGATTTCTTGTTCAAGCGTAGTGTTTCCCCCACAGACAAACTGACAAGTGCTTGTGTTTGTACTTTAATCTGTGGTCTGAGTTTGTTAGGAGGCATCACACTTGGCAATTGAATTCTTAAGGGCCGATGCAAAAGAAGTAGCAAAAACCGGAGGTTGCATAGCTTTGAGAGCTTTTCTAGCTTCACCATACGGTATGCATCTCTTGACTTTCAACTCCTGAATTTTCCTTTCCTCATTGTAATCCTCATACTTTCTGCTCCATACTGGGAGATACCTGCAGCAGTTTATACATTTTCCTTAGTGGTATGGCCAAATCTTTGACATTTGAAGCATCACATTGGATTAGGAACAAACAGGCAATCTTAAGACAATACACCCTGCAAGGATATGTTCAGGTAATTCTGGAATACTAAACATTAAAATAAATGTTGCAGATTTTTCCAATTTGCCTCATATACTTCTGCAATTCCATGACACCCATATTTTTCCATTCTTCACGTAACTCCACCGGGTACATCTCCATTATATTGGAGCAGGTAATCACGCCTTTACTAAAGTTAAGGGTATTATGCAACTCAGAGTCGATGGGTAGTCACCTAAGGCCTTACATCCCAGAAGCATAGATACTTGGTTTGAATTAGAAGTTTCATCAACTAGAAGTGTTGTTTTACGAAGTCATTTAAAACTTTTTAGGGACCCAGCAATACCTTCCAATGCCGTGTGAATATAAAAAGGGCAGACCTTCTCAAAAGGTTCCCATAGTTCTCTTTATTACAATGAAAGTGTTATAGCACACTAATGCCCTGTTACTTCTTTTCGGAAGGACAGACCAACCAAGCTCTCTCTGATGAGTGGGTGTTGGTACCACCTGAGGGTACACCCATCCAGCCAGTAGTACAGGGTGTATGAGAAGTCCGGAAAAACTTTCAATTATTTATTGCACAAGAACTAAACATTGTACAAATGTCATACATATTGCATTTTGAAGAGAAACTCTGAAAGTTTTTTTACAAACATTCGACATGCAAACCATTAGTGACCTGGCAGATGTCAATATGGTAATCAAATTCTTGCCATATCCGTCCCAGCATGGCATCATCGACTGTGGCAGCGGCTTCCCGTATTCTCTCCTGGAGCTCTGCTACATCACATGGTAGAGGCGGTACATACACCAGATCTTTAGTGTGTCCCCATTGATCTGTCCCCTTCTGTAGCAAGGCCTATCCACCGATGCAGCAGCTCCATGTTCAGGTACCCATGAGCTTCACAATGAATGGGATGGAGCCCCATCCTGCTGAAAGATGAACAGAGAGTCCGATTGCATTTCAGGCATCAGCCATTGCTGCAACATGTCCAAGTAGGAATATCCAGTGACAGTGCTCTCAGTGAAGAAGAATGGCCTGTACAGTTTTCGACATGACAAGGCACAAAAAACATTTATCTTTGGGGAATCACACTCAAATTCAATGCATTCATGTGGATGGTTTGTACCCCAGATTCAACAATTATGCCTGTTCACTTTCCCATTAGTGTGAAAAGTGGCTTCGTCACTAAAAATTAAGCGATCAACAATGCCATCCCCACCCTCATTCAATTGTTGCAAGTGCGGACAAAACTCAAAACACTTGTCTTTGTCGTCGTCATTGAGCTACTGCACTAGCTCCAATTTGAATGGTTTCATAGATAGCTTGTGTCACAGGACTTTCCACACTGTCATTGGAGCCATTTCGAGTTCACAGGGTGCACAACGCACCGATTTCTTTGGACTGATTAATGTCTCTCGTATGCACTCCACATTCACTTCACTCACACTGCGACATCCGCTTCTCTTTGCTGGGCACAAGCAACCCATTGTAACACATTTGTTATGCCAGTGGTAAATGGCCTTCCTTGTTGGTGGCTTCTTACCGTACTTGGTTCTGTAGTAGTTTGATTAGATTGTTAAACTGGGATCCCATGAGATGCTAGGGAAACAACTGTCCAACAACGCACAGCCCTGCATGCCTGAGCAAGCCTTATACAAACGGGGGTGGGGGGGGGGGGCTACAGTTTTTTTCATAGAGGTGTTTAACTGCCTTGTAGTCCTGGCGGTGAAATCAAGGCCCCCTTCTCAGAAACACATAACATTTCATTGCTGCACCACACGGTGCTCATTGAAGCATGCCCGGAGCTTACGGTAACAGATGACTTGCGGCACTTACCAGTCCCCAGAGCTCAAGAAGCCAGGTCATAAAACCTGTACCCAGCAATCGAAAGCTGAGCCCCCCCACAGAGTTGTTACTCAGATCCAAGTGCCATCACAAGGACTTATTTTCTAGCAAACTTTTATTCGCTGCCAATGTAACAGTCACAGCACATATCCAAGATGACCTCCTAAGGTTTACACACAAATCTGCTGCTGCCTGCAACATCTTCCCCATGCCTTCAATGTAAAGAACACTGATTATGGTGCAAGGATACACAGATATGTCTACATAAAATTAGATAGATCCTTGTTGAAAGCAATAGAAAAATTCTGCTAGCCTGGTTCACTAGTGTGACATGATCTTTCTCTGCACAACAAAAGAATTGGAACAGCACTTTCTAGAAGCTCTGCACAAGAGCACGGGACAACGAACATCTTCCAGTGACCACAGAAATGTTAATCAATCATGCAAGTATGCTGAGCACTTTCTTCCATGGTATTGAGACCTGGACATCATATGCCAAACAAGAACATAGCTGAACACCTTTCACCTGTGATGCTTACAAAACATCCTAAGCAAAACAATGAAGGACCATGTGACATATGAAATGGTTCTGAATGCTGTGAAACTACTGAGTATCACCCTACTCTCAAGGAACATCACCTGCAGTGGCAGGACACTTTAATCTCATGGGTCACTCCCATCTTTTGCAATACACACTACCAAGTGAGATAGTACCAGCCAAGAGACCCCCCACGACCTGCTTTACACTTTCAAGATCGCACCAAATGTGCTATGAATGTTTTTCATATTGACTGTAACAAATGGGTGGCATGATGACGATGACACTAAAGTTTATAAAGACAAACGATTAAGTCTCTTTCATTTCTTGAGTTTTTCATGTGAACAATTCACAACAATCCTGTGTTTTACTGTGATGTATTTCTGCTGGATTTTTCCACCAGTCCTCTGCAAACACCTCTTGCTGCTCCTACACTGTTAACAGCAGATCTGCAGAGGAGCTGGTGCAATACTTGAAAGCAGACAATTGCCATTATAGGTCATTATGATGGGTTACGCACAGCAGTTAAGTTTGATATAGAACTGGCTATATTTTCATTACTGGCCATAGTTTTCACAATGTTTCAAAATCAACTGATCCATCATACTTAATTCACAGTGTTTACAATTAAA
The DNA here is from genome assembly GCF_023898315.1 of Schistocerca nitens. NCBI lineage: Eukaryota > Metazoa > Arthropoda > Insecta > Orthoptera > Acrididae > Schistocerca > Schistocerca nitens. The sequence goes on from NC_064621.1 coordinate 366,540,679, forward strand.
ATGTCAACAGTGCATATCTTAAATTTGGCACATTTTAAATCATGGATTGTTGCGTATGAAACATGATAAGCTAGAAAGGGCATGTAATCAATTACTAGCATCACAGTTAGAAAGTGAATGGACATCATTAGGTTTCAGTATGATGGACTTAGAAAAACTAAGGACAAAGTTTAAGAAGATTGTAAATCACACACTGGAGAATTATGTGCCGAGTTAGTTGATTAAGAACAGCAAAGACCCATCTAGGTTCAATAACAAAATTCAGAAACTGCTGGGGATGCAGACACTATTGCACTCAAGGTTAAAAAAAAAAAAAAAAAGAACATGAAAATGATGACAGACAAAAGTTAGTAGAAATTTTTACACCTTGTTAAAAAAAGAGCATGGTGTCATTTGACCATCATAGAGATTCTTCAATGGAAGACATAATAACTGAATTCCTAGCATAGAGAATCAACTGAAAGAGTTGAAAATAAGTAAGTCAACACATGTGCATTACATACACATTTGGTTTTACAGAGAATGCACCATGGAACTGGCCCCTTACCTAACTTGCTATTATCATGCATCTCTTATCAAGCACAAAGTGCCAAGTGACTGGAAAAAAATGCAGGAGATTCTCGTACGTAAGAAGTGTAAAAAGAAAGAATCGGTAAAATTACAGATTAATAGCCTTAATATTGATATGCCGCAGAATTCTTGAACATATTCTCAATTTGAATATAAAAAATTTCCTTGAGATGGAGGCACACCTGTCCTATCAATCAAGTGAAACTCAACTTGCCCTTTTCTCTCGATATCCTGTGAACTCTGGGTGAAGGACAACCGGCAGATTCCATACCCATAACTTTCCAGAAAGTGTGTGACAAGGTGCTCCACTGTAGACTGTGAATGAAGCTACAAGAATATAGAATAGATCCCAAGCTATGAGTGTGGCCTGAAGATTTCATACGAAACAGAACCCAGAACGTTGTAGTTGGTGGTGTTCATCAGAGACAAGGGCATCATCAGGAGTGCCCCAGAGAAGTGTGATAGAACAGCTCTTATTCCATATCACATAAATGATCTGATGGACAGGGTGAGCAGCAAATTGGGGCTGTTTGCTGATGATGCTATGTGTGCAGGAAGGTGTCCTCCTTTAATGACTGTAGGAGGAGAGTGACATAATTTTTAGTTTGTGTGATGAATGGTAGCTAGCTCTAATGAAGAAAAATGTAAGTTAACACAGAAGAGAAGGAAAAACAATCACAGAATGTTCGAATACAGCATTAGCAGTGTGCTGCTTGACACAGTCACACTGATTAAATACCTAGGTGTAATGTTGCAACACAATACGAAATGGAATAAGCACTTAAAGGACGGTAGTAATGAAGGCAAATGGTCGACTTTGGTTTATTGTAGCCCAAAGGAGATCACTTACACAACACTAGTATGGCCCATTCTTGAGTACTGCTCGAGTGTTTAGGATCACCACCAGGTTTGATTAAAGGAAAAAAATCAAAGCTAGAGTTGCTACTGGTAGGTTCATGTAACACTTGAATATTATAGAGATGCTTTGTGGGCTCAACTGGGCGTCCCCAGAGAGAAGATAATATTCTCTTCATGGAACACTATTGAGAAAATATTTTTTGTTTTTCTCTTCAGTCCAGAGACTTGTTTGATAGAGCTCTCCACACTACTCTATCCTGTGCAAACCTCTTCATCTCCGAACAACTACTGCAACCCACATCCTCCTGAATCTGCTTAGTGTATTCATCTCTTGGTCTCCCTCTACGACTTTTACCCTCCACACTTCCCTCAAATATTAAACTGGTGAGCCCTTGATGCCTCAGAATGTGTCCTACCAACTGATCCCTTGAAGAGTCAACTTGTGCCACAAATTCCTCTTTTCCACAATTCTATTCAGTACCTTCTCATTAGTTACACGATTTACCCATCTAATCTTCAGCATTCTTCGGTAGCACTGCATTTCAAAAGCTTCTGTTCTCTTCTTGTCTAAACTAGTTGCCGTCCGTGTTTCACTTCCATGCATGGCTACACTCAATACAAATACTTTCAGAAGAAACTTCCTGACACTTAAAACTATACTCGAGGTTAACAAATTTCTCTTCTTCAGAAACGCTTTCCTTGCCATAGACAGTGTACGCTTCATATCCTCTCTACTTCGACCATCATCAGTTATTTTGCTTCCCAAATAGCAAAACTCACTTACTGCTTTAAGTGTCTAATTTCCTGATCTAATTCCCTCAGCATCACCTGATTTAACTCAACTACATTCCATTTTGCCTTTGTTGATGTTTATCTTATATCCTCCTTTCAAGAGAGTGTCTACTCTGTTCAGCTGCTCCTCCAGGTCCTTTGTGCTTTCCCTGACAGAATTACAATGTCATGGGAAAACCTCAAAGTTTTTGTTTCTTCTCCATGTTTTTAATTCCTACTCCAAATTTTTCTTTTGTTTCCTTTACTGCTTGTTCAATAAACAGATTGAATAACATCGGGGATAGGCTACAACCCTGTCTCACGCCCTTTTCAACCATTGCTTCCCTTTCATGCCCCTCGACTCTTAACTGCAGTCTGGTTTATGTACAAATTGTAAACAGCCTTTTACAAATTGTAAATAGCCTTTCGCTCCCTGTATTTTACTCCTGACACCTTCAGAATTTGAAAGAGAGTACTCCAATCAACACTGCCAAAATGAGTCTACAAATGCTAGACACGTAGGTTTGCTTTTCCTTAACCTATCTTCTAAGATAAGTCATAGGGTCAGTATTGCCTCGCATTCTCCAACATTTCTACAAAATCCAAACCAATCTTCCCCGAGGTCGGCTTCTACCAGTTTTTCCATTCTTCTGTAAAGAATTCGTGTCAGTATTTTGCAGCTGCGACTTATTAAACTGATAGTTCGGTAATTTTCACACCTGTCAACACCTGCTTTCTTTACAGTTGGAATTATTATATTCTTCTTGAAGTCTGAGGGTATTTCACCTGTCTCCTACATCTTGCTCACCAGATGGTAGAGTTTTGACGTGGCTGGCTCACCTAGGTCTATCATTAGTTCCAATGGAATGTTGTCTACTCCTGGGGCCTTGTTTCGACTTACGTCTTTCAGTGCTCTGTCAAATTCTTCATGCCGTATCATATCTTCGATTTCACCTTCATCTACGTCCTCTTCCATTTCCATAATATTGCCCTCAAGTACACTGCCCTTGTCTAGACCCTCTACATACTCCTTCCACCTTTCTGCTTTCCCTTCTTTGCTTGGAATGGGTTTTCCATCTGAGTTCTTGATATTCATACAGTTGGTTCTCTTTTCTCCAAAGGTTTCTTTAATTTTCCTGTAGGCAGTATCTACTGTACCCCTAGTGATACATGCTCCTACATCCTTACATTTGTCCTCTAGCCATCCCTGCTTAGCCATTTTGCAATTCCCGTCAATTTCATTTTTGAGACATTTGTATTCCTTTTTGCCTGCTTCATGTACTGCATATTTGTATTTTCTCCTTTCATCAATTAAATCCAGTACGTCTTCTGTTACCCACGGATTTTTACTAGCCCTCATCTTTTTACCTACTTGATCCTGTTCTGCCTTCACTATTTCATCTCTCAAAGCTACCCATTCTTCTTCTACTATACTTCTTTCCCCCAGTTCTTGTCAATCTTTCCCTATTGCTCTCTCTGAAACTCTCTAGAGCCTATGGTTCTTTCAGTTTATCCAGGTCCCATCTCCTCAAATTCCTACCTTTTTATAATTTCTTCGGTTTTAGTCCACAGATCATAAGACCACATCCACCCCTGGAAATGTCTTTCAATTTAAAATCTGTTTCCTAAATCTCTGTCTGACCATCACATAATCTATCTGAAACATTCCAGTGTCTCCAGGTCTCTTCCACATACACATTAGAGAACCATAAATTGAATCTGATTGCAGAACAATTCTACTGCCACCAATGAACATTTTGTGTAATGACCATGAAGAAATTGGGGCTCATACAGAGGCATTCAGTCAGGCATTTTTTCCCTCGCTCTGTTTTTGAGTGGAACAGGAAAGGAAATGACTAGCAGTGGTACGAAGTACCCTCTGTTATGCACTATGACGCAGCTTGGGGAGTATGTATGTAAATGTAGATGCTTATCAACATTGTTTTTAAAGCTGGAATGAGAAAGAGAGCTCAAATTTGGAGCAAGCAAATTTTATATAGTGGTAGTACATGTTACGTACCATGCAGAAGGTCTCTCTCATGTTTCTCCCTCATGTGTGGTTTTATCAAGTCTATCATTATCAAAATTTACACAGCATTAATAGAAATTCTCATTATGCTTTGGAATCAGGTGCACACTATCATAGATCCAGCAGCACATTCATCTGTATCACCAGCAATTCCATTACATTTTATTCACAAAACACCATTCCTTTGTTAAAAAGTTGCAAACAGCTCCAATCTCATGTAGCTCGTGTGCATACATCTGTAGTATACCTTTGTTTGACATCATCCAAAATTTTTGAGTTAAAATATTACTTCACTATACAATGCTTTCATGGAAATTTGATTATTTTTATTTCGTCTGTCTCAGTTGCATTGATATAAAATTCAGCTGTAGTGGTTACTGGATTTGGGCTGACATGACAAATCTCAAACCACACACCTTCCTATTAACCGTAATTATTCATACAGTATGGTTCCAAGAGGCATAGCAAAGTACACAGTGGCCAAGAAGTACCCTCACTGATGTTAGCCTGGCATCCATTGCTACTGACTGACACAACCAAAGTGACAAATATAGTGCGATTGTGTCAATCTGCAGCAATTGACATACCGGCTAAGATCAGTGAGGGTGCTGCTTCCCCCTGTATACTTTGTTGTGCCTTTTGGCACTATACTGTATGAATAATTATGGTCAATAGCAAGGTGTGTGGTTTGAGAATTGGCATGTCAGACCGAAACCAGTAACCACTACAGCTGAATTTTATATCAAACTAACTGAGATGGACGAAATAATAAAAACCACGAGTGAGAACAATGTCAGCAGTCAATAAGTGCAATCGTTTTTGTTTGTGGTGGGCACATAAATGCTTAACATGCAATACTAGCACCTTGTGCCAACAGCCCGTCACTGGTGCCATCTAGCAATCACAATTTTAAGTGACCACAAATACACAACATTCTATGTTGTTCACAAAAGTATAACACTGAATTTGCTAGTTGAATGTCATGTTGCCGACAGACGATGAATATGAGATGACAATGACAATTTCATATATTTTGATGCAGACTGAAGAGAAGACAGTATGTTGTTAATGCAGCTATGACATACAAGTTGCTTGATAAATATGTAAGCTTGGAATCTAAATTGGTTGAGATCTCTGTAATGTTGTCCCCTCTGGAGCAGCTCTTGCAGGAATGAATCAACAAGAAAGAGAGAAAAGAGAGAGAAAATAGTGTACGAGGATTAATGTAGCTTTCTAAACAGCAAGATAAGCGGAGAACTAGCAACAAGGCCATGCTATTTCTGGATTAGACACGATACTCCCAAGTGCAAGTTGCATATAACTAGGGTGCTGTATATTTTAAGAAATGTGCTTCTATGCTACTTACTACTTATCACCTCAGCACCAATAAAGTGAACTAGACTTCTCCAAAGGAAACTGCTATGTGCAAAAGCAACATTTCTGCTCACTAATTTACTATGCTGCCAGCAGTTCAAATACCATTAATATCAGCATAAGTATCGGACACATTGATTGTAGAATCATCTTCTGTTAATCTCAATACATATAAAAAATAGGTAAAGGATACACAGAGCCACCAGTCATTGTTACACACGGATTTCCTACAATACTGAGTTCCTGAAGATTTTTTAAGTGTGACAGATAGGCCACTTCATTAAGGTCCGTAATATGGTTATCAGCGACTGACAACACAGTTAGACTTGTTGGAAGATTACGTTCACAAGGCCGCAACTGCGTGATACGGTTTCCGTAGAGCAGAAGTTGCTGAAAATGTTATTTTGGGTTAGAAATGTCTTCTTTAACTACAGGATACTGACAAAATTAATGGTTTACAAAAGACATTTGTACTTCAATCATTTAGGAGAACATGTAAAAACTCACCAAATAGTAAAGGCATTGAGTAGTCGATAGGCACATAAACGAGACTGATCACACACTTGTGCTTGCATAAATAATTGAATAAATACACAACTATTATGAAAGGAAGTTAATAGTTTGAATAAGCAGTTTGTTTCATTTGTGATTTACTAATACATAAAACAATTTAGTAAATTATGGGAATATGGTGATAAAATATGAAAAAGATAATTACAGATTAGCCAAACATGATGTGCTACTTCAATATTGTGTCTCCCTATGATTTGCGAGTGTCTACAGGAGAAGTGTACGTGGCAGCAAACTTTTACAATTCTAGCTTTGTGCTTCTCTATGCATTTGCACTTTACATTTCTTTTCATTTGGGAACATTTAGTGCCCATTCTCCCTGAAGTTTGATAAACTAGTTCACTTAGCCAAAAACACTAAAAGTAATCAGCCGTGGTTTCGCTAAAGGAAACATCATGAAATGTTTATGAATAGATTTGGCAAAAAGTTTAGAGAAACTAATCTAGATAAATTCTAGCTCTAGAGAAAACAAGTATAGTATATTAAGCACTTTCTATAAAAGGGGTAGGACAAAAATATGGAAAAACCTTGAGAAATGCATGCAGATGCAGACACTAGCCAAGTCTGCAAGTTATGCTGTTGTATCTGACCATCAACAGCAGCTGTGTAATGTCCTCGATACAATGCAAGTGTTATCAATGTTCAGAACTATTCTGCATAGTTGTGATGGCATTATGTCATAGCTCAGAGAATTCGAACATTGGCAAGTTGTCGGTGCTTGCATGGCGGGTGGTTTTGTAAGCAAGGAAGCCTAGCCAAATGAGTTTGGTGTGTATACAGGCATAGTTATCAAAGATTTGTACCTTACATAGGGAAAGTGGAAAAAAATCATCTGCTAAGTTACAACGTGGATGAAAGAGTATGTTGACTGATCATGACAGATGTTCCTTCAAAATAATCGAATTGCAACAAAAAATAACAGGAAAACAGTTGCAAAAGTTATTGTAGAACTGGATGTCGCACTCACCAACCCTGGCAGTACTAAAAACAACATGAACGGGGCTCCAGAAGTTGGGAATTGCGAGGCAAGCTGGAATTCCAAAACAACTCTTCAGTGGTGCAAATACCCATAACAGGAAAATATGGTGTTGAACCCGTAAAACTTGGACTATGGAGCAAAGGAAGGAAGTCACTTATTTGGATGAGTGTTTCAAACTATTTCCAAGATCTGGCCATGTTTATGTCCCAAGAGTGAAACATGGTGGGGATTGGGCAGCCATATTGTGATATTCAGTGGGCGCCACAGTTGCTTCGCAAGGTCGCATTAATGCCAAGGGTTACATGACCATTTAGGCTAAGCAGGTCCATCCCATGGTACAATGTTTGTTTGCCACTGGTGATGCTGTTTGAAGACGACAGGGCTCCTGCCCACACAGCTATCACCATTCAGCACTGGTTTTGTAAACACGAGGATGAAATAGCATGTTTCCCCTGCCACCACAGTCAACAGATCTAAATATGATTGAGCCTTTGTGATCTATTTTCTAGTATAATCACTGTCCGCCTCCATCATAATTATGTGAACTTGTCTTATTTTGGAGGAAGAACGGTACAAGATTCCCTTGAAAACCACATAGGGCCTATATTTATCTATTCCAAGATGGCTGAAAGCTGTTTTGAGTGACAACAGGTTTACTGCACCATATTAGGCATGGTAATGTGCTGTGTTTTTGGTGTTCTCATATTTTTCTCCCCCCCCCCCCCCCTTCCCATATGTATATGGACAGAAGTGGCCAACTATGGGGATCTCATACTTATACATTACTTAATCAAATTATTTGTTTTCTTTTGACTGTATCTAAATGCCAACATTTTAATCCACATCTCATATTTTTCGCTACTGCATTTGAATTTGCACTCGTCTTCATTAAATTAGCACCATAGTGAGAAAGTATTTCCATATGAGACTGTAAAAAAACCTCGTTGTGAAAAGTGGAATACAAACATTTCCAAGAAGAAACACATTTTAAAATTTTGTTACCTTAAGTCTTGGAAGATAAGACAAATCAGCAATATGCACAATGTTGTTGTCTGACAAATCCAAATGCTCCAAATTTGAATTAGTGTTCAGATGTTCAATTGTCTGTAGACAGAGGAAAAAGAAGTATTTAAATATACATACAAGTAAAAACAAACACGCAGCAGATTTCACTTACAAGATATTAAAAATTGGTAAGCAACAGAAAAACAATAATGAAGTCTTCTTCTACATTCTAACTATACTGAAGTACTGATGGATGTCCACACAGATAGTTGTTTGATTAAATGCATAATAATTTCCTTATTTCCGTTCTCATCAGCTTACTATTGGCAGAGGGTGGAGGGAGATAAGAATAATAAAAAATAACTCTGATACTATTCACAGACTGACCAAAAATGGAAGGAAGATTAGTGCATAACATTCCACCAACACCAAGAATATTAGATGTGTTGCTTGTACTGGAGTCTACTGAGAGTGACTCCTAGGCCGAGTTCGTATCAACATAAACACTTCAGAATTTGCGGGATTCAACTTCAATTACCAATTTACTCTCAGGCATTATTTCTAATGGCATGGTCACATCTTCTAAAGCCCTGAATTCCACGTACCGCATTTTATCTGAATTCAGTGACAGTCACGCATGTGTTGTGTTTTGTACTAATTCAGTGACAATCCATTTGCAGAGTAAAGCTATAAATTTTCAAGAAAGTATTTACTTTTTTAAGTGGTGAAGTTACTCTGTTAGACATGATACTAATAGTTGCATCGTTCCCTTATATACAAAGGCACATCATTTAAACAAGAACACAAGCGGATCAAATATAGATTTTTGTGGTACACCTGCAGTGATTATTTTTCCATTCCGAAGATGCTGTTTCACTGTGTACACTCCCTAGATTTCTTAAGGTGATGCACTACATCCCCAAACAGTATTAGGAAAAGGATAGTTGCTAGTCATCATATAGCAGAGATGATGAGTCACATAAGAGAACAACAAAAAGACTGAAGAAAAGTGAGCTTTCAGCCAACAAGGCCTTCGTCAGAAATACACTATACACACACAACTCGCATATGCGTGACAGTCTCTGGCTGCTGAGGCCAGACTGATAGCAACAGCGCATGATGGGAGAAGCAACCAGGTGGAGGGAGTAAGGATAAGGCTGGGGCGGGGAGGGGAAAGGATAGCAGGGTAGGGGTAGCAGACAGTAAAAGTGCTACTTATGGAAGCATAGAGGAACAAGGTGGAGTGAGGGTAGGTCAGCTACTTGCATTCGGGATGTTACACAGAGGGCAGTGGGAGAGGACGGGGTAGTGGAAAAGGAGAGAAGTGAAAAGGCTGTGGGTGTGTTGGTGGAATACGAGGTCTTTTCAAAAAACTACAGAACATTCTTAATTTCGAAACAATGGTTTGTTGGAGCAAAGTGCAGTTGGGATCCTTGCACATGCTTATGTTTAATGTGTAATTGCCAGAAGTTTCACTGTTGTATGTCTGTTAGTTATTGTTCAGTGCTGTATTAAGTAGAACACTGTGTCACACAGTTGCGAATTTAGAGATGGCAGAGTTAGACGAGCAATGCATCTGTGTTAAATTTTGTGCAGAACTCAAGAAAACCTTTACAGAGACACAACAAATGATGCAGGAAGCCTATGGAGATGAGTGTTTAAGGCGTACTCGGTGTTACAAATGGTTCATACAGTTTTAAAAGTAGCCGGACGGAAGTTAAAGATGACCCTTGTTCAGGACGTCCTTCGACGTCTACCGACGACACTCTTGTCAGGAATGCAATGAAAGTGTGTGCACAAATCTAAGACAGATTGACTGACAGATAGCAGAAGTATGTAAGATTTGAGTTGGATCATGTCATGAAATCCTGACACAGCATCTTGGGATGCACTGTATTGCTTCAAAGTTCGCTCCACGGTTCATAAGTCAAGACCACAAAGACCTTTGGTTCGCAATCTGTAAAGAGCTTTTGGATAGCACAAATGCGAACAAAATGTTCCTTATGAGAACCATAACTGGTGATGAGACGTGGGTCAACGGTTATGATGTTGAGGCCAAGATTCAAGCTTCACAATGGGTCAGGAAAGGTTCTTCAAGATCAAAGAAAGTTTGTCAGATCACATGTCAAAGCCATGCTGACTTTGAATAATTGGTTCATCTTGAATTCGTGTCACTAGACCAAACTGTTAATCGATGGTACGAGGTGCATTCAAGTTCTAAGGCCTCCGATTTTTTTTCTAATTAACTACTCACCCGAAATCGATGAAACTGGCGTTACTTCTCGACGTAATCGCCGTGCAGACATACACATTTTTCACAACGCTGACACCATGATTCCATGGCAGCGACGAAGGCTTCTTTAGGAGTCTGTTTTGACCACTGGAAAATCGCTGAGGCAATAGCAGCACGGCTGGTGAATGTGCAGCCACGGAGGGTGTCTTTCATTGTTGGAAAAAGCCAAAAGTCACTAGGAGCCAGGTCAGGTGAGTAGGGAGCATGAGGAATCACTTCAAAGTTGTTATCACGAAGAAACTGTTGCGTAACGTTAGCTCGATGTGCGGGTGCGTTGTCTTGGTGAAACAGCACACGCACAGCCCTTTCCGGACGTTTTTGTTGCAGTGCAGGAAGGAATTTGTTCTTCAAAACATTTTCGTAGGATGCACCTGTTACCGTAGTGCCCTTTGGAACGCAATGGGTAAGGATTACGCCCTCGCTGTCCCAGAACATGGACACCACCATTTTTTCAGCACTGGCGGTTACCCGAAATTTTTTTGGTGGCGGTGAATCTGTGTGCTTCCATTGAGCTGACTGGCGCTTTGTTTCTGGATTGAAAAATGGCATCCACGTCTCATCCATTGTCACAACCGACGAAAAGAAAGTCCCATTTATGCTGTTGTTACGCGTCAACATTGCTTGGCAACATTCCACACAGGCAGCCATGTGGTCGTCTGTCAGTATTCATGGCACCCACCTGGATGACACTTTTCGCATTTTCTGGTCGTCATGCAGGATTGTGTGCACAGAACACACAGAAATGCCAACTCTGGAGGCGATCTGTTCAACAGTCATTCGGCGATCCCCCAAAACAATTCTCTCCACTTTCTCGATCACGTCGTCAGACTGGCTTGTGCGATCCCGAGGTTGTTTCGGTTTGTTGTCACACGATGTTCTGCCTTCATTAAACTGTTGCACCCACGAACACACTTTCGACACATCCATAACTCCATCACCACATGTCTCCTTCAACTGTCGATGAATTTCAATTGGTTTCACACCATGCAAATTCAGAAAACGAATGATTGCACGCTGTTCAAGTAAGGAAAACGTTGCCATTTTAAGTATTTAAAACAGTTCTCATTCTCGCCGCTGGCAGTAGAATTCCATCTGCCGTATGGTGCTGCCATCTCTGGGATGTATTGACAATGAACGCAGCCTCATTTTAAAACAATGCGCATGTTTCTATCTCTTTCCAGTCCGGAGAAAAAAAAATCGGAGGCCTTAGAACTTGAATGCACCTCGTATATCGGAACATGTCGTGATGCCTGCGAGAAAGTGTGAGAAGGAAACGGCCTGAAATGTGGCACAACAAGTCATGGCTCTTGTATCACAATAACGCACCTGAACATTCATCCCTGTTGGTGCACAGCTATTGTACAAAAAACGAAATCACTGTGCTGCCTCTGCTCCGTACTCTCCAGACTGGTCCCTGCGGACTTTTTTTCTTTTTTAGCAAAGCTGAAAACCCTGCCGAAAGGATGAAGATTTGCAACAACAGACAAGATAAAAGAAATTCCGCATACAGCACTTTGCATGATCCAGCAAGAGACTGCTCCCAGAAATAGAAATAGAGTATCAATTATGGAAGACAGCATTTCGAAGGAGGCCATACACAATAAGTAAAGATGAGAGTAGAAAAATTTTGTAGACACAGTTCCAGAATTTTTTGATCAGACATCATAGAGGTCTGTGTAGTGCTGAAATGGGAACACTGAAGAGGTTGATGGGTAGGACAATGACTAATGAAGGTTGAGGCCAGGAGGCCAGATTCATGGGAACATAGGGTACACTGCAGGGGGAGTTCCCAGCTGTGCAATTCAGAAGAGCTGGTGTTGATGGGAAGATCCATTCTGCTCAGGCTGTGAAGCAATCACTGAAATGAAGAACATTGTGTTGGGTGGCATGCTCAGCAATGGTGTGGTCCAGGTGTTTCTTAGCCACAGTTTGTCAGTGGCCATTCATGTGGACAGACAGTTAGTTGGTTGTCATGCCCACGTAGAATGCAGCACAGTGGTTGCAGCTTACAAGGGAACCTCCCCATCGCACCCCCCTCAGATTTAGTTATAAGTTGGCACAGTGGATAGGCCTTGAAAAACTGAACATAGATCAATCGAGAAAACAGGAAGAAGTTGTGTGGAACCGTGAAAAAAATTAGTAAAATATACAAACTGAGTAGTCCATGCGCAAGATAGGCTACATCAAGGAGACTCTGAGCTCAGAAGCGCCATGGTTCCGTGGTTAGCGTGAGTAACTACACAACGAGAGGTCCTTGGTTCAAGCCTTCCCTCGACTGAAAATTTTACTTTCTTTATTTTCGCAAAGTTATGATCTATCCGTTCGTTCGTTGACGTCTCTGTTCACTGCAATAAGTTTAGTGTCTGTGTTTTGCGACCACACCGCAAAACCGTGCGATTAGTAGACGAAAGGGGAACCGAAAACATTTGATTGCAAGGTCATATGTCAACCGATTCCTCCACGGGAAAACACGTCTGATATATTCTATATGACACTGGTGACGGCATGTGCGTCACGTGACAGGAATATGTTGTCAACCCACCTAACTTGTACACTTAGCGAATGGTAAAAAGATTCTTCTACCTTGCCCGATTTAGGTTTTCTTGTGGATGTGATAATCACTCCCAAAAAAGTGATGAAAACATAAGAGTTTGTCACATAAACTGAAAATAAAAAATTAAACTTTTCACGCCACGGAAGACTTGAACCTAGGACCTTTGTTCCGTAGCTGCTCTCGCTAACCATGGGACCACGGCGCTCCTTGACTCCGAGTGTCCTTGATGTTGCCTGTTTTCTCGATTGATCTGTGTTCAGTTTTTCAAGGCCTATCCACTGTGCCAACTTATAACTAAATCTGAGGGGGGTGCAATGGGGAGGTTCCCTTGTTAGCTCGTAGACTGCGTGACTAGTTTCACATGTAATCTTCCGTTTTATGGAACAGGTGATGCTTGTGGCCGGACTGGAGTAAGTGGTGGTGGTGGTGGTGGTGGTGGTGGTGGTGGTGGTGGTGAGAGGGTGTATGGAACAGGTCCTGCATCTAAGTCTTTTACAGGGATATGAGCCACGAGGCAAGCGGTTGGGAGCAGATGTTGGGTATGGATGGACAAGGATATTGTGGGCAGTGGAATACCACTGTAGGAGGGGGTCAGAAGAATAGTGGGTAAGACATTCCTCATTTCAGGGTACAATGAGAGGTAGTCGAAAAGCTGTGGAGATTGTTAATCAGTTGCTCCAGTCCTGGGTGGTACGAAGTCGCGAGGGAAATGCTGCTCTATGGCCAGACAGTGGTAATTTTGGAGGTGCTGAGTCGCTGGGAAGATAAGGCACGGGAGATTTTTTTTGTACGAGGTTGGGAAGGTAATTACGGTCCATGAAGGCCTCAGTGAGAGCCTCAGTACATTTCGAGAGGGACTGCTCATTACTATAGATGCGTTGGCCACGGGTGGCTAGGCTGTATGGAAGAGACTCCTTGGTATGCAATGGATGGAAGTCATCGAAGTGGAAGTATTGTCGTGGTTGGTAGGTTTGATACGGATGGAGGTACTGATGTAGCCATCTTTGGGGTGGAGGTCAACATCGAGGAAGGTGGTTTGTTCTATAACCTATTGGGCTCAACCTTTGTTAGTCATGGTCCTACCAATCAACCCCTTCCCTGTTCCCATTCTAGCACTATACAGCACTCTACTCCACCAACACACACACAATCTTTTCAATTCTTTCCTTTTCTGCTAGCCCCCCCCCCCCCCCCCTCCCCCCAGTCAAACTTCCCAACTGCACCTAGCTGCCCTACCCTCTCTGCACTTCATCCCTGCAAGCTCCCACAAGTAGCACTTTACCATCTACTATCCCTACCCTGTTATCCCTCCCCCTCCCTGCCCCAGTCTCATCCTTAATCCAAACACCCAACTGCTTTCCCACATGCATTGCTGCTATCAGTCTGGCCTCAGTAGCCAGAGACTCTGTGTGTGTGTGTGTGTGTGTGTGTGTGTGTTGTGCCTATCCGCAATTCAGCATCTCTGCTATATGGTGAGTGGCAACTATCCTTTTCATAATACTGTTATATTCCATCTTAGATTTTCCACTGTTTGATACATCCCTTAATTTACGTAAGATAAAAACTATTTATCAGTGAGAAGTCTGATACAATAATATTTGAGCTTTTATAAGAGAATACAGTGAATTGCGAAATCAAATGCTTTTAACAAGTCACAAAAATTACCAGTTGGCAATGGTTGTTGTATACAGTGTGTATCCAGTACCTTTGAGAATGTAAGAAGCAAGACTGGCCTGTAATTATTAATGTGTCTTAAGCTCTTTTACAGTAAGGGAGACTGGTAACAGCGCATTTCAGTCTGCCTGGAAATATCCCCTGTGATAGTGATGCAGTGCTTATGTAACTGAAGACCTTGCATTCATGCCATGAGCATGATTTTAGTATTTTGCCAGAGATATTACCAACTCTGAGTTTTTGGTTTTAAAGACGTTAATTACAACCCTTTATGTGACAACGATAACTACATATAGTGCACGTCTGATTTGCTATTTATTACTTTATTTGCTACAATTGATTATATTAGCATTAATGTATTCACAATAGTTTCTCGGATAAGTATCTATACCATTTTTATGTTTTTAAGTCCGAACTGTCAAGTATCAGTGAACAAGTGAGTTACAGTACCAATATTTACCAATGATCTTTGGGGTACTCCTCTTCGGAGTTGGTTTTCGTGTTCAGCTAACATCTCTCACCTGTTGAAATGTGTCTAAAGCCTTCTGGAAATATAAAAAATATGGAATCAACCCAACACCCCATTGATGCGGCTCATTAAGTGAATAAGAGCCAGCTGTGTTTCACAAGAAGGAAGGAAGGAAGATTATAGTTCAATGGCCCACCAACATCAAGGTCCCTAGAAATGGAGCGCAACTGAATTGCAGGTGGAGATGCAAACCATGACAAGAGGTTAAGGAGATCGAATCTACGGGCATTACTACGAGTAACCCAGGAACCATGCAAGGCGTCATTCTCTATATGGCTCGCACTTTTGTAGAATTTGGAAAGTGGCAGGTCCAACCATAAAATGGGACCTCAACTTACAGGGTCGAAAAGTGAGAGACTTTTTAGTTGCCTCTTACGACAGGCAGGGATACCTCGGGCCTATTCTAATCCTCAGACCCGCAGGGGGTGTTTTTGTTGATCACTGTCTTGCACATCCTATTGATATGAACTTCAGAAATGTGCAGTTAGAATTTTTCCCAGCTAACAGCAGAAGCAAACTGAATCCTATTGATTTGGGAATTATGTACTTCAGGTCATTTTATAGGAAGAACCTTGTTCAAAGACTTTTGACCGTGATGGATTCTGGGATGGATCTCACATTTAGCAGGATTTCAAAGCTGAAAGCACTGCATTTCATTGCTAAGCCTTGGAGGGCAGAACAAGAAGAAGAAGAAGAAGAAGAAGAAGAAGAAGGCTTGCTTACAGCTGTACGAGAAACACTGCAGCCAAAGTGCACTTTTAATGAATTTCCACAGGTAGACAACATTACAACTGCAGAGAAAATAACTGTGAGGAATTCACTGCAGGAGAATTGTTTGCTAATTCCTCTTGATAATGGAGAAGAGTATCAGTGCCCACCAGTGCTCAGGCAACTCCAGCAGAGTAGTACTACAAAGCTAGTTTTTTCTGTTCTAGGTTGTGAAAATACCCTTGAGACTTACGAATTGATGCAAGAAAACTCTGCTATGGACTTCATTTGCAGAAAACAATAATTGTTAGAACTGTGATTTTTTTAAATTGTAAATATTAAGTTTTTATTAAAATTTGGATGTTTCTTAAAAAGACATAAGATTTCTACTATGAATTGGTCCATTTTTCATTTTATAAAATACAAACAAAACACAAGAATCAGTCCACAGAAAAGCTATTTCACAATGTTTCAGCTATTGACACCATTCTACTTGCCAGTGGCTCGTACGTAGAATTGGTAAGCAGAGCAACATCAGCAGATGTTTTTCACTGGATATCTGAAGTAAGTACTAGAAATAAGACCTATGCACAGTATTTATTTATATATCAACACACATTGTGAAACCTTCACCTGGCTTTTCTGGAGCATTTCTACCTTTGAATGCAATTTCCCCCTGTTTACATCACCAATCAATGTCAAATTTCATATATTTCTAACTGCTTTGCAAATAAATTTGATGTGAAATGAGTGAAGAGTTCATAATGAAGATTTCATTTATAACTAGAAACAGTAGATATCAATTACATATGTAGTATACTCCATGAAGAACAAAATTGTAATCAATTACACAAAGACAACATACAATATGTTCCAGCACCTGATAAATGAAATGTTATGGACAAGATATACCTTACTATTAACTGACACAATAAATAACACAGTACATCTGGAGGCAACAGCTACTGCTACTACCACCACCACCACCACCACCACCACCAACAACAACAACAACAACAACAACAACAAAAACAACAGACAAGTGGCCGCCAAGAGATAAGTGTGATTTTAGTGCTTGTCGAAACTGAAGTTTTGATTGTACTTTTTCATCATATCTTTTAAACAATTATGAAAAGATACATTGATACTCACCATAAAGATGACACACTGAGTAGCACTTAGGCACAATGAAAAGACTATTATAGACTATGCTTTCAGCCAGAGCCTTCTTCAGAAAAGAAACACACACAAGCACACACAAATGCTGTCTCTGACCACTTTAGGGGGAGGTATAGCAGATTACAGGTGGGGGAAAGAAGATTGATGTCTAGTGGAGTGTGCAGGGACTACAGTAGAAGGCAGCAGGACAAGACTCTGGCATCTGGCAGCATCAGGAGGCTGTGGGGGAGGGGGTGGGGCAGAAAAGAAGAGGAACAGAGAGCAGAAAAGGCTGGTGGATGCATTGGCAGAGAGTAAACAGAATGAGGGTGAGGGGATGTGAATTGGGAGTAGGTTATAGGACAGAGGGAGCAGAAACTGGGGTTATTGTAGGTTGAGGCTGGGACAAAGTCAGGAGCAGAGACTGTGTTGTAGAGATAACTCCCAGCTGCACAGTTCAGAAAAGCTGTTCATTGTTTTGTTTTGTCTTAGGGTGCAAAAACAACTAAGGAGTTGATCAGCCAAGCCACTGGAAAGATTTAATTTCCCAGAGCTTGTTAACATGAAGGAAAGACCAGTGATGATGCTGTATTCTGGTCCCTTCAACCCCCACAAACCAACCAACCAGTGATGAAGCCAAAGTGACACCACCTGCTGACAGACAGCAAAACAGAGATCATTGGAGAGAATGGAAGAACTACCGAGCAAAGGTATGAGGACTGCAGACTTAGCAGCAGTGTCAATAGCCTCGTTTCCCATCAGACCAACGTGACCATGTACCCACATAAACATCACAGTGGCTCCATCAAGAGTGGGCAAGTGAAAGCTTTCCTGGGCCCATTGCACTAAGGGGTGGTCAGTGTACAGAGCACAGACTCTCCAAAGGGCACAGAGATTCAGAGCAAAGACCACAATTGAACTGTGTGCCATGATACAGGGCAAAGAGCTCCACTGTAAATACTGAGGAGTGTTCCGCAAGCCTATAACAAAAATTGTCAGTGCCAATGCTGAAGGCACACCCAACACCATCCTCGGTGCAAGAGCCATCAGTGTACACAAAGGTATTATCATGAAGTTCTGTGCAAAGGTTGAGAAACTTACGCCGACTGAGTGACTGTGGAGTAGTGTGCTTAAGGAGCGAATGAAGTCCAAGGTGAACATGGGCTGCCATATGAAGCCAAGGTGGTGAAGGGTTCACACCCATCAGGAAAGTGGCAGGTAGCATGAAGTTAAGCTGCTGGAGCAATAGCCAAAAGTGAACTTCAGGAGGTAACATAAAAGATGGCTGTGCCCCATACTCGTGATCAACGGAGTCATCGAAGGAGGCATAGGATGGGTGGCTAGGCAAGGAGACAAACAGCGTGTGTATCTGCTGAGGAGAAAATCACAGCAGTATGACAGCAGTAGTTTGGCAGCTTCTGCATACAGACTCTCACCCAGGCTAGTGTAAAAGGCGCCAATGGCCGAACAGATGCCACGATCGTGGATGGTACAGAGGCAGTGTAAGAGCGATGAACATGCTGATGCATATACGAAACACTACTAGTCTAGTTTAGAACAGCCTAGGGACTGGTACAAACAAAGGGGGGTGGTCCAATCTGCTCCATGGACTGGTAAATACAAAGGAAGGTGGTCCGGTCTGCTCCCCACGGAGTACCGCTGAGGACACGTAGGACAATGAGAGACCGTGTACAGCAGGTGGCCAGGTAAGACACATGGGACCAAGAAAGTTTCCTATCAAGCTTGAGCACCAGGAATTTCATAGTTTCAATGAACAGAGGTGCAATAGGCCCAAGATGCAAAGACGGTGGAAGAAACCAATTGCGCCGCAAGAAATTCATACAAATGGTTTTGTCAGTGAAAAAGTGAAAGCCATTGTTGATGTTCCATGAGTAACTACAATCAAGACACCGCTGAACACGCTGCTTGAGGTGACAAGTCTGGAGAACTGCAATATATCGCAAAATTGTCAACAAAAAGGGAGCCAGAAATGCCCAGTGGGTGACAAGTCATAAGAGTGTTAATGCTGATAGCAAATAGGACAGCGCTCAGAATGGAACCCCGAGGCACATCATCTTCCTGGATAAAGGTTCCAACAAAGCAGAACCCACACGTAACCTGAAAACTCGGTCTTTTAAAAATTCCTGAAAGAAACGGGGCATAAGGCCACAGAAACATCACATGTAGAGAGTATGGAGGATACCAGTTCTCCATAAGGTGTCTTAGGCGTTCTCCAAATCAAAAAACATGGCCACAGTCTGGTATTTCTGCGGAAAACTGTTCATGACATGGGTTGACAAAGTGATGAGATGGTCAACAGCAAAATGGCATGCTCGAAATCCATACTGTGCTCTGGTTAATAAACTGTGAGATTCGAACCACTATACCATGCGGGCATGAATCATACATTCCATCACCTTGCAAACACAGCTGGTGAGAGAAATGGAAAGAAGGAAGGCGTTTCTCCTTACCAGGCTTAGGTATGGGTATGACAATGGCGTCACACCAGCATCTGGGAAACATGTCCTCTGCCCAGATGTGATTGTACGTATGAATGAGAAAGTGCTTGCCCGCAGGAGAACTGTTCTGCAACACCTGAATGTGAACATCGTTTGGGCCTGGAGGAGGAGGATCAGGATGAAGTGACAGCATGATCTAGCACCCTCATAAATAAGGGCAGCATTGTAGCACTCATGATTCTGAGAAGAGCAGGGTATTACCCGAGCTGTCTCCACTTGTTTCCGATGGAGAAAGGCAGGGCGATAGTGAGTGGAGCTTGATATCTCCGCAAGAAAGTGGCCCAAGGTGTTGGGGATAGCAGTAGAGCCACTATGACATCATCTGTTATGGTCAGGCCGGAAATTGGGAAATTCACCTTGGTCCCAGAGAGCCATTGGAGGCTGGTCCACACAACGGAAGAGGGAGTGGAACTGTTAAAAGAACTAGAAAAGGAAATCCAGCTAGCTTTTTTACTGTCCTGAAGAATGCGACAATGCTGTGCATGTAACTGTTTACAACAAATGCAGTTGGCCATCACAGCATGATGGTTAAAAACGCGGAGAGCACATCTCTGCACATGAATTGTGAAATGATATGCCTCAGTCCACTGAGGGATGGGAACACAGTATGTAAAGAGGAAGTGCAAGGAATGAAACTTTCTGCAGCGGTAAGGATAACATTTGTAAGATATTCCACCTAGTCATCACAACTGAGGAAATGTTAGTTGAAAGTCGCCAGGGAGGAGGAAACGCTCCAGTTGGCCTTAGAAAGGTGCCATTTGGTTGTGCATATAGGTGGGATAGGAGTCAGCAACTGGATAGTACACGGGAAATGGTTGCTCACGTACGTGTCAGAGAGAACAGAACACTCTAAACGATGGGCAAGCTGGGCAGTGCAAAAGCAGAGATCTGAATGGGAATAGATGCATCTAGAGTCCGAAAGAAACATGGATGCTTCTGTGTTAAGGCAGATGAGGTTAAGTTGATTGAGTAGGTCAGCCAAAATGGCACCTCTTTGACAGGTTCTGGGAGAACACCAAAGGGGATGGCGCGCATTAAGTCACCAAAGAAAGGGGTGAGGGAGTTGCCCAACAAGCTGGAGGAAGTCTACGCCAGTGACACTGAATGACACAGAGATATAAACAGTACAAAGGGAAAAAGTGAAGTGAGGAAGGAAAATCAGGACTGCAACAGCTTGCAGCTAGGTATTCAGGGAGATGGTGTAACTATGAACTTCTTCCCAGAGGAGAAGCACAACTCCCCCATGAGAGGGAATGCCGTCCTTTGGGGAAAGGTCAAAATGGACCAGAAAGAAATGTGAGAGGTCAAAGTGGTCATGATGATGCAATTTTGTTCCCTGGAGGCAGAGAACAAGTGGACATTGTGATTCCAAGAGCAGCTGTAATACCTCCTTGTTGGATCTAAGGTTGCAAACGTCCATTGGAGAAGAGTCATAACGAGGAAAGGGGAGGAGGGAAAAAATTAAGGTGTGTCACCTCGGTGGTTGTCAGTTGCTAGCCTTCGAAGACACACGGCTACAGGGTGCAGAGACTGGAGGATCCTGCTCCATGAGATTTACGGAGGCTACAGCATTATCCCTCAGTCAGTCTGCGGAGTCCAGGGCAGAAAAACAATTGACAATGCCCACCAGCAACACTGAGGTTGGCTGGGTGAGGGTATCACACGGCAACACCTTTGAAGAGGATCTCTGAGTCAGCAAAGGAGAGGACCATTTGCCTTTGCTTGATTTCTTGGAGCCTTTGCTGTTGGCAGATGATGATTCAGATGTTTTTTAGTAAAAAGTCTTCGTGGGAATATTCCTTCTGTCCTTTCCAGCCTGCTAGTTGTGAAGCAGGCAATTTCGCTGCATGAGGTGAAAATTTAGTGACTCGTTGCACAGCTGGAGTAGAAGGAGTCAAGGATGCTAGTGTGACATTGGGTGATTTTATTACCATGGTGCTGAATTTGAGATTGCATGTCTGATTGGCCACGTCCTTCGTGGAGAGAGATGTAGCAAGAACAGTAATGTCAGTGCCAGATGGTAAAACACAGGGTTTCCAACTAGCCAACAGCTTGCGAGCAACAGGTGAAGGCACTGCCTTCTTCACCCGGATCTCTTGGATGGACCGCTCATTGAGACACATGGCACAATCTCAGGAGAAGGCTGCATCGTTGCCGCTGCAACTAATACAGAGAAAGAGGAACATAATTACTCTTGTGAGCATTCCTACCTAGGTTATACATTTGGCCAGGTGTCGCAAGGGCAGTCTAGTGTTGTAAGAATGACAATGGTAGCAACGCATCAGGTTCGGAATGGATGTTCAGACTGTAATAACTTCGTAGCCTGCTTTGATCTTGGATGGAAGCACTAATCTATCAAATGTGAGAAAAAGAGTATGTGTGGGCACTAAGGGTGTGTCTACCTTTTTCATCACCTGATGGACTGCAATGACACCCTGATCAGAAAGGTAAGTTTGGATTTCTGCCTCGGTCGGACCATCAAATAGTCTAGTGCAAATAACACAATGCAAAGAATTCAGCATTTGATGGGCCTTGACATGAACAGGATAGCTGTGAAGGAGTGAAGCTGCAAGCAGTTGTGCTTGAGAATCAAAAGTAGTCCTCAAAAGCAAAGTTCCATTATGTAAACGACAGCAGCATGACACAGGGTCAGCAACTGCATCAACACCTTTCTGAAAAATAAACGGATTAACCGTAGCAAAGGCTGACCATCTTCAGTATGTAAACCACGAGGAACCAAGGTGCATCTGTGACAGTCTTTGATACCTCAGCCTCATTCCGTTTATGTTTAGTAGACATAGACTGAGAAGATGATGATTGACTCATTGCGAGAGAATCCCCCATGATTACCAGCGTCTCCGATGGCGCACTCCCTCCAACTGGGGGGGCCTCCCCTCAGAGAGGCACTCCTCCGCCTGAGGTGATTGTTCACACCTCCCGAACACCTGACAGAGGAACTAATTGGTAATTTGGGAAGGTAACTGCTAAGGCAATCAGTCCTCCCTGGGCCTGACCTGTACCTGGGGGTACGCGCAAAACCTACCTGTTGACCGGGGGCTGGGAATTACATGTTACCCAGTTATGTGTCAGACACGTGGGCCGCCCTTCGGGACTGCACGGCGAGAAAGAAGAAAAAGAGGAACCTCAAACACCTAGTGGAGGAAGGATATGGGAAGGGGAATGGAGAAAGAAGGAAAGGACGAAAAAACAGTGCAGGGACTGTTTTGATATCAGGCTACTGAAAATGTCACACACATTCCCAAAAACATTGCACACATTCCCCAAGAGAGGGGAAAAGATTAACAAGAGGATAGGCATGCAGTACGGAAACGAAAACATGCTGCAAACACTGTGGTCTCATAGTAGACAAGCACAAACTCGCCAAACAGTGGTGACCTGCCGGGGGGGGGGGGGGGGGGGGGTCAGGAAAGCTGGAGGTGGATGCAAGGATCCAGATGGCTCAGGTTGTGAAGCAGTCACTTAAATCAAGCGTGTGGAGAAGACACACAATTGACAAAGGCCTTCCACCAGGTAGTTACTGTGATTCATATTGACAATAGTAGGACCCTCGTCTGCAGGTAGGATGGCTGTGCAACAAGGTGGTCCTCTTTGTTCCTGACCACAATTCGGTGGTGGCCATTCCACCCAGTAGCTGGTTGGTACTCATTCTGTGCAATGATTGCACAACGGTTGGTGTTTGAAATTACTTCTTGCACAGGTAGCCCGTCCTCTGATGGAGTAGGAGAAGTCTCTGACGGGACTGTAATAGGAAGTGTTGAGTGGGCAGGTCTTGCAACTGAGTTTTCCACAGGGATGGACTGTGATGATGTGGGGTTTGGGTGGGCGATGGAACACCACTTTAGGAGGGGTGGGAAGGATCTTGGGTACAATGTCCCTCATTTCAGGGCAGCATGATAGATATTCAAAGCCTTGATGAGGGATGTGGTTCAGTTGTTCGTCAGGATGATATATGGTGATGAAGGGGGCACTCCTCTGTAGCTTGTTTTTGGGGTGGTGGTAGGGTTGGAAGGTGTGAGGACTTGGCATGGGAAATTGTGTTTGCACTGCAGGTTTAGGGGACACTGCCTGCCTGTGAAGGCCTTTGTGAGACCTTCAGCATACTGGGCAAGGGAGTTCATGTCACTGCAGAGACATTGCTCCAGATGGCCAGGCTGCGTGGGAGGGATGTTTTGGTGTGGAATGGATAGCAGGTGTCGAAATGCAGGTACTGTTGGTGGTTGGTGGATCTAATGTGGACAGGGGTGTGGACAGAGCCATCAGAGAGGAGAAGGTCAACGTCCAGAAATATTGAACACTGGGTTGAGGAAGACCAGATGAAGTCGACAGGACAGGGGGTGTAGAGGTCATCAAGGAATGAGGATAGGGTGTCTTGGACCTGAGTCCAGATCATGAAGATATCATCAATGAACCTGAACCAGACCTGGTCTTGGGGGTTTTGAGGGACTAGGAATGTTTCCTCTAAGTGGTCCATAAACAGATTGGCATAGGTAGGTGTTGATTTGCTTGTATACCTCCCTTCAAAGGAGAAGTAGTTGCGCATTCGGATAAACTTAGTAAAGTATATGAGGACAGAGGGTTTGGAGTCTGAAGGACATTGAGAGAGGTAATGTTCAATAGTGGCAAGACCATACGCATGAGAGATGTTGGTGTATAGGGAAGTGGTGCCAATAGTGATGACTAGGATCCTGCAGTTAGAGAGGGCGAGGATGATGGAGACACAGCAAAGAAAGTGGTTGGTGTCTCTGACATGGGAGGATAGATTTTAGGTAATTGGTTGGAAGTGTCGGTCAGTGAAGGCCAAAATTCTTGTGGGCACAATAACCAGCTACAATGGGGCGTCCAGGATTGTTGGGTTAGTGGATTTTGGGGAGCATGTAAATTGGTGGGTGCGCAGGGTGTCTTGAGGGTGATATGGGAAATGCATTCAGGGGAGATGTTCTGGGGAGGGCCTGAGGCTTTAGATAGGGATTGGAGGTTATGTTGGACCTCATAGGACCTTTGTCTTCAGGTAGGATGACTAGGTGTGGCTGTTTTGTGGCCGTCCTTTCTTCTGCTGAAAAGCTGGTATTCTTACAAAGGGACTTAGGGAAGGATGGTGGGACCACATTGAAGGTAAGTAATTCCTGGAATGTTATCAGGGGTTAATTAGGTAGGAGGCATCTTGGATCATGGTTGGATGGTGGGTGTGAACTGGGAGAGGCAGGGATCAATGTTCGAATTAGGTTGGATGAATTGGAGGCAAAGAACTGTGTCCATTGATGGGAGAGGAAAAGTAGGTCTTTGACAAGACCAACATGGTTAAATTTGGGTGTAGGGCTAAGGTGATGCCTTTGGCTATGACTGAAACCTCTGTGGGGCTGAGGATTTCGTTAGAAAAGTTAGTAACAGTGTTCCGAGGTAGTTTCAGCTCTAAATTTCATGGAGTGTTGGTAGGGAGTTACGGGTGATGTGACAAGTTGAAAAGGTCAGCAGGTCTGGGTGTTACAAGGAGTTGATGAGGAGGAATACTGTGGGTAGGTTAGGGGTTGGATTGTGATGCCCCAAGGAGGCTGTAGGATGACAGCAGGTTGTATAACTTATGGAGATAGTGTCTGTAATGCTCTCCCTGGTGCTGGAGAGCAAACAATTCCATTTCAGGTATGTATGTAGTAGAGACTGCACAGTAGCAGTAACCTGAGGAGGGAGCAGAGATGGCTCTGGGATACCTGTGCCATGAAGAAGTGTTTTTGCACCACTAGGACTTTTTGAGGATCAGGGACTGGTGGAATCTGAGAACGTGAGGGTTACTGTGAAGGAAGGGGCGAGATCCAGAGAAAGAAATTATTATGGTTTGACTGTGGGGGGGGATCCCACAGTTTAGGCAGCATTTCAGGAACAGGATGATGGACTAGGTTTTAGCCAGAGAAACGAATACTTTTCTGAACAGGTGCAGAGAAATGGAGCCTTGCCCATTTCCTACATCTTTTCCTTTTCCCCTAATTCCATCCCTGCTCCATCTTTCTGCACCCCTTTCATTGGCTAGAACCTAGTCCCACATCCTGTTTCTTAAATGCCGCTTAACCATAGAATTCCCTCCAACAGCCTAGCCATAAAAATTCCTTTCTTTGGGTCCCACCCATCATTTCACGGTGACCTTCACCTTTTCAGACTCTGCCAGTCCCTGTCCCTCACAATCCTAGTACTGCAAAAATACATCTGCCCAGCACAGGCATCACAAAACCACCTCTGCTCCCTCTGTAAGACACAGCTACTGTGCAACCCTTCGATATACATCTCTGAAATTGAATCCCTTGCTATCCAGCACAGGCAAGAACATTCCAGACACCATCTAGATAAGTTATACAATCTGCTCACATCCTACAGACTCCTTGGGGCACACTATCCATCCCCTATCCTACCCACCGTCTTCCTTCTCCTCATCAACCCCTCATAATAACCAGACTAACTGACCTTTTCAATTGGTCACATCACCCAAAGCTCTCTACCAACACTCCACTAGATTTGGAGCTGAAACAACCACAAAACACTGTTGCTAACCTTTACAACAAAATCTTCAGCCTCACAGAAGTTTCAGTCCTATCCAAAGGCCTCACGTTCAGCACTACACCCAAATTTAATCTCGTTGGACTTGTCAAAGACCTACTTTCCTCCTCCCAATCCCTGCAATGGAAACAGTTCTTTGCCAGCAATCCATCCAACCAAAGCCAAACTAATTCCAACACCGAACCCTGGTATTCCCAGTTCCCATCATCCACCATGATCCACCCAATCTCCATCTATTCAACTTCTGGTAACCTTCCAGGAATTCCTTATCTCCAACCTGACATCACCATCCTTCCCCAATCCCTTCCTAAGAACACTAACTTTTCATCAAAAGAAAGGGCACCCACACACAGCCACAAAACAGATCCTCACTTAATCATCCAGCCTGCAGAGAAAGTATAACTGCATATGCTCCAGCACCGGAGCCAGTCAATATAAAAGTTTCTTGGGAAAGGTACCACGTCATATAGTATAAAACTACTGCTGGAGAAAACCATTTTTTTTGCCACAGATGCAGCGGCCTTCTTCTGGGTCTACTGGTGCATTCTAGCTATGTAGTGTCCATTATATTTTGTTGTTTCTGTTCACTGCACAGGGGGAGGGGGAGGAAGGGGGGAGCAGAATATGGTCTGACAGTTTTGTTGTGCCTACCGGTAACATGTTCCAGCTGATAAGAGTTGAGAGTAGAGAAGCCTCCTGATGGTGTAGGAGAAGGAAATGTGCAGCAGACTCTGCATGTTAGCAGGAATGCAAGGAGCAAGACTTGTGTTAGAAAGAAAAGACTGCTGCTTGGCAGCAATTACAGAAAATGTGTAGGTCCTCAGTTACAGGGCAAATCAAGGGAAGAAATCAGGTAACCAGCACTTTCAAGCCAAGAGCTGGACTGAATCAGATGATTGAGGGTTTAGGGCCTTTGTGAAAGGACTGCACAAAAGATTATTGAACAGTGTTAGTGTGTGGGGGAGGGAACCGCTTATATAGGGACAGGGCATTGAATATACACAGTGTCATGAGCAAGATAGCTTTCCTAATCAGCAGCACCAACATGTGCATGGTTGTGCTCTTCTGGTAGTGTGATCACCCCACCTTGGCAATGCTGTCTGATGAGTCAATGCAGAGTTGGAAGTGGAACAGAAGACCGCTGACCACGTGCACACTGGTGCTACATTAGGCATGGTCAGCACCTCAACGGGAATGTTATGTGAGCCTCACTGCTTTTCTCGCAACAATAGTAGTTGTGAATCTTTGAGTATGGACTCTAAAAAGAAAAAAGAGAACTGTTAATCTGTATCTTGTGGAAAGAGGATGTGCTGCAGGCTGGCGCTCAGAACAAGTTGGTACATTTAATGAAAATTGATATTTTAGTGATAAAACCGAGTACAGTACGTGTAAGAGTTGCCAAACATTTATGTATACAAATTTTTTGGAAGTGAAGAATAGAAATATCTTGTTTTTGGAAGAGGTGAACTTCATTGTCATGGCCATCTATCAATCGACAGAATTGTAAGTGTACAAAGTTCACTAAAATACAGGAAAAGAAATGCATTCTCTATAGTTTTCATTCAATAAGTAACAACCTCTCATAATTTCTTAATTACAGTAATTAGATTATGTTCTTGTACAATAGTATGGTGATGAACTCCACTGACCAATTTTGATGTAGCAGGATGTGTAGTTTGAAGGAAGTTCGTGTGCCAAGCAATCTCCTTTTCTCATGAAAAGCAGACTGTAGTTTGATCTTATTTACTTACAACAGTGGTTCCTTAGGTATGAAAAGCTACAAAAACTTGAGCTAAAAGCTATCCGCAATACGGCCAAGTAACTAACAGAGTCGTATTTTAAACCTTAAAGAGCAATAACTTCCTCCCAATTGTAATGCATCACCAACTGATGCACAATCTGATCATTCAAGGAGGCAGCAACCAAAATTCAGGTACCAGTTATGACTTAAAGGAAAAACTCAATCAAAAATCAATCTCTCTCTTTATCCAAACACATACATAAATATTCATATTATTACGATAAAAGTCATTTTATATGTGGATTTAGTGAGAGCTCAGCATCGATTTTGCACCATGTAATTATGCACATCAGCAGTGAAAACTGTATATTATTTACAAAAGATCTTGACCTCTCTAATCATTATTGTCAGATAATGAAGCTAAAGACAGACTTTGTAGAGCCTGCAAAAATGTGAGCCTACAAGTCGATCTTCTTGGAACCCAAATTACATACTTTTTCTATGGCACTGGCAAAACAAACATCGGATGAAGTATACTTGGAAAATAATGTAAATGCTATGCTCTTTAATTCTGTACATGGTTTCAACTAATTTTTGAGGATATGTTTCCAAAAGTATCCCTTCAGCACCAGCACCAGCAGCTACTAGGGAAAACAGAGGGACAACTGCAGGTATTAAAGTCCTCCAGACACATTTCTCAGTTCTTTATAAAAGCACTACACTAATCCACAGCACCTAAATTATTACCACCAACGCAAAAAATATACAGGAGGATACAGCTTGCTGCAAAAATAATTATTCAATGACAATATAATATACAATATAGAAAAAGCAAAGTCATATGGGATGTCATAAAAGATGGGATTGGAAAAGGGAGACATAAGTAACATTGAATTTGAAGATGGGTGAAGAGTATTTCCCAGGAATTAACAAATTTTGTGAATGATTATCTCTCTGGTATTGTGGAGAAGTTTCAAAAAAATCTGCCCAAAGCACGTGTAGCACCCACAATGAATTACACTGCATCCACAATAATGTTTCCCACAACAGAGCTTGAACTTAGGAAGGTAAATCAAAATTAAAAACTAAGAAGTCAGCAGGCATGCATAAGGTTTCAATCTGTTCTAAAGGCACACAGACAGCAACCAACATCATAAACAAACATAACACATCTACAGCTTTCCTCTGCAGACCACTGTAACCTTATGACAGAAGCTACATATCACTGTGTGAGTTATTAGTGTTTTTCTCATTCCAGTTATCTACAGAGTGTGAGACGAACAGTTATTCAATGCCTCTGTGCATACTGCAATTGATGTAATATTGTCCTCATGATCCCTATGAGAACAATACATAGGGGGTTGTAGTATATTCCGAAATCTCTTCACTTAAAGCCGGTTATTGAAACCTTGTAAGTAGGCTTTCTCAGATTAGCTTATATCTATCTTCAGAATCTGCCATTTCAGTTTTTTCTGCATCTCTGTGACTGTGATACCCTCCCACAGATCAAACAAACCTGAGACCATTTGTGCTGCCCTTCCCTTTATTCATTCAATATTCCTTGTTAATCCTACTTGGCCAGGGTCCTTCACACTTGAGCAATATTCAAGGACAGCTCACACGATTGATGCTCACACGATTAATTTGTAAGCAATCTCTCTCTCTCTCTCTCTCTCTCTCTCTCTCTCAAACACACACACACACACACACACACACACACACACACACACACACACAAAGTTAAATGCCAGTTTACATCAGTCATCAGTGGAACAAGCTGATGAATATTTTGAAGAGGAAAGGAGTAGATTGGAAAGAGAGATGACTGATACGGGATCTATATTTACACCAGAAAGTAAGGATAACAGTTGGAAATGAAATGTCAAAAGGAAGCAGCATTGGATGAGGTGTTAAACAAGATTGTTGCCTTTCCCCACAGTTGTTTAACACATGCATTGAAGAGATTATTGTGAAAGGCTTAGATGGGGAAAGAGGAATATGTATTGGTGAAAAGAGAACAGCATGTATAAGATTTGCTGATGGCACAGTATTAGTGGCAGAAAGTGAGCAGACAGTGAATAACAAGCTGAAAAATCTGAATGAAGCTTGTGTGGAATATCG
This sequence comes from Schistocerca nitens, assembly GCF_023898315.1. NCBI lineage: Eukaryota > Metazoa > Arthropoda > Insecta > Orthoptera > Acrididae > Schistocerca > Schistocerca nitens. The sequence goes on from NC_064621.1 coordinate 366,570,696, forward strand.
GATGGAAATAAACACAGCAAAAACGAAGAGTATAGTCATCAGTGCAAGATGCAGACTACCAAACACTGAAATAGGACAAGCTACCATTTGCCAAGTAAGTGCATTTAAATATCTTGGAAGCACAATAACTGAAGACTTGAGATGTGAAAACTCGAATTACCATAAGCGAAGGTGGCATTCAACACAAAGAGGAGACTTACATGGCAAATTACATAAAGGTCTACGGAAAAGGCTTGGCAATGTCTTATCTGGAGTGTGGCACTATATGGGGCAGAAACATGGACACTGACACAAGAAGATAAAAAAAAGGTAGAAGCATTTGAGACATGGAAGACAATGGAGAGGATAAGCTGGACGGAAAGAGTGAGTAATGAAAAAGTATTGGAAAGGGTTGGTGAGAGAAGCTGTATGTTGAAGGTTATAACAGAAAGAAAAAAGAACTAGTTAGGACATTCATTGAGAAGAGAGTGCTTGCTAGCAGATGCTTTGGAAGGACTGGTTTGTGGGAGAAGATCAACAGGAAGGAGGAGATACAAAATGATAGACAACATAAAGAGGAAATTATGTGGACCTGAAGAGGATGGCAGAAGACCAGTCAGCCTGGAGAACTACCACGTGAAAACTGCTTTTTGACAGAACGATGATGATGATTACATCAGTGGGTTTCAACATGACAAATCTGACCATTACCTAGACACATTCTACTCTTAGATATGAAATTCTTCTCTGGGGACCTATGACACAGAACATGGACACAGTTTTCAAACTGCTGAAAAGGTCAATAACGATAATAAAGTAGTAGTCACACAGACTATAAAGAACGATTTAAAAAAACTATATACATCCTGCACCAGGTGAGTATGGCTACCAATCTGCTGTGAATATCAGTAAAAATATTACAAAGTATTCCACTATTACTTCTATACACAATCATGGAACAAGTGCCAGTTTAGACTTTCATTTATCAAAAACAAACAAAATGCAAAACATTTTCAACCAGGGAATAAAATTATATAACAAACTGGCTAAGGAGGCGAAAAATCTTACTGAAACAGATGTAGATCTGTTTAAAAAAAATAGCTGAAACATACTTTGTAAGTAATGCACACTACACAATTAAAGATTACTTAGAGGATTCAGAGCAGAAGTTGAAAATGGAAGCACACAACAGCCTGTCACTTTACACTATATAATCACTGTGCAACGGTGTTATAAGTACTTGTGCTAAAATCTATAGTGTATGATAGTAAGGTCTCTCTATTCTCCTCAGCACAATGTCTTATTGATTGTCCACGGTGGGGGTGGGGGGGGGGGGGGGGGGGAGGGGGGGGGGGATGTCATGGAGGCACCAGTGGAAGACCATAGTGTGGGCAGTGGTGCAGCGCAATACTATATTTTTATTATAAGATGTTTGGTGCAAACTGTGTGTGATCAAGAGAACATTGTACAGCCAGGACCAACTGAATGAGGTAGGCATATATTAAATAACTGATTTCACATTTCGGAAGATGCAGCTTGCTCTGTTCAGCTATGCAGATTCCGGTTTTCTGTAGTTTTCCTAAATCACATCATTTCAGGCAAATGCCATGATGGTTCTGCAATTCCCAGTTGCCCACCTGCCTTATCTTCAAACATACTTATACACTGAAGCTATTCATTTTCATCACAATATAATGACAAATACTCCATCTTTGTGAAATGAGCCCCTTATCAGTGAATGACTAAGTACATAAGAAAGATGAGACTGGTAGAAGGACTCCACCAGCTGTCAGATACATCCACCTACAAACATTGATACAATGACCCCATTCCGGAAATCCAGCAGGATCTCGTGTCACTCCTCAAATCCTTAGGCCCACCCCAGAACCTCTCCTCGGAGTCCATTTCTCTGCTCACCCCTACCACTCCCTGCTCTCCTACTTTCTAATGCTTCCTAATGTCTGTAAATCCAACAACCCAGGAAGCCCCATTGTGGATGGTTACTGTGCCACCACTGAGATAATTTCTGCTCTCGTAGACCAACACCTTCAACCTATTACCCAGAACAGACCCTCCTATATAAAAGATACCAACCATTTCCTAAACTGACTCTCTGCAGTTCCTATCCCTTTATCACATGGTGCCATGCTCATCACTATTGATGCCACCTCCGTTTACACTAACATCCCTAATGCCCATGGCCTTATCGCTATTGAACACTTCCTATCCCAAAGCCCAGTGGATTCCAAACAAACAACCTCCTTCCTATTTGTTATGACCCACTATATCCTCACCCACAATTACTTCTCCTTTGAAGTTATTACCTACAAAGAGATCCAGGGTATGGCAATGGGCACCTGCATGGCACCACCCTCTGCCAACCTATTCATGGGAAATCTAGAGGAATCCTTCCTAAAGACCCAGAATCCTAAACCCCTCACCTGGTTCAGATTCAATGATGACATCTTTGTGATCTGGATCGAGGGTGAGGACACCCTATCCACAATCCCTCAACAAATTCTCCCCCATTTGCCTCACCTGGTCCTACTCAATCCAACAAGCCACCTACCTAGATGTTGGCCTCCACCTCAAAGATGCCTCAATCCATATCAAACCTACTAACCACAAGCAATACCTCCACTTCGACAGCTGCCACCCATTCCATACCAAGAAGTCCCTTCCATACAGCCTAGTCATCCATGGTCATCGCATCCACAGTGACAAGTGGTGCCTCTTGAAATATAAAGGGGTATCACAGAAGCCTTCACAGACCATAATTATCCTCCCAACTTTGTACGAAAACAAATCTCCAGTGCCTATCTTTCCAGTCTCCCACCACCTCCTAAAGTCCCACTGTCCAGCCACAGAGGAGCAGTCCCCTCATAACTCAGTACCACCCAGGACTGGAGCATCTGAATTACCATCTCTGCAGGGTTTCAACTACCTCTCATTGTGCCCTGAAATGAGAAATGTCCTGCCCACTATCCTTCCCACTCTTCCCACAGTGGTATCCCACCATCCACCGAACCCACACAATATACTCGTCCATCCCTACACAATCCCTGCTCCCAACCACTTCCCTCATGGCTCATACCCCTGTAATAGACCTAGATGCAAGAGCTGTCCCATATAACCTCCCACCACCCTACTACAGTCCAGTCACAAACATCATGTATCCTATCAAAGGCAGGGCTACTGTGAAACCAGTCATGTGATCTACAAGCTAAGCTGCAACCACTGTGCTGCATTCTATGTAGGTACGGCAACCAACAAGCTGTCTGTCCGCATGAATGGACACTGACAAACTGTGGCCAAGACACAAGTGGACGACCCTGTTGCTGAGTACACTGTCAAACATGACATCCTTCACTTCAATTACTGCTTCACAGCCTGTGCCACACGGATCCTTCCCACTAGCATCAGCTTTTCTGAATTGCGCAGGTGGAAACTTTCCCTGCAATATATCCTACTGTCCCATAACCCTCCTGGCCTCAACCTACATTAGTCATTGTCTTCAACCATCCACCCCCTTCCCTGTTGCCATTCCAGCACTACACAGCACTCATTCCACCATCGCACCCAGTCCTTTTTACTTCTCTCCTTTTCCACTACCCCCGCCCCTCACCCCCACGTCACCCCTGCCTTCTGTCTAACCTTCCGACTGCACGTAGATGCTCTAACCTCTCTCCACCTAGTCCCTTTGCGCTCCCCAACAGCGCTTCACTGCCCGCCACCCCTAACCTACTATCCCTCCCCGCCCCAGCCACCTCCTTACTCCCACCAAGTCACCACTCCCATCATGCACTGGTGCTGCTGTTTGCAGTGTGGCTTCAGTTACCTGAGTCTGTATCGTGTGAGCGAGTTGCATTTATTTGTGTGTGTGTGTGTGTGTGTGTGTGTGTGTGTGTGTGCGTGTGTGTGCGTGTTGCGTGCGTGCGTGTTGCGTGCGTGTGTGTGTGTGTGTGTGTGCGTGCGTGCGTGTGTGTGTGTGTGTGTTGCGTGCGTGCGTGGTGCTTGTGTTGCGTGCGTGTGTGTTGCGTGCGTGCGTGTTGCGTGCGTGCGTCACCAACTTTTGATGAAGGCCTTACTAGCTGAAAGCTTTATTTGCAACAATCTTTTTGTTGTGTCTATCTGCAACTCAGCATCTTCACTATATTGTGTGTGGTAACTTTCCTTTACATAATATTCTTACATTCCAACCTGGAGTTCCCACTGTTTGAACGATGAGAAATATGTTACACAGTGTCCAAACTATTGAAACAACATCTAAATAAGAAAGTCAAAACAAGAAATCTAAAAGCTGACAAATTACAGACACAATGTTCAAACAAAAAAATACAACAAAGTGTTTTTGAAAATATGTATGATTCAGATTTTTTTTACAATGAGCCACTTGTCTAATGGAAAATGGCATTAGACGGCAAGGATGACCTCAATCAGAGAGTTGATTTTAATGCTGTATTCTTTTGCTACACATTGTTCCTTTGTAGGCACTGCGCCCTAGCCTTCCTTTGAACTGACTTACCAAGCCAATTATAGAGGATCTACACTTTACTGTCAATTCCAAACCATAGGGCAATTAGGCATTTTTCACAAACACAAATCATTATAGATACAGAAAAAAATCTAGGACCAACTCGAATTAACACCAAATCTTTGAAATTGTAGTCTGTATTTCCCACTGAGGCACAAGCTCACAATAAGTGGAAAATAATTTAGATCACTGTTTGACGATCTGTGTAAGACAATACTTTTAATGCATAAGAATATGAATCAAATGCTATAAAATTATATTTAAATATTATAAGTAAGTTCACGGTCTAATATAAACACAACAACTTAAGTTCACTTTTCTGTGATACTTTATAAAGTTGTTTCATCTTTACCTACATCTACTTTCTTTCATAGTGCACTCGCGAATAGAGTAAGGCAAAAACAATTACTTATATATCTCAGTATGAGTCACAATTTCTCGTATCTTCTCTTTGTTGTCCTTACTCAACATACATGTTGGTGGCAGTAGTATTGTTCTGCAGTCAGCTTCAAAATGCCAGTTCCATTAATTTTCTCAATAGAGTTCCTCAAAAAGAATGTCGCCTTCTCTCCAACGACTCCTGTTCGCGTTCCCAAATACTTCCACAGTACCTGTGTGTTGTTCAAAACTACGAGTAACAAATCTAGCAGCCTGCCTCTGAACAGCTTTGATGTCTTCCTTTAATTTGACGTGGTGGATATCCCAAACAGTCTAGCAGTACACAAGAATAGGTTGCACTAGCATCCTATGTTCAGTATCCTTTACAGATGAGCCACAGAGTTTCCAAAAATTCTTCCAACTAACCAAAGTCGACCATTCACCTTCCCCACCAAAATCCTCACATGCTCATTCTACTTCACACTGCTTAGCAACATTATGCTCAGATGATTGTTGATGCTCTTCATGGTATGCAGTTGGATTTCATCGTACTGATGACAATATTTTGACAGTCCAACTGGATGCTATCTTCAGGTGAGACTGCAGGTGTACAATCACACCAAAACTGATGGAACATAATATACGGTGGCCCCTTTATACCCCAGGAGCAGACTGCTGCATGTGCGCGAGAAGTGAAAGAGCTGCCCCCTGTGAAGCGAAGAACTGCAGCACTGCCAGTAATAGAAACAAAAGTGATGAATCGCAAATTAAGCTGCAGCCAGTTTAAAACCAGACCATTGTCGTTTTATATCTGCTAAAATAGGATGCTATATATTGCTTAAACAAAAACTTTTACCTCTATTGATAATGTCGTCAGATAATCTTATTTCAATGGATTCCTTCAGTGCATAATTCCACTAACTAGAAGCTTGGACAACAATTTAAATCTCTTTAAATGACATTTTATGCCCTTCATTGAGAAAATGTTCAGCGGCGGTAGATTTTTCAGGCTGGAGCGAATGTGTATGCCATGTATGTTCCACACACAGTTCATGAACCGTGTGAATAGTCTGTCCAATGTAAGTCTTTCCACAATGATACTGGACAGACTATTTGTACTGTTCATGGTAGATGTGTGGAACATCAGCATCACTCATATTTGACCCAGCCTGAAAAATTTGCCATCACTGAACGTTGGCTCAACGAAGAGTGTAATATGTCATTTAAAGAGACACAAATTAGTGATGTAACTTTCCGTTACTGGGTTGTGTACTTGAGGAATCCATCAAAATAAGATTATCCGATGACATTATTAGTAGAAGCACGATGTGGCATCACATTCTCTCTCTCTCTCTCTCTCTCTCTCTCTCTCTCTCTCTCTCTCACACACACACACACACACACACACACACACACAAAAACCAACAACAACAACAACTGCCCGGTTTCAACTGCATCTTAATTATTGATTTATTGCTTTTGTTAGTTTATAATGCCAGTGCACTGTAATTCTTCACTTCACAGGAGGCAGCCCTTTCGCTTCTTGCGCATGGATGGCAGCTTGTTCCCAGGGTATAAAGGAGCCACTGAATCTGATGTTATCGCAGATCTGGTGTGGTTGTGCACCTGTTGTATCACCTGAAGATGGTGGCCAGTTGGACCATTGAAATATCATGTTGTTAGGACGATGAAATCAGGCGGCAAACCCATGAAGAGCACCAATAAGCATTACATCAAAAAAATCTATGTAACTACGTTACACCCAGATATTCAAATGATGAGACTGTGTCGAGCACACAACACAACTAACAATGTGTCTGAACATTATGGGTTTGCTTTTCCTACTCATCTGTATTAACTTACATTTTTATACATTTGAGCTATCTGCCATTCATCACACCAATTAGAAATTTTGTCTCATTCACTGAATGAGGACTCATTCCTATAAACCACACCACAATCAGCAAACAACTGCAGATTGCTGCTCACTCTCTCTGTAAGATCATTTATGTATATAGAAAGTAATATTGGTCCTATCATATTTCCCTGGAGCACTCCTGATGATACCCTTGTCTCTGATGAACACTCACTATCAAGGACAACATACTTGGATCTATTATGGAAGAAGTCCTCGAGCCACCACATATCTGGGAATGTTTTCCATGTGCCCATACCTTTGTTAACAGTCTACAGTAGGGTACCACGTCAAAGGCTTTTTGGAAATCTAGAAATTGGAGTCAGTGGGGAAACAATGCTCTGGTGGGCAGTTTGTGGGTTTAAATCACCTCGGTGTTTGACCATGCAGTGCATCTGACCTGCAGTCGTTGCACGGTGGCACTGGCAGCAGTCCACAAACGCAGAGGTGTGTTGGTGCATGTCAAGAGTACAGTGCAGCGAATAAGTGTGCAGACATTTTCAGACATGCTAACGGTGACTGTGTGTTGAAAATGGCTCAAAGAACACATATTGATGATGTTATTAGGGGTAGAATACTTGGGCGACTGGAGGCTGGTCAAACACAGCAGGTCCTAGCAGGGGCCCTCCGTGTGCCACAAAGTGTGATCTCAAGATTATGGCAATGATTCCAGCAGACAGGAAATGTGTCCAGGCGCTACAGTACAAGATGTCCACAGTGTACAACGCTACAAGAAGACCGATATCTCACCATCAGTGCCTACAGACGTCCACGGAGTACTGCAGGTAGCGTTGCTCGGGACCTTACTGCAGCCACTGGAACAGTTGTCTCCAGTCACACAGTCTGCAGACGACTGAACAGCCACGATTTATTCACTCTGAGACCTGCAAGGTGCATTCCACTGACCCCTGGTCACAGGAGAGCCCGTAAAGCCTGGTGTCAAGAACACAGTACATAGTCATTGGAACAGTGGTCCCAGGTTATGTTCATGGACGAGTCCAGGTATAGTCTGAACAGTGATTCTCGCCGGGTTTTCATCTGGCATGACCCAGGAACTAGATACCAACCCCTTAATGTCCTTGAAAGAGACCTGTATGAGGTCGTGGTTTGATGATGTGGAGTGGGATTGTGATTGGTGCACGTACACCCCTACATGTCTTTGACAGAGGAACTGTCAAAGGTCAGGTGTATCGGGACGTCATTTTGCATCAGTATGTCCGCCTTTTCAGGGGTGCAATGGGTCCCACCTTCCTCCTGATGGATGACAATGCACAGCCCCACCGAGCGGCCATCGTGGAGGAGTACCTTGAAACAGAAGATATCAGACAAATGGAGTGGCCTCCCTGTTCTCCAGACCTAAACCCCATCGAATATGTCTGGGATGCTCTCGCTCGACGTATCACTGCACATCTTCAAACCCCTAGGACACTTCAGGAGCTCCGACAGGCACTGGTGCAAGAATGGGAGGCTATACCCCAGCAGCTGCTTGACCACCTGATCCAGAGTCTGCCAACCCGTTGTGTCTCCTGTGTACATGTGCATGGTGATCACATCCCATATTGATGTCGAGGTACATGTGCAGGAAACAGTGGCATTTTGTAGCATGTGCTTCAGGACGGTTTTCTCAACTTATCACCAATACCGTGGACTTACAGATCTGTGTCGTGTGTGTTCCCTATGTGCCTATGCTATTAGCGACAGTTTTGTGTAGTGTCACATTGTGTGGCACCACATTCTGCAATTATCCTTAATTTATGAGCATGAGTGTAGAATAGTGCCAGTGGCGTACTTATGTGTTTCATGCAGCAACATTGTCAGTGATTGCCATGAGGTGTGATGGGAACAAAAAAAGATGTATAAGCTGTTTACATTATGCAACCAATGAGAGAGCAGGAGGCAGATGACATATTTCAAAGCAATACATTCAGAAGAAAAGGTGAGACACTGGTGTAAATGAGGCTTATAAATTTCATTGCTCCTTGTTTGAATCACAGCTATTTAAACTGTGCTAGTACCTGCAAACCAAGGACAGCGTTGCAACCCATGATATATCGGGAAAAGCAGTGAAATATTTCTCTGGTATTTGTTGCTATTGAATCGTACTGTGCGAGCACACTGGGTAAGTGGATCAATGTGTTTTAATTAAATCATGGGAGAAGGCAGTGGGTCAATGTTTATTAATAAACTGAACATGTGAATTTCTTAGTAATAAAAATCGAACCATCTGCCTTCTCCCCTCACTGAATTAAAAAATATTGCTCCATTTACTGACAATGGTAGATTTTGCCACACTACCAGATAATTCCATCCACAAAAACTTTTGAGACTAAGTCAATTTACTGCCACATGTGATACATTTTCGTGTCTCTGCAATTAATCCATGAGACATGCACCAATGTAAGATCTTGCAGTGCTGAACTAAATCACTTATATTTGTCCTTTATAGTACTCCCTGTCAAACACAAAATATTTCTCTCTAAACTCACTAATACGATGAAAAATGGCAAACAAGACAATGACTTCAATTTTGGCACTAGAAACACATTGCCTCTGTTCTAGCCACTAATTAGTGATGTCAAATAACCATCCCACTGGCTACCAAAACTGAATTGCTGCCAACCTATAAGCAGTAGATAAGCACAATCATGGCTGGCCCTGATCTAGGCTTTAACCCTTCTTATATATAGGAGTCACCTGCACTTTTTTTCCAGTTGCTTGGGACTTAGCAACAGGTGAGAGATTTTCAATAAACGCAAACAAGGGCCAATGCCACAGGGTGCTCTGTAACCGGATGGTGATTCCACACAGACCAGACAACTTATTTCTTTCCAACTCTTTCAGTTGTTTCTCTACCCCAATGATGCTAATTACTATGTCACCCATATGAGAGTCTGTTCAATAATCACACAAGTGTGTTTGTACAATTCTCTCATGTGAACGATTTGTTAAAATACAAATTTCGGATCTATTCTAGTGTCCAATACCACTCATCGGCTTTGAGCAATGATGTCATACCAAAGGCAGAGACGCTACATAGAGGCAATTTTCGAAAGCAACTGATCATAATCGTAAACAAAAAAATGTAGCATACAATAAAATTACAAACACAGTTCATGTGATTAATTTCTTAGTTACTGATTCCAATCACTCCATGGTTCGTTATTTAGACCATTTTAATAACAAGTGTGTGCACTAACGTGTTACAGGATTTGTACATACGGTATTACGCTCTTCACTAGTATGAGAAAGAGAAAAATTTGGAAGCTGTACCTACAATATTTATCTGTTTTTCGTAGTAGTTCGGAGATCAATAAGAAATCTAGAAATCCTACAAAACAGTCCACAAATTTACTGCAAATATGTTCAAAATTACAAATCATTGAGTAGTTGGAATCAATAATTAGAATTGACCTCCTATGTAGGTCAATAGCAGTTTTCTAAGATTTCCTTCCAGTTTTAGTTTCCCTCCTCTTCGAGTTTTACTCACATTGCTGCTCATTTGAAATTTGGTTTTTTACCTTTCACTAAGCCACAGAATTGGTTCTTATGACTGTAGCAGTTTTTCACCCTATTAAAAAAAAAAAAAAAAAAGAGCAGCAGCTCATGGTGTCAGCCTCAAGAAGTAACTTATAGGAAATTCTATCTCCTAAATAGAAAACAAAGGTAGTTCGTGAAGCTGTGGTCTTCAAATTTTGTCTAAAAGTTGCAATACCACCTATAAAGGTCAATTCTAGTTACCGATTCCAGCCATTCGATGATTTTACAGATTCCAGCCATTCGATGATGCATTAATTATATCATTTTTTCAGCTAATACTATTTCTGCACTTGTAATTTTTCTCTTAACTACTGCAAAAAAGTTACTAATTTTGGAATCAGTAAGTAGAAGTGACCTACGAGGGTGAGTCAAATGAAAACCTTAAATTTGTAATAACAAATAGAAATTTCGCACCGTTATCCTTTAAGTTGGTAAGCGTGCTACAAACAGCGTGCAGAATGGCCTGTAGGTGGCAGCATAGTGCAGATGCACACATACCGTCGCAATATCAGTGTAAAGATGACCGACCCACTTGCGACTTGCATCAGGGAAGAACAGCGTTCTGTCATTAGGTTTTGTGTACTGAAGGTGTGAAACCTATTGAAATTCATCGACGAATGAAGGTTCAGTAGGGTGATTCATGTTTGTCACAGCAGCAAGTCCACGAATGGAGTAGGAAGTTCACAAATGGTATGACTTCAGTGGAAGATGCTCCTCGACCAGGTCAGCCACAATGAGTTGTGACTCCACAGAACATTGCAGCAGTTGAAGCCATAGTGAAGGAAAACTGCCGAGAGACACTGAATGACATTGCAGCAAGTTTACAGATTAGTCATCGGTCAGCACACCACATTCTGCATGATGTTCTCCAGTTTCACAAAGTATCTGCAAGATGGGTGCCACAGCAGCTGACTCCTGAAATGAGAGAACTTCTTCGGCACTTTGAACGAGAAGGTGATGGCTTCCTTGCAAGAATCGTTACTGGGGACGACACTTGAGTTCAGTTCCACCAACCAGAAACGAAGAGAGTGAGCAGGGAATGGCGCCATTCCTCATCATCCTCATCACCAAAACCAAAGAAGTTTCGAACAGAACCATCAGCAGGGAAGGTTATGCTGACTCTGTTTTGGGATGTAAAAGGCGTCATTTTGGAGCATTACATGCCTAGAGGGACCACTGTCACCAATGCATCATACACAGATCTGCAGCCTGCAATCAAATCAAAGTGACGTGGATTGCTGTCAGCAGGTGTCCTTTTGCAACATGATAATGCAAGGCCCCACACTGCCTGTACAACAGTTGCAACAATCACACACCTGCATTTTGAGTGTCCTCCTCATCCAACATACTCACCAGACCTTGCCCCAATGATTTCTATATGTGTGGACCACTCAAAGACGCAATGGGAGGAAAGAAAGAAGTTCCGTTCTGATGAAGAGGTACGCCACGCCGGCCTTGCACGAGTGGTTGCGTGGACCACGAAATGAATTTTTTTCTAAAGGAATTTATGCACTATGCAAGTGCTGGAGGACTTACATTGAGCATGGGGGAGATTATGTTGAAAAGTGATACAGCTTTGTACCACTTCTGCGCAATAAATAATATTTTAAAAAATATTTAATGTTTTCATTTGACTCACCCTCTAGTTACCAACACAAATTTTTGTTATACACCACAGACGCTTTAGAGAGCAATTACAAATGTAGAAATGCTTTACGTTTTGAGTGCATACAACTGCAAAAATAATTTACACATGAATCACGGAGCAGATGGAATCTGTAATTGGAATTTATCTACGTAGGTTAATTCTAGTTATCTATTCCAACATACTTTATTTTTTGTAGATATTCATTAGTCATTTACTGGTTTTTATTTTAGAATATAGTGTGACTATTTCTCCACATCTGATGCTACTGTTTCGTATTTGCTGTCATTCACTCCATTTTCCCGTTTTTCTGTTACATTTTAGTTTCTCCCCGCCCAAAACCCCAACTTTTCTGGGCTTCTCCCATTAGATTCAAAAATTAATAGTAAAATTAATGCTATTTTATAACAGTGTGACTTCACCATGTGCTTTACAGTAATGCAATTTAAAGGTTCTCATGCTTTTCCACTCATGTAAATAACGAGAATACTTCTTATGAGATGTGGAAGTTTGTTTTTAATTCTTGTTCTTAATTATTTTCATTATCTTCAGTTTGTTTAGATATAATTCATGGCTAAGTAAATAACTGCGTGAATGTGATTGTAATTTTATCATATGCTACATTCATTTGTTTTCGAGTATGATACGTTGCTTTCATAGACTGCCTATACATAGTGTCTTTGCCTTACGTATGACATAATTCCTCAAAGCCGACGAGTGGTATCAGGCACTAGAATTTATCCCAAAATTCCCCTGAATCCTTTTTGGATGTGTAAAATTTAGAGGCTTCCTGCTGAGATTGGCTGGAAGAGTATTAACAATAAACCCACTCTGGTACTTCGACAATAAATAATTATGTGAGATCAACAACAAAAAATTTATCATCTGCAAAATATTACAGTATTAATTTTATTAATGTAAACCAAACAGAAAACAAAGGACAGAGCACTGAGAGATTCCTGGCACACAATCCCCCCTGGTGTTGCAAACTGAGGGACCAATCAGCACGTTCGAAAGGTACCAGCATGGGTAATCACCCCTCCCTGGGCCTAGCCTTTACCGGTGGGTACGTAGGTGTCCTACTTGTCTACCAGGGGCGGGGAGTTATGCGTTACCCCGTCACCGGCCATGTAAGGGAACGAGTGGGTCAGCCATCAGACACACACACACACGGAAGAAAGAAAGAGAAAGGGAGGAACAAAGAAAAGGAAAGAAGAGAGGAGGTCTCAAATACCGCAGTGGAGATGAAGGGTAAGAGAAGAATCAAGGAAAAGAGGAGAACGAAGTGAGAACAGAGACTTTCCAGTATAGAGAGAAAAAAAGAAAATCCACATCTTACAGTCATAAGTGTCTGTCTCGGGATGTAGGCACAAAACAAGAGGGGTGGAAAAGAAAGGAAGGGGCAGGGAGGGGGGGGGGAAGGATCGGGGACAGGGAGGGATGTGGGACGGGAAGTTATGCAGCCCGGAAAGGAAAGAGAGTTGCACTAGCTCTATGTCCCATGTTCACCACGCTCGTATCCACAAAAGAGATGTGGACCCCCTGGGGTATGACACCATGGTGCGAGCTCTCTAAAACCAATTAAAGTGTAATACATTCGTAAGCATTTAGAAGTTACAGAGGGACCCAGCAACATATGCTTGTGCTTTGGGACTTCATTTTCACTAGCTCTGGCTGCTCACAATCAGTCCATCACCTTCCAGGCTACAGGTCAGTCTGTCACAACTTACATTCCAAAAACTTAATACAAACAAACAATAAATAAAGGAATAAAAGCAAATAAATAAATAATCAATTTTTGTCCGAGTCCTGTTCTCTTCCTTTTCGTGTATGTATGATGTCATAAACCACATTATCGTTGCATTCTGAGGCAAAGTCAATGTTTGGTACTGGTAGATTCAACTGACCTGATGAACGTGGCTAAGAAATCTTAGCTATGGTGATACTGGTCTGAAAGATAGCCCAAGATCTAGATTAGGTTAAAAAGTGACAGTCTGATTGTGAATTGGCAAAGCAGTCTCAAATGCTTCAGTGTAAAACCTACAGCCAAAGTCTTACACTTATTAATGGCGAGATGGGGGAAAAAAAAGTGCAAATTAAGTACATTTCTGTCACATTCATTTGACTGAAAATTTGGTCACCTGGTTCACTAAAAAGCTGATCAGCATCAACTGTAGAATGTAACACAGAAAACTATGGAAATTTCTCCATAAAGCTTTCGTGAATTTTGTTTGGTGAAGAGTAAACTACCAATATGTTACTTTTACATTATCTTAAATATAAATTTAAAAAACCAAAAATGTATTAATCTACTCTTTTTCATCCTACAATCTTTGTTATCCATTATGCATCCGGTGTGACAGAGAAATTTAGGCACTCAATATGCAAGCCAAAGTACTCTACAACATTGCAATTCTTCATATGAAACAATGGAAAATCCAGAAGAGAATCACAATACCAATTAGGAGAGATTGCTACTTACCACACAGAAGTGGCACTGAGCAGTAGACAGGCACATTTAAAGATACACAAAAGTAGACTAACCCGTCAAAGCCATGCAGATTCTTTTTTTCTTATCACACACACACACACACACACACACACACACACACACGTCGAGGACCAACTGTAGTGCCTGTACATGACAGACGTGCGCATGCACGTGCATGTGTTTTTTATACTCAATCTGAAGGAGGACTTTGTCAAGCAGCTTAGTCTACTTTCAAACATGCTGGCCTGCCACTCACTGCTTCGTCTATGAGTTGAGTAGCTGTCTACCATAATTCATATTGTTCTTTGTATCATTTATCAGTAGCAACAAGAGAAAAGATTTCTGTTTAACGAAATTTTTATCAGTTAGATCCCCCTGTGACTGTTTCTCACCAAACAAACATACAGAACCCAGGTACTCAACTGAAGGAAGTTGACAAACATGATTGATGCTGTCACTGAAGCATTACAACTTAATTAAAAACTATTTCTATTAATGCTATTATGACTGTTTCCCAACCCTCCACCTCCTCCCCTCCGCAAACACTGGTGGTTAACAGAAACTAGAGTCAAAAGCGTTCAGCCCTCAGGCATGTGAATTTGGTATTGTTGGTATATGATAAATGACTGAGTAACATAAGTAGAGAGAACTGATCGTCTTCAACTTACCTTAATGTTATTGCTCGCTAAACACAACCACCTTAAATGAAGTAAATCTTTAAGTCCTTCAATAGTCAGAATCCCATTGTGCGACAGATCCAGCCAACACAAATGATGCAAACGACCAACACTATACATCCGAAGAAACTGATTGTATGATGCTGATAGCTGAAAGAGAAACAACAAAATAAGAAACTTTGTACACTGAAAGTTGGCGAAATAAATCTCCAGCAGCTACCTCACCCTCGTCACTGCATGGTATGAATCAATGTTGTCCCATTTTTGCAGTTCATTTCTGTCCAAAATCAGTTCTGTAACTCTTTGAGAATCCTGACTTTGAGCTTTAGGAATTTTCTTCAAACCTTTGTTCGACAGATCGAGGGTATTTTGTGCTTCTGAAACATACATAACATGCAGGATCAACAAAGTACATTGACACGGCAAAATAAATGGCTAATAACAAAATGTAAAGAATCGAAGACGTAACTGAAAATGATTCAAAATTTCTAATGGTCATCTTTTTTTCTTTAATCATGCCCTTAAAATATGTAACGTGAAGATAGTTTATAAATTAAACAATGTCACTTCGTTTCCGATTCAACCTGTCAGTGGTGTAAACTAAGCTAACTCTCCTTAAAATGTCAAGGGCAGACTTAATTATAAGGGTATCGTTCCAATTACGCACACGCAAATCCATTAACAGAAAGAAACTATGATTTACACAACACAACACTAATGTTATATTTCACATCCATCATACTTACCCGGCTCTGCCATTTTCCGTAGTCAAAGTTCATAGAAAATACAGATCTCCTGCATATCTGTCAAACGTGACAGTAGGACCAACTATTAATCGATTGACTTGGTCGGAGAATTTGCTCTCTGAATCAGTGATTTATTAAGTAATGTATGTTGTTTTCTTGTCGTTTACTCTAGACATGGTATGACAACTATCTTCATCACGGGGTAGAAGTGATACTCTTATCATATAGTACATTGGAATTGCACAGATTATCTTCATCTCAGAAAGCGCATTGTAATCACTAATCAGCAGACACTCAGAAGTCTGAAGACTGAAGGGGACACAGGACTGAGGATAGTGTGCAAGTGCACTGTGCGGTCGTACAGATTAGGGGTGTGTGACGTCCTTTACGAAAATGTGGTTGTAGAATTTTTGTTGTTGTTCCTTGGAGGGGTAATGAATGTGAAAGTAGTGTCATTGGTGTCCCGTATCAGTTTACGTTTTGCGAATTCCATTCACTCGAGAAGTATGGTGAAGTTTATTGGCCAAGATGAAGCAATCAACATCGATCAAGAACTGTTTAATGACTATAAATTTAGCGTTGACCAGTTAATGGAACTGGCGGGATTAAGTTGTGCCGTTTCAATCGCGAAGTGTTATCCGTTAGAACGAATCCAGACGAATACCGTCTTAGTTTGTTGTGGTCCCGGAAACAACGGCGGTGATGGTCTTGTTTGTGCAAGGCACTTGAAACTTTTTGGTTACTGCCCGTCCATCTTCTACCCGAAGAGAACTGAAAAACAGTTGTATCAGAATTTAGTGGCTCAATGCCAGTCCATGTCGATACCATTCTTAGAGTCCATGCCACCTACGAAGACAGTTGATGAATATGCAGCTGTTGTTGATGCATTATTTGGATTTAGCTACAAGCCACCCACAAGAGCAGAGTTTGTGCCAGTTCTAGAAACTTTAAAGCAGACAAAAGCACCAATTTGTAGTGTGGACATCCCAAGTGGTTGGAATGTCGAAACTGGTTGCCCGACTGACGGCGGTATACAGCCTGAACTTCTAATTTCCTTGACAGCTCCGAAGAAATGCGCCCAGCATTTCTGTGGAAAATATCATTATCTCGGCGGTCGATTTGTTCCTCCACCTTTAGAAAAAAAATACCAACTCGATTTACCAAAATATCCGGGAACAGAGTGTTGTGTTAAAATTGAGTGAATTGTGTTTCTTGTTTTCTGATAGGGTTCAAGTTGGAGGGTAAATGTGATGCTAGATAAGAAAAGGTCATCATTTTCACATTTGGCCTTTTGTGTGAAAACTGGCAGTGGAACTGAATTTATTGTATGTTTATGAAATGCTTCAAAAAATTTATTACATACTTGCTATTAAATGACATACATACAGAATGAAAGTGAAGTTTGATTTATGTGTAACTATTCTATACCTGCTATATTAACTATTATAGATTATAGACAGTATCTTTCTTTGTTAGTTCAGGCCACTCTGTGGTAATGTTTTCGCCATACTGTTTACAGTACGGTCTAGAATTTGTATTTGTAACTTTTGAAGAAGATTATTATTATAGGGTCATTCCATGTCAAGTGTCCCAGTTTAGATGATGATCCCAGTGGGTATATTTTGATACATTCATGTTTTTTAGCAATTTTACAGGATGGTAGCACATTAATTAAACACACAAGCCAGGCCAAAATTTGTGATATGCTAAACAGCCAAACAGACAGTAGTTTGGCAAAAGACCATGTCCATAGCGCACTTTCTCCGCTACTTATGCCTCGTTAAACTATGGGGCGAATTTCTCATGACATGATTTGTTGCCCACTTTGAACTAAGATTATGCCAAATGCATTGCTTTCTGAACTATACCCAGAAGCAAGAGACTAGCTCTTTTACATTAGGCATAGTGGAATGCCAAACTTAACAATTTCTTCATGACTTTTCAGTCTCTGTAAAAGTGATCTTCATGAAAATGGCTCTAGCACCTCAACCAAGCTACAGGTGAGCCTGAAACTGTGCAGAAGTTCATGTAGGCCACTCGGGTACATCCTGTACAAATTTCATCAAAATTGAAGAGGGTCGAGCTGGGAGCCTAGGTCATTTCACGTGGAATGACCCTATAGGAAATGAGCATAAGCCATATGATGTGTACTACCATTGGTAATAGTTGCTGAGAAACATGGAATACTTTACAGTGCACATAAAATACACCCTTTGTGTTGTTCACCCATGTAATGTTTCCCATGAAATTTTTTTTTATTGAACTGTAAATGTAGCCATTGAAACTCATCCTCAAACAATTGCAGAATATCCTCTCTGTCAGTGTATTGGACATCAGTGAATTTAAACATATTTTAATTTTTTTTTTTACTTGTCCCACATAAATGAAGACCACTTGCAACTGTGATGTTGTCACTGACCTGTGTAGAGTTGGGGAGGAGGTGGGGTGGTGCTGGTGAATGTGGCATCTTATAGCTTTCTATTCTTGACAGCATGTTGTAAAGCTGCGTAACTTTCTTGTAGTCACTGATGGAATTAATGAATTACTAGAAAGTTATTGCAATTATCTCACCCATAAATGTGTTACATGTAGACTGCATAAATCTCTTCCACTCAAGAATTGCTGGCACTTGTAGAATAGGCTGCATTGAGTGGAATCAGTATTGTTTGACTTACGTGTTGAAATATCTGTAGTTCCATAATATCTTGGTTATCTACTTCTATAGAAGAGGGAGACAATTTAAACTTCTTTGCATATTCAGGAGTTGGGGGATCTGAGGCTAGGGTGATGCATTTGATATCCATTCTGCTGTGAAAAAGTATTCCAGCCATTGATAGTGGAGACTATGAAACTGGATTGGATTAGATTAGATTAGATTAATACTTGTTCCATAGGTCATGAATACGACTCTTCGTAATGATGTAGAACGTGTCAGGTTAATAAAAGATGTCTGTACAAGATATTACATTACACAAAATATTGCATGACACTAATGTTTTTGTTGTTGTTGTGTTTTTTTTCCCTTAATTTAGATCTAAAAATTCAGCCAATGAGTAGGAGTAGTTGTCATCTAGAAATTCTTTTAATTTATTTTTAAATGTTAGTTGGCTATCTGTCAGGCTTTTGATGCTGTTTGGTAGGTGACCAAAGACTTTTGTGGCAGCATAATTTACCCCTTTCTGTGCCAAAGTCAGATTTAACCCTGCATAGTGAAGATCATCCTTTCTCCTGGTGTTATAGCTATGCACACTGCTATTACTTTTGAACTCGGTTGGATTATTAACAACAAATTTCATAAGTGAATATATATACTGTGAGGATCCCTAGATCCTTAAATAGATGTCTGCAGGATGACCGTGGGTGGGCTCCAGCAATTATTCTGATTACACGTTTTTGAGGGTTCAATCCCGTCTCCGGCCATCCTGATTTAGGTTTTCCGTGATTTCCCTAAATCGCTTCAGGCAAATGCCGGGATGGTTCCTTTGAAAGGGCACGGCCGATTTCCTTCCCTCACCCGAGCTTGCGCTCCGTCTCTAATGACATCGTTGTCGACGGGACGTTAAACACTAACCACCACCACCACGTTTTTGAGCAATGAATACTTTTCTACTCAACGATGAATTACTCCAGAATATGATGCCATATGAAAGCAGTGAATGAAAGTAGGCATAGTAAGCTAATTTACTGAGATTCTTATCACCAAAATTTGCAATAACCCTAATAGCATACGTAGCTGAACTCAGACGTTTCTGCAGACCATCAATGTGTTGCTTCCAGTTTAACCTTTCGTCAATGGACACACCTAAAAAATTTTGAAAATTCTACCTTAGCTACAGACTTCTGTTCAATATCTATATTTATTACTGGAGTTGTGCCATTTACTGTACGGAACTGTATATACTGTGTTTTATCAAAATTTAAAGAGTCAGTTTGCTGAGAACCACTTAATAATTTTGTGAAAAACATCATTTACAATTACATCACTTAGTTCTTGGTTTTTGGATGTTATTACTATACTTGTATCTTCAGCAAAAAGAACTAACTTTGCATCTTCATCAATGTGGAATGGTAAGTCATTAATGTATATCAAGAACAGTAAAGGACCTAAGACCGAACCCTGTTGGACCCCGTACTTAATAGCCCCCCCCAGTTTGAGGAATCAGCTGTTTTAACATTACATGAACCACTTATTTCAACTTTTTGCATTCTTCCAGTTAAGTATGAATTAAACAATTTGTGTGCTGCCCCGCTCAAACCATAATGATTTAGCTTATCTAAAAGAATTCCATGATTTACACAGTCAAAGGCCTTTGAGAGATCACAAAAAATACCAATGGGTGATGTCCGGTTATTCAGAGCATTTAATATTTGATCAGTGAAAGCGTATATAGCATTTTCTGTTGAAAAGCCTTTCTGAAAACCAAACTGACATTTTGTTAGTACTTTATTTTTACAAATATGTGAGGCTACTCTTGAATACATTACTTTCTCAAAATTTTTTGATAGAGCTGTCAGAAGAGAGATTGGGCGGTAGTTGTTGACATCTGATGTATCCCCCTTTTTATGCAATGGTTTTACAATGACATATTTCAGTCTATCTGGGAAAACACTCTGCTCCATAGAGCTATTACATATGTGGCTGAGAATCCTACTTATCTGTGGGGAACAAGCTTTAAGTACCTTGCTGGAAATGCCATCAATTCCGGAAAAGCTTTTACTTTTCAGTGAGTTTATTATTTTACTGATTTCAGAGGGAGAGGTTGGTGGAACTACAGTTGTTTCAAACTACACAGGTATGGCCTCTTCTATTAGTAGCCTTGCCTCTTCTAGTGAAGATCTAGATCCTATTTTCTCCACAACATTTAAAAAATGATTATTGAAAATATTTTCCATTTCTGATTGTTTGTTAGTACACTTGTCATTCAGTTTTATGGCACTAAAGTCTTCCTGTGCTCTTGGTTGCCTTGTTTCCCTTTCAATAATATTCCAAATTGCTTTAATTTTATTATCAGAGTTACTGATCTCAGACATGATACACATGCTTCTGGACTTTTTAATAACTTTTCTTTGTACCGCACAATAGTTTTTATAATATTGAACAAATTTCAGAGTAAGTACTCCCTCTCACTGTTAGATTCAGTTTTCTTTTACGTTTGCAAGATATTCTTATTCCTTTAGTTAGCCAAGGTTTTTTATATGTTGTCTTGGAATTATGTTTAACTATTTCCTTGGGGAAAAAAATTTCAAATACCCTTAAAAATGTATCGTGAAATAAGTTATATTTCAAGTTTGCATCGGGTTCCTTATACATTTCATCCCAGTCTAGCTGCTGTAGGCTTTCCGTAAAGTTTGCACTATTTATATTGTTAATTGAACACACTGCTTTGAAAGTCTGATTTGATATACTGCATGGAGCTATTTCATGTACTGTAACTAGCTGTGCACCATGATCTGAAAGACCATTCTCAACAGGATAAGCATTTATGTCCCTAAACTTATCTTGGTCTATAAAAAAGTTATCAATCAATGTACTGCTGTTCTTTGTTATCCGAGTAGGAAAATCAATGATGCAGCTCAAATTGAAAGAACCGAGTAATCTTCCTATTACACTCTTTCAGGGAATCAACATTGAAATCCCCACAAATGATAATTTGCTTCCCCCTGTCTGACAGATAGCACAAAAAAGCATCCAAGTTTTCTAGAAATAGCTGGAAGTTCCCTGAGGGGGACCTATACACTGTTACAATTATGAAAGTGCCATCATTTAGTTTAAGTTCAGTGGCACATGCTTCCATATGTTGCTCTACACAAAATTTTTTAGTTTCTAAATTTTTTACACTGTGGAAGCTTTTGACATATATGGCAACTCCTCCTCTCATCATATTATCTCTACTTACATGTGCAGCTAATTTGTACCCATTGATGCTAACCTTTTGCATATCAGTGACAGTGTGATGCTCAGACAGGCATAGCACATCTATAACATTCTCAGTTTCTATATCTTCTAAACAAAGCAGAAGCTCATCAATTTTATTCTTCAATTCCCCAATATTTTGATGAAATATACTGACATTATTTTTCACTTTACTTTTGTGAGTATCTTGAACTTTTTTAACATCTTTAGTACTTGCCTGGCTGAGTTTCCCACTGGACACTAATCTTACACTAAAAAAGAGTGCCCAATGTATATTGACAACATGTTAATTTGGAACAGGATGTTAAGTATGGTAGACAGATGACAGCTCAAGCTGTTGAGCTTTTTTACATATTATTTCACTTAATCACTGCAAATAGGTACTCACATACTACACTGAAAGTACTCCACTACACAAACACAAGCTCACAATCAGTGAAGCTGTTTTTCTAGTCATGTAAGAGAACTGGACAGGAAATGTAGGGGAGGTATAGTTTGTCTGTAAACAGAAAAATGAGCAACATTCTTTGTTGGAAAAAACTGCTTTTCATGGAAGAATGCAACAGCTGCTGTACAGGATGACCGAGAATCAATTTCCCCTCTAGCAACGTAGAAGACCGTGCAGAGGTTTTGTGGGTTCTGTCCATATGCGTTTCTTGCATTGGTGGTGTTAGTAACTTCCATCCATGTGTAGTTTCAGTGCATTTTGGGAAAATAAACAGGTCTCTGACATGTCTGGCGGTTATTCCTAAGCATGCTGCAGGGGCTTTGCTCGGGCCATAGCATAATGTTGGTCAATCACTCTGCGTCTGAAGTGCAGTGGTGCACATTTTAAAGTAGCTGTTTGGTGACAAGGCTATTGACACAGTGTAACAATATGATTCATCCCACCAGACAACCAGTTTCTATTGATCAATGGTGCAATCTTGATCCTCTTGTGCCCACTGCATTCATAATTTACAGTGTCATTGGGTCAACAAGAGAACGTGTAGGTGTCTTGTGAGCCAGTGTTCAACAGTGCGCTCTGATAATAATGATACATGATCATCCAACACCTTGTTGCCTACTCATGGTTTCATTGTCCTTCAATCAATTTCCATAAATGTTCACGATAGTAACACCCAAATAACTAACCAGCTTTAGTGCTTCAGATATATATTCCCAGATGGCAGGTCGTAACTATCTGCTATTTGTCAATGTTGTTTCCCCCACTTGTGGCCCATGTCATCACCGGAATGATTCATCTATGCTCCTCATAAACTTTCGTTAATACATCACGTGCAAAAATGCAGAATTGAGTCTTGTGGCCGGTAGTTGCCATATTGAAGTACTGAGAAACAATGTCAAACAACACTTTTCCGGTGGTTAGAACAGATTCAAAAAAGCAAAGCTGCCTGGTTACTACCTCACTGTGGCTGAATTGCTCAAAACTGAGCAAAATGGCACATTGGGTTGAGACAGAATTTTAGTCTGGGTGGAGCACAGTTGAAACCTCCATCCAATTGCCCAGATTTAGGCTTTCCAAGATTTCTTCAAATTGCTTGAGATGATTCATTTAAAGAGGACACATGATTTCCTGTAAACATGTTGTCGAACCTGCACTTCTGCTTGATTTCTTATAACTACATGATCAATGGAATGTTAAATCGTAATCATCCTTTACCTCCAGATTCCACAAAAGCCTCATTTCTAACCATGAGTTGACTAACCATTTGATCAAGAGGCTTTTTCACTGTCAGGTGTCTATTAATCATTGGCAGTTCAAACATACGGTGAATGGTGGTACCACTTAGAGAAATGGCAGCAAGAGACTCTAACATTCTGATGACTTACAGTGTGAGTGTGGGTGTGGGTGTGGGTTGTACTGATTTATTTCCCCAAACCACATTCCACTTCTTTACGAGGTGACTTACTTGGAATTTTGCAGTCCCTCTTTTTTACGGGGTAGTCAGCTGCTGGAAAATCTCTTGACTTCTTCTCCATTGAATAGAGCTAGGTACAGGAACTTTTAAGCCTCTTTCTGCTTATGAAATGAGTAGACATACAACTTTCCTTTTTGTCAGTTAACGATTTATTTGACTTTCATGCACAACATAATTCACACTTTCAACACACATATGCGACTTTCTGTAAGTACCATCGAACATTAAAAACAGAATGAGTTACACTTAAAAGAAAGTTGGCTTGACTACCATGACTTCCTTAAAATGAATCAGAAAATATGTCTTGCCTCTACCAAGGCTGAGTCAAGAGCCTACAAGAGTTCTTTTTCAACTGTTCTTGTTTCACATAACAATAGTCAATGGCACAATAAGCACAGAGCGGCATGTAGACTCCATGGTTCTTCATTACACACTCACTAACACATCTATGGATTGTCGGACAGGTACTTGCTGGTGCCGTTCGACCGCTGCGTCTACTTTCTTCCCGCGACTGGTTTTAAACCTGCACACACACACAAACATGTGATGTGCAGTAGGTAGGATTTTACCATCCCATGCTCATACAGGGTGTTTCAAAAATGACCGGTATATTTGAAATGGCAATAAAAACTAAACGAGCAGCGATAGAAATACACCGTTTGTTGTAATATGCTTGGGACAACAGTACATTTTCAGGCAGACAAACTTTCGAAATTACAGTAGTTACAATTTTCAACAACAGATGGCGCTGCGGTCTGGGAAACTCTATAGTACGATATTTTCCACATATCCACCATGCGTAGCAATAATATGGCATAGTCTCTGAATGAAATTACCCGAAACCTTTGACAACGTGTCTGGCGGAATGGCTTCACATGCAGATGAGATGTACGGCTTCAGCTGTTCAATTGTTTCTGGATTCTGGCGGTACACCTGGTCTTTCAAGTGTCCCCACAGAAAGAAGTCACAGGGGTTCATGTCTGGCGAATAGGGAGGCCAATCCATGCCGCCTCCTGTATGTTTCGGATAGCCCAAAGCAATCACACGATCATCGAAATATTCATTCAGGAAATTAAAGACGTCGGCCGTGCGATGTAGCCGGGCACCATCTTGCATAAACCACGAGGTGTTCGCAGTGTCGTCTAAGGCAGTTTGTACTGCCACAAATTCATGAAGAATGTCCAGATAGCGTGATGCAGTAATCGTTTAGGATCTGAAAAATGGGCCAATGATTCCTTTGGAAGAAATGGCGGCCCAGACCAGTACTTTTTGAGGATGCAGGGACGATGGGACTGCAACATGGGGCTTTTCGGTTCCCCATATGCGCCAGTTCTGTTTATTGATGAAGCCGTCCAGGTAAAAATAAGCTTCGTCAGTAAATCAAATGCTGCCCACATGCATATCGCCGTCATCAATCCTGTGCACTATATCGTTAGCGAATGTCTCTCGTGCAGCAATGGTAGCGGCGCTGAGGGGTTGCCGCGTTTGAATTTTGTATGGATAGAGGTGTAAACTCTGGCGCATGAGACGATACGTGGACGTTGGCGTCATTTGGACCGCAGCTGCAACACGGCGAACGGAAACCCGAGGCCGCTGTTGGATCACCTGCTGCATTAGCTGCGCGTTGCCCTCTGTGGTTGCCGTACGCGGTCACCCTACCTTTCCAGCACGTTCATCCGTCACATTCCCAGTCCGTTGAAATTTTTCAAACAGATCCTTTATTGTATCGCTTTTCGGTCCTTTGGTTACATTAAACCTCCATTGAAAACTTCGTCTTGTTGCAACAACACTGTGTTCTAGGCGGTGGAATTCCAACACCAGAAAAATCCTCTGTTCTAAGGAATAAACCATGTTGTCTACAGCACACTTGCACGTTGTGAACAGCACACGCTTACAGCAGAAAGACGACGTACAGAATGGCGCACCCACAGACTGCGTTGTCTTCTATATCTTTCACATCACTTGCAGCGCCATCTGTTGTTGAAAATTGTAACTACTGTAATTTCGAAAGTTTGTCCGCCTGAAAATGTACTGTTGTCCCAAGTATATTGCAACAAACGGTGTATTTCTATCGCTGCTCGTTTAGTTTTTATTGCTGTTTCAAATATACCGGTCATTTTTGAAACACCCTGTATCTAGAATATAGGGTCAGTGGTTCTAGAATTTACACAGAAATTCTCAAATCACTACAGGACAGGAAAGGTCACCAGGTGTACTCAGTGTGTAAGGCTGGGGACCTCATTCAACATGTTGAATAGGCTGTTCCAGAAACCATTGAGGGAACGAGGTGCAACGAACTACAGATTGTGCTGCATGTCGGAACAAATGATGTGTGTTGTCTGGGCACCAAGGTCATTCTTGGGTCATTCCAGCAACTGGCGGAGTAGGTTGAGAAGACCAGCCTTGTGCATGGAGCTTCAATGAAGCTCTCAGTTTCCGGCATCGCCCCTAGAAGTGAACATGGCCCTTTGGTCCTGAGTCAAGTGAAAGGACTGAACCAGAGACTTCAAGGGTTCTGTGAGAATCTAGGCTGTGACTTCCTGGACTTTTGCCTTAGGGTTGAGAACTGTAGGGTACCCCTTAATAGGCCAGGTGTGCACTACACATCAGAGGCTGCTACTCAGGTAGCTGATCGTGTGGGGTGCACATAACGGTTTTTTGGATTAGGTGACGCTCCATCCTAACCAGATAATGATACTCTAGGAAATCAAGAAGTGTTGGTATAAGATTGAAAGAAATGCCTCCCACAGGTGAGAGTATTAAAATCCTAAAGGTAAACTGCTGAAGCAGTCACAACAAAGTGCCAGCATTTTAACTGCTCATGAAAATCAGCAAAGCTCACATAATACATGGTACAGAAAGCTGGCTGAAACCTGAAATTGATAGCAGTGAGATTTTTGGGGAAAATTTAAGTGTGTATCGAAAGGATAGTCAAATGGGAAATGGAGGTGGTGTACTTGTTGCAGTAGACACTGGGATAGAAATTGAAGCTGCACATGAGATTGTTTGTGCAATCCTAAGCATCAGGGGTGGGTATAAAACGATAACTGGATCCTTCTATCGCCCACCTGACTCATTTCCTGTAGTAACTAAAAATTAAGAGAAAATCTCAGTTCACTTGTATCGTATCGTAATAGGTGGAGACTTTATAATCATCCATCACAAAAATATTGTGATATCACTTGATGGTAAGAATGTCACTGACCCTAGGGCAGTTGCAAACAGTTTCAATTCTTATTATGCAACTGTTGCTGGAAAATTAGTGAAGGTAAAATTTAGAAATCCACCTAATACAACATGGAAAGAACTTTCATCTATTGAAATAAATATATCCATGTTCCTCAGTACAACAAGCCCAACAGAGCTCCTAAATACCATTAATTCACTGAAGAGTAAGTATGCAACTGGTATTGATGATATTCCAGATTATAATATAAAAATAACAGCAAGACAAATACTTTCGCCTGTATTTGAAATATGCAATTCATCCTTATGTGGTGTCTTCCCTCAGCAACTGAAAATGGCAAAACTAATACCCCTATATATGTCTGCTTGTGAGATGTCTGCTTGTGTCTGTATATGTGTGGATGGATATGTGTGTGTGTGAGTGTATACCCGTCCTTTTTTCCCCCCTGAGGTAAGTCTTTCCGCTCCCGGGATTGGAATGACTCCTTAACCTCTCCCCTAAAACCCACATCCTTTCGTCTTTCCCTCTCCTTCCCTCTTTCCTGATGAGGCAACAGTTTGTTGCAAAAGCTTGAATTTTGTGTGTGTGTTTGTGTTTGTTTGTATGTCTATCGACCTGCCAGCGCTTTCGTTCGGTAAGTCACATCATCTTTGTTTTTAGATATATTTTTCCCACGTGGAATGTTTCCCTCTATTATATTGAAAAAGAGATTTATATGGACAAATAAATAAATTGGGAAAATTGCAGTTTTGTTAGTGATGAAACTTTGCTAAATGCCTTCTCTGAAAACAACGTAGAACACATAGCTAGGAACCCCGCTTATGCTGCAAATGTATTGGATCTAATGGCAACAAATATACCTAATGTCTTTGGGGTAATCCACGTCAAAACTGGCATCAGTGATCACGACACGGTTGGTAAACAGTCAGTGTAAAGAAACTCCTAACATTACTGCATGATAGGTATAAAACAAAGTGTAGAGCTATAGGTAGGGAGAAGCTGAATGAAATGCGTTTGGCTGTCAAGAAAGCAATGGTGGTGTCTTCAGTGACTACTGTAGCTTAATATTATTAAGTGATCTTTCACAGAACCCAAAGAAATTCTGTTCATATGTAAAGGCTGTTTGTGGCACCAAAGTTAGTGTTCAGTCCCTATCAAATGAGACACGATCTGAAATTGAGGGTACCAAAGCTAAAGCTGAAATGCTTAACTCCATTTTCCAATGGAAACCCAGCAGAATTACCCCAATTTAATCCTTGTACCATTGAAGAGATGAATGAAATAAGTATTAGTGTCAGTGGTGTTGAGAAACAGCTGAAATCGTTAAAACTGAACAAAGCTCCAAGCCCCAATGGAATCCCTGTAAGATTCTTTACTGAATTTATGGCTGAGTTAGCCCCTCTTCTAACTATAATGTATCCTAGATCCCTTGAACAAAAAATAGTGCCCAGTTCTTGAAAATAGACACAGTACACACACGTCTGCAACAAGGGTAGCAGAAGTGATTCACAAAACCACCGTCCAGTATCCTTGACATTGATTCATTGTAGAATCTTGAACATATTCTGATCTCTCAAACATAATTATGTACCTTGAATAGAATGACCTTCTCAATGCCAACCAGCACAGATTTCGAAAGCATCGCTCATGTGAAACTCAACTCGCACTTTTCTCACGTAACATACCGAAAGCTTTTGATTGAGGCAGCCAGGTAGATTCAGTGTTTCTTGATTTCTGAACAGCATTTTATTCAGTATCACAGCTACGCTTATTGTCAAAAGTACATATCAACTGAAATTTGTGACTGGATTGAGGACACAGCATGTTATTTTGGATGGAGAGTCATTGTCAGATGTGGAATTAATTTTGGGTATTCACCAGGGAAATGTGTTGGGACCCTTGCTGTTAATGTTGTATATTAATAACCTTGCAGACAAGGTTAATAGTAACCTCAGGATTTTTGCAGTTGATGCAGTAACTATAACGAAATTCTACCTGAAAGAAGCTGCAGAAACATTCGGTCAGATCTTGCTAAGACTTCAACATGGTGCAGAGATTGGCAGCTCACTCTAAAGGTTCAGAAATGTACAATTTTGCTCTTCACAAAATGAAAAGAAGGTAGTATCCTGTGACTAATTCCAATGAGTCACTGTTGGAATTGGCCAACTCATACAAATACCTAGGTGTAACTCTTTGTAGGGATATGAAATGGAATGATCACTTAGCTGCAGTTGTTGGTAAAGTAGGTTGTAGACTTCGTTTTACTGGTAGAATACTGAGGAAGTGCAATCAGTCCGCAAAAGAGATTGCTTACAAATCACTCGTGCAACCCATCCTAGAATGTTGCTCAAGTGTGTGGGACCTCTACTAGATGTGACTAACAGGGGATATTGAACATGTACAGAAAATGGCAGAACGATTGGTCACAGGTTTGTTTAATCCCTGATAGAGTGCCACAGATATACCAAAGGAACTGAACTGGCACTCTTGAAGACTGACGTAAACCATCCCTAGAAAGTCTATTAACAAAGTTTCAAGAACCAGCTTTAAATGATTACTCTAGGGGTCTACTACAACCCGCTACATATCGCTCACCTAGGGATCGTGAGGATAAGATTAGAATAATTACTGCACACACAGAAGCATTTAAACAATCGTTTTTCTCATGCTCCATTTATGAATAGAACAGGAAGAAACCCTAATAACTGGTACACTTGGGCATACCCTCTGCCACGCACCTCACAGTGGTTTGCAGAGTATAGATGTAGATGTTGTTGTTGTTGTTGTTGTTGTTGTTGTTGTTGTTGTTGTTGTTCTCTTCATGCTATTCTATCCTGTGCTAGCTTCTTCATCTCTAAGTACTGCAACCTACATCCTTCTGAATCTGCTTAGTGTATTCATCTCTTCGTCTCCCTCTACAATTTTTACCCTCCATGCTTCCCTCCAATACTAAATTGGTGATCCCTTGATACCTTATAATGTGTCCTACCTACCGATCCCCGCTTCTCCTCATTAGTTACATGACCTACCCATCTACTCTTCAGCATTCTTCTGTAGCACCACATATCGAAAGCTTCTATTCTCTTCTTGTCGAAACTAGTTATTGTCCATATTTCACTTCCATACATGGCTACACTCCATACAAATACTTTGAGAAAAGCCTTTCTGACACTTAACTCTATAAACGATGTTAACAAATTTCTCTTCTTCAGAAACACTTGCCTTACCATAGCCAGTGTACATTTCATATCCTCTCTAGTTCAACTATCAGCAGTTATTTTGCTCCCCAGATAGCAAAACACATGTACTACTTTAATTGTCTCATTTCCTAATCTAATTCCATCAGCATCACTTGATGTAATTCCACTATATTCCATTATCCTCATTTTTCTCTTGTTGATGTTCATCTTATATCCTCCTTTCAAGACCCTGTCCGTTCCGTTCAGCTGCTCTTACAGGTCTTATATTCAATTATGATTCTAACTGCAATTCTAGATGTGTAAATTTTTACTAAGGCCTAAAATTTTATTCTTTTAACTATAACTTTGAAGGTTCCTTTGACAGAATTACAATGTCATCAGCAAATCTCAAAGTTTTTATTCCTTCTCCATGAATTTTAATTCCACCTCCAAATTTTTCTTTTGTTTACTTTACTGCTTGTTGAATATGCAGATTGAATAACATCGGGGATGTGCTACAACCCTGTCCCACTCCTTTCTCAACCACTGCTTCCCTTTCATGACCCTGACTCGTACAACTGCCATTTGGTTTCTGTACACATTATAAATAGCCTTTCGCTCCCTGTATTTTACCCCTGTCACCTTGAGAATTTGAAAGAGAGTACTCCAGTCAACATTGTCGAAAGCTTTCTCTAAGTCTACCAGTGCTTTCCTTATCTATCTTCTAAGGTAAGTCATAGGGTCAATATTGTCTCGTGTGTTCGAACATTTGTATGGAATCCAAACTGATCTTCCCCGAGGTTGGCTGCTACAAGTTTTTTCATTCGTCTGTAAAGAATTCATGTTAGTATTTTGCAGCTGTGACTTATTAAAGTGATAGTTCGGTAATTTTCACACCTATCAAACCTGCTTTCTTTGGGACTGGAATTATTATATTCTTCTTGAAGTCTGAGGGTATTTCACCTGTCTCATACATCTTGCTCATCAGATGGTAGAGTTTTGACATGACTGGCTCACCTAAGCCTATCATTAGTTCCATTGGAATTCTGTCTACTCCCGGGGCCTTGTTTCGACTTACCTCTTTCAGTGCTCTGTCAAATTCTTCATGCAGTATCATATCTTCGATTTCACCTTCATCTACGTCCTCTTCCATTTCCATAGTATTGCCCTCAAGTACATCACCCTTGTATAGACCCTCTATATACTCCTTCCACCTTTCTGCTTTCCCTTATTTGCTTAGGGCTGGTTTTCATTTGAGCTCTTGATATTTGTACAGATGGTTCTCTTTTCTCCAATGGTCTCTCTAACTTTCCTGTAGGCAGTATCTATCGTACCCCTAGTGATATATGCCTCTACATCCTTACATTTGTCCTCTAGCCATTGGCTTCTTAGCCATTTTGCATTTCCTGTTGATCTCATTTTTGAGATGTTTGTATTCCTTTTCGTCTGCTTCATTTACTGCAATTTTATATTTTCTCCTTTCATCAATTAAATTCAGTATCTCTTCTGTTACCCAAGGATTTCTACTAGCCATCATCTTTTCACCAACTTGATCCTCTGCTCTCTTTACTATTTCATCTCTCAAAGCTACCCATTGTTCTTCTACAGTATTTTACCTCTGGAATATTTTAACTCTGGAATATTTTACCCGAGAGGATGTCATCATCATTTAACCATGCAGTAAAGCTGCATGTCCTTGGAAAAAGTTACAGCTGTAGTTTCCTCTTGCTTTCAGCCGTTCACAGTACCAGCACAGCAAGACTGTTTTGGTTAATGTTACAAGGCCAGATCAGTCAATCATCCAGACTGTTGCCCCTGCAACTACTGAAAAGGCTGCTGCCCTTTTTCAGGAACTACACATGTGTCTGGCCTCTCAACAGATACCCCTCCATTGTGGTAGATGTAGATATCCTCACATATTCCCTTCAACCAGTCCTTTTCTGCGACAAACAGTATTCAATGGGAGCTCTGCTACCACCTACCACTAGGATTCAGATATGTTGACAACTCTTGTTCTGAACATGGTGGGAGGAGGAGGAAGCGGGAAGAGGGGTGGGGAGAGGGATGTGCACAGTATGCAATCCAGCATTGCTTAGGGATCTTTATGCTGCTGATGTTTCATTAATTTCTTTTGACCACCAGCTGTAGATGTGTGCATACATTTAAAGGCAACCATACCACCTCCACCATTTTATCTACTACCCAACTCTGCACAGAGCCACCAAGCTACTAAAACAAGTGCCCATTTAAAAGCCACCATCCAGCTTGTTTCACTATCATGGAGAACCAGAATTATATAAATTATATATGTGATGCCTCTGTGGCAGCCTCCTACTCTGAAAGAGGTCTAGGTAATCTAGGTGAAACTATTTGGCCCAGTTAACCTGGAAAACCTTCTGACAAACCCAGGTCCCCCATGGCTAGTATTGAGCTCAGGTTTATCACCTTCCCACACCCAGAATGACATCAGAGTTTCCCCCTGTGGGTCCGGGGATAAGAATAGGCCCAAAGTATTCCTGCCTGTCGTAAGAGGTGACTAAAAGGAGTCTCTCACGTTTCGGCCTTTATGTGATGGTCCTCTGTAGGGTTTGACCTCCATTTATCAAAATTTTTCCAAAGAGCGAGCCAACTGGGGAAGGGCACCTTACAAGGTGCATCGTGTCCATCCTGCCTTGAGATCTGTAGCCCGGTTTCTCGTCGTAGCATTGCAGTCCCACTCATTCTCCATCTCTTGGGTGAGGACACCTTCCTGGGTGCGTTTTCCACAATGCACTATGCAGTGTCACTTTCTGTGCCAATGATGACCATGGACTTGTTTGCACCTGATATCCAGCATGGTAGCCAGTCCGTTGTGGTGGGGCCACCATGTACTCTGTTGGTTGTAGCCCCCAGGCAACACAGGGATCACTCTGCTGATGCCTGCGCTGTTAACTCCCCTCATATGTCAAGGAGTAGATGCCTGTTACCTTGGGGCAGTGGGACTCCCGGCAATGGCCATCCTGCCAGGTGGCCCTTGCTGCGGCTGGCTGGCGCCTGTGGGGAAGGTCCCTGGTTGGAGTGGGTGGCATCAGGGTGGATGACGCGCGATGAAACGTACCACGTCATCACTTGCTGGTGATCAAATGCCAGTAGTCTCTAAGCATTCTAAATCATTCCCCTCCCTGGCCACACCTTGGGAGGAATGCCAGGCTAAGGATGGCAGCGAACCTTATTCACCCCAGTACCTCATATGTACGAGAACTGATTGGGACTCCTTTGTTTCAATGAAGCCACAGTTTTTTTGTAGACCATTTATAGGACAAGTTTGGGGAGGTGAAGGGCTTGTCCAAAATACAGTCAGGGTCAGTCTTGATAAAAACAGCATCCTCTGCCCAGTCACTCGCTTGTGACAAGCTGGGGGATGTTTCCATTACCATCAGGCCCCATAAGAGCTTAAATATGGTTCAGGGTATTATAGTCCACAGGGACCTTCTTTTGTAGTATGACGACGGGCTGCGCGTCAACTTAGAGCAACGAGGTGTTCATTTTGTCCGGTGTATCCATCGGGGTCCGAAGGATAATCAGGTTGCCACCGTTGCCTTCGTCTCGGCCTTCGAGGCTGACGCATTGCCCGAGAAGGTCAAAGTGATGGTCTACCGCTGTGGCATAAAGCCATACATCCCACCCCGTGTGCGGTGCTTTAAGTGCTGGAAGATCTGCCATATATCTTCCCACTGTACTTCCAGCATGACATGTTGAGATCGTGGACGTACATCACATTCCAATACTCCATATGGCCCACCCCCCATCTGTGTCAACAGCAGAGAGCGTCATTCCCCTTGCTTGCCACACTGCAGGATTTTACAGGAGCTGACCTACACTTTGGCTAAGAGGAAATTTGAGCATCTACATCCTGTGGCTATGGCCACCTCTTATGCTGCCGCTACGAGAACAGTTGTAGACCCATCTGTTCTGCGAATTCCGATCGGTTCTTAGAGCCGAAAGACTACACCTGCTCCCTTGATGGTGGGGGCCACTTCCCTCCCTGTTGCTCCCACACAACATACTTCAGGAGCACTGCCCCCCCCTCCCCCCCTCCCAACCATTGGGGACACAAGCCCCCACTTATCAGCCGGAGAAGCGTAAGTCTTCTTCGGCATCTCTCGCTAGGAAGGGTCATTCCCTACCCAGGTTTCTGCTAGTGGGAAAGATGACTCCCACCAGTGGCTAAAGTGCCCAAAAGTAGCTGGTCGTAGGGCTTCACGATCATCCTCAGTCCTGGAGACTGAATCAGTCAAGCCCTCCCAGCCACAGAAACCCAAGGAGCAGTGAGAGAAATGGAAAAAGAAGACCTCCAAGACCAAGGGACTTGCAGTGGCACCCACACCACCGCTACCTACAAACTTTGCTTCTGAGGATAAGGTGGAGATGCTGGCATCCGCTGAGGACCTAGATATCGCCAGACCCTCAGACACCATGGATACAGACTGCTCAGGAAATAAATTGGTGGCAGCAGGTGACCCTGAGGCGTAAACTGCCTCACTGAATGATCCATGCTTTCCCAGCCTCACAATCACGTCATCCTCCAGTGGAATTGTGGCGGTTTTTTCCACCACATAGCTGAGCTATGGCAACTGTTAGGCTTTACACCTGCTTTCTGCATTGCCCTGCAGGAAACATGATTCCCTGCAATGCAGAACCCTGCCTCCGCGGCTATAAAGGATATTACAGAAACCATAGCGACTATAACTGAGTGTCAGGTGGAGTCTGTGTCTATGTCCTGAACTCAGTCTGTAGTGAACCTGTGCCCCTTCAAACCCCTCTTGAAGCAGTGGCTGTGAGGATAAGGAAGACGCAGGAAATAACTGTCTGTAACGTATATCTTCCTCCAGATGGTGCAGTACCCCTGAATGCATTGGCTGCACTGATTGATCAACTCCCTAAACCTTTCCTACTTTTAACGCTCATAACCTCTTGTGGGGTGGCACAGCTCTTACTGGCTGAGGCAGAGATGTCGAAAATTTACTTTCTCAGATTGAACTCTGCCTCTTAAATACTTGGGCCACCACACATTTCAGTGTGGCACATGGCACATAATCAGCCATTGATCTCTCAGTTTGCAGTCCTGGCCTTCTCCCATCTATCCACTGGAGAGCACATGACAACTTATGTAGTAGTGACCATTTCCCCATCTTCTTGTCACTGCCCCAGCATCAGGCCCACAGACACCTGCCCAGGTGGGCTTTAAACAAGGTGGACTCGGAAACTTTCACCTCTGCTGTCACATCAATGCGGTGGTTGAGCAGGTAACTACAATGATCATTTCTGTGCCGGAAAACGTGATCCCTCATTCTTTAGGGTGCTCCTGCCAAAAGACAGCCCCTTGGTGGTCGCCGGAAGTCGCTGAGGCAATTAAGGAGCATCAGCAAGCTGTATAGCAGCATAAGTGGCACCCTTCGCTGGAGCACCTATAGCCTTTAAATGGCTCCGTGCCCACGTTTGCCAGCTTATCAAAAGGCGGAAACAGGAGTGTTGGGAGCAGTACGAATTGACCATTGGGTACATACGTCACCTTCCCAAGTCTGGGCAAAGATCAAATGGGTTTTGCGTACCAGACCCTAACAGGTGTTCCCAGTGTTATCTACTGATGCAAATGCAATTGCTGAGCACTTTGCTGAGCACTATGCTCACGCCTCTGCATCGGAATATTAACCCACAGCCTTTCAGATAGAAGGGAAAGTACTCTCGTTCACTACACGCCACAGTGAATCCTATAATGCCCCATTTACAGTGTGGAAGCTCCTCAGTACTCTTGCACATTGCCCTGACACAGCTCCTGGGCCCCATCAGACCCACAGTCAGATGATTAAATATCTGCCATCTTACTACAAGCAATATCTCCTCATGATCTTCAACCAGATCTAGTGTGATGGCATCTTTCCATCGCACTGGTGGGAGAGCACCATCATACCAGTGCTCAAACGCAGTGAAAACCCACCTGATATGGATAGCTATTAGGCCATCAGCCTCGCCAATGTTCTTTGTAAGCTGCTGGAACATAAGGTGCGTCGGTGGTTGGGTTGGGTCCTGGAGTCACGTGACCTACTGGCTCCGTGCCAGGGTGGATTCTGCCTACCACTGATAATCTTGTGTCCCTCGAGTCTGCCATCTGAACAGCCTTTTCCAGATGCCAACACCTTGTTGCCGTCTTTTTTATTTACAAAAAGCATATGACACCACCTGGTGACATCATATCCACAGCATATTATACGAGTGGGGTATTTGAGGCCCACTCTCAATTTTTATCCAGAATTTCCTATCACTTTGTACTTTCTGCGTCTAAGCTGGTGCCTCCCATAGTTCCTCCCATATCCATGAGAATGGGGTTCTGCAGGGCTCTGTAATGAGTGTATCTCTATTTTTAGTGGCCATTAACGGTCTAGCAGCAGCTGTAGGGCCGTCTGTTCACCCTCTGTGTATGCAGACGACT
Organism: Schistocerca nitens; assembly: GCF_023898315.1. Classification (NCBI taxonomy): domain Eukaryota; kingdom Metazoa; phylum Arthropoda; class Insecta; order Orthoptera; family Acrididae; genus Schistocerca; species Schistocerca nitens. Next base: position 366,607,269 of record NC_064621.1, read on the forward strand.
TATGCATTTTGTACTGCTCCACCAGTACTGGTGTTGCTGAGCGGCACCTACAGGTAACCATCCACAAGGCGCAGTCATGAGCTCTAGCCCACAGCTTTCAGTTTTTGGCCACAAAGTCTTATGGTATGCACTTCTGTCAGCACCGTACCGTTCATCCGGAACCAGACCTTTACCTTATTGACGATCCCCTCACTGTAGTAGAGACGTATTAATTTCTAGGACTGGTTTTTGATGCCTGATTGACTAGAGTTTCCTCACCTTCGTGAGCTTAAGTGGAAGTGCTGGCAGCATCTCAATGCCCTCCGCTGCCTGAGCAACACCAACTGGGGTTCAGATTGCTCTACGCTGCTGCAGCTATACTGAACCCTGGTTCAATCCTGCCTTGACTACGGGAGTCTGGTTTATGGTTCAGCAGCACTCGCAGCATTGCGTTTACTCGATCCAGTGCACTGTTGTGGCATTCAACTAGCGACGGGAGCTTTTAGGATCAGTCTGGTGACCAGTGTCCTTGTGGAGGCTGGAGTCCTTCCACTGCAGGTCAGGTGTGCACAACTGCTTGCCAGTTATGTTGTACATGTTCGTAGTTCTCCTGCGCATCCGAATTACTGTCTCCTTTTCCCACCCAAGGTGGCTCATCTACCCCATCAGCGGCTCAGGCCAGGGCTTACAATTGCAGTTCGTGACCGATCCCTTCTATCTGAACTGGAGTCCTCACCTTTACCACCTATACTCAATGTCCAATCGCGTACACCTCTATGGTGTACACCTAGGCAGTGGCTTCTCCTGGACCTTTCACTTGGCCCAAAGGACTCAGTTCACCGTGTGGCTCTCCACTGTCACTTCATCTCAATTCTTGACATTTACCGAGGCCATGAAGTGGTTTACGACGGCTCAATGGCTGATGGTCACGTTGGCTTCGCGTATGTCCATGGAGGACATAATGAACAGCATTCCTTGCCAGATGGCTGCAGTGTTTTCACTACAGAGCTGGTGGCTATTCTTGTGCTCTTGAGCACATCTGTTCATTCCCTAGGGAGTTGTTTCTTCTATGTACTGACTCCTTGAGCAGCCTACAAGCTATCGACCAGTGCTACCATCATCATCCTTTGGTAGCAACCATTCAGGAGTCCATCTATGCCCTGGAACAGTCCGGTCATTCAGTGGTGTTTGTGTGGACCCCAGGACATGTCAGGATCCAAGGCAATGAACTTGCGGACAGGCTGGCCAAACAGACTACATGGAAACCACTTATGGAGGTCGGCATTTCAATAACTGACGTGCGTTCGTTTTTATGTCGCCAGGTGTTTCGGCTCTGGGAGATGGAATGGTATAGTCTCACTACACATAACAAACTGCATGCTATTAAGGAGACTACGAATGTGTGTCAGTCCTGCATACGGGCCTCTCACAGGGATTCTGTGGTTCTCTGCCAGCTCTGCATTGGCCACGCTTGGGCAACCCACGGCTACCTCCTGCACCGTGAAGACCCGCCTCAGTGTCGGTGCAGCACCTGGTTGACAGTGGCCCATATCGTGGTACACTGTCCCACTTTGACTGCGCCACAATGAAATCTTCGGTTACAAGACTCGTTGCTGCTAATTTTATCTGATAATGCCCCATCGGCTGATTTAGTTATGTTTTATTTGTGAGGGTGGGTTTTATCATTTTATCTAAATTTTAACTCATGTCCTTAGTCCCTCTGTGTCCTCCACCCTAGTGCTTTTAGGGTGGAGGTTTTAATGTGTTGCAGAGAGGCTGGCTTCTCCTTTTTATTCTCATGGTCAGCCAGCCATGATAATCTGTTTTGTCATTTTAATCTCTTCTACCATTTCTTGCATTTCTGTGGTTTCCTTCTCCCTTTTTTTCCATTGAAATGTTTGTCGCCCTTCCATTGTTCTTGTGGTTTTTCCTTTCTCTCCATTTTGTGTTGTCAGCCCCTCTTGTTTTATTCTTACCCTTGTGGCATTGTTTTATTCTGAACAGAGGACTGATGACCTAGCAGTTTGGTCCCTTCCTCCCTCTTTTAAACCAACCAACCAACCAACATCAGGGTTTCTCAGTTTCATAGCCTGATATTTGTGCCTTCCTTTTGGTGAGGCTAGTGCCCCTGCTATTTTCCATTGATGTTGAGAACAATTGACTATGCCGGTCACAGGCTGCATTAATTGTCTATATGATGATGCTGTCAAGGGCTCCTTCACAGCCAATCACTTAAAAAATTTGCGCACTTTGTTTTCTGTCTTACTGTCTGCAAGCTCATGGTGTAACCTCACAAAATCTCAGTTTTTTCAACCTTCTATCATTATTTTGGGATTTGGGGTCTTCTGGGATGGTATTTGCCCTCTGCCAGACAACATCTCTGTTGTCACGTCTATGCCTCGCCCCTCGCTCACAAAGGAGCTTCAGGCATGCCTAGGGAAGACAGTGTACTACCAGAAATTCCTGCTGAGGGTGGCCACATTGGTCCACCCGTTGCATGTCTTGTTGAGCAAGAATGTACATTTTTGCTGGAGCCTGGATCGCAAACATGCTTTTCAAAATATCCACACCACTCTTGGCCCATTGTTTAGCTACACTCTCTCTGGACCAGCACACCGATATGTTGATGGCTTTGAATCACCTGTTGCTGTTGCCTCTAAAGCTCTCATCTGGCCCAGCAGTGTTATTCTCAGGTAGAAAAAGAGGCTCTTGACAAACTCCATGCTCTGGAAATTTGAAGTATTTTTTTAATTGCTCCAAGTTTCACCTTATTATTGACCATAAACCCTTGGGTTCCTTGTTTAACCCTCACACTTTCTTCCTTGACAAGGCAGCATACTGCGTACAATGCTGGGCACTTTTCTTGTCTCACTACAATTACGAAATCGATTTTCGATGTACATCTAAGCATGCCAATAAGGGCACCTTGTTCTACCTCCCAGGCGGTCCTGATCCTTACTTTGATCATGAAGAATTGTTTTGTTTCCATCTTGATACTGAAAAGCAGGCAGTGTTCAAGGGTTTCCCAATTACAAGCTAGCGCATAGCAACCGCCATTGCTGCCGACTCATTTCTCCACCAGGTGGTTTAGTTTGTTCAACAGGGTTGGCCAGATAAACCCCAGGTTGGGCTTCAGATGCCCTGCACCACTATTTTTCCTTATGGTACTGCCTTTCTGCTTTTGACAGTGTTTTGCTGTTGCCCATGGAAGACCTCTCTCCCAGAGTAGTCACCCCCACTGCATTACAGTGTGAAGTTCTACACCTTCTCCACCATGGCTATTGGGGAGCTTAGCATCCACACTGTTAGCTGGGAGACGGTTTTTGGTCAGGGATTGATGGCAAAATTGTTTCTTTTGTCACGGCTTGTGAGCAGTGTGCCCAAAAATGCGCCTCTTTCCCTGAGGCCTGCTCCATGCCAGCTATGGGAACGCATTCATGTAGAGTTTGCAATTCCTTTCTTTTTGATCCCTATTGGCTCTTAGTTGTGGATGCATTTTCTCAATTTCCTTACATTCTCTGGTGTGTGTATTGTTGTTGGCTGAGGTACATTTTTGAGAGTTTTTTCTATTGAGGGACTGCCTTATACTTTAGTTTCCAATAATGGGCTCTAGTTTGTTTCTCACACCTGCCAATTGTTTTGTTTCCATCATAGCATTCATTATGTTATGTTTCTGTTGCTGCAGCCTGCTGTTCTGGCCAGGCCACCTCCACTGGCATTGCCGTAATCGCCTGAGGCATCGTCACTGGTGGGTCCAGCCCCATGTCCTCCACAGTGGAACCTGTGTGCTGATGATGACTCAGAGATGGTGATGGCACTCTCCCCCAGTACTGTCACCAGCCACTGCATAGTATCACTGTCCTCGGGCATGCCCGTGTCTCTGCGTGTTCTGGCCCTATGCTCCTGTGCCCATCCAGCACATTGTCCTACCCCCACTGTCAGCACCAACCACCTCCTCTGCTCTGGATCCAATGGATGTGTGTCTCATCAGGTCACCAGCATCTCCTCTGTCACTTGGGCACCCTCTATGCACGAGTGAGAACTGTGAGGTCTCCTGCTACTAGTGTGTGGGAATGTGAGTGCCGCCACTGCAAGTGTGTACTTGAATCAACCACCAACTGTACCAGCGTGAGCTGGCCACTAGAGGCTGCCTGTAGAAAGCATGCACACAGCACAGTTTCTGCTGTGATGTCTACTGGTGACTCATAGCTATACAAGTGCGGAGCAGTGTTGACTCACTCTCACAATGTTCTTTTAATTTGTACCACTCACATCAGTTGTTCTGTGTATCACTTATGCTGCACTTTCTGTATGATTTTTTTGTGTTGGTACATGTGGAGTCACAAGAGGCTTATTTCCATTATTGTTCAGAGGTTTATGAATAAAGCCATATTTGTGTTATTTGGATCGACTTCGTGTATTATTTGGTTACTACATGTTGTGCTTCCACTACTAATTAGTATGAGGTTCTATATGTCTGTCCTTCTGATTGAAGGTTTGTGAGACTTCGGCCAGTCACTTGTGTAATGAAATGAAACATCTGCAGCTGTTCTTTTGATGTTATTTACTATATAGCAACCAGTTTTGCTGATTCAGTACACCACTTCAGGTCTTAACTGATCTCGAGGGGGCAAACAAGATCCCATCAGTGACCAGCATCTATGAACTAGACTACTGTAACTGTGTGTTGTGTCTGCAACTGTCACACACACACACACACACACACTCTCTCTCTCTCTCTCTCTCTCTCTCTCTCTCTCTCTCTCTCTCTCTCTCTCTCTCTCTCCCCCCCCCCCCCCTCTCCCTCCCCCCTCTCCCTAAGTTAAAAGTTACATAAAATGGAAAATGCATACGGCCCCTTACATTATTCATTATTCACAGTAATTGTTATATAGCATAGTTTAGTACAATTTTAAATAATGCAGTGAAGTGTGCTTAATTAGTACTCAGTAATTACATTTTAATACTAGTTTAAAGAACCACCTTATTAAACCAAGTGCAGTTGAGATACAGTCGACAATATGAATAGCAGTAAAATAAAATTCATTTCCATATGTTCCCTTAGGAATATCATCATGAAAATCAGCACACACACTAACAAATAGTGTACGACTAATGTACAGTTTTTTCAAAACAAAAATGTCAGATTTTGAAATTTTCAAAGTTTAAAAAAGTTTTGGTTTGGGAAAACTTTGCATATTATTGAATTTGGCCAGACAGCACTTATTTTTAAAGCCTTTAATAAACAGAATAAAATGGTATGAATTTCAGGTCTGTATGTCAAATACTTTTTGAGATATGGCAATTTTAAGGTTTTAACACATGGCAAAAATTGCACAATTTGTGAAACTTTAAATATTAATTACTCAAAAACAAAATGAACAAAAAATTTTGTTTTATGAATGACCTGGCACTCCCAGTGTTTCTTTAGTGACCAGCCAGTCAAGGATATCTTTTGGTGTAATTTTTCATTTTATAGTTCTTTAAATACAGTTGTTTCATTGATTTTATCATTATGGCCAGCATGCAACTCACTAAAATTACCGAGACATTAGATCAGAAAACAAATTTAAGAGTGCAGGTTTATTTTATTTGTTGCTTCACTCTTGTCTGAAACCAGAACAGTGGCTAAATCTGGTTCACTTAAATTTAAGTTCTATAGGTACCACAAACACATATTGTCTTTCACTGGAGTAGAGAACAGTAGGTCTGAGAGCCACACCCTGCGCAGATGCAGATTGATGTCACTTCTTCCCATCTCTATGATCAGAAGATGGACGGCATGCCAGCATTGTTTTCACTGACTGGAACTTGTTGCCCATCACTTCCAGTCAATCTCTTCCTTCCCCCTCCCACCCTTTCCTGCACCACTGGGATATGCCCTTATGACTCAACAGTGGTATAACTGTTTGGAAGAGCTTTTTGTCTCCCTGACAAGACTCATAGGTTGCTGTGTCCGCTCGCCTATTCCCAGATCAAAAGATACCTGTATAGTCATCAGAACCCTAAATTCTTACCTTGTTTTATAGCAGGAAAAAGCAGTAGTGACTAATCAGAATTATTTTCTCTGCTACGTTCATCTTTTTAATTGCTTGGATAGCACTAATGGAATCAGAATAGATGAGAAAAACTATGGATCAGCTAATGACCGATTGAATCCCTCACTGTACACCCCAATAAAATTCCGAGGGTTGTTCAATAAGTAATGCCCCACATTTTTTTTTCACAGAACATGTTTATTGTTAAGAGTCAGAATTTGGTGAGAATATACATCAACATGTCTTGTCCACGTCCTATTTTTCTACGTAGTCTCCATCATGTTCTACAGCCATATGCCAACATTGTGAAAGAGCATATATTCCCTGCTGGTAAAAGCTCTTGTTCTGTAGGTGTAACCATGTTTTCACTGCATGACTGCCACTCTTGTCATCTTCAAAGTGTGTTCCCCATAGAGAATCTTTATGTGGCCCAAAGAGATGGAAGTCGGAGGGTGCACGATTCAGTATGTCTGGAGCAATGGCTGTGACAGGATGTTCCGAGCATGGGTGACCATGGAGCTCTGTTTCTTCGTTTCCTGAGGTTGTAACTGTCTTCACCCATCACCCAACTGTTCTCCTATCAAGTGGAGCATCACCATACACTGCATACAAATGTGTATGGGTGTTCTCCACGGTTTCTTTTTCTGCATACAAGACTTCAATAACAGCATGCTGCTTATAACACGAGTCATATGTAGACGCCATTTTGACACTATACTATGGCTCTGCCATCTGCCAGAACAGTTTGGAAGTACACTGGCACATAAAACAAATATCAAATGTGAAGAACCAATAAGGATGTTTGTCTATGTATATTAATGGCTTTTAAAAAAAATGTGGGGTGTTACTTATTGAACGACCCTCATACATTGTTTGCATAAAATACTGTGAAATGATAATCCACAAACTACATGTAGAATGCTTTCCTTTTTAAAATATGTCAGATCTAAAATAATTTAGGTCCCCTAAAGAGCCAACTTTAGTGAGTATTTACCACACTCATATCTTTAACTCAGCTCTTTGCATGAAATCCAAGAGACCTTGTCACAAATTATTGTTAAAATTTGCCCTGTAGGTAGAAAAATAACAGGAAGGTTTGCTGTTGCCTGTGGGATCCCACAAATTTAATAATCCTGTTGCATCACAAGAAGCTGCAACTCGATCCAGAGATGGAATCGTAAGCCTCTGTGCAGAGCCTAGGAAACATGGTGCTAAAAGACCCTGCAACCAGGCTGCAACAAATGTCTTCACATAAGATGGCATAGCAGACCAGCATACTAAACACTCGTAATCTGCCAGGACCATAAAACTACTGTATAAAGCTGGGAATTTTATATGCACCCTATGTCACAGGGCTAACAATTTTTAAAAATATTAACAGATTTGAAGAACCATGTTTTCAGATACCTTGCTTGTGGCAACCAGATAAACTTATTAATTATGGGACCCAGAACCTTCACTATTTAGTGGCTGGGTATATAATAGACACTGAACTGTGCTGCTCTTAAATGTCAGTCATAGTTATTTACCATGATAGATACTAGTCTCATGCTTAAAGCAGTCTAGCAGGCCATCACCAATTCAACATTGAAAATTAAATGGGGAGAGGAAGGACTGGAAGACATAGCCAGAAGCCACATTAGTGGAGCACTGTCAGAGGATATTATGCCTCTGAGCACTATCATAATGTCTGTTTATAGCAGAAGAAAGCACCCATTGGGTGATGACTATACTGGAAGAACTGTTATGAAGCCACCACCACCAGCCAAGTCACTAAGGTGTATAAATGCTGAGATTTCTATTTCACTTTGGTTTACAAACCCATTCTGTCTCTCAGAGCTAGTGAAGACATCACTGTGGTAAGTAGTTACGCAGGTATGGCCTTACAAAGGTTTGGGGGAAGGGGTAGTGAATTTTGACTTGAGCTGATGTAATGAGCCACAGACAAACCAAATCCAACTCTTATAGTGAGAAAGGGAGACTGTACACCTGATTTTTGGCAAACCTGAAGTTCTTCAGCAATTTCTCCACAGTGGTGGAAAGTTTTATGCAGGTATTCATTGGTAATCACGCAAGAAAAATGCACCACTGAAGTTTGGACAATGTAAGCTCCTCTTTTTGTTTCACATACAACAATCCCTTCTAGCTCACTGAAATTCCTGTGGAATTCTGAACAACAGTGTGCATTTGAACATCTGCAGAATATGTGTTGCCTCTGAAAACATCCTAGTACTCCACACATTAATAAGGAAGAGGCTGGCATTAAGCTCTTGAACAGATATGACACCAAGGCAGTCAATTGTGGTAGTGAGGTTATATACTAATTCTAGGACACTATCTATGAGATCAAACAAAACCAGTTGACTGTACAGCACACAGATTTCCTTGCAGAGCAACCAACTGAGCAGTTTACTTTGAGACAGTGCTGTGCTTGGCAAGAGTATTAACACATTCAGGTTTGCACATGAGTCTCACTAGTGCACTGTCTGTGAGACTCAGGTGCTGCCTCAAAAGGGTTAACATTATAGCAAAATGAATCATTCACAAGAACAGAATCAGCTTCATTGCTACTGTCAGAATCACCTGAAAACACTAATAACTAACACTTATTCATAGGCCAAATGATGTCACTGTCACTGAAATTGTCCTCAGAGGAGAGGACGAATCATTCACAGTCATCCGGCACTTTGTTTCAATAGGAACATGAATAATTACCATCAAAATCTCCAAGAGGATTTCAGGTCAACATCTACATATGTACTCCACAAGCCATGTATGGTGCGTGGCAGAGGGTACCCTGTACCTTGACTAGACGTTTCCTTTCCTGTTCCACCCACAGATAGAGCGAGGGAAAAACGACAGTCCATGTGCCTCCGTATGAGCCCTAATTCCTTGTATTTTATCTTTGTGGTCCTATGTGAAATGTATACTGGTGGCAGTAGGATCATTCTGCAGTCAGCTTCAAATATCAAATCTCTAAACTTGCTCTGCAGTGTTCTTTGAAATGCATGCCTTCTTTGCTCCAGGGATTCCCACTGGAGCTCCTGAAACATATCCATAACACTTGCAAGCTGATCGAACCTACCGGTAACACATCTAGCAGCTCACCTCTCAACTGCTTCGATGCTTTCTTTCAATCCAACCTGGTCTGGATCCCAAGCACTTGAGCAATATTCAAGAATAGGTCACACAAGCATCCCAAATGCAGTCTCCTTTACAGACTATACTTTCCTAAAATTCTCCCAACAAACCGAAGTCAACCATTTGCCTTCCCTACCACAATCCTCACATGCTCGCTCAACTTCATATCGCTTTGTGACATTGTGCCCAGATATTTAAATGACATGTATTGTGTCAAGCAGGATACTACTAAAGCTGTATCCGAACAATACAGGTTTGTTTTTGCTACTCATCTGCATTAACTTACATTTTTCTACATTAAGAGCCAGCAACCATTCATCTTGCCAACTAGCAACTTTGTGTAGGTCATCTTGTGTCAACCTACAGTCACTTATCTTTGACATCTTTCTGTACACCACAGCATCATCAGTGAACAACTGCAGATTGCTGCCCACCATGTCTGCCAGATCATTTATGTATATAGAAAATAGCAACAGTCCTGTTACACTTTTCTGGGCACTCCTGATGTTACCTGTCTCTGATGAACACTCGCCATTGAGGACAACATACTGGTTTCTTCTACTTAAAATTCGTTCATTTCCTTCTGTTTTTTGAATAGGGCCATCTCTAAAAGCAGGAGGCATTTCAAGATAAAATTTTAACTATTTGAAATATCAAATTACAATAAAATGCTGAATAAGCAAAAGTACAATCAAGTTTTATACATTGGCTACAGCTGTAAACACCTAAATTGACAAAGTAGTTAAAATGTATTACAGCAGATGGCATCTACAGCCAGCATTTAGAAAACATGAGTTTTCTTGAGATTCATCCATAACAGACAGCACGCAATACACTATGTGTTGAGATTAAGAAGTAGTCACACGAATAAAAGTCATCAACGAGTTCCATCTGAGCAGTGTTTTTGAGCAAAAGCAGCAGCATTTGTGAGCAAAAAGATGGAAGGAGGACTTAAGAGGTATATATCCTGTTGAGATCAAGGACATTAATAAATACAGTATGAGCTTGGATGGGACAAAGATATTGGTCATCCCACTTCAAAGGATCCATTCCAACAGAATTTGTCTTGATTCAGGAAAACATAAATCTGGATGGCCAGTTCCTCTGTATCATGAGTCCTGTAAGAGCATACTGAACATACTGAACATATGGATGTGTCTGCCTCTGTCCAAAATGCAGCTTGGGGAAGGCCTTCTGTTCTGTTCTGGGTTCTGGCTTCCATCTACTTGGAGGATGAATCAGCCCACACCATCAAGCAGTTCTCAAGTGGTGGACTGTGATCGCCTCTTGGTGCTTCCACCTTGAGTGATAGTTGAACATTAAGTCTTTCTCTTGATTCCCAAATAAATGGCTCTAGACAATGCAGCCCTCAGGGAAGAGCACTCAACTGCTCTGCCTTATCATTTGCAATGAAGGTCTATAATGCATGGGGACTAGACACTCCCTCTGCATTGGGCAGATGTTGCACAGTCTGTTTTGCTCCATCAATCCTTCAGTTGGTTGACCGATTCTGCTATTTTCAAAGCTGCTAACTTCTCAATCAAAAGTAAGAGCTGTTGGTTCTTGTAAAGGGGCAATCTGACACGGTAATTGATACACTTTAGGTGGAATCCACAAGAGGAAAAAGGCTTTGCACACATTTGAGTCTGTCACATCGAAAGCCAAAATATGCTGTCTGCGTCTTTTATCATAAGCTTCTCAATCCTTGGATGACTCATCATATGGGGGAAAAGTGGGTGGCTAGACTGGTGGAATGGTACCCTGTCTGTTAATGGAAGCCCACAAAGTGACTAGTGCCGAAGTACCGGTAAGCTGTTCAATCAGTGCCAATGGCACAGCATCCATAATGACTAAACCTGATGAAACCACACTTAAAGACTGCACACACAGAAACTGTTGCACATTCTTCACCTATTATGTAGTAACCAAGTAGTACACAAAACTGATCCAACTAACACAAATAAAGCTCTGTCCATGAACATCTGAACAATAATGGAAATAAGCCTCTTGCAACCACACATAACAAGACAAAAGAATCATACAGAACATGCAAAATAAGTGATACACAGAGGAACTGATGTGACCAGTACAAATTAAAAGAACATAATGAGAGAACAGACAGTCTACTGGCCAGCCCATGCTGATACAGTTGGTGGTTGATTTAAGTACACACGTGTGGCGCCGCTACACTCAGTGCACTCATTTGCCCTTGTAGCAGGATACAGCACAAAATGATTAAATATTAACTTTGTTCCAATTGTTTGAGTGGGGTAAACCACATATGCTATCAATCACTCCAATGTGAAAATGATAAGCATGCAGCATAAAAAAGGGGCTTGGGAAAAAGTTTTTACAAAGCCACAACAGTCACAGGGCCACAGAAATATATCATGCATGTAGTCTTATAAGCAAAGAAACAATTGTTTCCAATTTAAAGGATTTTGATTCTCATAAAATTCAATGCTTCTGAACACATTACAGGACTTGTTGCTTGTCTATGACAATGAATGGCGGATGGCCGCTTTGCTATCCAGAGATGAAGAAAGAGAAGTAAACCTTTTATTTACGTGTCATTGTGGACCAGCTCTTTATTTTTCATGACCAAGAAGACCACATCAATTGATTTTGTACTAAAAAGCTTCTGACTTTGTAAATTAAATCCTTCAGCTGCCATTGGAAGAACATACATTGACAGATGAAGAGCTGCTACTAGCCTCAGATTATGTTGGAAAAGAACATGTTGTTACATCTATTGTCTTATCATTGCTTGAGAGAACTAGGTTATATAATTCAAATGAAATGTGCACTACATCATTTTAGGCTCTAGTAAGATTGCTTGTGAATCCCCATAACATCTTTCTTGTTCAAGATGAGTAAAAAATTTCTCTTTGTGAGGCACTCAGATAACACATTGTTAAATAACAACAGCTACAGCATTGTTTAATTACTATTGATAAATATTAATGCATGTGTAAAATGAAAGTATAATTGAGTAAATTGTTCATAGTCTTTTTTGAGCGTGAATTGTTATGGTGTGTGTTGAAACAACTTCACAATTAACATGGGAAAACCAACTGTGAACTTAAATTTAAGTCTGCTGCTGCTGTGGTCTTCAGTCCTGAGACTGGTTTGATGGAGCTCTCCATGCTACTCTATCCTGTGCAAGCTTGTTCATCTCCCAGTACCTACTGCAACCTACATCCTTCTGAATCTGCTTGGTGTATTCATCTCTTGGTCTCCCTCTACGATTTTTACCCTCCACGCTGCCCTCCAACGCTAAATTTGTGATCCCTTCATGCCTCAAAACATGTCCTACCAACCGATCCCTTCTTCTAGTCAAGTTGTGCCACAAACTTCTCTTCTCCCCAATCCTATTCAATACCTCCTCATTAGTTACGTGATCCACCCACCTTATCTTCAGCATTCTTCTGTAGCACCACATTTCGAAAGCTTCTATTCTCTTCTTGTCCAAACTAGTTATCGTCCATGTTTCACTTCCATACATGGCTACACTCCATACAAATACTTTCAGAAACGACTTCCTGACACTTAAATCTATACTCGATGTTAACAAATTTCTCTTCTTCAGAAACGATTTCCTTGCCATTTCCAGTCTACATTTTATATCATCTCTACTTCGACCATCATCAGTTATTTTACTCCCTAAATAGCAAAACTCCTTTACTACTTTAAGTGTCTCATTTCCTAATCTAATTCCCTCAGCATCACCCGATTTAATTTGACTACATTCCATTATCCTCATTTTGCTTTTGTTGATGTTCATCTTATATCCTCCTTTCAAGACACTGTCCATTCCGTTCAACTGCCCTTCCAAGTCCTTTGCTGTCTCTGACAGAATTACAATGTCATCGGCGAACCTCAAAGTTTTTATCTCTTCTCCATGGATTTTAATACCTACTCCGAATTTTTCTTTTGTTTCCTTTACTGCTTGCTCAATATACAGATTGAATAACATTGGGGAGAGGCTACAACCCTGTCTCACTCCTTTCCCAACCACTGTTTCCCTTTCATGCCCCTCGACTCTTATAGCTGCCATCTGGTTTCTATACAAATTGTAAATAGGCTTTCGCTCCCTGTATTTTACCTCTGCCACCTTCAGAATTTGAAAGAGAGTATTCCAGTTAACATTGTCAAAAGCTTTCTCTAAGTCTACAAATGCTAGAAACGTAGGTTTGCCTTTTCTTAATCTTTCTTCTAAGATAAGTCGTAAGGTTAGTATTGCCTCACGTGTTCCAACATTTCTACGGAATCCAAACTGATCTTCCCCGAGGTCCGCTTCTACACTAATAATGTAATAAACTGACTGACCCTAAATAAAAGATAATGATTTAATAGCCTTATTTGGTTTTACACATATTACATCTTAGTAACAAGTCCAAAGCTCTACAGACTATGCACAAGGTGCTGTGCTTACCAGTAAAACAAAATGTATTTTAATATGTTCCCACTGGAACACCAGCATGAAATTTGGCACACGCATTAACAAAAAATGTACGAACAACATACATTTTTTCAAAACAAAAAAATTATGATTCTGAAATTTTCAAAATTAAAAAATAATTTCATCTTGCAAAATTTGGTATTGTTACAAATATTGTCAATTAGCACACATTTTCAAGCTTATAAGAAACTGAATAAAATGGTGCAAATTTTATGTCTGTAAGTCAAATTGTTTTTGAGATATAGCGATTTTAAGGTTCCAAAATGCAATAAAAAAATCGCATAATTTTGGAAGTTTTAAAAATTAATAACTCAAAAATGAAAGGTCCAAAAAATTTTTGGTATAGGATTTGTCATATGAACAAGTATTACGATAAGTGTACAAAAAATTATCGAAGTCTGAGATGTCAAGAACTGGACCATTGGTTGATTTCACATGGACTGACCCACCAGCCAGCCATATGCAGTGCCCTATCAAGAAACAAATCTTCCTGCAGCATCCTTTCCTGTTGTACAGTTTTTGTCCCACTTTATTTTTAAGATAAATAAGCTGGAAATAAAAAAAAATTCTATGTAGGTAAGATTTATTAAAAAATTGAAATAAAGAAATTATATATTGAAAGATCATAAAAATCATTTATGGATGTTTGTTTTTAAGATAGTTTTGAATACTTCTCTATTTCTCTCATAACACTCTTTAGCAACTCAGAAATGATAAATTCTTCAAAAATGCTGAATGAACTTGCACATCATTCACAGTATTTTTAAAGTTAGTATATGCCAGATTACTTATACTGCCAAGACTGTAACTAAAATTTGAGCATGTGTCAGTTCTTCGACATCAGGTGATAATGCAATCATGTTGGTGTCTATTTGCTGAGAAAATGAGTTTTCTACAGCTTCTTCAAGTGATTTCAATGTTTTTTGCACATTCATGTTAGAATTCTCAGAAGAAATGGAAATCAGGCTCAGGTATTGTAACACCCCACCATTTTAAATACAAATCTTTGTAGCATAAGATTATAGGTTTTCATCAGGAATTTCATGCAGCTAGTCTCAATATTTAATACAAAGTAAAGTAATATGGATGCCCTTCTCATATGACTTTTAGCAGAGTGGAAAATAAATTACATGCACAGAAGCAAATTCACAAATGTTTAAAAGTATTGCACACAAGGAAGCACATTCGTGTGCGCCCCCCCCCCTCCCCCCCCCCCCACACACACACATACAAACACTGGGCTTGCTTGTGTGAATGTGTGTGCTTTTTTTTGGCCAAAAAGCTTATATGTAACAGTCTTTTCGTCATGCCTGTCTGTAACTCAACACCTCATCTCTTTAGTGAATAGCACTGTATCCTTTTCATAATATCTATGTCTACATCTATATTCCACAAACCACTGTGAAGTTGTATGGTAGAGGGTGGGTCCCATTGCACTAATTGTTAGGGTTTCTTCCCATTCCACTCACGTATAGGGCATGGGCAGAATGATTGTTTGACTGCCTCTGTGTGTGCTGTAATTATTCTAACCTTATCCTCATGAACCCTATGTGAATGATATGTAGGAGTTTGTAGTATATTCCCAGAGTCATCATTTAAAGCTGGTTTTTGAAACTTTGTTAGTAGGCTTTCTTGGAACAGTTTATGTCTATCTTCAAGAGACTGCCAAGTTTAGCTTCTTCAGAATCTCTGTGATACTTTCCCATGAGTAAAACAATCCTGTAACCATTTGTGCTGCTCTTCTCTGCATACATTCAATATCCCCTGTTAGTCCTATTTGGTATGGGTCCCACAAACTTGAGCAATATTCTAGAATAGGTCTCATGAGTGATTTGTAAGCAATCTCCTTTGTAGACTGTTAGCTCTTCCATAGTATTCTACCAATTCACCAAAGACTACCATCTGCTTTATCCACGACTGAGCCTATGCGATCATTTCATTTCATACCTGCATCTGCACCTAAATCTATATCTATATAGATACTCTGCAAGCCACTGTTCAGTATGTGGCGGAGGGTACCCTGTACCATTACTTGTCATTTCCTTTTCTGTTCCACTTGCAAATAGAGCGAGGGAAAAATGACTGTCTGTATGCCTCCATATAAGCCCTAATTTCTTGTATCATATCTTCATGGTCCTTACATGAAATATATATTGGCAACAGTAGAATAGTTTGGCAGTCAGCTTCAAACCTGCAGTGAAAAATCATCCAAATCAAAATGTAAGTGTGTAACATGTGAAGTTCATCCTGACAAAGCAAAACTAGTTGAAACTATTAATTCGTTGCAAGAAATTGTGTGCAGATCCTTGGCAGAAAACAGAGTGTTAGCTGATAGACTCAAATGTCTTGAAAATGATCATGGAAAACTAAAAACCGCCGAGCAGGGCGTAAGTGAATTCGACAGAAATAAAGTGTACACAGTAACCGATGATTCCGTCGCCATTTCAAGTTTTCCAACACATTCTGGGTGTACCGGTAACGCAAACCATAGTGCAATCATTTCGTCGTCTTCAGTAATAAATTCTCCTGCCGTGCTTCAAAAAACGGTAGGCCTATCTACAAAAGATCAAATCGTGCACCATCTGAAAGAAAAGCCTGTTATTAAGCAAAATGTGGAACCCACACAACAGAGTCCATGTAAAATAAAGTGTGCAGATATCGTAAATACTGTGTCTTCTTCAGTAATAGCTCAAAAAAACAAATTCGATATCCCACTACAAAACGGTGGTCATTGTGAAAAACAAACTTCTGCTGCATACAATAAATTTGCTCCCAAGACCGCAAAGTTAACACAGGTTCATAGTTATCAAAAAAGGTTACCGAATGTGCAAAAACAGAATATATCTACACAGCAAAAACACGTTTCAAAACCTTCTAGCCCCAAAACTGTGATAAACAAAAAAATTTGTGTGCTTGGTGACAGTCATGGACGTGGAATTTCAGCACTATTGAAAGATAAATGTAATTTAATGGTAACAGGTTTTGTGAAGCCAGGAGCGCAGTATTGTGAGGTAAATAAACTAACAAACTCTACTGATGTATCTCACTTAAGTAATTGTGATTTTGTCGTGCTTCTAGGTGGTTCAAACGATATATATAGGAATGAAACAAAAGGGTTTGCAAAAGAAATGAAGCAATGTTTAAACAACCTATTACATACAAATGTACTCGTTGTTAACATTCCTCCTCGTTATGATTTGCCTTCCTGGTCCTGTGTCAACCAATAAATTTACATTGCAAACAAACTGATATCAGAAATATGTTCTACATTTCATAACGTAGATATAATTGATACATACAATTTAGGAAGAAGATTTGATACAGCTCATGGACTACATTTAAATATGTTAGGAAAAGACCAAATAGTAGAAAAACTCCAAAATCATATCCTGAAGAAATCAGCCCCAAGTATCAAGATCGCCAAACAACCACAAATTACAAAATGGTTTAGGCCAAAAGCAGAAGCTTTGATGGAAGCAGAACTGAACTCTGATACTGAAAATTGCGTGCAAGAAGCCACACACAAAAATAAAATCTTGGCCAATTTTTTAGGGTAAGTGCTGTGTCAGAAATACCTTTAGAAAAGAAATTAATTAAACCCTTAACTGAAAAGTCACAAAGTCCATCATTTCTTGTATTACACCATAATGTCCAGTCATTCAGAAATAAGATTCAAATGCTGGAAGTGTTACTTCAGTCTCAAATAAATCCAGATGTAATATGTATTACCGAACACTGGCTGTCTAAAGAAGAAATTCAGTCAACCTCTATTCCAAGGTACTCATTAACAAGCTTTTATTGTAGGAATTTCTCCACACATGGCGGTACTGCTATATTTGTAAAGGACCAGATAAAATTCAGTGAGGTAGACCTAAATGAACAGATTGCATTATCTGAAGATAAGGAATTTGAGCTTTCTATGGTTAAGCTGCCTGAACTAAACTATATAATTATAAATGTATACAGAGCACCAAGTAGTATTATTCCAAATTTTATGACCAAATTAGAAGTTCTGCTGAATAGTGTCAGCTCATTAAATATGAGAATAATACTTTGTGGCGATTTTAACATTGATTTATCAAAAAACAGTAATGCTAAACTTGATTTGTTAAACATGACCAAATCCTTTAACATGATCCCCACAATAAACTCTCCAACAAGATCAACAGAGCATACTGATTCAATAATTGATCAAATCTTCATAACTGATACTGGTTACAAATTCACTGGCGAAGTACTGAGCATGGGATACAGTGACCATGATGCTCAGCTACTGAGTGTTGACATGGAAAATAGTAAAATCAGCCCCAAAAAAGTATTTCAAAGAAGAAACTTTTCAGATGACAATATTAGGATTTTTAACTTCCTTTTAGCTAAGGAAAATTGGGACAGTGTTTACATGCAAACAACTGTTGATAATATGTTCTTAAGCTTCCATAACACCTTCCTTTATTACTTTAATACAGCATTTCCTTTTGAAACAAAAACTTCAAGCAATCAAAATAGAAAGTCGTGGGTAACAAAAGGAATCAAAATTTCTAGTGAGAGAAACAGATTTCTCCAATATTGCTCCAAAAAATACATAGTCACTGAAGAATTTTCTGACTATTGTAAAGCCTACAAAAAACTTATCTTAGAGTGATTAGACAGGCAAAACTTTTATGGAATGACAATTTCATAAAAAACTCTTCAAACAAAATGAAAGCTATGTGGAAAGTTATTAAAAAAGAAACTTGTAGTTCAACACCTAAAAAGGAAAACATTTCTCTAACACTTAATGACTCTAAGGTCACAGATCCATACACAGTTGTAAACAAGTTCAATGAATATTTCACCTCACTAGCAGAAGATCTCATTCAGGCAAACTGCAAGGTATCGTTCTTCAATTCCACCAATACGTCAAACAGCACTAATGCTACAATGTTTGTTTATGAAACAAACCCTGATGAAATAAGGAACATAATAAAATTGTTACCCAATAAAATCTCTAGTGGCTATGATGAAGTACCTGACCTCATATTAAAGGTGTGTGCTCCCCATATAGTAAAGCCATTATCAACCATCTACAACCAATCATTAAAAACTGGCATTTTTCCAGATGCTCTCAAAATAGCTAAAGTCTCACCATTACTAAAGAAAGGTTCCCCTGATTTAGTATCCAATTATAGACCATTATCCATATTAAGCATCTTTTCAAAAATCCTGGAAAAACTTTTTTATGACAGGCTTATAAATTTCATAAAAAACCACGCACCAATCAGTATTCAACAACATGGTTTTAGTAAATCTTTATCCACCCAGACAGCAATTTTTGAACTGTTGGACCACATACTGAAATCAATTGACCAACATAATATAGCTGCAGGTATCTTCTTAGACCTCTCTAAAGCCTTTGACGTACTAGATCATAAAATACTGCTTGCTAAATTGGAAAGAAGAGGAATAAGAGGTGTGGCTCGGTGGCACACAACTGGCTATGCTCTTACCTACAAAACCGCAGACAGAAGGTATCACTTCAATACGATATTAATGTACAGAATAAAATAAATAATACAGTTTTCCTATCGGAGGAAAGAACAATAAGATATGGTGTTCCCCAGGGTTCTGTTCTAGGGCCATTACTTTTCCTCATTTACATAGATGATCTTGTTGAACATATGAGCCCACAAAAAACTATCCTGTTTGCTGATGATACATGCATAGTGTTGACTGGATCTAGCCCTGAATCCCTTCAGACAATATCTGATAACTCCATGAAAAAACTTTCTGAGTGGTTTAACAAAAATGGCCTAATTGTTAATAGTGGGAAAACTGTATGTATCAACTTCCATCTAATTCCCACATCCAATCAAAAAACTATCCAAGTAAAGTTAAATAATGATAAAATTGAAAATGTAAATGCAACAAAATTTTTGGGTCTATGGGTCCAACAAAATTTAAAATGGGACACACATATAAACAACTTATCAAAGAAACTCTCATCATTGTGCTATGGACTAAGAATACTAAAATCTACTACAAGTAAATCCACACTAATGCAAGCATACCATGCGCAGTTCCACACATTGCTCCGCTATGGAATCATCTTTTGGGGAAATTCAACTCACAGCACAAATATATTTAAACTACAAAAAAGAGCACTGAGGATAATCTGTGGCCACAAAAAGCTGGAATCCTGTAAATGTCAATTTATAAAACTTAATGTTCTAAGCATCCCATCCCTATTCATTCAAGAAACAATCCTATTCACCAGGGAATACCTTTCAAGAACAGGCAAATTAATCCAAAACAATGATATACACGCTCATTATACCAGAGGGCAATCTAATATCCATCAAATTTTTTCAAGGACATCATCATACCAAAAATATATAACTCATCTGGGTGTCGTATTACACAATAAAATTCCAGAACAAATAAAAACTGCTCCAGATCCAATATTTAAAAATAAACTAAAGGCATTTCGACAAAGCACTGTTTCTATTCAGTACAAGAATTCCTGGAAATGAAAAATTATAAAGTTCCTTTGTAAACACTGTGATTAGAGTAAAACATTCTGTAGGCAAAATAATAACCTAATTTCTACTATACACAACTATGTTTCAGTTTCACTTCCCCAAATTTTTTAACTCGCTTTTTGAATGTACAAGTACACATTCTATTAGTATTAAAACTTAATTGTCTGTGAAATCTCAATGTTAATTTCATGTTTAATGTAGTTTTTAAATGACATTGTCCTTCTGTTGTGTTTCCAGCTGACATTTTCACTATTCTGTAATCTCAGTGATTATTTGTGTAAATTTAAAGTAGCACTACATTGCCTACATGTTTCTGTTGTGTTTCCAGTTGACATTTTCACTATTCTGTAATCTCAGTGATTATTTGTGTAAATTTAAAGTAGCATTACATTGCCTACATGTTTCTTAGTTCCCCATGTAAATTGTTTGTATTCTCTGTATGTGAAGTTACTATATTCATCAATGAACAATTTTGTGTACATTTTTTTAAATGGCAGTCCTTTGCCTATTTTTTTTCTCCAAACTACATATTTGTTAAGAAAAATGACTTGTCCTATATCATGTGTACTTTGTACAATATGTGATCCACAGGATAAATAAATAAATACAAATACAAATACAAATACAAATGCTGGTTCTTTCCTGAAGCACCTCTGTAACACTTGTGTTGATTGAGCCTACCGGTAACAAATCTAGCAGCCTGCCTCTGAATTGCTTTGATGTCTTCCTTCAACCTGACCTGTTACAGATTCCAAACACTCAAGCACTTCTCAAGAATAGGTCGCACAATTGTCCTATATGCAGTCTCCTTTACAGGTGAACCACTCTTTCCTAAAATTCTCCCAGTAAACCAAAGTCGACCATTTGCTTTCCTTACAACAGTTCTCACATGCTCATTCCACCTCATATTCCTTTGGAACATTATGCCCAGATATTTAAACAACTTGGCTGTGCCAAGCAGGACACTAGTAATACTGTATCCAATCATTACAGGTTTGATCTTCCTATTCATCCGCATTAGCTTACATTTATCAGTATTTAGGGCTAGCTGTCATTCATTGTACCAACTGGAAATTTTGTATAAGTCATATCTTCCTACAGTCACTCAACTTTGACACCTTACCGTACACCACAGCGTCATCAGCAAACAACTGCAGATTGATGCCCACCCTGTCAGCCAGACCGGAAGCCTTGGACCCACTTAGCAATTTTACATATGACCAGAATTTGCTTGGGTTCTGAGCCAGACCTTTTTCTAAGATGTGACAGTGGTAGTTGTTGTATGCTTTGTGCATAGATCTTTTCACAGATACATGAATCTCTACTAACCTTTGCTTCTCGTCATTTATGCATTCCCTTTTCAACATAGACTGCAACAGCCTCTGCTTCCTCAGCATCTGCCGAATTTCATTATTAAACCATGGTGGGTCTTTTACATTCTTTATCCAGATACTAGGCACATAACTCTCCAGACCATGATTTACAATCTGCTTAAACATTGCCCATAATTCCTCCATATCCATCTTATTGCAACTAAGTGATGCCAATTCACTATCTACATGAGATGTTAATAACTGCTTATCTGCTATATCTAGCAGAAACTCTCTCCTAGCCTTTTTGACTAATTTATTAACTTTTTTAATCATAGTTGCTATAATGACATCATGATCACTAATCCCCATTTCTGTACTGACATTGTCAATAAGGTCCAGCCTACTTTTAGCAAGAAAGTTGAAGATATTTGCATTGTGTTTGGGTTGCCAAGCTAGCTGCCCAAGACAATTTTCAGAAAATGTTTTCATGTTTTCAAAAGTACTTCACATGACTGTCTGTCTGTATCTCCCCCCCCCCCCTCCTCCTCCTCCTCCATTGAATCTATAGGCATCCCAGTCTATACTCAGCAGGTTAAAGTCGCCTCCAATAGTCTTGCACGACCTGGGTATTTATGCACTACTGACTGTAGAGTTTCTTTGAATGACTAGAATTGTCATAGTGAATCAGGTGGCCAGTAAAAACATCCAGCAATTAATTTGGTTTCAGCTACACCTGTTATACGTGACTAGATGACTTCACTGTCACAAAATTCTGACCTCAATAGAGACAATGCTTTTGTCAACTGCAATGAACACTCCCCCTCCTTTGGCCTCTAATCTGTCTTTCTGATATACATTCCATGACTTGCTAAATATCTCAGAGCCTTCCATTTCGGGTTTCAGGCAGCCTTTGGCCCCAAGAATAATTTTAGCGTGAGAACTTTTCTGGACGGCAGTAAATTCAGGAACTTCATTATGAATACTTTGACAGTTTACTGATAAAATTGTGACAGTTGAAGTGTCTGTACTCTGAACACCATTTGACTTCCTTTGCTGCATATCAAATAGTGAATGTTCATCAGAGTCCCTCGAACTACTGCCTAGCCTAAAAATCCCTCATGTGCAAACCACAAGTACACTGCTACCCAAGTAGCTGCTTTCTTTGTGTAGTGCACCCCTGACTTGTGGAGGGGAGTCCTACAAAACCCTTCACAATAACACAGGTTTAGACATCTGCACTCAAGATGATCACAGAGTCAATGAAGACTTTGGATGAAACCCTCCACTTGGCTCCAAACCAAAGGACCCCGATCAGCTCTCAGAACAATGCTGCAAATTGTGAGCTCTGCTTGCACCCCATGCGTGAGGCTAGCAGTCTTCACCATCTCCCCCAGCTGCCTTTGCGAACTGAGGATCGCCTCAGAACCCATGCGACAAGCATTGTTGGTGCTGACGTGAACCACAACTTGCAGACAACTGCACCCTGCACGCTCAATAGCCACCAGCAAAGCCACCTCCACATCTTGCATGAGACCCCCCTCACCGGCAAACATACCAAGTGCACTTTGACTTTCTTTCCAGCCCTGAATGCTACCTGCCTAAGGGGCTCCATAATGCATCTAAAATGGGAGCTCCCAGTAACTAGTAAACACTTCCCCCTGTGTGCCTGCTGCAATCCTGTTGAGGGAGTAGTCACCTGTCTACTCACAGGGTGAATTGGTGAGGCCAGGTGACTAGTTTTGACATTGGCTGTCTGCCTCAGGCGATGCAAACGCGTTACCAACTACCACTCACCCCATTTTGAGGGCAGATCCATCATATCAGGTGCACTAGGAAGTGCCTCAGAGGCAGGGCCCATGGGATAAACCATTGACACCTGAGCTGTCCCATGCAAAGTGACAGATTCTCTGACACCGCTACACCCCAAAGCAGCAATGTGAAGACGACTGATCGTAGCCAAAAGTACATTCAGCTGTTTTGGAACTGTAGCCAGCTCGTCCTGCATCTGCACATAGCATGCACACATCCTAGCCATCCTACAAAGTGTTACACCCAGATATTTGTATGAGTCAGTTGATTCCAACTAAGACTTGTTGATATTATAGTCATAGGATACTATGTTTTTACATTTTTTGAGGTGCACAATTTTGCATTTTTGAACTTTTAAAGCAACTTGCCAGTCTTCACACAACTTTGAAATCTTGTCGAGATCTGACTGAATATTTATGCAGCTTCTTTTAGAAAGTACCTCATTACAGATAACTGCATCATGTGCAAAAGCCTGAGTTTACTATCAATATTGTCAAACAGGAAGGATACCAATACACTTCACTGGTGAACACCTGAAATTACTTCTACATTTGACAATGCCTCCCCATCCAATATAACATGCAGCATCCTCCCTACCAAAAAGTCTTTAGTCCAGTCACAAATTTCACTTGATACCCTATATGATTGCACTTTTGACAATAAGCATAGATGTGGTACTGACTCAAATGCTATTTGAAAATCAGGAAAGACTGCATCAACATGACTACCTTGAGCCAAAGCTTTCAGTAAGTAATGTGAGAAAGTGAGATTTGGGTTTCAAATGATCAAAGCTTTTCGAATCAATGCTCATTGGTTGGAGGAGATCATTCTGATCAAGATACTTCATTATGTTTGAGCTCAGAATATATTCTATGATCCTACAACAAATCAGTGTCAAGGATATTGGACAGTAGTTTTCTCGATCACTTCTACTACCGTTCTTGTAGATGGGTGTGACATGTGCCTTTTTCCAAGAACTGGACACCATTTTTTGTTCAAGGGATCTACAATAGATTATAGTTAGAAGAAGGGCTCACACAGCTGTAAATTCAGTATAGATACTGACAGGTATTCCATTGGGGCTGGGAACTTTGTTCGGTTCTCACAATTTCAGCTGTTTCTCAATACCACTGACACTAATATTTATTTCATTTATCTTTTCAGTGGTACAAGGATTAAATTCTGGCAATTCTCCAGGGTTTTCTTTTGTAAATGAACATTTTAAAATGGAGTTAAGCATTTCAGCTTTTGCTTTGCTAGCCTCAATTTCAGTTCCCATCTAACTTGCTAGGGACTGGACACTAACTTGGTGCCACTAACAGACTTTATACACGAGCAGAATTTCTTCAGGTTTTTAAAATAACATTTGTCAATATTTTGCTAAGGTAGCAATTGAAGGATTCACACATTGCTCTCTAGACAGTCAAACGTGTTTCATTCAGCATCTCTATAGCCATAGTCTTATGCTTTGTTTTACACCTATTATGCAGTAGTCCCTGTTTCTTTAGTAGTTTCTTAACAGTGTTTGTGTATGATGGAGGGTCCTTTCCATAAATAACTGTTCTACTGTGTGAATACCTACTTCAATTTTCCAGTTGACTGTGAATTATTAGTCTCATAACATACACTTACAAATCATGTGATTATGGTACAGGAGACATGTCAAAAATTACAAACTAGAGTCTAATATTAATTTTTAAAACTATATTTAGTCTATGTAGCAGTATCTATATTTTCTTATTTTCCAGCATAGATAAATATCTTTCTTGATAATGGACATTTTTTTTTCACACAATGTAATGCTAAATTATCAGATCATCTTCCATGAACTCTTCTAATGAGTAACAACATTTGTGTATAAGAATTTCATGTAACTTATTTTTTACTATCCCTAGTTTCATGTTTAGAATGTTTTTGTCTTTAAGTTTGTTGTAAACTTTCATGCCCGTATATTGTGGGGACTGAGCATATAATTTCAATCTATGGGCAGGAAGCATAAAATTATCTTTATTCCTTGTACTGTATGGATGATCAAAATGGTTTCTAATGAACAATTCTGGTTTGTTGTGTAAAAATATCATTAGCTCGTATATGTATAGGGAGGGGACAGTCAAGATTTTTAGTTTCTGTAATAATGGACAACATGATTCTCTTTGCTACGCAGTGCACATATTTCTGATAATTTTCTTCTGGAGCTTCGGTACACGAGATATATTATTGGAGCTCCCCCAGAAAATAATGCCATATCATATCACTGATTCAAAGTAACTTAGATATGCTACTTTGCGAGTGAACGTGTTAGTAGCACTTGATAATATAGGCATGGCATATGCAAAGCTACCCAGTTTGCTGCACAGGTACTCAATATGTGTGTTCCAGTTTAAATTCTTATCGAGGTGTAGACTTAGAAATTTGGCAGAAAGCACTTCTGTTAATTCTTCACTTTCATGATTTATACCAATTTCCTGGTCTCTTGACTGTTTGGTTCAGAATTCAATCAAGTTTGTTTTTGATATGTTAAGCTTCAGACCATTTAACTGGAACCATGGCTCTAGCCTGTATAATGTACCAGTGACTTTATCAGGAATCATTTCTGTTTTTTCGCTTTCTATCAAGGCAGAGGTGTCATCAGCAAACAGAATGGATGGTGAATTTATGTTTAATGGTAAGTCATTGACATACAATAGAAAGAGAATTGGACTGAGGATCGGACCTTGCGGGACACCCTGTGTTATTGTTTTCCAGTCTGAATGATAGTTTACACCATTTGAAGAGATAATGTTCTTTGTTTTCTATTAGGTAAGTAATAAGTAAGCCATTGAAGTACTGCACCCTTAATCCCATATTTTTCTAGTTTGTGGATTAGCAAGGAATGATTTATGGAATCAAAAGCCTTTGTCAGGTTGCAGAAAATTCCGGCTACTTTACTTTTTTGTCTAGAGCTGTGCTAATTTATTCTATGAAATTATTTATGGCATGTGTTGTATTTTTCCCTTGCTGGAAGCCAAACCGATTGCACAAAATAATCCCCTGTGATACAATAAAGTTTTGGATTTGGATAGCAGCTACTTTCTTGAAAATTTTTGACAGCACTGGAAGGAGGGAGATAGGACGATAATTCCCCATATCTTCTTTTGACCCTTTCTTAAAAAGTGGTTTTATTTCTGCATATTTTAATGATTCTGGAAAACAACCTTCTTCAAATGATTTGTTGATTACTTCAACTAGTGGAGGACTTACTATTTTGTACACTGATTTAATTACTTTCACAGGTATCCCATCCCAACCCGCCGAATTTTTATTTTTTAGTGACAATATAATGTCTTCTATTTCTTTCATTGTAATATTTCTAAATTTCATCGGAGATATCTTTTTTTGATGATTCCCATATGGACATAGATTTTTATTGTAATCTGTAACATTGACATTTGATATTTGTCACATTGATAAAGAATTCATTAAACTGTTCCGACATTTGAGCAGGATTTACAATGATGGTGTTTTCATGCTTTATTTTACAAATTTCATGGCTGCCAACTTTGACGCCCAATTCTGATTTAACAACAGACCACACTGCTTTTAATTTATTCTTATGATTTGAGATTAGTTCGCTGTTGGTCATTTGTTTTGCTGCCTTTACAACATTTTTTAAAACATTTTTATAATGCTTCACATATTCAATAAGAGCTAGACCATTGTTATATTTCAGCTCTTTGTGCAGCTGCCGTTTCCTAGTACTAGAAATTTTTATTCCTTCTGTTATTCAAGTTAGTTTACTTGTCATTTTGGTTTGGCACACTTAGGTGGAAAGGTTTCATTGAATACAAGAAGGAAGCTGTTTACGAATTTTTGAAAGTTTTCATTAATTTACTTGTTACTGTTACATTGCCAGTCTATCTCTTTTAATCTGTCCTGGAATACAGTTAAATTTTCTGAGTTGAAATTTCTTTTAAAGTACTTAGGCTTATTTTTAGGTGAGGTTTCTGTGTTTGTTTTTGCCAGTTCAATAAATAGTGCTTTATGATCAGACATTCCTATATCTAAGCAGAATTTATGAACATCTTGAAACTCATAATTTGTCAGAATGTTATCAATGCTGGTTGCTGACTGGGCATTTTCTCTGGTGTATTCTAAGAAGTTTAGTTTGAAGGTGGATTTTTTTAATTAGATCAGTGAATTTGTCAGCTTCATGGCATTCACTTACGACATTGATGTTGAAGTCAGCTGCTATTACTACTTTTTTCTTCAATTAGGCTTTTGAACATATTTTCTAATTTGTATAGGAAGTGGTTCATTTCTAATGGATGGATGATTAAAGTCTACCTCAATGATTACAGTATAACTGGGGAACTTGCGTACAAGTGAACTGAGGTTTTCTCTAATGTTTTCGATTATATCAGGAGATGAGTCTGGTGGCCAATAGGAGGCTCCAGTTACCATTTTATGATTATCTCAAACACAGAGTCTTGACCTAACAATCTCACATGCAGCTTAAATTTCTACCTTGGCAGATTTGAGTTTCTTGTCTACTGCGACAAATACACCACCTCCATTTTTCCATTAGCTAATCCTAAAATCTCACTACTTTCAATTGCAGGTTTCAACCAACTTTCTGAGACATTTCGTTTGATTTTACACTGATACTTCTGGGTTTCCTAAAGCTATCATTATCTGGACTGGATGGAGAGTTAACCAACCTAAAAAAAAACATTGTGTATACACCACACATAGTCAGCTACATGGGTAGCAGCCTCTGATGTCTAGTACAAATCTGACCCATTTGTGGGGTCCCTACAGTTCTCAACCCTATGGCACAAGTCCACGAAGTCGCAACCTAGCTTGTCACAGAACCTTTGAAGTTGCTGGTTCCGTCCTTCCACTTGACTCGGGACCAACTGGCCACAATCAGTTCTGGGGACAATGCTGCAAACTGTGAGGTCCATTGAATGTGATTTATAAACACCGACTAGAAAGCTTAGTTTTCAAATGGAACTATACACGAATTAAGAAAAGTGACTGGTGAAACCAGCATGTATATAATAGGTTGTCTAAATACCAATAAATGTGACAGTCAGCATCTGAAATTGGTCATATAATCACTGATTAAGAAACTAACAAAACTGTTTGGTATGTGGACAGATGCACCTTGCAATGGGATACACACAAGAAGTAACTGTTATGCAAATTGAATAGCTTTTACTATGGTTTCAGTTTCCTCGGCAAAATGTGACACATTGAAACATTCAGAACAATGTAATTTAAATGTGTGCACTTGCCCACGTCATATTCATTACACAGAATATGATTATTAAAACAATCAACCATGTTTCACTATGCTCTAGCTAAAAAAAAACTCTGTTCCATGAATTAATACCTGACTAGTTATCCTCCTACGTAGCTACTTTTAGTGATTTTGTGTATGTTTTTATGTCCTACATTGGCACATGGAGACACACAAAACTGTTTTATGGGACAAATTAAATAAACAAACATCACTTGGTAGGTGGTCAAAGATTTCTATGGATGAATATCACACTCCTTTCTGCAAAGCGGACAAATACCTGCCCAGGATAAGATTTGAAAACCTGAGAGCTTAAAGGTGGAAGATAGGGCAATAAGAAAGACAGAGATCACTCTTTCGGCTACAAAACCTTATTTTTCAACCTAATCTTCATTCAATGCAATGGCCTTATGCCACGTTACTGGAAGGGCTTGTATTCCTGCATGTTACCACTCTACTGGTTGATGCTGGAGCCAGCATCTTGCTGTATCAATAACCTTACCATCACTAATGTACTGCTTCCCGTAAAGTGCATCCTTCCTTGAGACAATCTAGTTGTTCTTTAAGGTATACTGTTATGTAGCGAGTAACCCAGCAGGCACACACCTGTGAGTTCCGCAACTGGTGGACAAGGGTGTCAGCACTCAAACGGAGACGTCCAATTGTGCAGCAAAGTGTTTAATCCAGCAATCACCTTGAATGAAAGTATCTACATGTTCCACACTGCAAGAGTCACGGTTGTGTGTGGCTGGCTGGCACACAGGAGATTGGGCATGTTTGCGCAATCTTGTTGTGATGATGACAGACACCTCACCCAACAACACAGAGTGCTTTCGTTCACCACCAGATCTGCATAGACATTCTGAAAGTGCCTATCAATATCTGTGATGCCCCGGTTTTCTGCAAAAAAAAAAAAAAAAAAAAAAAAAAAAACTCAGTGGTATCTGTCTACTTGGAATGCACCTCGGTTACAGGTGTGATTCTGAAGACCATGTATAGTGTCTACACCTATTATAGTTTCACGAAACTATAGGGGTTGAAGCAGGAATACTTCATGATGCCTAACACAAATTCTGCATTTTTTTGAACGAAAACTGGGCAAGGAAAAAATGTGTTGTGCTTCTTATTGAATGTCCCTTGCGCAGGGTAGTCAGATGAGCAGGGAAAGGGGGGGGGGGGCTGGGTGAATAGACTGGTCAGGTCAGAAAATGAAAGATATAGATATAGAAAAAGAAAAGATAGCAAAGAAAATAAACAGTTACAGACAAAAAATGCTGAGATTCAGAGATCACAGAAATCAATATAAATTAAGGCCAGTTGGGTGGCAAGAAATGAGCACATTCTGTAATGCTAGTTCCCACTTGCAGAGTCCTGAGAAACTGGTGTCAGGAGGGAGAATCCAGATGGCACGGTCACAGCTGTCATGTCACAGAAAATGATCTGCCACAGGATACTGTGTGTTGCTTACATACTCCCTCTGTCTTCTGTCTCTGCCCATTCATCCTAACTTATAACTTGGTGGTAGTCATACCAATGTAGAAGGCTGAACAGTGTTTACATAACAGCTAGTACACAAGTTGTTTCACAGTTTGCTCTCTCTTCAATAGTTTACAGGGTGAGCACAAAGTCTTGCCCTGATTATAACAATTTATAGAATAACTGTTTGACTTAATAATTTACATTTGATGCTGTTACATAGGTTAGTGTTACTACTGTTTCTTTTCTTTTCTTTTTTTTTTTTTTTTTTAAAAAAAAGACCACTTATGTTCATAAATCTCATCGTGTGCTCCCTTGGTAGCTCGGAGAATGTCGAAGCGGTATTCCAGTTCCCGCCAGGTGTTTCATAACATGTGTTCTGTCTCAGTACCCACAGCAACTTGTATCCTAGCCTCCAGTTATGACCACTTATGTTCATAAATCTCAACGTGTGCTCCCTTGGTAGCTCGGAGAATGTCGAAGCGGTATTCCAGTTCCCGCCAGGTGTTTCGTAACATGTGTTCTGTCTCAGTACCCACAGCAACTTGTATCCTAGCCTCCAGTTCATTGACATCACCAACTGGTGTGACGAAGACTCTGTCCTTGATAAAGTCCAGAAAAACAATGTTAGTGGTAATGGATTTTTCTGCAAATAAAAATGGTCCAAAAACCTTGTTATGCATGAGGCTGCATCAAACATTCACTTTTTTGCTGTCTTGCTGTAACTGTACAGTAGCATGTGGAGACTCTGAACCCCATATAGGGACATTATGCATATTTACCATTCCACTGACATGAAAGGTGGATTCATCGGTAAAGCATAAGCAATTTAAGTAATCATTAGTGCAATCAATCCTGTTGAGAATCTCAGTTGCAAATTCAGCATGTGTCAGCAAATCATTCAGTTGCAAGGCCTGCATGATTTTTGCTTTGTAAGCATGCAACCTAAGCCTTTCATGAGGAATCTTCACGACACTTGCTTGTGGTATTTGAAGTTCACGTGATGCTTCACGAGTTGATTTAGACGGACTCAGTTGAAACAATTGCCGAACACGATCAACAGTTGCATCACTCACACGAGGCCTGTTTCATTAAACTTTGCATACCATCGCTTTATTGGTTTAACATCAGGAGGGCTGCATCCATAAGAAGCCTGAAATTTACGCTGAACACTGATGGGCAATTTCGTTTCGTGAAACCAAAGCACACATTGCGCTTTCTCCTACTTCGACGCCATTTTGCCAGTGACTAAAGTGACCTAACAGACTGTCTCTGTGTTGTGGAGCACTAGTGCCATCTATTGGTCACAAAAACTAGTAACACTAACCTATGTAATGGCATAAAATGTAGCTTATTATGTAAAATGGTTATTCTGTTATAAATTTTTATAATCAAGGCAAGACTTTGTGCTCACCCTGTATGTTTTGCCAGTTACAGGGCTGGTAGATGTGATGGTAGGAGGGAGCATAGGGCAAGTCTTACAGTGGGGATGGGCACAGTGGTAGAAGCTGTAGGGTAGGAAAATGGGAGCAGAAGGAGCTTAAGGTCTCACCAGCATATTGTGGTGATCTGGGGAGGGGGGAGGGTGAATAAAAAGCTATTCTAGGAGTGCTGGGCAAAACCTCTGACAGAATGGACCTCATTTCAGGACATGATCAATATATTAATCCTTTCTATGTCACACTAAGGCTGTGTGGTGGTTGGTGTAAATCAGGGCTTCACAACATACGTGCTCGCGGAGCAAGCTGTGAGCAGCAGGCGCGAGCACGGAGCAGCGCGAGCACGCTACCCCCCACTACCGGACCAGAGCGGAGAGTGGGGAGAGTCGCATGGGGCACACAACAGCTGCTGCCAGTCAATGTAAATCCGCGGCCACCTGCAGGGATTTCACTCATGAATTATTACTGCGACAAATGAAACACATAAAGGAGAATGTACATGTGCCACATAATTTTATTAGCTTAGTGTATGCCTCTACATTCGTATTAATTTGTGAACTGTTACGCAAAAAAAGGTGTCACTGAAGTGTGGGATTCTCGGTTATCTAGTACTTTTTGCCCTTTACAACTGCGTCTATATTCGGAGTAATTGTTCTTGTGCATTGTGGGCGCAGCGTGCAGTTTAAATTTCGATCAGATAATGTGTTTCTCAGGCGCGTCTTGTTAAATTTCATTGCAGAGAACAGTTGTTCACAAACATACGTGGCACCGAACATTGATATTATTGTAGCCGCCAGTTTGTGCAAACGAGGAAATCTATCCTGAGGGAAGTGTCTGTAGAATTCCAAAATGTTTTTCTTGTTCTGAAATTTGCCTCTGTATTCTCTGTCACGCTGCAGGTCAATAATTTCTAGTTGGAGCTCAGGATGAATCTCTTCAATATTCGCTGAATATGGAGAGAACAGATCAAAATCACTGTCTAGTGCTGTCAGATCTTGAAAGCGTTGATCAAATTCTTCCTTAACCCTTTGTTGCCTGACGGTACTTAAAAGTACCAGTAAGTTTTGACTCTCATTATTTTATCGTGGTGCAGTTTCGTGATCTGAGAGCCTGTCAGTACGTAACAGTAACTCTGCTCTACTGTTTCATAGATGTTATTGTGCAATACATAGACCTCTCTGGCGGTCAGAGCTTGAAATTGTTTTTCGCGCGCTGCTGTGAAAACAGAAGATTGTATGTGCTTGTTTCCATGGTGTTGCCTGAATTTGTGCGCAATTTATTGAAACTTCCATTGAGTTTTCCATTGTACGTACTTATCTTCTTTGTTTTCTTATAATAGTTTGAAGCATTACGTTACATGTGAATGAGATAAAGTGGAAAATATAAGGCGGACTTATTAGTACCGTCAGGTTGTGTGAACACTTTATTGTAGCAACAATGCGTTACCTCTCACTAGTTGTTCTGTCCACTTTTTCTCACATAGAAATCGGTAAATACATTTGCCTGTGGAACAATTAGAACACACAGGAAAGGTTTGCCAGGCAATTTTTAAAGAAAAATGTCTAAATCAAATCACAGAGAGTCATCTTTAGACCTAACAGTATTTCAATGGAAGGAAAATAAAGTAGTGTATTTTGCCTCAAACTTCCATGGCACTGAACAGAGCGTAGTGACAAGAAAACAGAAAGATGGAACTAGTATGACTATACCATGTCCAGTTATTGTATGTGATTACAATAAAAACATGGGTGGTGTGGATCATGCAGACAAATTACGTTCAACTTATGGTCTTGACAAGCGATCAAAGAAATGGTGGCACCATCTCTTCTGGGGAGCAATAGAAATTGCTTTTGTCAATGCTTATGTCATTTTCAGTGATCTACATGGGGCACTGCCACTGCTGGAATTCAGGCGTGCTGTGGCACTAGGGCTAATGAATGAACAGCAAGTGCCAAATCTCAAAAAGAAAAACTCTGGTAAAGGTGAAATAACTCTCCCAAAGAGAAGGAAGGATAACTTTTCTGTTCCAAAGGATGTACGTCTTGGCAACAGAGGAAACCATTTTGTAGTGTTCAGTTGTAAAAGAGGACGATGCGAAATGTGTGCGAAAAATAAAATTCAGTCGAGACCACATTCACAATGTAGTACATGTAAAGTGTATTTGTGCTGCAATGAGAAAAAGAACTGTTTCCTACAATTTCATGAGGTATCACTAAATATGTGATATGTATATACTGTCAAAAATGTATAGCTAAGTTACTATGTATTGTGAAGTTGCTCTAGAATAAATTTATGTGAAATTAAAAAAAAATTCAGAAATATCATATTTCTGTTAATTAATGTTCTAATATAAAAATATCTAATATTTATGTGGAATAAAGTACAACTTATAAAAATTGGAGCATTTTTCTGCGCCTGTTGTGATTCTGTCCATGGAGTCTGACGGTACTTCAGAGTACCAGGAGAGAAAAAAGTTGTGAAAAATAAAATAAAATTTTACAAAAAATCCTACCGTCATTTGAGGCCACAGTAGCATAAATTCTGCAAAGAAAATGTTAAAAAGTAAATTTTTTCTTATGTCAGGAAACAAAGGGTTAAGGGCAACTGAACTATGTGAATAACGTTCACAGTCATTGTGAACATCTTGCATGGATGATAATTTAGGAAAATGAGCTAGATTTCCTGTTTCCAGCTGACTCACCCAAAGTGTCAATTTCATTTTAAAAGCTCGTATTCGATCTATGAAATGAGTAATTACCAGATCTTTACCTTGTAGTGAAATGTTCAAAGCATTCAGACGGCTAGTTAAATCTGCTAAGAACGCGAGATCACATTTCCATGAAGGCTCTTTCATTCCAGGAACATGTTATTTATTTCCATGAACATATTTATCTCATCTAATAGGCAAAAAAATCGATTTAATAATTCGCCACGACTAAGCCAGCGGATCTTGCTATAATAAGGCAGGCTACCATACTGGCTTTCTACATCTTCAAGAAAACTTTGAAATTGCCTGTGTTGTAGCCCATGCTTCCTTATATAATTGGTTTTACTAACAACAACACTCATCACATTTTTTAGAGTGATACTCTTTGCACATAAGTTATCCTGGTGGATCACACAATGAACGCCCCTTATTTCATTTGGCACGGTCAGTTTTTGCATTTTCTCCTTCAACAGCGCAACGAAACCTGATTTTTTTCCCTGTCATTGCTGGTGCACCGTCTGTAGACACTGAAACTAAAGAATTCCACGAAAATCCTATATTTTCAACACTTTCTTCAACACTACTTAAAATTTCACCTCCGGTTGTAGTGTTCTTCATGGCTACTACATCGTGGAGTTCCTCCCTCACCTTAAGATCTCTATTAACACCTCTAATAAATATGGCAAGCTGTGATGTTCCAGTGATATCAACACTTTTGTCCAGAGCTAGACAATACGCCATAAAATCTTTACAGATATTTGCAAGCTGGCTCTGGACGTCATCTGCCATGTCCTGTATGCGACGCATAATGGTCATTTTAGATAATGGCACAATCCGAAACTGTTCAACTGGAGATGGACACAAATGTTCCGCTGCAACTACCAAATATTCTTTTATTAAATCGCCATCAGTGAAGGGGCGCAGGGAGTTTGCTAAAAGTAAAGCAATTTTGTAACTCACTCAGAGCTGCCTCAGTTGATTTTTCTTCGTCGTTCAGATCTTCTTCGGATAGCTTCCTTTTAAGTTTAATAACTTCCTGTGCACGATCTGGTCCATCACATTTTCCACTTCCGTAGACTTTCGCGTGGTACGACATATAATGTCGCTGCAAATTAAATTTCATAAAAGAATTCAGCGTTTTGTGACATACTAAACATTTTGCAACACCATCTTTTTCTGTTAACAGATACAATTCCTCCCAGTGGGGGCTGAACTGCAAAAGCATGGTTGGGGTTACACAACGGCGACTTGACATGATTCTTAACCAGCGAAGTGACTGTTAGAGCTGATCGTAGTACTTTAAACGTTACACAGTCGGCGCGAATTCAATAGGAACGCTGCGGCCCTATTCAAACGTGCGCGCGCATTTCCCCTCCCTCCCTACTCCGCGACCTTGCACCTGCTCGCGAGCACATGCCTGAGCAGACGCGAGTACTCGCGCTCAAAACCGGCCAGTTGTTAAGCCCTGGTGTAAATCATATTTCCTTCTAGATTATATTTATGAATTTTACTGTAGGTTTCAAACTGTGATTAATTGTTGACAAAAATTCCTAAGGGAGTAAATTTACTATGAAGCCGTTGTCAGCACATCCAACCACATGTCCTTATTACCAGTGCTTTTTTTCTAAAAAAAAGTTTGATGGTACTCCGACAGGATATAATGCAGCGAAAATTAGTTATAACTGAAGCATGGGATACCACTTGTCTGCTTTTAGCCATGACGTCATCAATATGTCGAACTACAAAATAAATGGTATTGGACTCTTCAATTGACTTTACAGCTCAAATGAAGCAGGCGATACCAAGAAATACACAAGCGAAAGTGGTATCGAACACTTCAGTTTACATCACCTCAAATGAAGCATGCGATTTGAGTGCACGCATATCTGTTTAGCACTACCATCGCCCACTATTAGCGGGCGAAGGCACTACATGCTTGTCGAACTGGCTGCCAGCGATTCAGTTGTCGAGAACGGTTGTCGCAGCTTCGAAATGCTTGAAACAGTCAATGACGTCAATTTTCCCACCAAAAACTGCACTGGTATCATTCGTATTGCAATTACCAACACGAAAATATGAAATAAAAAATTTATGTCCGCGAAATAAATCTTTGGCACTCTTAAAAGTTCTCAACATTGTAAAAAAATTACTTTGTCGATGAAGAAGTTTAGGTGTACACATCCCCCAACATTCCCCCCGAAAAACAGCACTGCTTATTACACGCTTCTGTACAACAAACACTTTTTCCTCAATGGCATGTTAGCCACAATAAGATGCCATAAGATATTAGAGAATGAAAATAGGAAACATAGGTAAACTTCCAGACAGTTTTGTTTCCAAAATCTGATATTAACCATAACACAAGTTGCAGTGCTTAACACATTCAGGAATATTTGTTACATGACTTCCTGTTCTATTCTTATCAGTATAAACACTTAATAATTCAGAATACTTCGCACTGTTTATTGATTTACCCTCATGCCATTTCAAACAGCATGGTTGGCCAGACCTCGTGCAGTACCAAATTGCATGTATGGTAATCATTATTTAGATTTGCAAGTATTAAAGTTTTTTCATTAGGTTTAATTATAATCGTTGCATTCTTGGCAAAGAGAACTGTTTCTGCATCTTGGATGTCTGATGGAAGATCATTTACACAAAACA
Source organism: Schistocerca nitens (assembly GCF_023898315.1). Classification (NCBI taxonomy): domain Eukaryota; kingdom Metazoa; phylum Arthropoda; class Insecta; order Orthoptera; family Acrididae; genus Schistocerca; species Schistocerca nitens. The sequence continues at coordinate 366,644,096 of NC_064621.1, forward strand.
AGAACAAGAGTGGACTAAATATCAAACCCATTGGTACTTCTGCAGCGATTAGTCCCCTCCTAAAGATGCTATTTCATTGTGTATACTCCCTGAGTGTACATCCTGTTACTGAGGATGAGAACCATATACCAGCAACATCTCTGATACCATAATATTTAAGCATCTGTAGAAGAATGCTGCAAATTGTATAATCCAATGGTTGAGACTTTCTAAGTGGTCATCCAGCATGATGTAGATCAGTTAAACTTGTTCTGCTTCATTTAAAGTGTTCACTACATATGCTACAAGAACTAAATTTTATAGATGACAGTTACTGATGATTACCCATGACGTACGAGAATTCTGTAATGAATAAAGATTGTATCACAGGTTTCAGGTTAGGAGCAGAGGGAAGTGTTCCCTCTTGCAGATACATATGGGCTGTAGTATAGTCCTAGATTCTTTACTTCATGCTGGTTCTTGAAACTTTGTAAGTAGACGTTCATGGATAATTGGCATCCACCTTCAAATGTCTGCCTATTCAGTTTTTTCAGCTTTTCCAAAGCTCCCCTGTGGGTTAAACAAATGCTGCCCTAATTCGTTCCATTTGTGTCACACATGTAAGCAATATTATAAGATGCCTTAATCAGGCATTTTATAAGCAGTCTCCTTTATAGACTGACTACATTTTTTCTGTACTCTACCAAAATCTACCACCACCTTTACTTACAATTATGACTATGCTCTCAATTCCGCCAGTATCTCGTCTCCTACTTTTCATACTTCACAGAAGCTCTCCCTGGAATGTAGGAGACGATGTGCTGGCAGAATTGAAGCTCAGTCAGTAGAGCACTTGCCCGCAAAAGGCAAAGGTCCTGAGTTTCAGTCTCGGTATGGCACACAGTTTTAATCTGCCAGGAAGTTTTAGAGAGCACACATTCTGCTGCAGAGTGAAAATTTCATTCTGGAAACATCACCCACGTTGTGACTAAGCCATGTCTCTGCGATATCCTATCCTCCAAGAGTGCAAGTTCTGCAAGGTAGGCAGGAGAGCTTCTGTCAAGTTTGGAAGGTAGGAGATGAGGTACTTGTGGAATTGAAGCTGTGAGGACGGGTCGTGAGTCATGCTTGGGTAGCACAGTTGGCAGAGCACTTGCCCACAAAAGGCAGTTTAAAGGTAGAAGTTGAAAAATATGTTGCATATTGCAATAAGTCTGCATAGTGGCAAATGCAAACAGCACTTGATTATGAACACTACACAAGTGAAACTTAATAAACAACTGTCAAGAAGATTTCGTGTTGAAGAAGAAAGGAAGAAATGCTATTAACAGGGTGTGTACGACCCGGAACAACTGGGAAAAACCCAGGATTTTTTTCATTCGGGAGAAACTCGGGAAATTTTTAGAATTCCAGGAATTTTCATTGTTTTAGTTTTCAGTTAAATTTTTGTGATTTTGACTGGTAAGAACCAATACTCTAACAAAGGGTATTACTGTATCCCACTTCTGCAGAATAATACTGCAGCAACAAAACGTGAACGAGAGGAAAAAAAAACTAAAATAAAACTTAAGTTGCAAAGGAAGTGCGCCATATACAACATCAAAACACAGTGCTCATACAAGTGTCTGCCAACAGCAAAGTGTGTCAAAGGGTTTATGAAGACTATGCAATGCTTCCTAACAACAATTTCCTCTGATGAGCGTGACATGACAGCCGTTTACATTAGATACGTTTGAACAGTTGTGTCGCATATGAGTAGTGCTTTCTTCCACTTCTAGTGTGGCTGGGCACCACTATCTAAAAATAGTTTGGAAATATTGTAGATCTGGGGCTGATGCACAGAGCAGTCTGAGTTGTAGTGGGGAGGTGGGTAGTCTCCACGTGACCTGTGTTTACATTTAGTGATTTTGATGTTTCCTCTTCATTTATTGCTCTCACATAAAATGAAAACAAAACAGATTTCTGTGTTCTGAAGCTATCAAATGAATTAAAATATGTTCGCATAGTTACGGAAGGCTAAAATATTTTATTAGTGTCAGGTTTTATTTCCACCTTTCTGACAGTCAAGCATTAATCGCCATGCAGCACAATGAAGTTATTTTTGTCCGTTTGGTAAAGAGATTTGGCTTTTATTAATCTTTTGCACGGATGTAGTCAATTTATTTGAAAGGAAATGTTTAATTTCACACTGTTGCCTAGTTTCAACTGTTCGCTGCATTTCAAGTGCGTGTTTTCCATCTTCTAGCTCGTATGGCATTATGCTATAATAAAGAACCAAACATGAGATAATACAGTACTGGAATTCAAAAAAATTTACATCCAAGTTTGGACATACGAATATGCACTTTAAGCCGAATTATGCATTTTAGTGTGGTCCACGAAATTCCGATGGTCTTGAAGTCTCCTCTGATGTCTTGTTTCTTTCATGGCATAATGCAAGATCTTTTAATATTTTACACGTACGAACAAATGGGCTTCCCGCATCTTCGTAGCTGTGCAAGCACAGTGACACCTGTTATCTGGCGCTCCCTGGCAACTGCTCAAACGAACCAATTTCTAACATGTCACAGGAAAATATTGCGAATGGTGGTTTGAAAAGCATTACCTTCAAGTAAATTTCCTTTTACGCAAAATGAACTATGTGTGAGAATGTACAATGAATTTCTTAAATCACAGAGCGTATGAGTCACATTTAAAAATCAACTCTTTGAGGACGACCATCTAGAAGAATTTTAAGCCCAGAAGATCAGACATTTACGTCGTTATTAAAAATTTTACTGGCACATTTGTGTGATGTATCTTAAAGTGTAACACGCCTAAAAAAGATCAACATTATATGTGTAAGCTTAGCTTCTCTTGCAGCTTATTAATCTTAGAGACCAATATTATATGTGAAATCTTTGTTTTTCTTATAGCAACACTATGTATATTAATTTAAACCATTAACTTTTCTTAATTGTGTGTTCACACTACTTAAGACTGCTCTTGCTATTGGCTGACTACATCACGTGTCCTATGCTGTCATCAGCTGGCGAGATCACATGACATGAGCTATGACTGGCGTACAAAAGCGCGTCGCAATCTCGATTTCAATGCTTTGGAAAGTAACATGCGGTGTTTTATGGAATTCGAATTTATACCTTCATAACAAGAAAATATGCATGTACATGTTGCTGCACATCAAAGATCTTTCCAAAATGTGTTCGGCCCGCCCCTGAGTTTCATTTTCTAAAGTGCCGGGAAATTCTACGTTGGTGTATAAAACCATAAACATCTAAAGGATTGATGTTTTACAGTGCTGAGGAAAAGTATACTGTCACTTAACACAGAAAAAGTGTTTTTTCACTCAGAAGAAAATGTATTTTCAAATGGGAAATCCGGGAATTTTTTTCCTTGTCCATGTATACCGTACACCCTGTATACATGTATACACCATGACAAGGGTAGCCGCATACCCAGAAGATACCACAGAGCACTAGGATCATGTGGGAAGCAGCACAGTAACAGGGAAGGGGTGCAAAGGAGGGGCACGCACAGAGGTCTGGGGTTCAACACATGGTGGGGAGTTGGAGCACTACTTTGACCATACTTAAAATAAGTTAAAGTTTATTTCAAATGTAACAAGAAGTTGTATTAGTGGAAATGTGATGTTGTTTAGAAGTGCAGAGTAAGTAAAATCATTAGAATCTCTGCCTCTCTGCTCTGCTGTGGTTTGCTGCAAGATGCAGGTCTTTCTATGTATTTGATGCCATTTAGGAGGCATGTTGGTGGTGATGAAATGATGATGAGGACAACAGAATACCCAGCCCCCAAGCAGAGGAAATCTCTGACCCCACCACAAATCAGGTCCATGCCCTTTTGGGTGGCAGTCAGCCACACTGACCACACTACTACTATGGCAGACACCCTGTTAGACTGAGTAACATAAATGAAAGGTGTGGAGCAAAATATGGCTCAAGAAAATGTATATTTCTTAAAGGATGGAGATATGTTTTCATTGGCGAAATCTAAGGAAGAAATGTGTGATATAATACAAAACAAAAGAAAACACTTTTAGGGACTTTAGAATCAGCACAAAACATGACTAAGGCAAACACTCAGGCAATAGTTAATGATTGTATGACCACAGGAGATGAAGCTAAGAAAAGTAAGGATACAGAATTTAATATGCAGGAAATGTTTCTAATAAAGAATATAGAAGAAACTGCTAGGATACTAAACCACCGCTAGAGGATATTACACAACAAATAAATACAAAAATGGAAGAAACAGCTAGGGGTACTAACCAACAGCTAAGGAATACCAACCAACAACTAATGAATATCATTCAAGAAACTAACAAAAAACTGCTGATAAATTAAGAGGAATGTATCAGAAATGTTACCAAAAGATGTAAAGAAATGAATGAGGGAATATCCAGGATAATGAAAATGGTATTAATATTTTGCAAGCTACAGCCAATGATGAGACCGAAGAATGTAACAGGATGATGATGATGATGATGACGATGATGTTTGGTATGTGGGGCGCTCAACAGTGCATTCATCAGCACCCGTACAAAGTCCCAGTCTTTGCACAGTCTAATTTTTTTCACAGTCCAGTCTAAACACTGTCACAAAAGATGGTGGTGGTGGTGGTGGTGGTGGTGGTGATGATGATGATGATGATGATGATGATGATGATGATGACAACACAAACACCCAGTCCTTGAGCAGAGGAAATCCCCAATCCGAAAGTAATAGGACAGTCTCTGATGTAAACAATAAGTTAGTCGCAAATAGACATGATCAGTCAATACTACATTTTACAGTAAACTCTGATTTAAATTACAATGTGAATAATAACTTACTTGCGAAAAAGGAAATCCAAAATAAACTAGAGTTGAAGTATATTATGTTTGTCAGTAATGAGACTGCAAACTATGAGGTGTCAATTTCCAATTCAAACAAAAAATTCAATGAAACTGGGTTAGCATTGTCTAATAGAATAGTGTCAGCACAGAATTTTGCAAAAACTAATACTAAAGAGATATTTGACAATGTAGCTGATATTAAGCAGGAAGTCAGTGATTTTCCTGTCAGAGGCAAGAAAAGTAGAGAAAAAGTGAGATTCAAAAGTAAGAAATTATATAGCAGTTAATAACAGTAGTAGAAATGCTAATAAAGAAGACCACTATGCAGAAATAGTTACTTTTCACAAATTTGCTACTAAGAGAAAAGTACACAATACAAGTAGCCATAAGAGGAAAAATGGAAATGCTGTTAATGAAATAGGGAGGTTAATAAAGTAGGTAGGATACACAAGATTGTTACAAAGAGAAACGTATGGCATATTGGGACTCATAGTGAGAAACCTGGGAATGTTTAGAAGCCTTCATGCCAGTCATTTGCTTTGCTAAAGAAAGCAACAAAGGGTAATGGTTGGAAGCACATAAAATGGAAATCAAAAAATAAAGGGAACAAAAACAGTAATAAAGTATGTACCATCCCATAAATGAAAATAAAGATACGGTCATGATCTTCCCAGTGAAGGAATAAATAGGAAATGAAGAGGCTCATGTTTTAATGGTAGTATACAAAATAATGATCGTGACAGAAACACTAACAAGAACTTACATTTTCATGATTGTGGACAGAATGACGATTTTGACTGAGAGAACCTTCATGGGATTTTAATATTTCATCATAAAAAATGATGTAATAATAATGCTGAAGAAAATATGTTTAATAGGAAAGAGTCAAGGAATGAGAATAGCGACAATTGTGATAGCTAGCCAGTTATGTACCATTGTAAAAGGAGGATCTTACGAGCAAATAATAGGCAGAGAGAGAGAACCAGTATTACCAGTGCAAGGATTTGAGGTTGTCCATGCCAGGAATCAAGAAGCAAATAATGTTGAAATTGAGATACAGAGAAAAAGTAGTAAGAATTATTGACATGGTGGTTCCAGATGAATGTACCAGGTTTGTTATGGGAAAAAATCTGTCAGTACACCATGCTGATGATGTGAATTTTGGAGAAGGGCAATATGAACATTAGTACAGAGACTACAATGTAATTTGCAAATATAGATGTGCAAAATACAAAAATGCAGAAAGTGAAGCAGGCAAAGAGGAAAACAAACGTCTCAAAAATGAGATCGACAGGAAGTGCGCAATGGCTAAGCAGGGATGGCTAGAGGACAAACGTAAGGATGTAGAGGCTTATCTCATGAGGGGTAAGATAGATACTGCCTACAGGAAAATTAAAGAGACCTTTGGAGAAAAGAGAACCACTTGCATGAATATCAAGAGCTCAGATGGAAAGCAAAGAAGGGAAAGCAAAAAGGTGGAAGGAGAATATAGAGGGTCTATACAGGGGTGATGTACTTGAGGACAATATTATGGAAATGGAAGAGGAGGTAGATGAAGATGAAATGGGAGATATGATACTGCGTGAAGAGTTTGACAGAGAACTGAAAGACGTAAGTCGAAACAAGGCCCCGGGAGTGGACAACATTCCATTCGAACTACAGATAACTCTACCATTTGGTGAGCAAGATGTATGAGACAGGCGAAATTCCCTCAGACTTCAAGAACAATATATTAATTCCAATCCCAAAGAAAGCAGGTGTTGACAGATGTGAAAATTACTGAACTATCAGTTTAATAAGTCACAGCTGCAAAATACTAACGCGAATTCTTTACAGACGAATGGAAAAACTAGTAGAAGCCGACCTCGGGGATGATCAGTTTGGATTCCGTAGAAATGTTGGAACACGTGAGGCAATACTGACCCTACGACTTATCTTAGAAGAAAGATTAAGGAAAGGCAAACCTACATTTCTAGCATTTGTAGACTTAGAGAAAGCTTTTGACAATGTTGCCTGGAATACTCTCTTTCAAATTCTGAAGGTGGCAGGGGTAAAATACAGGGAGCGAAAGGCTATTTACAATTTGTTCAGAAAACAGATGACAGTTATAAGAGTCGAGGGACATGAAAGGGAAGCAGTGGTTGGGAAGGGAGTGAGACAGGGTTGTAGCCTCTCTCTGATGCTATTCAATCTGTATATTGAGCAAGCAGTAAAGGAAATGAAAGAAAAGTTTGGAGTAGGTATTAAAATTCATGGAGAAGAAATAAAAACTTTGAGGTTCGCCGATGACATTGTAATTCTGTCAGAGACAGCAAAGGAGTTTTGAATGGAATGAACAGTGTTTTGAAAGGAGGGTATAAGATGAACATCAACAAAAGCAAAACGAGGATAATGGAATGTAGTCGAATTAAATCAGGTGATGCTGCGGGAATTAGATTAGGAAATGAGACACTTAAAGTAGTAAAGGAGTTTTGCTATTTGGGGAGCAAAATAACTGATGATGGTCGAAGTAGAGAGGATATAAAATGTAGAGTGGCAATGGCAAGGAAAGCATTTCTGAAGAAGAGAAATTTGTTAACATCGAGTATAGATTTAAGTGTCAGGAAGTCGTTTCTGAAAGTATTTGTATGGAGTGCAGCCATGTATGGAAGTGAAACATGGACGATAAATAGTTTAGACAAGAAGAGAATAGAAGCTTTCGAAATGTGGTGCTACAGAAGAATGCTGAAGATTAGATGGGTAGATCACATAACTAATGAGGAGGTATTGAATAGACTTGGGGAGAAGAGGAGCTTGTTGCACAACTTGACTAGAAGAAGGGATCGGTTGGTAGGACATGTTCTGAGGCATCAAGGGATTACCAATTTAGTACTGGAGGGCAGCGTGGAGGGTAAAAATCGTAGAGGGAGACCAAGAGATGAATACACTAAGCAGATTCAGAAGGATGTAGGCTGCAGTAGGTACTGGGAGATAAAGAGGCTTGCACAGGATAGAGTAGCATGGAGAGCTGCATCAGACCAGTCTCAGGACTGAAGACCACAACAACAGATGTTTCTCACAGAGAAGTGTTAAAGTGATCACATGGGGATGGTGATCTGTGAATATTTTCAATACAAATCCAGTAAAGGTAAAATTAAAGCATAGTCAGAACTTTAGTGGAACAGAACTAGTAAACTATGAAATGAGAGTTAAAGTAAATAAATAAAATGGTGAAAGTAACAGTAAAGAATTTGATTTTGAAGTACATGAATGTATTTTTAAAGAGAACAGATGCAATGGAAGTTGATAATGTTACTGGCAGAATAAAAATAGTACAAGAAACTGTAAAAGGAGGGCCACAGAATTTATTTTCATGGAAACAGAACGTATCTTTGAAAAGTACAATAATGACGGCAATTGACGAGAAATCATTTACTATTAAGGAATCTTGAAGAGCAGTATGTTACGAGCAGGATATCACATACAAACCCAGTAGATGTGGCACTTTGTGAATCCGAAGTAATAAGAGGTACATAGAATGTAGCTGATGTTATGAGATACTGTGGTAGTTAAGGTGAAGCCTGCTGGTTCTGACAAGTTTGAATATGAGTTACCAGTGAGAACAACTCTTTAGTAAGCAAACATATGAAATGCATTTAAAAGATGCAGATACAATGCATAATTCATTGTACATAGTAGCACTGTAAAAGTATGAGGTTGTTAAGAGAAACAACAGTTCTAAGAATTTTGAGATGTGTGTTTATTTCCATGTTTGTATCCAATAAGGACCTGGAGCTGAATGGGCTTCACAAGAGCCAAGGGTAAGGCATGTTGTGACATCGGCAACGCATTTAAAGGGTCAGTATGGCTGGAGAAGTGCTAATAGCCTCTGAGTGGTGCAGCCGGCAGCTGATGTGGCCAGAATGCAAGGATGAATGAATGCAGACATGACATAAGCAAGGACATATGTCAATATATCTGTTAGTAAACAAACGAGGTGAAACGTACTGACCTCAAGAAATAGGGATAAATGATCTGCATACATACAGGGTGTTACAAAAAGGTACGGCCAAACTTTCAGGAAACATTCCTCACACACAAAGAAGGAAAATACACTCCTGGAAATGGAAAAAAGAACACATTGACACCAGTGTGTCAGACCCACCATACTTGCTCCGGACACTGCGAGAGGGCTGTACAAGCAATGATCACACGCACGGCACAGCGGACACACCAGGAACCGCGGTGTTGGCCGTCGAATGGCGCTAGCTGCGCAGCATTTGTGCACCGCCGCCGTCAGTGTCAGCCAGTTTGCCGTGGCATACGGAGTTCCATCGCAGTCTTTAACACTGGTAGCATGCCGCGACAGCGTGGACGTCAACCGTATGTGCAGTTGACGGACTTTGAGCGAGGGCGTATAGTGGGCATGCGGGAGGCCGGGTGGACGTACCGCCGAATTGCTCAACACGTGGGGCGTGAGGTCTCCACAGTACATCGATGTTGTCGCCAGTGGTCGGCGGAAGGTGCACGTGCCCGTCGACCTGGGACCGGACCGCAGCGAAGCACGGATGCACGCCAAGACCGTAGGATCCTACGCAGTGCCGTAGGGGACCGCACCACCACTTCCCAGCAAATTAGGGACACTGTTGCTCCTGGGGTATCGGCGAGGACCATTCGCAACCGTCTCCATGAAGCTGGGCTACGGTCCCGCACACCGTTAGGCCGTCTTCCGCTCACGCCCCAACATCGTGCAGCCCGCCTCCAGTGGTGTCGCGACAGGCGTGAATGGAGGGACGAATGGAGACGTGTCGTCTTCAGCGATGAGAGTCGCTTCTGCCTTGGTGCCAATGATGGTCGTATGCGTGTTTGGCGCCGTGCAGGTGAGCGCCACAATCAGGACTGCATACGACCGAGGCACACAGGGCCAACACCCGGCATCATGGTGTGGGGAGCGATCTCCTACACTGGCCGTACACCACTGGTGATCGTCGAGGGGACACTGAATAGTGCACGGTACATCCAAACCGCCATCGAACCCATCGTTCTACCATTCCTAGACCGGCAAGGGAACTTGCTGTTCCAACAGGACAATGCACGTCCGCATGTATCCCGTGCCACCCAACGTGCTCTAGAAGGTGTAAGTCAACTACCCTGGCCAGCAAGAACTCCGGATCTGTCCCCCATTGAGCATGTTTGGGACTGGATGAAGCGTCGTCTCACGCGGTCTGCACGTCCAGCACGAACGCTGGTCCAACTGAGGCGCCAGGTGGAAATGGCATGGCAAGCCGTTCCACAGGACTACATCCAGCATCTCTACGATCGTCTCCATGGGAGAATAGCAGCCTGCATTGCTGCGAAAGGTGGATATACACTGTACTAGTGCCGACATTGTGCATGCTCTGTTGCCTGTGTCTATGTGCCTGTGGTTCTGTCAGTGTGATCATGTGATGTATCTGACCCCAGGAATGTGTCAATAAAGTTTCCCCTTCCTGGGACAATGAATTCACGGTGTTCTTATTTCAATTTCCAGGAGTGTATGTTATGTGGACATGTGTCCGGAAACGCTTACTTTCCATGTTAGAGCTCATTTTATTACTTCTCTTCAAATCACATTAATCATGGAATGGAAACACACAGCAACAGAACGTACCAGTGTGACTTCAAACACTTTGTTACAGGAAATGTTCAAAATGTCCTCCGTTAGCGAGGATACATGCATCCACCCTCCGTCACATGGAATCCCTGATACGCTGATGCAGCCCTGGAGAATGGCGTATTGTATCACAGCCGTCCATATTACGAGCATGAAGAGTCTCTACATTTGGTACCGGGGTTGCGTAGACAAGAGCTTTCAGATGCCCCCATAAATGAAAGTCAAGAGGGTTGAGGTCAGGAGAGCATGGAGGCCATGGAATTGGTCCGCCTCTACCAATCCATCGGTCACCGAATCTGTTGTTGAGAAGTTTACGAACACTTCGACTGAAATGTGCAGGAGCTCCATCGTGCATGAACCACATGTTGTGTCGTACTTGTAAAGGCACATGTTCTAGCAGCACAGGTGAAGTATCCCGTATGAAATCATTATAACGTGCTCCATTGAGCGTAAGTGGAAGAATATGGGGCCCAATCAAGACATCACCAACAATGCCTGCCCAAACGTTCACAGAAAATCTGTGTTGTTGACGTGATTGCACAATTGCGTGCGGATTCTCGTCAGCCCACACATGTTGATTGTGAAAATTTACAATTTGATCATGTTGGAAAGAAGTGTCATCCATAAAGAGAATATTTGCACTGAAATGAGGATTGACACATTGTTGGATGAACCATTCACAGAAGTGTACCCGTGGAGGTCAATCAGCTGCTGATAGTGCCTTCACATGCTGTACATGGTACAGAAACAACTGGTCCTCCCGTAGCCCTCTCCGTACAGTGACGTGGTCAGCGTTACCTTGTACAGCAACAACTTCTCTGACGCTGACATTAGGGTTATCGTCAACTGCGCGAAGGATTGTCTCATCCATTGCAGGTGTCCTCGTCGTTCTAGGTCTTCCCCAGTCGCGAATCATAGGCTGGAATGTTCGATGCTCCCTAAGACGCTGATCAATTGCTTCGAACGTCTTCCTGTCCGGACACCTTTGTTCTGGAAATCTGTCTCGATACAAACGTACCGTGCCAAGGCTTTTGCCCCATGCTAATCCATACATCAAATGGGCATCTGCCAACTCCACATTTGTAAACATTGCACTGACTGCAAAACCACGTTCGTGATGAACACTAACCTGTTGATGCTACGTACTGATGTGCTTGATGCTAGTACTGTGGAGTAATGAGTCGCATGTCAACACAAGCACTGAAGTCAACATTACCTTCCTTCAATTGGGCCAACTGGCGGTGAATTGAGGAAGTACAGTACATACTGGCGAAACTAAAATGACCTCTAACATGGAAATTAAGCGTTTCTGGACACATGTCCACATAACATCTTTTCTTTATTTGTGTGTGAGGAATGTTTCCTGAAAGTTTGGCCGTACCTTTTTGTAACACCCTGTATAATTGTTTCCATGTAGGGGATTGTTATTTATGGTTACGTGATCAAGTAAATAAATAAAATAGTGGCCTCATTAGTTAGTTAGTTGGTTGCGTGTTCCATTGATCAATAGCACAGTATGGTAGCCGTTATGATGTGGAATGTGTCAAGTGCACAAGAAATGCACATATTAAACAAGATTCTATAATATATTTATATATACAATACAGAGTTATGGATTAATATTTCTATTATTGACCCCATTCCCTTAAATGCATATACTATATTTATAGATTTATTTACACCTATCCAACAGTTCATCTATGGTATAGAAGGAGTTGTCAAGGAGATAGATTTCAATTTATTTTTGAAGCTATTACTGCTGTCTGTCAGACATTATTTCATCTGGTAATTTGATGAAAATTTTTATAGCAGCATATTTTACCCCTTTCTGTGCCAAAGATAGGTTGAGTAAAGGATAGTGTAAGTCTTTCTTTTTTCTGGTATTATAATAACGAATGACACTGTTGTTTTTAAACTGGTCCATGTTCTTGAGAACAAATTTCATTAGTGAGTAAATGTACTTTGAGGCTGTTGTAAGCATTCCCAATCTTTTAAAAAGATACCTACAAGATGTGCATCTATGAACCCCACACATTACTCTAACCACTTTCTTTTGAGCAGTGAATAATATTTGTCTAAATGTTGAGTTACCCCAAAATATTATTCCGTATGACATCAGAGAGTGAAAGTATACAAAGTATGTTAGCTTACTAATTTCTGTATCCTCAAAATTCACAATTATTCTGATTGCAAAATTTGCTGAACCTAGTCGCTTTAGAAGATTGAAAATATGAATTTTCCAATTAAGATTCTCATCTATGTGTATACCCAAAAACTTAGTATGCTCTACTGTGTCTACTGACTTCTGTTGATATGTTATATTTATTGAATGAACTGTACTTTTTGCAGCAGAAAACTGGATGTACTGTGTCTTTTCGAAGTTTAGAGTAAGCCCATTTCCAGAAAACCAATTAATGACTTTTCCAAAGACCTTATTTGCATCATTTTCAATTGGAGTTTCTTTTACCAGATTAATAATGATGCTTGTATCATCAACAAACAGTGTCAGTTCAGCTTCTTGTTTCAGATAGGAAGGGAGGTCGTTCACATATATCAAGAACAGAAGGGGACCCATGATTGAACCCTGTGGAACACCTATTTCCTAGGTAGATGAAGCAGCGAACTTATTTAAATCACTTGACCCATATAAGGAAACTTTTTTCTTCCTGTTCTGTAGGTATGACTTAAACCACTCATATGCTATTCCATTTATACCAAAGAACTGTAATTTCCGTAACATAATGTCATGGTTCACACAATCAAATGCTTTGGACAAGTCACAGAAAATTCCTACTGGTGACATTTTACTATTTAAAGACTCTATTATGTGGACAGTGAAACTGTGTATTGCTGTCTCAGTGGAACAGCATTTTTGAAATCCGAACTGTGATTTACTAAGTATCCCATTACTGTTGAGATGGCTAACCACTCTTGAGTACATTAATTTCTCAAAGATTTTTGAAAATGCTATAAGCAAGGATACTGACCGATAATTATTGACATCTGTGGTGTTCCTCATTTTGTAGAGCAGCCTGACAATGGCATATTTTAACCTGTCTGGGAAAATACCTTGAGTTAATGATGCATTAATATGTGACTCAAAACATCAGATGTAATTTCTCCACATTGTTTTAATATCTTATTAGAGATGTCATCTACTCCAACAGAACATTTATTTTTCAAAGATTTAATAATTTTACTTATTGCACAAGAGGTTTCTAGGTGAAACTTAATCTGACTAATTTTTTTGCAAAACAGACTCTTCCATGTACTGCCTGGCTTTTTCTTTTGAACTGTTCTCGCCAATTTTTTCTCCTACACTTAAGAAATGGTTGTTAAATACATTAGCTACATGTGTACTGTTGGTTAGGATGGTTTCGTTCTCCTTAATAGTAAAACTACCTACCCCAGTGTTTACTTTTCCTGTCTCTCTTCTAACAACATTCCATATTGATTTGATTTTATTGCAGAGTTCTTAATTTCTTCTCTAATATACATATATTTCTTGATTTCCTTAAAACTTTTCTCAGTATGTTACAATAATTTTTATAGTGTAAAACTACTTCTGGATCTTTACTAGTTCTTGCTGTCTCATAAAGTTTTCTTTTTCTTTCTGAAGACACTTTAATACCTGTAGTAATCCAAGGTTTCTTTGTAAAGTGTGCAGTGTTACATTTAGTAATTTTCTTTGGGAAACAATGTTCAAAAAGGGATATAAATTTATCAAGAAATATGTTACATTTATCATTAGCATTTGGCTCATTATATCCATCTCCACAATTAACATTTCTTAAGCTTTCTTTGAAGTGCTCTATAGATACAGGGTTGAGTGACCTTACACTTTTACTTAATGGTTTCTGAACTTTACACCCTGTTAGGTTTTGTAAGTTAATCAGTTGTGCATCATGGTCTGCCGATCCATTTACCACAGAGAAAGCATATGTTTGTTTTACATCCTCTTTCTGTACAAATACATTATCTATTAGTGTGCTACTGTCTTGAGCTATATGTGTAGGGAAATTGATCACTGATTCTAAGTCATATGTTTTTAATAACACTTCTAGTTAACTTTTCCTCTCAGAATTATTTAGAAAGTTTACACTGAAATCATAATACCATAATAGTGTGATCTTAATACATCCAAAATTGCAATTTTGTTTTAAAAAAATTTGAAATGAAATTACCGAGAAAGACAGTTATGCCAGTACATGGTACATAGGGAAACCAAAGACATTCTGGCAAGAAGCAAGTAATTTTGCAAGTAATTTTGTTTAATGAATATTTTCTAATGAAACCTCTTTTTCCAGTACAGAAATTAGGAGAAGCCTACTGATCATAAACACTTCCATACAACAATAGTTTGATGCAGGAAAGTTGTCATTTTAATAGATGAATAATTTTTAATATAACAAAGTTTTAAGAACAGCTTCAAAGTTTCACAAATATAACTTCAAGATATAGACAGCTCACCATAGTTAGCAATTGCTGATAGGATACCTTTCTATATAGTTCTGTCATAAGACTATGCTTTCAGAAAATAGTTTTGAGTTAATAAGTAACATATTATTTCATTTATTATCAGATTCTGGTGTCATCATAAATCAGCACATCTTAAGTGCATCCACCAATATTACGAGGCTAAGTCAATTATTATCCGCAATTTAGTTATATTTTTGTTAATTTTGGTAGTACTGTCATTTTGCGTTGATGACACATGCTCTGTTTATTTGTTGTTATATCTTTGCAATTTTCAAGTTGCTAGGTTAGTTTCGTTTTCACTGTTGTGCTGTTAATCATGGCTGCTCCACTGTTTATTTGCACCAAAGAAGAGCAATGTTTAGCAATCCGTTTTTTATGATTGGAAGGCATATCAGGGGCAAATTCATCAAAGACTTTTGGTACAGTATGGGAACAGTGTTTTGTGACAACAGAGTATCTACGAATGGACTGAAAAATTCGGAAATGGTTGCACAAGTGATACGCACGATACAGGAGCCGTACAACCATTTACCGCCACAAATGAAGAAACCATTGAGTGTTCATGTGAAATGATTCTCTTAGATAGATGATTAACTATTAATGAAGTGGCACATTGTCTGCAAATTAGTCATGGTTCTGCCTATGAAATCATCCACAACAGATTTCGGTTTTTTACAGTTTGTGCAAGATGGGTCCCAAAACAACTCACACAGTTGCATAAACACACACACTTGGACATCTGCAAGAAACATTTGGATCGCTATGGTAACAAAGGGGACGATTTCTTAGGCAGGATCATTACTGGTGACGAAACACAGATCCATCATTATGAGCCAGAGAGTAAACAGCAGAGTATGGAGTGGAAACATCCAAATTCGCCAAGCAGGAAAAAGTTCAAGACCCGACCGTTCGCAGGAAAACTGATGCTTATGGTTTTTGGGATGCACAAGGTCCAGTACTGGAACATTATGGGGAAAGAGGCACAACAATAAATAGTGTACATTACAGTGAGTTGCTTATGCTAGGCTAAAGCCTGCAATTCGAAGCAAATGCCAAGGATTGCTGTCAAAAGGTGTTGTGTTGTTGCACGACAATGTCTGTCTGCATACTGCTGCCAACACTGCTGAAACACTCCATAAACTCAAATTTGAAGTACTGGATCATCTTCCATATAGTCCCAATCTTGCCCCTTCTGACTATCACTTGTTTGGTCCATTCAAGCATTAAGAGGTCGTTGATTTGCCTCGGACGAAGCAGTGAAAGACGTGCTGCATTCCTGGCTCGCAGCTCAACCAAGAACTTTCTTTTATGAGGGCATCAGGAAGCTTGTACAATGATGAACCAAGTGCGTTGAAACACAAGGAGACTATGTCAAAAAATGATGTTCTTGTAAGTTTCCTATTTGATTGCAATAAAATTTTATAACTACTTTGCAGATAATAATTGACTTACCCTCGTATTTCAACTACTACAGCTTTCCATTTCATCACTTAGGAATTACAGGATACTGAATTGCTCTTTCCAGAGAATCTGATGTTACTGATACTGCTTCTGCGAGGGACATCAATGATCAGAGGTTTGTGGCAAAACTGTAGGAGGAAATTCTATGTGACAACTTATTAATATACCAACAATTACGTTTGTTATTATATTGACAACTTATTAAGATAGTCCAAGGATGCATTGTCTTAATCTCTGTAACTCTCGGATGGAAGAGCAGGGGGAGTCATATTGTATGTCTCTTATGCCATCTTCCATGGACTGTACAAAAAAGGGGATGGGGACCTTACAGCTTCCTGGTACAGAAAGGTAGCTGTCGAAATAGAGGTATTGCTGGTGCTTGGTAGGTTTCATATGGACAGAGGTAATGATGTAGTCATCTTTGAGATGGAGGTCAACACCATCACATTCCTAATGTCTGGCCACTCCCCTCGTGATTTACAAGGAGAGGGCCCCAGCGGTGGGATTGACTTTTTGAAACCGTCTTTACTGTGATGTAGGTTAAAATCTCAGCTATCACACCCTGTAGCTATTCACTCTGATAGGCTCTCATTTGTGAGTTATTGATGAAGCAGCAATTTTGGAATTTTGCATTGTGCTCAATACCATTAATTTAGTATCGTCATGCTGACTGATTGTGTGGCGTAATGGATAGGGTATGGCCCTGACATGGATAACGTCATGGGTTTGAATCTCACCAAGTACTTTAATTTTTTTATTTTTAAATTTTATCTGTATATTGAGCAAGCAGTAAAGGAAACAAAAGAAAAATTCGGAGTAGGTATTAAAGACCATGGAGAAGAAATAAAAACGTTGAGGTTCACCGATGACATTGTAATTCTGTCAGAGACAGCAAAGGACTTGGAAGAGCAGTTGAACGGAATGGACAGTGTCTTGAAAGGAGGATATAAGATGAACATCAACAAAAGCAAAACGAGGATAATGAAATGTAGTCGAATTATGTCGGGTGATGATGAGGGAATTAGATTAGGAAATGAGACACTTAAAGTAGTAAAGGAGTTTTGCTATTTGGGGAGCAAAATAACTGATGATGGTCGAAGTAGAGAGGATATAAAATGAAGACTGGCAATGGCAAGGAAATCGTTTCTGAAGAAGAGAAATTTGTTAACATCGAGTATAGATTTAAGTGTCAGGAAGTCGTTTCTGAAAGTATTTGTATGGAGTGCAGCCATGTATGGAAGTGAAACATGGACGATAAATAGTTTGGACAAGAAGAGACTAGAACCTTTTGAAATGTGGTGCTACAGAAGAATGCAGAAGATTAGATGGGTAGATCACATAACTAATGAGGAGGTACTGAATAGAATTGGGGAGGAGTTTGTGGCACAAATTGACAAGAAGAAAGGACTGGTTGGTAGGACATGTTCTGAGGCATCAAGGGATCACAAATTTAGCATTGGAGGTCAGTGTGGAGGGTAAAAATCGTAGAGGGAGACCAAGAGATGAATACACTAAGCAGATTCAGAAGGATGTAGGTTGCAGTATGTACTGGGAGATGAAGGAGCTTGCACAGGATAGAGTAGCATGGAGAGCTGCATCAAACCAGTCTCAGGACTGAAGACAACAACAACAAAATTTCTTTGATCATTATCATTATTCAATTAATTGGTTTAAATATAATTTTATTTATTTTTTTGTTCCTCTGACACATCATTTTAATCATCATATCAGCTTCTTCATTTGCTCTCATTTTTCTCCCTATCATTCTTTTTCCACTTGAAATCTATGTTCATTTGATTTTAATTAATTTTATGTATTATTTTTGATTTAATTTCTTTTGTTTTATTATCCTATTTTTTCATCCATGGTATTGGAGTAATTATTTCTGTTCCTCATTTTCCTTGAATTTTGTTTTACTTATAATCCCTTATTTCATTTAAATCTTCATCTCCTTTACTTTGTCCATAGTGCAATAGGAATTTAGGCTGTGTTTTAAATGTTTGTACAATGATAACCATAAAAAATGTACATCTTGTAATGAAAAATACATTTTTGACACTATTTCACAGTCAATATAAATGGAAATTTTGTTTTTTAATCAAAAGATGAGAATTTTTCGAATATTTAAATATTGTGATAGCTAAATAGAATTAAATTCACATTCACAAATTTCCAAGTGGAAAATGTGACAAAGGAATAGAAAAAAATTACATTTAAAACAATTAATTGAATAAAAATAGCGATCAAAGTCCTTTTTAGTAAATATTTAAAAATAAAAAAAAAAATAAGTCACTGGATGGGATTCGAACCCACGACTTTAAGCAGGTGAAGACCTTACACCACGCAACCAGTCTACATTAACCTTCTCTTTTAAAGCTATTGAGTGTCACATAAAATTCTGCATTTATTTCCATAGATTACTCACAAACCAGGGCCCAACAGAGTGAATGGCTGTAGGAATCTTAAACTATATCTCTATATAGATGGTTTCAAAAAGTTGGTCCCACTGCTGGGGACCTCTCGTTGTCAGTACCACTGAAGACTGGAGCAAATGAGTGATATTCTCTGCCAGTGTTTTGACAACCTCTCATCATTCCCTGAAATGTAGAATATCCTACTCTCTATCCTTCCTATCCATCCCACAGTGATATTCCACTGCTCACCAAAACTACAGTATCCATTTCCATCCCTACTCCACCCTGTTCCTAACCCCTTGTCTCATGACTCATATCACTGTAATAGACCAAGATGCAAGATTATCCCTTACATCTTCCCACTTGTCCCTACCCAGTCCTGTCAATGGCATAACCTATCCCATCAAAAGTAGGACTACCATGAAGTCAGTAATGTGACCTACAAACTAAGCTGCAACTACTATGCTGCATTCTATGTGGGCATGACAACCAACACGCTGTCTGTCTGCAAGAATGGCCACCAACAAACTGTAGCCCAGAGACAGCTGGAGCACCCAATTACTGAATGTGCTGACGAACACAACATGCTTCACTTCAAAGACTGCTTCACAGGCTGTGCCAGATCTTTCCTGTCAAGACCTGCTTTTCTGAACTGCACAGGTGGGAACTCTCACTGCAATATATCCCACATTCCTGTAACCCCCCTGGGTTCAACATTCACTAAATCCACCTCTTCCCTTCCCTGTTTCCACTCCAACACTACATAGCCTTCTATTCCATCACCACACTCACTAGTCTTTTTCCTCTGCCCTACTACCCCCCCCCCCTCCCTCCCCAATTCTCAAACCTCTTGAATGCACCTTGCACCTAGCAGCCCTACCCTGTCCCCATCAAATCCTTGCATGCTCCCACAAGCAGCACTAATCCCTCCTGCACCCCTGCCCTGCTATCTCTTCCCCTCCCAGCCCCAACCACCTCTTTACCCCCACCACGCATGGATTGCTTCCCTCATTGGGCGCAGGGCTCACAGTAAGCCTCAGTAGCCAGAGACAGAGGCAGCGGTCAGGTGTGAGTGAGTTGTGCTTGCGTGAATATGTGAGAATTTTCTACTTTAAAAGAAAGCCTTTTGGATGAAAGGTCAAATGTATGGCAATCTTTTTGTTATAGTTGAGATGACTCAATACCTCATCTACGAGGGTTGCCCAGAAAGTAATGTACCACATTCCCCCAGCCGAAAACCATGCTACGAATGTGAAACATTATCCTTGTATTATTTGAAGTCTCCTGAGTGAGTGCGCCAAGTTTCTGTTGCTTCTGACAGATAGCTAGCTGCAGGACAGTTTCAAAATGGCATCTGTAGATAATGTACATTACAAGCAATGGGCCATCATTGAATTTCTCACTTCAGAGAAAGAAACTGAGGGGAATATTCACAAATGCTTGTACAAAGTCTACGGAGCATCTGCTGTCGACAGAAGTACAGTTAGCCACTGGGCACTGAGGATGAGGTCATCTGAAGGCAGTTTGGCGGAGCTCCATGATTTGCAGCAGTAGACATCCATGGCAGTCACACCTGACATACCTGACCTAGCCCCATCAGACTTCCATTTGTGAGGCCATTAAAGGATGCCATTTATGGAAGACATTTTGAGGATGATGAGAAGGTGATTCACACAGTGGAGCACTGGCTCTGCCACCAAGACAAGGATTGGTACTGACAGGGCATACACGCCCTTGTTTCGCACAGGAGAGACACAGAAAATACCAAATGTTCAAATGTGTGTGAGTTCCTATGGGACCAAACTGCTAAGGTCATGGTTCCCTAGACTTACACACTACTTAAACAAACTTATTCTAAGAACAACACACACACCCATGCCTGAGGGAGGGCTCTGGTGGGAGGAGCCAGAAAATAACACTGAAAACAATTAGCTTATTTAAGAACTAAAAGATTTTCTTTATTACTTAGGAAAAACATATATTATAATGTTTATTTGACACTACAATAGTGAAACCATTGTCACAGTACATATATTTTTCTTTAAAAAGAAAAGGTTACATTACCAGTTTGAATGAACTACGTCGTCATTTTCAAATGTAAAATATCAGTTGGAGAATTTGTAATGGAAATTATGACCATACATCTGACAAAAATTAAGAGAAGTGATGAGACCAGGCATCTGAGGCAGTGGTGGCACAACCAAGTCACTACAAGTTATTCCCATGCTTGCCGAAACATTCATTCCATATCCTGATGTAGAATAGATAAAAACTACACCTTGGTGAAAATTGCCAAGAATTCTTGCAATGTTTCCTGCTGTGACACAACGATCATATGGCTGATATAAAGGCTTGTGAATGGTAACTTATCGAAAAATTTTATGCTCAAGTATTCACAAACATTATGGACTATTGAGGAAGGCAAATCCAACAAATCTGTTATGATGTACATCAGCTCTTGTGATGAATTTTTCCTGATTTTTTTTCTTACATATATTAAATAGTTATATACATACAAACTAGGTACTGTCATTATGACAAGACATTTGAAGTTGTTTCTGCAGGATACTCTGGGTGGTAATTGATTCAGATTTTCTTCTTCTACCACCTGAAAATACATTTAGCTTCTGGGAATTGCCCCAGAGCAATCTTCCATACTGCACATGGGAATGAAAGAGAGCAAAGTATGAGTGGAGCAACAACTGTTTGCTTACACTGCTCCTTAATTTGTACAATGAAAAAGTACATGAACTAGTTTGCTGCACAGATTATTAGTATGTTCTTCCAAAGAGAGGTTTTGATTTATGGATAGTTCAAGTAGTTTTGCTGTTTTATTTTCATTTTTAGTAACCTTTATATTAAAAATTATTTATCTCTTTTTGTTTGATTTATGCACAGCTGATTGGCCCGACACCAGTGACTAGTCATTTGCATAATTTCTTTGTTGTAAGCTAGAACACTGTAAATTCTCACCCGTGGTCATTACTGTCATGTCACCAGCATATTATATATTCTTACATGACATATAATTCAAAAAGTCATTAATGTAGACAATAAATGGGACAGGCCCAAGGACAGGGCCTTAAGGTGTTCCTCTTTTTAATTGAAGTATTCCTAATCTCTGCTTATTTGCATATACAAACTGTAACCTATTGCTTAAATAAGATATGAATAAACTGAGTGATTTATCTTCTACGCCATAATAGTCTAACTTTTTGGTGATAATGTCAGATTTTTGTTTGAATCAATAAATGCTCCAGATATAGATAGCCTTTTTCATATCCTTCACAAACATCATTCAGCAAAGCTTCAATTACTTGCACAGTTGAAAGGTGAGACCTAAATGCAAGCTGCTGTTCATTTAAAAAATTTTTGCTTTCAAAACAGCCATATATCTACTTATGCATACAATTTTCTATCTTAGATGTGGTTGGTACTACTGAAATGGGTCTGCTGTTATTTAGAAGATTTCAATTACCTTTTTTGAACACAGGTAATGTAACTGTGAGCTAATGACGTCCTGAGAAAATTCCTTATCTAATACCCCAAACAATGGAAAATCCAGGTTGGAATAATGACAATATTATGAAAAAGATAGTTGCTACCCACCATATAGCAGAGATGCTGAGTCACAGATAGGCACAACAAAAAGACTGTCATACAAGTAAGATTCCAATGAAGGCCTTTTTCGTTGAAAACTTACTTGTTTGACAATCTTTTTGTTGTGCCTACCTGTGACTCAGTATCTCCATTGTATGGTGAGTAGTAATCTATACTTTATCTAGTACTTACATTAGGCAGCGAGACAAGTAGCATTTTGATCTTCTTTGTTATGTACTTTATGCTGAAATTGCTGAGTCCAAAATTTTCTATTTTGGAATTGCTTAGTTTGTGTATACTGCTTTGTGAGTGGCAATGGTGCACATGGTACAATGGTATACATGAATTTCATTAAACTTATAAAAAAGGATTTTTTCCAAATATTCAGACAATTTCTTTACAGATAAAAGTTAGCTTATTATGAAATCTCATTACAGTACTGCCCAAACTATATGTAATTTAATGCACTACCCTTAGACTACAGCATTGTGACACACCAGTGCCAAACTGGGGTGACTTGCAGAATCAGTGCTTACAAAACACTCAGAGAATCAAAATGAAACATATTTGTGTTTGTGGCGACGTTCACAGAAGTAGTTACACATTGACCGTCACCAGCTATGAAGGTTTGGTTTCTCTTTGCCATGTTCTTGGGAGCGTCAAGCAGAGACCCACGTCTTGGCGCCTTTTTCTTTGTCTTTGTGCTGTATACATTGTGCCATCAAATACAATAAATCAGAGTTTTTAGTAATGGGTGTATTATTCGGTATTATAGTACGTACTTATACCCCATATTGGTGACCCCGAGTTTGTTATCCCACCATTTCACATGATTTAAGTGTTCGGAACTACCACATTGCGAAAAACGCTATTTACATCCATCAACTCAACAGCATCACGGAGACCATGACCACGGGCAACACACGCCTGGAATTCAGTGTCGACCAGCACAATGAAGAAAGCGTGTTTAACCTGCTGGATTTCCAACACCCTACTACAGTGAAATCAGCTCATGCTACATTGCCGGAACCTTCTTCCACACCACTTCGAGTACATAACCTAGAGAACAATCTGAGTGACTCTGGTTTTGTGATGCCATGCTTCCCCCACGTTACATCGAAATATGAATCCCACCAGCGGAACAACCCCTTCGCATCTGCTACATCTACAGCAGTGCAACGAAACATTAATTACAGTGTGCAAGCAGACAGCGTTAATTCCGTAGATGGACCTGCTTCTTTCCATGTAGGCTTTCGCGGCCGGCGTCTTCATCAGTAAACACTTCTGGGCTAAGTTGCCGTGGTCGATCTGTAGAACTTCTTCTCCCTGACGTTTCGTTCTCAACTACGGAGAACATCTTCCGAGGTGAGTCAACGACAGTCGTTGACTCACCTCGGAAGATGTTCTCCGTAGTTGAGAACGAAACGTCAGGGAGAAGAAGTTCTACAGATCGACCACGGCAACTTAGCCCGGAAGTGTTTACGGACCTGCTTCTGTCCCGTATAGACTTCCAACAGTATCCTTCCACGAACATGGCACAGCAACAAGTTGTACAGTTCACGAACGCCTATGTTGACTTGTCAGGCAGCTACTCTAATAATGTGAGTGCTACCATACCTTCGCCAGTGAATGTACCTCAGAACTTTTTTGTACCAGTTCATGGAACCTCTTTTTATACGCACCATGTGAACACTGTAAACAATGCACCCTGGTCACGTAGTACCGCACCACTCCAGTCGAGCACAGTGAACTATTCCACCAGGGGACCAGATAACATTGATTGTGAACGCTGGCCAAATGCTCAGCCATGTACCACAACACGTGTTGTACCACGGTTGACTGCTTCGTTACGCTGAGCAACCCTACTGCCCAACTGCCCGTTTTTACAGTGCCACTGAGCACGCCGGCCACGCCGCGAAGGCTCGAAGATACAGCAACCTCCCCCACATGGGACCTGACATCCGCGCCTGCACCTAACCTATCGGCTGCTTCCAAACCGCCGCCACCCGAGAGGCTACCAAAACTACCAGCGTTCACACTAGAGCACCCCGAATTCTGGGTTGCTCTTGCAGAACAAACTTTTTAGTACTATTCGCTCAATGATGACTCAACATTCATCTGTCTGTTGACCAACCTCCATGACCATGTAGACCTAATCCATGATTTAGTAAGCACACCCCCACAGGTAGACAAATACACAACAGCGAAGGAGATAATATTGGAACGCGTCACCCAGACGTCAACGGAAAAGGTTCAGAACCTCATCTACGAGGAGCACCTCGGTGACAAAACTCCATCACAGTTGTGGCGACGTTTACGACTCCTCATCAACGAACGGGCCATACCCAATGACACCCTCATGTCGATATGGATTGGGAAACTGCCTCTCTCCGTCCAAACTGCCATCACCAGTCACGAAGATCAATCAACTGAAGAACGCATCCGCGCTGCTGACTGATCACATCACACTCCGCTCTCCAGGGGAACTCCACATACAGCAAACCCCCGAGCACTACAAACCCCCCCCCCCCCTCCCCCAGCGACAGGCCGCAGATGATGCCACAACTTAGACGCTGGGCACAACTCACTGGGCCAGCCGAACCAGCTACAAGCCGCACAAACAGCAGCGATTACACCACCTCCGCCCCTTCCCCCTAGTCTCAACACTTCTGATGATCCAGAGCCCCAAGAGCACCCACAACACTACCCATTCTGCTACTACCATGTCAAGTTAGGATCAGGCACTAAGAGATGCAGCCCTCCTTGCTTCCAGCCAAACGCACTGCGCAGGTCGGTCTAGGCACTGCCACCTGCAACGAAAAAGCCAGGTGCCAGCTATCCCTCCACTCAGTAGAGGAGCTGCTCCCTAAGTGCACTCGCATGTACATCAAAGACTGTGTAACAGGCATTCGTTTCCTCATCGACACGGGTGTGAATGTGTCTTTGCTACCACTGTCGATGAAACCGACAAACATCCGACCACACCATACGCAGTTACGAGCGGTCAACGCTATGTGTCTAAAGTGTGTAGGCTCGATGTCATTTTCCGTACACCTTTCCCCCAAGTGCGTGCTTAATTGGACTTTTCTGCTGGCAGACATTCCAGAACCGATTCTGGGCATTGACTTTCTTGAACACTACGTACTTTTGCCTAACATAGGGCGCAATACTGTTTCTCATGAACCCTCAGGCGAACATTTCCAGTGCGCCACTGCGAGTGCGTGTGATACCGACCTGAGTTCGTATTTCCACCTAATAAGTTTTTGTGACTCGCTCTCAACCACTTTACGACAAAATAGTGACAAACTGTTCGCCGAGACAGACGAGAGGACACGTTTACAACAGGAACAGCACGAGATCAAACGTCGCATGGAAAAGGTCATGCTCGAGCTTACGGCAGCCAGACACCACATCGAGATGCGATAGCAATGCATCACAGAGCACGATACTAAGGTTAGTAGCAGTGCCTCGATTCAGTGCGCAAACAGCGATTCTCCACCCACACACAGTGCCAATCTTCCCTCAGCAGACTCCGCACAACTGCAACCCACAGACAAGGATGTTTGTAAACATTCAGCTGTTACCATGGTAACCGTGTGCACAAACAGGGATGTCTCACGCAAGGCAGTCGTCATGTCCCACCATTAGCACCAATTTCCAACACCGCGGTTGAGGCTCCTACTACCTCACCTCCAGCGACGCCTCCTGTGCTAACTAAAGACAAGGCCGCCATTACACGCAAGCATAACGCACTTTTTTCGCCGACTCCGGAAGCGTTTGTCACCCCTGTGTGGCAGACATGACCCTAGAAACGCCCGTCGCGCCACCAACTCAGATTATGGCCACACAGCACACTACGTCAGCAAGGACACAAACAGCTGACCCGAAGACAACCGAACAGCACCCTTGGAATACTTCAGACCTGCCGAACCACACCACACTGTGCGCATTGACCTCGCGCCACTCCAACAGGCTGCTGCACAACACACGAGTGCTCACAAGTACGCAGCCGCACGCATCGACCCAACAGTCTTGGTCATTACAAACGGAACCGTCCACAAACTGCGCCTAACAGATGGACCTCCAATCTCTTGTAGAACTAGACGCTTAAAACCTGAACTCAAGCAGACCACGAAGGAGCAAATTACTGAGATTTTACAAGCCAAAGTTCTGGAGCCCTCCTCCAGCACATGGTCTACACTGATACATTTCGTAGATAAGAAAGACGGAAGCAAGAGAATGTGCGGAGACTACAGACTACTCAACACCCGCGCTATTCTTGACAAATACTCTGTACCCAACATAGCCGATTTTACACACACCTTGTCTGGCTGTAGTTATTTTTCAGTCATCAACTGCAAACGTGCGTATCATCAGATACCTATGGCACCCGAAGACGTTGAAAAGACAGCCATTACCACACGTTTTGACCTCTTTGCATACCGTTCCGTTACATGCCTTTTGGTCTTTGTAACGCAGCCCAGAATTGGCAGAAATTCATAAATGTGGTTCTCTTTCACCTCGATTTCTGTTTTGCCTATTTAGACGACATCCTCGTGTTCAGCCCTTCACTAGAGGACAACAAGACCCATGTACAAACTGTACTCGATACCTTGCAGGCAGCAGGTATTGAAACAAACAATAAGAAGCTGCAGTTACACCTGACCTCCGTTGACTTCCTACGGTTCGTGGTGTCATCAGCAGACATAACCCCCTCCCCTGCTAAAGCGCGCAACCAGTATTAGAGATGCAACGCCTGACTACTTACAAGGAATTGCGCCGTTTCTTAGGAACAATAAACTATTACAGGAAGCGCCTACCTGCTGCGGCAGAAGTCCAGGCTCCGCTTATGGATGCGCTCACAGGACGGTTAACTTCAAGCACATGACCCATCCATTGGACAGAAGAAATGAACTCTGCTTTCGAGAAATTAAAAAAACTTTTGGCCTCAGCGGTTACCATAGCACACCCTCACCTGGAGGCAGAACTATTCATAACTACACACGCTAGTGAAAACTCAGTAGGCGCCGTCCTGAGCCAAACGGTCGGCGACTCTACCTCCCCACTGAGTTTCTTCTCGAAGAAATTGAACAGCGCGCAAAAGAAGTACTCTGCCTTCGATCGTGAACTATTAGCAGTCTACGAGGACATAAAACATTTTCGTCCAGTGATCAAGGGCCAAGGACTCTACGTACTCACGGACCACAAACCTTTAGCTGCTGGCATACAGAACCCCCGAAAGACCCGCCCCCACGCCGTTTTCGATATTTCGACTTCATATCACAGTTTACCACTGATGTGCAGTATATCAGGGGCGCCCAGTATATCAGGGGCGCCGACAATGTCGTCGCAGACTTCCTATCATGAGTGGACGCGGTGACATCACTTTTCGGTATACCAAACCTCACTACCTTGCAAGTAGCAGATGGCGAACTCTTGACACTGATTTCCAACCAAAACTCGTCACTCAAATCAGTACGCAATACTTACCCGGGTGTAGTTGGCGAGATGTGGTGCAACGAATCCACCAGGACCCTACGACCATTCATCCCGCGTGCTTTACAGTGCGAAGTGTTTCTCAAGCTCCACAATTTAGCACACCCTGGCATCTGTGCATCCACAAGACTCGTGATGGAACATTTTGTTTGGCACAACATGAAGCGTAACTGCCAAGAGTGGGCCCGCAACTGTACACCATGCCAACAGAACAAAATATCACGCCACACCATATCCCCACTGCATAGTTTCCCTACACCCACAACCCGGTTTCAACATGTCCATACAGACTTAGTGGGCCCACTCCCCCCCCCCCCCCCCATCCAAGGGCTACAGGTATATCCTTTCAGTAATTGACAGGGCGACACAGTGGGTGGAATCAGCACCCCTGCCGAACATTACCGCAGAGACTGTAGTACGAGAATTCTTCTCCATGTGGATCACTTGTTTTGGTTCCCCTGCAACCGTCACCACCAACCAAGGTCGCCAGTTGAAGTCCACATTGTTCAACTCGCTCTGCCCTCTTTGCGGTGTTGCCTGTGTTCACACTACAGCCTACCACCCCAAATCCAATGGATTAGTTGAGCGATGGCACGGGACGCTAAATACGGTGATTTGATGCCACGGAAACCTATGGACAGAGGCACTGCCATTCATACTGCTTGGCCTCTGCGCCACCTACAAAGAAGACTTGAAGGGCACAACTGCCGAGTTTGTGTATGGACAGACACTCGTTTTACCTGGTGAACTGGTCAATCCCTCACCTGAACCCATTCTCTCCGAGCTACCCACCTTACTCGAACGTGTCTAACTGCATTGCTCTAAACACCTACACCCCCTTTCCAGCCACACTTCCCCGCACATATACATCCCACGAACATTGTAAACCTGCACACACGTAATGCTCCGCGACGGCACAGTGTGGACTCCCCTAAAGCCTCCCAATACTGGCCCACACAAAATTATTAAACGCACAGACCAGACGGTAGACATCGAGGTCAAAGGCAACCCAATCACCGGATCACTTCACCGGGTAAAACCAGCCGACATCCCCGCCCCCTCCTGTCGAGGATGCAAATTCCTTTAATCACGTTCACAGCTCACAATTGAGCTCCCTTATTTCGCCCCCAGCCGCTCCCACTTCTAGGCCCCCTGCAACTTGCAGCACTCCTGGCTCACCCTTCAGAGGTTTCTCGCCCTGACCTTCACTGTCCAATTCATCCCAAGCCAAGTCCAGTGACACCAACAGCTCTCCGTCAAGCTTTTTACCCCCCCCCCCCCTCTCAGACCTCTCCCCCCACACCGGGAACATCCAGGTACTCCCAACCAAGCACATATTATCCCCACAGTCCTGTGGCCCCATCGCCGGGTCGGCACAAACCCCTGACCCCTCCTGGTTCCCCATTCAGAGGCTTCTCAGCACCCCGACCCAGAACTGACCAGGGCCTTCCACCGGAGACCCGCACGATTAAACTGCGGGCGGACATTTCCCCAGAGGATGTCACGAACCTCTCTATCACCATCCGAGGTGATTCTGCTTACATACTTTTGGTAAAACCGAGTGCGTCCCCCCCTACTTCCACACCAGCCACTTCAGCAGTACGACGATTCCCGCCCTCCACATCCATCGACGCTATCAGAGCATTCGTGTGCCCTAACGGGTTCGTGTTCGTGCGTGTGTTGTGTGCGTCACAGATCTCCTCACCACACCCACACTCCAGGGCCGGCCGACGCCTTTGCCACCTACTCAGAGATTCGACGACTACACCGTCCAGTGGCCCCCCCTTGAGCTGCGAGCACAGCCATCGCCGCCGATCCCAGACGATGCCAAGAAGTTACCAATCACGCATCTGCCTGTCGGCCCGCTGCCCTTGCCCACCAATGAGTACTCAATATTGCAAGTGGGGGCGGGGGGAGGGGGGGGGCTGTGTAGCAACGTTCACAGAAGTAGTTAAACATCGACCTTCACCAGCTATGAAGGTTTGATTTCTCTTTGCTATGTTCTTTGGAGTGTCAAGCAGAGACCCAAGTCTTGGCACCCTTTTCTTTGTCTTTGTGCTGTATACATTGTGCCATCAAGTACAATAAATCAGTTTTTTTAGTAATGGGTGTATTATTCGGTATTATAGTACCTACTTATACCCCATATGTTGTTATAAAGTTGACTGGGTTGGCTGAATCCAATTCATTGACACAAACAAGTAACTGGGACAATGCTGCAGTGAAGGTGTGTATAATCTGCCCAATTAAACATAACACAATCTTTAATATACTTTAATATAGATTACCAATTTACATGTGCAGGGAAGCAGAGTAAAAAGG
This sequence comes from Schistocerca nitens, assembly GCF_023898315.1. Taxonomy (NCBI): domain Eukaryota; kingdom Metazoa; phylum Arthropoda; class Insecta; order Orthoptera; family Acrididae; genus Schistocerca; species Schistocerca nitens. The sequence goes on from NC_064621.1 coordinate 366,674,331, forward strand.
CAAAAATGAGTTTCAAATATTTATTTGTAATGTGAAAAATGTGACATACACAAAGTGCAATGAAGTCTACAAATTGAATGTATACTTCACAAGGTGTGAGTAATATAATTATTCACCCAACAGCTGTATTCAAAGAGTAATTTCTGTACATGCCACCTTGCCCCTGGACTCTAGTGAATTTTCGGTTATTTGGGAAAAAAGAGGTGGGTACTGTATGGATTGAAGGAGCATGCCAACCATAATCAAGAGAAGTTGTGTGATAGAATGGATGAGGAGGTGGTTTCCGCTGGCAGCCATACCCTTGGAACAAATCTGAAACAAAGATTGGTATATCACATCAATACTAATAAAATGGTTATTCTAAAGGTAGATCCACTGTGTGAGAGCAACTGAGAGTTGCCAGCCAAAAGTCAAACAGAAATTGAACATCACTTGAAAGACAAAAAAAATTTTAGATTTTCAATGTGTACACTTTTTGACATGAAATTTGACTGGTGGTCGCCTGCTGCAGAGTCTAAGTCTGTGCCGATCACGACATGAGACAAATAAACTGGCCATGCTGATAATACAATAACTCTGGCTGTCTCCACATCCTGGAGAAAGTCTTGTCTTCTGTTCAAGCTACTATGTTACATCTGTGCCCATGGTCTAGCAGTAAATGGCAAATTGTCTAAATGCAACATTTTGTGACTGAAACCATTTGCTGCCTGAATTTTTATACCATATTTTGTCTGAATGCTGAATGGAAGCACATCTGCAATGTATTTCACTATCTAATGTACCACTAATAACAGTTCTGTCCAGTAACATTACACTGTTTGCCTCTGAATGTCACATGCTTCAGAGCTCTCTGGGGACCACTTGTGGCATCTGGCAGTAGCTGCTGTGATGGTGCTGTGCTCCATCAAACTTCGTCGAATTTGTCTGCTACCACTAATCACTTTGGAAAGTATAAAATGCTTTACTGTTGTTGAGTGATGTGCCACAAAAATGTCTATGATTTGCACTTCATGCCCAATGCCAATGGAGGCACATTTTTATATGATCCATACTGTATTGTACTAATACACAAGACATGAGTATGGCTCAAAATTAATTTTATAGTTTTCGATCCAATCTTAATACCTTATTACATTGTTCAATGTTATTCTTAAGGCTTTGTACCTTGTTTGTTTCACTTTGAGAAGCGATTCTTCATGCAACTTTTCACCAGAAATTCATATGTTTCTATCAAGCCACAGTCACTAACTATGGTATTGTGTGTTCTACTGTCATGATTTGATTTCTTAGGATAAATGCATGCAATGAATACCTTGCAGTGCATATGCTATGGCAATGCTGGCACACTGTGCATTTTGAGATCCACAGAAAGATTCATGGAGAACTAAGCGCTAATTGAATGTGATGTTTAAGGTATTCAATTAGATTGAAACTAACAAAAATGTCCGTTTCTGAGGCCATCCAGAGTGGAAAGAAGTTGCTAATCTTGGTATCAGCAAACATCTACAGGGATGCCTAAGTGCTGCTTCACTGAATTAGCACAGAGGAACTATATACAATTCTTAACTGTTCCCCTGACATATGGGACCTACATGACGAACAAAACTCAAATTGGTATGGTTGATGGCTGAGCTGAAGTTTTTCAGAAACATTTGTATAGTGAAGAAGCTTTGTATTAACAAAGCAGACACCTACGATCATCAATGCAGCTTACTAAATCAAACTTGTGAGAGGATTTAATGTATAAAACTTTTCTTCAGATTTTGTTAAAGAAATTCTCCTAGCAATTTGCAACTGCATTAAGCAAAACAAAAAATAATACCCTTGAGCACACTGGTCTGCGCCACAATTAGAACTAAGAACTCATGCCACTTTTGCATCACAATAATGTTGTGGAACAACTGAGCTAATGAGAGACTGCTGGGAGCGGGGTCTCTCATCCCAGAATTTGTCACTCAGCCTCATAATGCCATATAAGAATAATTGTTACTTACTTGAAGTACAGCATTGTTGGAGTTCAAAAAGTAAATTTTATATTTGTGTCTGATCTTACAAGAGAATTACACATCACAAGTCACTGAAATGGAAAGGGTATTCCACCAAGTGAACTTAGCAGAACAATTCAGGACCACATGTGAAAGTACGTGTACTATCACAGGGTTGCAAAAAATTTGCAGTGATGCTGCCAATTCATGGCTTGCTAGGGATGGCTGTGTAGCAAAATGTTTATCATGATCATCTTATATGGGTGCTCAGAGGGGAGGCACAAGTGCATTTGGTTTTTAAGCCACATCATCTCCTGATACTTTCTAATGTCACATGTTCTGCATTCTGCGTGGCAAAACACCCAATGCTCCATTGTTCCAGATTCACTGGTTATGTGCATCAGCACCCAATAGAGATGGAAAAGCTCTTGTGAGCAAACAAATACCAATAATAATACCAATAATAATAACAAACTAATAATGAATGAAGTTTATTGCATTACAGAAGAATGTTGCCCATTAAAAACAAAAATAGGCTGGTTCAGTTAGTGCAATGCAAACGTTTTCTTAGCATTTTGTTACTGAAGTCCATTCTGGGTATTTCGAGAGAGAGGTGTGTGGGGGAGGGGGGGGGGGGGGTAGGAGGAGGAGGGTAGTGGTAGTGGTAGTGGTAGTGAGAGTGAGAGTGAGAGTGAGAGAGAGAGAGAGAGAGAGAGAGAGAGAAGAAAAAAGCTTGTGGGGGCATAGAACTACTGGCTCTACCCTCCCCCAATAATACTGCTGCCCTAGCACAGCAAGAACAACAAACTGTATCTTTGCCAAATCAGTTTTCTGTAGTTCATGCTCTATGCTGCACGCATTATGTATATGCTGTGAGAATAATAGTATTCATAGTAAATGAAGGGAGTGCAACCATCAGCTACTCTTACCTCAGATCTTGAGATGAGCATGACACATGGAGCAAATATGACAATGCTTTGTTTAGCTCTCTATTATTGCTCCTGTGGTTATTAATGCAGACAGTTCGCAACATGAAATACAAAACCAGCTGAAATTTAGATGTGGAATTACCTTCCTCAAGTCAAAAAATTATATTTATGACCTTGATCTCATTTAAACACAATGGGTATTCAGATTACTTCATCAGTATGAAATCATTCAGCACCAATCTCGAAAGTGAGTGAATGATCACAATGTGCCAAACATCGTCAGCATGTACAAGGTCTAAAAAATAAAGGGAAGTGATCTGTCAGATGTACAGATATTGTCTGTTAATGAACATTTCATGAGGTCTTTCAAAATAAAAAGTGCTGTGTAATAACAATTTAGAATTATGGGTCGCTTTTCAACAAAAACTTTTAGAGGTCATGCAATTTCCATAGTTTTGAAAAAGAAATAGAACTGTCAGGTGTAGAGCTTACAGACTTGAATGTTTACATGATAACAGCTTACAGATCACCCTATGACAACAGCCTAATGGCAACATGAGCTCCTTCCACAAAAATCTAGCATTAGTAATAGAAAAATTAAGTAAAAGAAAATCTTATAGTATTTTAATGTGTGTGGATTTTGGATTTTCCCTCAGAAGACCCTAAACACTTAAAATTCAAAAAATTTATGAACAGCTACAGATTAGACCTGACGATCAAATCTCTGACTAGGGTAGCAAACCATATTATTAGTTGTCTGGACCAAGTAGCCAGTAACACCACTTGCACAATATCCTCTTTAAATATAGGATTCTCAGACCACAATGCATTAATTATGCAGGTTAACTTGCCAATGAACAAGCCTCAACCCAAAAAAGTTGCTGTACAGAGGAGGAAGTTCAATAAAAACAATATGCTCACTTTCATCTCTGATATGTGGAAAGAAAACTGGCAAAAGATATATGAGACTCAAACTGTAGACAACAAGTACAAAGCATTCCTAGACATTTCCTGTTATTATCTTAATTGTCATGTCCCCTCAAAAACTAAAATTATAAACGGAGACTGAAAGCTCTCCCACTGGATCACCCCAGGAATCATCAGACTATCTCAAAGGAAAAGAGACTTTCTCTCTACTAATAAAACTGATCTAGGCAGTAGTGAAGAATGTAAGATATAATTTACTTAATATAAAAAGATATTTAGAAATGCAGTTAGTGCAGCAAAAAGCTACAAAATGATAACCTCCTCAAACAATTGTCAAATAAAAGCAAATGCATGTGACAAATCATTAATATGAGCACTGGTACAGGGAAACAACACCTAACACACATTAATTTAGAAATAAATTGAAAATCATTCTTCAGTAGAAATAAAACAGCACAGAATTCAACCACTACTTCACAAAAACAGCTGAAAGACAGACTGATTACCTCATGAATAATTGTTTTCTAAAATTATAAGTACAATTATTTTGTTTGAGGTGCCAACATTCAATAGTTTCCGAGGAAGTGACAGTCAAATGTTTGGTGCTATTGTGTCAGTTCTCACACATGGTGTAATTACATGAAAGTTGGCGATGTAGTGGCTAACAGCACAGGTTCGAATTTTGTGTTTCATGTCCAAACCCAATCTTTCGGTGTCATTTTTTCCTTTTCCTGTAGCAGAAGTAAGTGAGATCAATGATACTAACATTTTTGTGACATTAAGAAATAAAATGGAATTATTTACAAATTAAATAATAATTTCAAATATTATAAAAATTATTGAGTTTGTGTGAATGTGTGTTGCCTAATTCAGAAGAAGGCCTTTTGGCTGAAAGCTTGCTTGTTTAGCAGTCTTTTTGTTATGCCTGTCTGCAACTCAACACCTCTACTTACGTAACTAACAGTAACTGATAATGAAAAACATATAAATTCTATTATATCAATTTTAAGTTTCATTTTTACCTTTATACTTCAAGAGTACCAGTACATTCCACAGGGTGATATCTCACAAAAATGTTCAAACCATAAAAATACAAAACACCAACAGGAGCGTCAGAAGGCACATATGCCACAGTCATATTCTTTAATGTGAATATCATTAGGAAAAGCAACTTCATTAACGTTGTAAATACCTCACAAAATATACCAAGGGTCTCACTGAGGCCTCCGAAGACCATAGTTACTCTCCCAACCTTGTACAAAACAGATCTCCCATGCTTTATCTCTCCAGTCACCCACCAACTCCCAAAGTTCCACAGTCCGGTCACAGAGGATCATTCCCCTTGTGACTCAGTACCACCAAGGACTGGAGCAACTGAATCATATTCTCCACCAGGGTTTCGACTACCTCTCGTCACGCCCTGAAATGAGGAATGTCCTACCCACTATCCTTTCCACCTCTCCTACAGTGGCCCATCGAACCTACACAATATCCTCATCCATCTCTAAACAACACCTGCTTCCATACCCTTGCCTCAACGTTCATACCAAGACCTAGATGCAAGAACTGTCCCATACGTCCCACCAACGCCATCTTCTGGAGTCCAGTCACAAGCATCATCTATCCCATCAAAAGCAGGGCTACTTGTGAAACCAGTCATGTGATCCACAAGCTAAGCTGCAACCGCTGTAGCCTGACAACCAACAAGTTGTCTGTCCAGTTGAATGGTCACTGATAAACCGTGGCTAAGAAACAACTTGACCACCCAATTGATGAGCATTCTGCCCAATACAATGTTCTTCATTTCAATGACTGCTTCACAGCCTGTGCCATCTGGTTCCTTCCTACCAACACCAACACCAGGTGGGAACTCTCCCTGCAACATATCATACATTCCCATAACCCTCCTGGTTGACAGCATCTAGTAGCCCTACCCTGTCCCCACCATGTTCCTGCATGACAGCCTGTGCCATCTGGATCCTTCCTGCCAACACCAGCTTTCCTGAACTGTGCAGGTGGGAACACTCACTGCAACATTCCTTTAACCCTCCCGTTTGATTGCATCTAGTAGCCCTACCCTGCCCCAACCACGTCCTTGCATTCTCCCACAAGCGGCATTACTCCTTCCTATATCCTTATCTTTCCACCTCTCCCCCACCCTGACCCAGCCTTCTCCTTACCCCCATCACTCAGATTGCTATTCCCATCATGTGCTGCTGAATGTGGTCTCGTCTCAGCAGCCAGAGATTGTGGTCATTTGTGTGAGAGTTGCATTTGCTGGAATGTATGTGTGTGTGTGTGTGTGTGTGTGTGTGTGTGTGTGTGTGTGTGTGTGTGTGTGATGTCTAATTCTGATGAAGGCCTTTTTGGACAAAAGCTTACTGATTGACAATCTTTTTGTTGTGCCTGTCTGCGATATCACTGCTGTATGGTGAGTTGCCATCTATCCTTTTCTTAATATTGTCATTATTCAGTCCTGGATTTTCCATTATGTGGGGATATAAATGTGTGCTAGAGACAGACATCTGTGCCATCTGGGCCCTTCCTGCCAACACCAGCTTTTCTGAACTGTGTGGGAGGGAATTCTCCCTGCAATATATCCTACGTTCCCATAACCCTCTTGGCCTCAACCTTCATTAGTCATTGTCCTTTACCCACCTATTCCCTTTCCTGTTCCCATTCCAACACTACACAGCCCTCTATACCACCAATTCACCCATAGTCTTCACACTTCTCTCCTTTCCTGCTGTCCCCACTTGCTCTCTGTCTAAAATCCCAAATGCACCTACCTGCCCTAACCTCCCTCCACCTCATTTCTGTATGCTCCCACAAGCAGCTCTTTATTGTCTAGCACTGCTACCCTGCTATCCCTCTCCCTCCCCACCCCAGCCTTCTCCTTACACCCACCATCCAAATTGCATATGCTGCTGTTTGTGGTCTGGTCTTGGCAGCCAGAGACTGTGGTCATGTGTGTGTGAGTTGCATTTGTGTGAATGTGTGTTTTTTTCCTAATTCCGATGAACGCCTTTTTGGCCAAACGCTTACTTGTTTGACAGTCTTTTTGTTGTGCCTATCTGCGACTCAGCATCTCTGCTCTATGGTCTACATCTACATACATACTCTGCAAGCCACTGTGCGATGCATGGCAGAGGGTACCCTTTACCACAACTAGTTATTTTCTTTCCTGTTCCACTCACAGATAGAACGAGGGAAAGAATGACTGTCTATATGCATTCATGTTGTTGTTGTTGTGGTCTTCAGTCCTGAGACTGGTTTGATGCAGCTCTCCATGCTACTCTATCCTGTGCAAGCTTCTTCATCTCCCAGTACCTACTGCAACCTACATCCTTCTGAATCTGCTTAGTGTATTCATCTCTTGGTCTCCCTCTACGATTTTTACCCTCCACGCTGCCCTCCAAAGCTAAATTTGTGATCCCTTGATGCCTCAAAACATGTCCTACCAACCGATCCCTTCTTCTAGTCAAGTTGTGCCACAAACTTCTCTTCTCCCCAATCCTATTCAATACCTCCTCATTAGTTACGTGATCTAACCACCTTATCTTCAGCATTCTTCTGTAGCACCACATTTCGAAAGCTTCTATTCTCTTCTTGTCCAAACTGGTTATCGTCCATGTTTCACTTCCATACATGGCTACACTCCATACAAATACTTTCAGAAACGACTTCCTGACACTTAAATCTATACTCGATGTTAACAAATTTTTCTTCTTCAGAAACGATTTCCTTGCCATTGCCAGTCTACATTTTATATCCTCTCTACTTTGACCATCATCAGTTATTTTACTCCCTAAATAGCAAAACTCCTTTACTACTTTAAGTGTCTCATTTCCTAATCTAATCCCGTCAGCATCAACCGATTTAATTTGACTACATTCCATTATCCTCATTTTGCTTTTGTCGATGTTCATCTTATATCCTCCTTTCAAGACACTGTCCATTCCGTTCAACTGCTCTTCCAAGTCCTTTGCTGTCTCTGACAGAATTACAATGTCATCGGCGAACCTCAAAGTTTTTACTTCTTCTCCATGAATTTTAATACCTACTCCGAATTTTTCTTTTGTTTCCTTTACTGCTTGCTCAATATACAGATTGAATAACATTGGGGAGAGGCTACAACCCTGTCTCACTCCTTTCCCAACCACTGTTTCCCTTTCATGCCCCTCGACTCTTATAGCTGCCATCTGGTTTCTGTACAAATTGTAAATAGCCCTTCGCTCCCTGTATTTTACCCCTGCCACCTTCAGAATTTGAAAGAGAGTATTCCAGTTAACGTTGTCAAAAGCTTTCTCTAAGTCTACAAATGCTAGAAACGTAGGTTTGCCTTTTCTTAATCTTTCTTCTAAGATAAGTTGTAAGGTTAGTATTGCCTCACGTGTTCCAACATTTCTACGGAATCCAAACTGATCTTCCCCAAGGTCCGCTTCTACCAGTTTTTCCATTCGTCTGTAAAGAATTCGCATTAGTATTTTGCAGCTGTGACTTATTAAACTGATAGTTCGGTAATTTTCACATCTGTCAACACCTGCTTTCTTTGGGATTGGAATTATTATATCCTTCTTGAAGTCTGTGGGTATTTCGCCTGTCTCATACATCTTGCTCACCAGATGGTAGAGTTTTGTCATGACTGGCTCTCCCAAGGCCATCAGTAGTTCTAATGGAATGTTGTCTACTCCCGGGGCCTTGTTTCGACTCAGGTCTTTCAGTGCTCTGTCAGACTCTTCACGCAGTATCTTATCTCCCATTTCATCTTCATCTACATCCTCTTCCATTTCCATAATATTGTCCTCAAGTACATCATCCTTGTATAAACCCTCTATATACTCCTTCCACCTTTCTGCCTTCCCTTCTTTGCTAAGAACTGGGTTGCCATCTGAGCTCTTGATATTCATACAAGTGGTTCTCTTCTCTCCTAAGGTCTCATTCCTGTAGGCAGTATCTATCTTACCCCTAGTGAGACAAGCCTCTACATCCTTACATTTGTCCTCTAGCCATCCCTGCTTAGCCATTTTGCACTTCCTGTCGATCTCATTTTTGAGACGTTTGTATTCCTTTTTGCCTGCTTCATTTACTGCATTTTTATATTTTCTCCTTTCATCAATTAAATTCAATATTTCTTCTGTTACCCAAGGATTTCTATTAGCCCTCGTCTTTTTACCAACTTGATCCTCTGCTGCCTTCACTACTTCATCCCTCAGAGCTAACCATTCTTCTTCTACTGTATTTCTTTCCCCCATTCCTGTCAATTGTTCCCTTATGCTCTCCCTGAAACTCTCTACAACCTCTCGTTCTTTCAGTTTATCCAGGTCCCATCTCCTTAAATTCCCACCTTTTTGCAGTTTCTTCAGTTTCAATCTGCAGTTCATAACCAATAGATTGTGATCAGAATCCACATCTGCCCCTGCAAATGTCTTACAATTTAAAACCTGGTTCCTAAATCTCTGTCTTACCATTATATAATCTATCTGATACCTTTTAGTATCTCCAGGATTCTTCCAGGTATACAACCTTCTTTTATGATTCTTGAACCAAGTGTTAGCTATGATTAAGTTATGCTCTGTGCAAAATTCTACAAGGCGGCTTCCTCTTTCATTTCTTCCCCCCAATCCATATTCACCTACTATGTTTCCTTCTCTCCCTTTTCCTACTGACGAATTCCATTCACCCATGACTATTAAATTTTCCTCTTCCTTCACTACCTGAATAATTTCTTTTATCTTGTCATACATTTCATCAATTTCTTCATCATCTGCAGAGATAGTTGGCATATAAACTTGTACTACTGTAGTAGGCATGGGCTTTGTGTCTATCTTGGCCACAATAATTCGTTCACTATGCTGTTTGTAGTAGCTAACCCGCACTCCTATTTTTTTATTCATTATTAAACCTACTCCTGCATTACCCCTATTTGATTTTGTATTTATAACCCTGTAATCACCTGACCAAAAGTCTTGTTCCTCCTGCCACCGAACTTCACTAATTCCCACTATATCTAACTTTAACCTATCCATTTCCCTTTTTAAATTTTCTAACCTACCTGCCCGATTAAGGGATCTGACATTCCACACTCCGATCCGTAGAATGCCAATTTTCTTTCTCCTGATAACGACGTCCTCTTGAGTAGTCCCCGCCCGGAGATCCGAATGGGGGACTATTTTACCTCCGGAATATTTTACCCAAGAGGACGCCATCATCATTTAATCATACAGTAAAGCTGCAAGTCCTCGGGAAAAATTACGGCTGTAGTTTCCCCTTGCTTTCAGCCATTCGCAGTACCAGCACAGCAAGGCCGTTTTGGTTAATGTTACAAGGCCAGATCAGTCAATCATCCAGACTGTTGCCCCTGCAACTACTGAAAAGGCTGCTGCCCCTCTTCAGGAACCACATGTTTGTCTGGCCTCTCAACAGATACCCCTCCATTGTGGTTGCACCAACGGTATGGCCATCTGTATCGCTGAGGCACGCAAGCCTCCCCACCAACGGCAAGGTCCATGGTTCATGGGGGAAGATGCATTCATATGGGCCCTAATTCCTCATATGCTATCTTCATGTTACCTTCATAAACTGTATGTTGACGACAGAAGGAGTGTTCTGCAGTCAGCTTCAAATACCAGTTCTCTAAACTTTCTCAGTAGTGACCTTTGAAATGAATGTTTTCTTCCCTCCAGTGATTCACACTTGAGCTCCCAAAGCATATGTGTAACACTTGCATGCTGACTGAAGATTGAACCTACTGGTAACAAACCTAGTAGCTCGTCTCTGAATTGTGTCGATGTCTCCCTTCAATCTGACCTGGTACTAATCCCAAACATTTGAGCAGTACTCAAGAATAGCATCATAAATGTGTTCTCCTTTACAGATGAATGATACTTTCCTAAAATTCCCAATAAATCAAAGTGGACCATTTGCCTTCCCTATCACAATCCTCACACGCACATTCCATGTCATATCACTTCATAACATTATGCTCAGACACTTAAACATCGTGACTGTATCAAGCAGGACACTACTAATGCTGTATCCAAACATTATGGACTTGTTTTTCCTACTCATCTGCATTAACTTACATTTTTCTACATTAAGATTCAGCTGCCATTCATCACACCAACTATAAATTTTGTCTAGGTCATCATGTATCAACCTACAGTCACTTATCTTCAACACCTTCCTGTAGACCACAGCATCATCAGCGAACGACCACAGATTGCTGCTCACCCTGTCTGCCAGATCATTTATGTATTTAGAAATAGCAAAGGCCCTATCACATTTCCCTGGGGCACTCCTGATGTTAACCCTGTCTCTGACGAACACTCGCCATTGATGACAACGTACTGGGTTCTATTACTTAAGACGCCTTCAAGCCAGTTACATACCTGGGAGCCTATTCCATATGCATGTACCTTCATTAACAATCTGCAGTGGGGTACCATGTCAAATGCTATTCAGAAACCCAGAACTATGGAATATGCCTGTTGCCCTTCATCCATAATTTACAGTATATCATGTGAGAAAAGAGCAAGCTTGGCTTCATATGAACAATGCTTTCTAAAGCCGTGCTGACTCATTGACGTGAGCTTTTCAGTCTCTAGAAAATTTATTATATTTAAACTCAGAATATGCTCTAGAATTCTGCAGCAAACTGTAATTTTGCCAGCCTGTTCTTTTACCCTTCTTATATACAAGGCTGACCCGTGCTTTCTTTTTTCCAGTCGCTTGGCACTTTGTGCTGGTTGATGTTAAATGTGAACTAAGCAAGGGGCCAATGACATAGAGTATGCTTTGTAAAAGCAATTTGGGACTCCATCTCAATCTGGAAACTTACTTGTTTCAACTCTTTTGGTTGTTTCTCTATGCCAGGGATGCTTATTACTATGTCATCCATATAGGACTCTGTGCAGCAGAGATGGGCAGTCCGCTCCTGAACTGATTCAAAGAGCCATATCTTTCTAAAGAGTGGATGACAGATGATTTGGAAAAAATGAGCAGTAGCTCATCTGATTTCAAAATGCACCTATGGTGGCTATAATGAGTGGGATGAAAATTCTATGCGACGCTGCTGCTACGGTGCCCCGCCCCACATCCTTAACGAAACGTTTCCTAAGCTACAAAAATGTGTTACATATCATGTACATATGTGGATTTGCATACCTTTTTTAGTACATGAAGCTTTTCTCTTCCATGAAAACAGAAAATACAGAAAGCTTTTTTTTCTCCCCCCCCCCCCCCCCCAATTTATTGGCTCTGCTACCCAAGCAGGAATTGAACCTGGGTCTCTTCACTTCGCAATCCACCACACTGACCGTGCAGTTACTGAGGCAAATGGTTCAGAAGTGCTTCAGTACAACACATTAAGCAGAAAACACTTCCAGCATCATGATTCCATGCTTTATTTCAAAAGATTATCTCAAATTTCAGAAGCTCAAAAAACGAGTGAGTCGTTACTTCTTACCCTTTGACTTAGCATTGCACTCGGAATGTATTGCCAGCAATCATGAAAGCTGCTGTTTTCAGCCACCGTGTGGTCAGAGCATATCACATAGCATCACTCCCCTCCAAATAGCTCAGGCTCCTCATCACTCTCTCCGACTGGACCCTAGGCCATCTCACTAGCTCTCTGCTCCCCTACACTCTCAGGGATCAGATTTCAAGGTAGCTCCCTAGCTCACAACTCCCCACCATTTTTACAGACCTGACTGCAAGCTAGCTCACTGTTCCCCGTTGCTTGTGTGGATGAGGTTGCACGGAGCAGACCGGACAGCGACTTGAGGCATCACTCTGTTCTCTTCGCTCTTGGCACAGTGGTACAGCTTGCAGCTCGCTTTCTTGACTGAGCACCTCTCCCTCTGAGTTAAGCTCTTTATTCTTTGTATTCTTATTTGACCTGTTCTAGTCGTCATCTTCTTGTGTTGTCACTCTTCTGTTTTCTTGTTGTGTGAGTGTTATTGTTAGGGTTACTGTTAAGTCTTCTTCTGTCTGTTGCAGTCCATGCATAAGGGTTGTCTTAGGAGAAATGGTCAATATTCAGAAACATGACAAGAATGATAATTTGAAGCGAAAACCAACTATTGACATATGCCCTATCCCAAATGATTCCTGAGATGGAAAGTTACTTTTGTATGTTTTTCCTGAATAACACAAAATCCATGGCCTCTAGCAAAAACTTGACGCAGTATAAAAATTAAACTACATTAAATTTCCTTTAAAAAAGTTCTATTCATTTTTTCTCAAGGACTTGACAGGCTGCATGAAGAGAGTGAGAGAATATGGAAAATCTTGTGGAACGGGCATGCATTGAGGTGCACGTAAGCCAGTTTGCAGTAGTCTCCTGACTTGATAGACCACGTGTCCTATATCAAATTGTTCATCTCGACTTCGTCTACACTACTATGGTACGTTGTAAACAATGACAATGAACTGAACAATAAAGAAAATAAGTAATAATGTACATTAAATATGTTCTGTCTCAGAAAACACTCAGAATAGTGCTAATGTCCACATGAAGTTTTTTGCTTCCAATGACCATTGCTGTATATCTCTGAATATTGACCATTCATACTGGGACAACCTGTATATTATGTTTAATTTTTTATTCATTCATTTAACATGAACAGATTAAGGCCTTCGGGAGTCATTTTAGATCAGACCAGAGTTTTATATGTAATTACAAAACTTATTAAAATCACAGTTACTTAAAAAATCATAATATTTTTAATATGACATCTCTACCTCTTGTCTCTGCTTGTATTAAGCATTTGCCTGTTACACCCTCTTGATTGAAACTGTTGATTTTCCTTGGTCTTCCTAAATATCTACTGCCCAGAGGGTAATAATTATCACAAAATTTGGTAACGGTCGTCTTCTATTCTTGTGACATAATCCTTCCAGTTGTTTCTTTATTCTTTAATCTGCTCATTTACGTTTTTCACTCTCAGCTCTTTCATGATGCCTACATTCACTCTCCCATCAAATAGAACATACCCAACTCTTATTTGCAACCACATCTCATGTGCTTATTTTCTGATAGGAACGAGTATTTCTGCTGTGTTGTCCAGGCAAGAGCTTCAAGGTCTAGGGAGCAGTAGTTATTATGAGCAGCAGGAAGTCAACAATAAGCTTGATCATTTGGACTGCGATGCCATCCTGTACAGTAAATGCTGAGCTGAAGGCTTTTTCAACAACATTGTCAGCTCAAGAAAGAATTTTTCGCAACTACCATCATTTACCTCCGCAAAATAATCAGTAAGTCTATGCTTTGTTTATTGGTCAATGAAGGTTACTGGAAAGTCAAGTACTGGTTTAGTTCCTTGGTTGGGACAATGGGATCAGCTGCAGCTTCCACTTTGCCTACTCTTCCCTGGATTGCATAAGCTTTTCCATAGAGCATCTAGTCTTTATGTTTTAGATTAATGCTTTAGTTACTGTTTCTTTCAGACTGATTGACTCTGTTTGCTTTCTGCTCATAATCAATCTTATTTTCGAGGGTAGGAGCAGTGTCTCTGAGATTCATGAACTCTTTTAGCCCTTCCATTACCCAAGGTGCATGTTTTTCCTTCAAGTTTCCAGTCTTTGGGGAAGCATATTTATTGTGCAACAGTTAACTTGGTAGTAAATCCATGGAGTTGGTCTTTCGCATGCGGGAATGGTAAGGAAGTTGTTTCCCAAATTATTGATTGTACCTTCGCTGCAATTTCAGGTGCACTGATACACTTAAAAGTCTCTGTATGTTGGAACAGTTTATTCCTTGCATTTTTTTAGAGAGTAAGTCATGAATATGATGTTGTGAGCTGATATTCAATGTATGAATTTCTTTGCTTGCGGATTTTGTGGCAAATATATGTATGGGGGCCAGACTATAGGCTGCATTATGGATAGTTGCAAGCTGAAATACTGTTACATTTGAAGAAGAAACTACACACTGGAATTTCACAGTGATGGGGTACAATATTTATGTTAGAGTTCCTAGCATGTTTGTATGCTCCTAAGTCAAATTTAATTTTGAAAGGTCAGTTTTGAAACAGGCAATCCCGCCTTCTTTCAGAGGTCTGTAGAGGACACACTTTAGGCAATTTTTCTTAAGGTATTTGATATTTATGAACATATATTTGACTAGTTTGTATTCATTACTAATGGATGGGAGTAGCATGGTCAGTAATAGAATAAACCATTTGTCTGCCACTACTACACCCGGTCATATGTTACTTCTGTGGTGTCTTAGGACAGTGGAGAGCATGCCTGGGTAGACAATACAGACACACTGGTAGTAGTGGCTGCATGAGTGAATGGGTTTGTAGTTCCTAAAGCACAGGCTTTAGAGTTCATTTGCACTGCTTTTTTGCAGCCTTTATCTGCACCATTATTCAGCCAGCTCTTTTTCACTTGCTATGTAACCCATATTCAGATATCACATTGTTTAAAATTTTCATCTTTCAGCAGTGAAATCCTCACATATTATCAGGCTTGTCTTTGTGAGTTTCTTAATCACTATGAGCATTTCAGACCTTTTCGTGTACAATACAAACTTCACAATTGTGGGTCTAGGTTTCACAGATCACAACAGTCTACATCCTACTAAATAACTTCTGATTATAGAATGTGCTGCATATATATTTCCTCTCCCCGATGTTATTCAATCTGTATATTGAGCAAGCAGTAAAGGAAACAAAAGAAAAATTCGGAGTAGGTATTAAAATTCATGGAGAAGAAGTAAAAACTTTGAGGTTCGCCGATGACATTGTAATTCTGTCAGAGACAGCAAAGGACTTGGAAGAGCAGTTGAACGGAATGGACAGTGTCTTGAAAGGAGGATATAAGATGAACATCGACAAAAGCAAAACGAGGATAATGGAATGTAGTCAAATTAAATCGGGTGATGCTGAGGGAATTAGATTAGGAAATGAGACACTTAAAGTAGTAAAGGAGTTTTGCTATTTAGGGAGTAAAATAACTGATGATGGTCGAAGTAGAGAGGATATAAAATGTAGACTGGCAATGGCAAGGAAATCGTTTCTGAAGAAGAAAAATTTGTTAGATTTAAGTGTCAGGAAGTCGTTTCTGAAAGTATTTGTATGGAGTGTAGCCATGTATGGAAGTGAAACATGGACGATAACTAGTTTGGACAAGAAGAGAATAGAAGCTTTCGAAATGTGGTGCTACAGAAGAATGCTGAAGATAAGGTGGGTAGATCACGTAACTAATGAGGAGGTATTGAACAGGATTGGGGAGAAGAGAAGTTTGTGGCACAACTTGACTAGAAGAAGGGATCAGTTGGTAGGACATGTTTTGAGGCATCAAGGAATCACAAATTTAGCATTGGAGGGCAGCGTGGAGGGTAAAAATCATAGAGGGAGACCAAGAGATGAATACACTAAGCAGATTCAGAAGGATGTAGGTTGCAGTAAGTACTGGGAGATGAAGAAGCTTGCACAGGATAGAGTAGCATGGAGAGCTGCATCAAACCAGTCTCAGGACTGAAGACCACAACAACAACAACAACAACATATATTTCTTCTCGCTTTAAGCTTTTACAATTTAAAATGGCTACATTAATAGTAAATATTTTAATTTTACCAGTGAACTTTTCAGTGTTGAACAACAATATGTCATCCACATTGCCTTCACCCAAAAGAATTACAAGCGATGTTCAGTACCATTTTATCAAAATGGAAGAAAAAGGAAAATGCCACTGCTGTCAGCATATAATTGTCATGGCTTCTGGCTCATCATCAAACCTGAAGAGATGTCTAAAATCAAAGCATCCTACAATACCTCTGGAATGATGTGCGTCACGAAGCCGATCAAGATCGCCACCAATCAATGCAGAAATTTGAGAAATCATTCGTCGTGAACTGTCGTCATGGATGTTACCTCAGGTGACGGTATCTTCCCAGATAGGCAGATTGAGTCTCAAGCTGTATACAGCCCATCAGTGTTGTCAGGCTCTGGACCAAGTCCTGATTTATTTCCTTTTGTGGTGCCCTCAACCTCAACCAATAAGTAATTTTTTAATATTGTAAAGCTGCTCACATTAAATAAAAGTGTGGCACAGCTTTTAAAAATGATTTGCAGAGAATACCATCATTTCTCTATAGTTGAAGAGACACAATTATGTATGCTTTTCCCACATTATAATTAACCAAGTTGAAAAATGTTGTCTAACTCTCTAATGCCCAGTCTGCATCATGAGTTATTTGATAAAATTAAAAATGATTTGACCACCACAAAGGTAGTCTGCCTTTTGTATGATGCATGGATGAGTGTAAATAACATTAGTTTCTATGCACTTACTGCACATGTCATAGATTAGAGGAGTGAACTAAAGTCATATCTTTTAGAGTGCTCACAATTCAAAGATAGACACACTGCAGAAGTCATCTCAAACCAGGTAAAGTCTGTTATCCCAAATATAATATCAGTTTTAACATTACTTCCATAATAACAGAAGATGTGTCAAATATGAACTTTACGATAATGATTGAAGCAGATGGTTGGTTGGTGCGTGGGGGTTGAAGGGACCAGACTACAAAGACCATCAGTCCCTTTTTCCACAATCATGAAACACCCACAAGGAATAAAAACAAGCAAAGGAGATAACAAGGGATGACACAGAACAAGAAAAGAGGAATTAAAAACATACAGTGTGTTACAGTGGTTGTCCGACCATGGAAACAAAAAAAAAGGAAAAGCCAACCACCAAGAGACACACTAAAAACCCCAATCTAAAACTGTAGGTCAAAGGCCAGACTCAACACAAAAAAAGAGACAAACCCTCAGATCCAGTGATAAAAGCCCCCAGCTCAAATAAAACTCAAAACTAAGCCTGCCATGGTAGTGTCATCAGTTAAAAGAACAGAGAGCATATCAGGGAGCGCAAAAGTCTGTCTGAGCGCAGTTAAAAGCGGACAGTCCAACAAGACGTCGACCATGTCAATGCTGATCCGCAGCGACATAGAGGCGGGGTCTCACAGCACAATAAATGACTGTGCATCAGCCAGGTGCGGACAATGTGTAGCTGGCAGAGTACAATGGAGTCCATGCGAGAGGCCCGCAAGGAAGAGCGCCACACGCCGGTAGTCTCCCTGACGATCCGAAGTTTGTTGGGTGAAGGCAGGGTGTGCCATTCATCACTCCAGGTACCAATTACCTTCTGCTGCAAAACTGACTGGAGATCGCACTCCAAAAGGCCAATCTCCAGGGCCGCTGCACGGACAACCTGTTTGGCCAGAGTGTCAACACGTTCATTACCCAGGTGCTGACATGACCCGGGGTCCATATAAAAACCACGGACCGGATGCAATGGGCAAGAGTATGGATGGACTCCTCGATAGCCATCACCAGACAAGAGCGAGGAAAACACTGGTTAATAGCTCATAAACGGTTCAGGGAGTCACTACAGAAAATGAAGGACTCACCTGAGAAGGAATGGATATACTCTAGGGTGCAAGAGATGGCTGCCAGCTCGGCAGTGAAAACACTGCAGCCAGCCGGCAATGAGCATTGTTCAGAATGATCCCCAAGAGTAATAGCATAACCAACTCGACCAGCAACCCTCGACCAGCAACCATCGAACCATCAGTATACACCACGTCAGAGCCATGAAATGCTGCAAGGATGGAAAGAAAGTGTGGTGGAGGGCCTCAGGAGGGACTGAGTCCTTCATGCCCTGTTCCAAATCCAGCCGAAGGCATGAGCAGGGCACACACCGTGGGGGTATACATATATGGGCTCGGAAAAGAGGTGGGAGAGGGAAAAACTCAAGCCCAGAGAGAAGAGCCTGGATGCAAACTGTGATTGTACACCCTGACTAGAACCGCCGTTCTGGAATATGGACAACCGAGTTGGGGAACAGAAGACAGTAATTTGGATGCCTGGGCAAGCTACAAACATGTGCAGCATAAGTGGCCAGTAGTCGTTGGCACCAGATCCGCAATGGAGGAACACCAGCCTCCACAAGTATGCTGTTTACAGGGCTTATGCAGAGAGCTCCAGCTGCGAGTCAGATCCCGCAGTGAAGTATGGGGTCAAGCAACCGCAACGCGGGAGGTGATGCCGAACCGTAAGCCAGGCTCCCATAACTGAGATGGGACTGAATCACCACCTGATACAGTCGTAGAAGGGTAGACCGACTGGCACACCAGCTGGTGTGGCTCAAGCAACGAAGAGCGTTAAGATGGCGCCAGCATGTTTGTTTAAGCTGTTGAACATAAGGGAGCCAAGTCAACCAGGCATCAAAAAGCAACCCCAAAAACCAATGCTTCTCCACCATGGCAAGAGCCATGGCTCAGGGTGAACAGTGCGACACCGGCAGAAATGCAGGATGCGGTCTTGGCAGCCGAGAATTGGAAGCCTTGCATGATAGCCCAAGACTGCACCCTGCGGAATACACCCTGTAGCCGCTGTTCAGCAATCGCAATGCCAGTGAAGCTATAGTACAGGCAAAAGTCATCAGCATACAAAGAAGCCGATACACATGTTCCCACAGCTACACATTCTCTTGGACTCAGGAGGAACTATGGGAGGAACCAACTTGCACGCGGAAGGAACGAAGTGACAGAAAATTTTGAATAAAAATTGGGAGCGAGCCCCTAAGACCCCACCCATGTAGCGTGGTGAAGATGTGATGTTGCCATGTCATATCGTACGCCTTCTGCATGTTAAAAAAGATGGCAACCAGATACTGACGGTGGGCAAATGCCATGTGGATGGCACACTCCAGGCAGACCAAATTATCGGTGGCAGAGTGGCCCTTACGGAACCCACCCTGGAACGGAGCCAGAAGGCCCCGAGACTCAAGTAGCCAACTGAACCTCTGGCCCAACATGTGTTCAAGCAACTTGCACGGAACATTGGTGAGGCTAATAGGGCAGTAGCTGTCCACATCCAGTCAGTTCTTGCCCGGTTTCAACACAGAGATGACGATGCTTTCTGCCATTGTGATAGGAACTCACCCTCAACCCAGATACGCATCTGATAGTGAATGCGATCCAGCCCGGGAGCCGTATCAGGGCAAGCGGCTAGGGCACTTTGGAATTCCCACTCACTGAATGGAGCATTGTACAATTTTGGGTGGTGTGTATGGAATGAAAGGTTCCGACATTCCAACTGCTCCTTCAGGAACCAGAAGGCCAGTGGGTAATTCGTAGGAGCAGAACTCTGAGCATAATGCTCTGCTAGAGTTCTGAAATCGTGTCTGATTCAGTACAGACTGCCTCATTCAGGGAAAGCCCAAGTATGCTGACGGGTGTCTGATACCAATAGAGTCACCTAATCTTGCTCCAAATCTGAGACGGAGAGGTACTGACACCAATGGTGGAGACGTACCGCTCCCAGCACTCCTGCTTCCGTCGGCGAATAAGGCATCAGGCTCAGGCATGGAGTCGCTTAAAGGTAATGAGGTGTTCCAGTGATGGGTGCCGCTTATGACGTTGGAAGGCCCGTCTGCGTTCTCTACTCGCCTCAGCGATCTCCGGTGACCACCAAGGCACAGTCCTCTGCCAAGGGGACCCGGAAGAACAGGGAATTGCACATCCCGCCGCAGAAATGATGCTGTTGGTGATCGTCTGAACCACCATGTCAATGGCGTCAGGAGAAAGAGGCACAATAGTGGCGAATGAGTCCCAGTCAGCCTTATTCAAAGCCCATCTGGGGAGGTGCCCAGAAGAGTGATGCTGTGGCAGTGACAGAAAGATCAGAAAATGGTCACTACCGCACAAGTCATCATGCACACTGCATTGGACAGATGGTAGAAGGCTGGGGCTGCTGACTGAAAGGTCAGTGGCTGAGTATGTGCCATGTGCCACACTGAAATGTGTGGAGGCACCATTATTTAAGATGGAAAGGTCAAGCTGTGTCAACACTTGCTCAACGGGAAAGTGCCGCAGCCTGTTGCCACCAACCCACCCCACAAAGGGTTACGGGTATTAAAGTCGCCCAGTAACAGAAAAGGTGGCAGCAGTTGGGCTATCAGCGCAGGGTACATTCTGTGGGACATCACCATCCAGTGGAAGATAGATACTGCAGACAGTAATAGACTGAGGCAACCACACCCAAACAGCGACAGCCTCTAAAGGTGTTTGAAGAGGTACACACTCGCTGTAAAGAGAGGTAAGGATGTAGACGCAGACTCTGCCAGATATCCTTGCATAAGCTGCCCGATTCTTGTAATAATCCCGATAGCCATGGAGGGCAGGGGTTCGCATTGCTGGAAACCAAGTTTCCTGGAGAGCAATACAGAATAAAGGGTGAAGGCTGATAAGTTGGTGGAGCTCAGCAAGGTGATGGAGAAAAAATGCTGCAATTTCACAGGAGAATGACATTGTCCGTGGCCGAGAAAGGCATCAAGGACCGAGGAGGCAGATTATGCCACTGGGTCACCAGTTGCCACCAACTGAGTACCTGTGGGAGCGACGTCCATCGTGTCGGATGGTCCGGCGAGATCTAGGTCCTCAGCGGATGCCAGGATCTTAGGGGTCTTCGGTTTCGATTTTTCGCACTGTTCCTTGGGTTGCTCTATCTGGGACAGCTTCTTTGATTCATTTTCCGGGACAGAGGACCGCGAAGCCACTGGCGGGTGTCTGCTTTGCCACTGGTAGGAACCTGGGAAGGGAGTGACCCAAGGGACCCCTTCCTAGTGAGAGAAGCCAAAGAAGACTTACACTTCTCCAGCCCAGAAGTGGGGACTGATGTCCCCAATGGTGGGGGAGGTTGCTGCTCCTGAGGTAGGTGGTGTGGGAGCAACAGAGAGGGAAGTGCCTCCCACCAACAAGGGGGCAGGTGTAGTCTTATGGCTCTGAGAGCTGACTGGAATTAGTGCAATGGATGGGACTGTATCAGTAGTGATATCGCTGGTGTAAGATGTTGTGATGTGCACGGGATGGGGCCTTTCAAGTTTCCTTTTAGCCTCAGTGTAAGTCAGTCAGTCCAGGGTCTTGTATTCCATTATTTTCCTTTTCTTCTGCAGAATCCTACAGTCTGGCAAGCAAGGGGAATGGTGCTCTCCACAGTTGATACAGATGGGAGGCAGTCCACATGCAGTATTAGGATGGGATGGGCGACCACAATCTTGATATATGAGGCTGGAAGCATGGTGGGAAGACATATGGCTTAACTTCCAATACTTAAAGCATCATATCGGGGGAGGGATATATGGCTTGAAATCACAGAGGTAGACCAAGGGATATACGGCTTGAAATCACAGAGGTAGACCATCACCTTCACCTTCTCGGGTAATGTGTCATCCTTGAAGGCCAAGATGAAGGCACCGGTGGCAACCTGATTAGCCCTCGGACCCCAGTGGACGTGCTGGACAAAATGGACACCTCATCGCTCTAAGTTGGCGCGCAACTTGTCATGAGACTGTAAAAGAAGATCCCTGTTAAAGATAATACCCTGGACCATACTTAAGTTTTTATGGGGTGTGATAGTAACAGAAACATCCCCCAGCTTGTCACAAGCGAGTAATGCCCGTGACTGGGCAGAGGATGTTGTTTTTATCAAGACTGACCCAGAACGCATTTTGGACAAGCCCTCCACCTCCCCAAATTTGTCCTCTAAATGCTCTACAAAGAACTGAAGCTTCATGAACGCAAAGGATTCCCCATCAGTTCTTGTACCTACTAGGTAGCGGGGTGAATAAGCTTCACTGCCATCCTTAGCCTTTCGTTCCTCCTGTCGTGTGGCCAGGGAGGAAATCGATTTGGGGTCATACGTGTTTGCATTAAATTGAGCCCTGGAACCCTTAGAGAGACCAGAGACCAGCAAGAGAAGATGTGCCATGCCCCACTGTGTGTCATCCGCCCTGATGCCATCCACTCCGACCAAGTACCCTCCCCACAGGCGCCACCCACCCGCAGCAAGGGCCACCTGGCAGGATGGCCATTGCCGGGAGTCCAGATGACACAGGGAGATAGGCATCTACTCCTTGGCATATGTGGGGAGTTAATGGTGCAGGCATCAGCAGAGCGATCCCTGTGTTGTCAGGGGGCTACAACCAACAGGGTACATGGCGGCCCCACCACAACAGAGTGGTTACCATGCTGGATATCAGGTGCAAAGAAGTCCATGGTCGTTGTCAGTGCACAGAAAGCAACACAGCATAGTGGATGGCGGAAACAGCAACCAGGAATGTATCCTCACCCAAGAGATGGAGAGTGAGCGGGACTGCAACGTGACGACAAGAAAGCGGACTAAAGATCTCAATGCATAATGGACACGATGCACCATGTAAGGTGCCCTTCCCCAATTGGCTACTCTTCGGAAAAAAATTGGAAGTATGGAGGTCAAACCCTACAGGGGACCATCACATAAAGGCTGAAACATGTGGACTCCTTTTAGTTGCCTCTTACAACAGGCAGGAATACCGCGGGCCTATTCTAACCCCCAGACCCTCAGGAGAGGATTGAAGCAGAAGAAATGAATGTATCAAAATATGAAATGAACTGCCACACTTCTGAAACTTCCATATATCCCACACTTTGCACATTCTTCAAATCTCATTGCACAACACACAATTCAGAAGTCCATACAGAAAGCCATTTACATTGTCAAATGAGTTGTTATGTTTCTTAAGGAGAGACCCTTTGCTTTAAGCAAACTTACTGAAATGTCAGAAAAATTAAAAAAGACCAACTGAAACTGAAACAAGATATTCCAACCAGATAGAGCTCTACTTATGAAATGTTGCAAAGATTTACTTTAAATAAAAAATCCATGATTTCTTGCCTTGCTATTTTGGGTGGAAAATCGATCACCTTAAACATAAAAGGTACAGAATGGAAGATAATGCAATAGGCTTTAAGGATTTTGAAAGTTTTCGATGAGGTAACCAAAGAAATGTCCTCAGAGAAAACAGTCTCACTTTTAAAAATGAAAATCCTGCCAAGATTAATGGAACAGCAACTAATATCTTTTACATACAAAAATAAAGAATATCCTCAAGAAACAGGGTCATCGTTTGATAACTTGCTGAAAGGGTTATCAGAGTGGTTTAGGGTTATCTCCAGCGCCGAATTGATTAGTCAGGAAACACTCTGGACCCCTGATTTAAAGGCAAGGATTTTCAGATGAAAAAACATTTCAGGACTGCTACATGAAGGATATTACATGAATGAAAGTGTGAGCTATTCAACAAGAAAAAAACAGAGTTCTTCAATATAGGAGGAGTTCATTGAAACTATTAGTCGGCTTCAAGCAAATATTTAGTGAAGGGATATTTGCCTAGAAACAGCAATCCCCTAAATTGGTGGGAAACAAGAAAATTCCTGTGGCCAGCACTATGTCAACTGGTTCTAAAAGTATTATGTATGGCAGCAACATCAGTTGCCTGTGAACGAATATTTTCAAAAGTAGGGTAAATGTGCACTAAGAAGAGAAAGAGACTGGCATTGACTAAAATGGGTCAAATTTTATTTATAAATGACAATACTGATTAATTTTTCCTTCATGAGAACATATATGGTAATACTGACTGAAGTGATGACTACAGATACACTTCAATTACAGTTGTCATAACTTTTATATTTTTTTCCAAAAAAAGTATCAAAATATAACAAGAATCAGTCTTCATTCTCAAATTTTTTCTACTTGATAAAAATATTTAGGATTTTGTTGTAATGTGTATAATTTTTACACATTTAAAACTTTTGTATCTGAAAATTACTAGAGACATAACACAAAATTATTACTCCTTTTTGTATGTTATTTCAAAATAGGGCCAAATTAAATAAAAATACAGCTTTAGTGACCTGAATTACAAAGGCAGTACACCTTCCTTTTAGTTATTTTTGTGAGTGAATGGTGAGTGCTGAATCAAGAAAAAGAGGTAGTTCATTTCAGTGACTGACCAGTTCTGACCCGATCCCTGAAAAGAACAGTTTTATGGTAAGCAACGGTACATTTGTATGATTCTCCTGTGTGAGTGATTCCTTAAACATTGAATTTAAAACTACAGCCTTCCTTTTGCTATCTTCTACCATCAAACCAGACTGGTCAACAAGTGACTGGTTGATCAAAATGTTCAAATGTGTGGTATTCATCAGTCCTTAAGCTAACACACTACATAACCTAAATTATCCTAAGGATAAACACACCCATGCCCGAGGGAGGACTCGAACCTCTGCCGGGACCAGCCGCACAGTCCATGACTGCAGCGCCTTAGACCATTTGGCTAATCCCACGTGGCAAGTGACTGGTTTGAAGCCTTGGACCCGCTTAGAGGTTTTACAGAGGACCAGAATTTTTTTTGATTTTCCACCACATTTTTAACCAAGATATGACAGCAGTAGCTGTTGTATGCTTCACGCATAGATCTTTTCACAGATGCACGAATCTCTGTCAATCTTTGCCTGTCATTATTTGCACACTCTCTTTTGAACCAAGAGCACAGTCTTTGCTTCCTCAGCATTTTCTGAGTTTCATTACTAAACCACGATGAGTCTTTTCCATCCTTAATCAACCTTCTAAGCACATACTTGTCCAGAACATAATTTACATTCTGTTTAAATTTCGCTCATAATTACTCTATAGCCATCATTGTGGAACTACTAAATGACTGCAGTTCATTGCCTAAGTAAGATGCTACCAACTCCTTATCTCCTTTTTGTAGCAGTAACTCTCTCCTTGCCCTCTTGCCTGATTTATTAACTTTAGTAACCATAGTTGCTATGCAGACATCACGATCACTAATTCCTGTCCTATACTGATGCCACTGATAAGGACCAGCCTGTTTGTAGCTACAAGGTCCAAGATACTTCCAGTATATGAAGGCTGCCAAACTAGCTGCTCAAGACAGTTTTTGGAAAATGTGTTCAAAAGTACTTCACAAGTCTGTCTGTACTCCCTGCAATTAATCCATACATGTTCCATTCTGCACTCAGTATGTTCAAGTAACCACCTATTAGTACTGCATGATCTGGGTATTTATTCACAACTAATGATAGACTTTCTTTGAATGACTCTAGAACTGCCACAACAGAGTCGAGTGGTTGGTAAAAACATCCAACAATGAACTTGGTTTCACTTAGACCTGTTATGCTTGACTAGATAACTTCACTATCATACTGAATTTCAAGTTCAGT
This sequence comes from Schistocerca nitens, assembly GCF_023898315.1. NCBI lineage: Eukaryota > Metazoa > Arthropoda > Insecta > Orthoptera > Acrididae > Schistocerca > Schistocerca nitens. The sequence continues at coordinate 366,700,260 of NC_064621.1, forward strand.
AGAGACAATATTTTTGTTGACTGCAATGACCACTCCCCCTCTTATGGCATCTAATCTGTCTTTCTGATAAACATTCCAAGACTTGCTAAATATCTCAGAGCTTTTTACTTTGGATTTAGCCAGCTCTCAGTCCCAGGAATAATTTGAGGTTGAGGACTTTCCTGGAGGGCGAGTGTTCATGAGAGTGCCTCGAACTACTGCATAGTCTAAAAAAACTCCACGCACTCAACAAGTACACTGCTACCAGAATAGCTGCTTCCTTTATGTAGTACACCTACAAATCCCCACCCGATAACGCAGGTCCAGAAATCTGCAGACAAGACTGTCACAGAGATGATGAAGCTTTTGGTTGAGACTCTACACTCGGCTACAAACCGATGGACCTGATCAATTTTGGGAACAATACTGCAAATCGTAAGCTGTGCTTGCAGCCCACATACGAGGCCAACAGTTTTCCTCACCTCTGCCAGCTGCCTGTAAGAACTGAGGATGGCCTAAGAAACCAATGTGACAGGCATTGTTAGTGCCGATGTGACTCACAACTTGCAGACGACTGCACCCTGTACACTCGATAGTCACGGGCAAGACCATCTCCACATTTCAGATGAGGCCCCCTGGCAGACATACTGTGTGCACATTGGCTTTCTTTCCAGCCCTGAATGCTATCGTCCTAAGGGACTCCATAACGCACCTAACATTGGAGCTCCCAATAACTAGCAAACCCATGTTCACTCACAGGGTGAATGGGTGAGGCCATAGGGCCTGCCTCCACATTGGCCCTCCATCTTCAGTGAAATGAATGGGTTATCACCTTGCCACTCACCCTGCAGGTCCACCACATCGGGTACAATAGAATGTGTCTCAGCAGTAGAGCCCCTGGGCAAAACAAGCAACACCTGAGATGTTCCATGCAGCACTCCATAATCTTTGCCACCGCTACACCTCAAGACAGTAGACCGACGACGACTGATCGAAGCCAAAACCACATTCAATTGTTTGCAAACGGACTGCGGCCAGCTCCTCCCATGTCCGTACGCAGCAGGCACACATCCTACCTATCCTAGCATGACTAACTGAAGAGTAAACACTAAAAGCTGGCAAAAACCTAGATAAGCAACTTATTGCCCTTCTGACATGTCACTAAGGGATGCTGCCACCTCACTGAACTTTGTAGCTGGCTGGTGACAAGCAATCTATCCTTTTCACAATATTATCATTATTCCATCCTGGATTTTTCATTATTTGGGAGTATACAAACTGTGCCAACTGGATCCTTCCTACCAACATCAGCTTTTCTGAACTGAGCAGGTCAGAATCCCCTTGCAATATATCCTATGTTCCCATAACCCTCATGGTCTCAACTTTGCCAGTTACCAGGTTGGGAAATGTGGCGTGGGACAGAGATGGAGAGCACACTGGCGGAGCCACAAAGAATTCTCCATCTCTCTCTATGTAGAAAGCAAATGGGCACTCGCCTTCTTATTTGCACACTACTATAGGCACTACAAAGAAATGTGAAGTGTGATTTATTAGTCTCATTTCATACAGTGTACAGATTGCTGCCTCCTGTAGGAGGCACTTGAAGTTTGAAAAGAATGTAATGATTATCTAAAAATCTTTTTACTTGATTGTTCAGTCACTAATCTTGGCTGAGTCACTGGATGATGATGATAATGATGTTTGGTTTGTGGGGTGCTCAACTGCACTGTCATCAGCACGCGTACAAAGCCCCAATTTTTACACAGTTCAATTTTTTTCGTAGTTCAATCAAGCCACTGTCACAAATAATGATGATGATGATGAAATGATGAGGACAACACAAGCATCCAGTCCCGGGGCTGAGAAAATCCCCAACCCAGCTGGGAATCGAACCCGGGACCCCGTGATCCAGAGGCAGCAACGTTAGCCACTAGACCACGAGCTGTGGACTGTGAATCACTGGAGAGTGCTGCCCTCTCTCAAGTTATATGTGCCTGAGGGCCATTGGCCTGGACGCCACCCCTCCAAGTGTGGCTAACAGGACACTCACCACGGCAAAAGTGAAAGGCAGTTGTGAATGGACACTCAGTTGGGCAGCTGTTGTAGGTCAGGGCCCGCACAACTTGTGTGTGATTGTTGTCATTAAGTGCTTGTCTATATATGTTGTAATTCATTGCAATTGAAATGAATTCGAACCATTATACGGTCCTTTAAATTCCCGGTCCTCCGGTAAAATTTATGATTCAAATTTCCGTCTGCAGATGCTATCAAATTTCCGTCTGCAGATGCTAACATTTTGGTCCATCAGAGGTGGATAGTGATGGATGTGATGAAGCAGCATGCAGTGGCAGCCATCAATGTTTGGAACGGCAGTGATGAGCTTCAATGGAGCAGCATGGGGAGACAGCCAGTGATATCAACTTGGTGAACCTATAAGCTAAGTACCTGGTCTCATTATTCTGCTTCCTATAAATTCCCACTCATTCTAACTGGTGCTTCTGCTCTTGCTCGTTACCACTAATCTTTCATGAAGGATGAAGTGTTAAGAAGGAAACTTGTTACTACACACTCGGTGGTGAAAGCAAGCCTCACGCATTTGTTAAAATTAGCAAATGAATTTGACATAAGAGGGAAATCAGACACTTTGGATATTACTGTCAGGTTAGAACAGTTGCCAAAGATCATGGAGAAGTATGAAGACAAGGAGTCACAGCTCAAACTGTTTGACAATGTAGACAGACATGTTGACAACAGAGAAAGTTTGAAAATATGATCTTAGAGGTTTTGAAAAAACTGAGAGCAATGCAGATGAATCACATCCATGCAGCTGACAAGGTTTTGTCAGATGCTGGATCTGTTTTGCATGCATCAAAACCTAGCATCAAGTTGCACACTATGAATCTGCATCATTCACTGGTGACATAATGCATTTTTAAGACACATACATGAGGCCTTTGGTGCATAAGGAGGAATTAGAGAACATAGCTAAATATCATCATTCACTTAGTTCATTAACAAGTGAAGCTCACAATGTAATTGCTCATCTTCTGGTAACTAGCACTAATTTTAAGATAGCTTTTGATACAGCTTGCAACAGATACAATAGCCCCTGATTGATTAAGCATATCTGAATAACCTCTTAATGATGCCATCAATGAACCAAGGGCATTTGCAAGTGAACTTCATGCACTACTTAATGAGGCTGCAAGTAATGTGCATGCGCTGATGGCATTACAACTATATGTATCCTTGCAAGACATAATTACATCACAGCTCCTTATAGAAAAGGTTGACCAGTCTATAAGAACAGAATATGAAAGCAGTCTAAGTTCCAATAACTATCTGACATTCAAAGAGGTGTGTGCTTTTCTTGAAAATATATGCAAATCATTGGAAATCATCAAGACTACAGTACCACCATGACCCAGCACATCTGGGAACAAACAGCAGAATGCTTCCAACGCCAAACACTTTGGACATTCGAGACAAACCTAAATCGCTACTAGTACTGCATGTCATGTGCAACCTGCCTTACACATTTCACAAGTGCAGCAAATTCAGGCAGCCCGCATGTAGTGAAAGCAAAGCTGTTGTGATGCCAAACAATTTGTGCTACAATCGTCTGAGGGGTGATCATAGGGCTTCTAACAGCAAATCTGTTTGTTGTTATAATTATCAAAAATGACATCACATGCTGCTACATGCAGAAATACAACACACTCAGAATGGACCAAGGAAAGATAGTGCCAATAACATGCAAAACAAGCACAATGACATACATTCGTCAACTTCATTGAGTTATTGCTCATTAAAAGTCAGCCCTGGCAAACGAGTGCTGCTTGTGACAGAGAGAATAAGGTTACAAGGTAGCACTGGCAAATGGTAAACTGTTTATGCTCTCTTAAGATTCTGGGTCGCAGTCATGCCTTATATCAGAAGCATGCGCACAACGCCTCAGACTTCAAAGATAGCACAGGAGAGTACCGATTCATGGAATAGGTGCAATCCTTTCAGAAACAAAACACCATGTCTCTGTTCAAGTTGACTCCTGTATAAGTAACTTCCTGTTATATGCTGACTGTTTGGTTTTGACGAAGATAACTGACATCTTGCCGAAACAAATAATTGAACCCAGTATGTGGGACTTGCTGAATGTACAACTCATTGATCCAAAATTTTGGTCACCTGGCAAAATTGACATGTTGCTGCAAGTAGATGCTTTCCCATACATTCAGAAGGCAAGGACTACCTCCATAGTAACTGATCATCATGTGCTTCAAGAGGCAGAACATTGTTGGTTTATGTCAGGACAATATCTACAGTAGAGCACAACATTTCGTCAAGGTGGCTGGTCATGTCTTGCTTTGTAAAATCCAAGATTGATGTTCAAACATTCTTGAAAAATTCTGGGAGACAGAAGAATTCAATCATGTTTTAATTACAAAAGAAGAGGAGCAATGCGAAGCACACTTTGTGGATCACACAAGTAAAGATTCCACAGGCAGATTCATTGTTTATCTCCCGCTCTGCAAAGAGCAGAGTCAATTAGGCAATTCTTTTCAATTAGGCAATTCTTTCCAAACTGCAGCAAAACTCTTCTCTCAGATTGAACAGAAACTAGTAAGATACCTGAAGCTTAAGGAAAGCTACACAGAGTTTATGAGGGAGTACGAGACTTAGGACATTTGGAACCAGTAGTCACAACAGCTCCTATTTCATATTACATCTTGCTGTCCTTACGGAACCCAACTTGACTACTAAAACAAGAGTAGTGTCACTAATCAGTTTGCTAATGGTAGGTCCAATCATTCAACAAGAATAGTGCTCCATAATACCACACTTCTGCATGCATCACATTGCCTTCACAACAAACATAGAGAAGATGTATCAACAAGTTCTGGTAGCAGATGAAGATCACACTCACCAGCGAATATTATGGAGGAGTGATAGACCTGCATCACTGCAGGAATACCATTAAAGACAGTCATGTGTGGAATGGATTGTGCATCCTTTCCTGCAGTACGGTGTCTGTCACAATTATCTTGTGAAGAGGGTGAGCGGAGCGAGGCAGCAAACGTTCTTGTGAATGTTTTCTATGTGGGTCATTGTATCTCAAGCTGCGATATGGTAGAGGCTGTAATCAAGGTTCAGCAAGATCTCATGAAGCTATTGAAGGAAGGTGGGTTCTCATTATGGAAATGGTGCAGCAAAAGTATGGAACTACTTGAACATATCCCCTCAGAGTTGCGGAAACACAACTACCTTTATGGCTTGATAACGATGAGGATGTTGAAACTTTAGGTTTACTCTGACATACAGCTGCTGATAAGTTTCAAATTGTGAACAATGTCAAACCAGCACATTATGTCTACAGCTACACAAAATGCACTGTCACGTCAACCATTTTTGATTCACTATGATTAATTACTCCCATTGTGATCACATTCAAGATATTTTACCAATGTCTATGGCAGCATAGCTTAATGTGGGATGAGCTCTTACCTCCAGAGTTGCACTGCTTGTGACAGACATTATACAATGAAATTCGTATGATAGACAACTTTCTTGTTGATCATAGAGTCATTACAGGAGGGGCACCTGTCAGCATATGACTGCATGGGTACTGTAATGCTTTGGAGAAGGCCTATGGATGTTGTATCTATGTACGATCGAGTAATCAGCATGGAGTTACATGTGTTAAGCTATTGAGCTAAAAAACATGAGTGGCTCCAACGAAAAGGCTGTCATTACCTTGCTTCGAACTTTGTGGGGCTCTTGTGCTTTCACAACTACTGCAGAACGTTGTTTGCACTCTGGGTACAAAAATTGAGTGAATTTACCTGTGGGCTGATTCATCCATTGTGCTGGCATGGCTCATGGCTCCGTCCACGGGGTGGAAGACATTCATAGGGAACTGTGTTTCTGAGATACAAGACACCACAGCATCTCAGTATGGAGACATGTATCTAAAATAAAAAACCCAGCTGATCTGACTTCGCGAGGAATGTCTCCTACTGAACTGAAAGAAAACAGCCTATAATGGAATGGACCATCCTGGCTAAAAGAAGACGTCACCTCACAGCCTGTATTAGATGCCTCTAGCAGTTATGCATCTCAGGAGTTGCCAAAAGAAAAAGCCAATGTCCTCTGTCACATCTGCAGAGTAATCCCAGATGATCTCATCTGTCAATTCTTGAATTTGTCCAATTACTGTATCAGATTTATTAAGAACTGCAAGGGAAACAAGAGTCACTGCTGACTTGTGTCCCAATGAACTGCAGGATGCTTTGCTATGGTGCATTGGAATAGCACAAGAGAATAGCACAAGAATCCACATATACAACATAAATCTACCAATTAGAGAATAAAAAGCCAGTAGAAAAGAATAGCAAGCTCAAAATCATTGCAGCCTATCCTCGATGACACAAGATTACTATGGGTTGGCGGCAGGCTATGGAATGCTGATCTGTCATGTAAGGAGAAGCATCAACTGATACTACCACCTCATCATCATCTCACAAGACTAATAGTACAAAGTGAACATCGCCATCTTTCCCATGCTGGGTGTCAACTGTTGCTTACATCTCTCAGGAAGCATTATTGGATATCTAAAAGACAAAATGCAATTCGATGTGTTCTGCATCAGTGCTCGACTTGTCAGCAATTAAAGGCAAAGCCTGCATATCAGCTCATGGGAGACTTACCACACCCAAGGCTTGAAGCTGTGGGGCCTTTCTTCAAATGCAGGGTTGATTAAACATGACTGTTCTACATGAAAACTTACCCACAGCAATCCAAATTAAAGAAAAAGCTCTGTGTTGCCCTGCTTGTGTGCCTGGCAACATGAGCAGTGCATTTGGAGGTAGTTGGCAACATGACTACTGAAGGATTCCTGTCGGCCCTAAGAAGATCACGGGGTGGATGACAAAACTTGTACAGCAACAATGGTACAACTTTGTCAGAGTTAGTCAGAAACTCTGTGAGTTACAAGCTGCTGTGAGCAGTCATTATCAGCAGACACAGGTAAAAAGCTTCACACATGAAGAAGACACTGATTGGCACTTCATTTCTCCAGCGTCATGACACTTTGGCAGAATATGGGAAGCAGGATTGAAGTCCTTCAAGTACCACTTGTGGCAAATGATGGGAATCTTATGCCCAACATTTGAAGAGTTGACAGCCCTGCCTTGTCGAATTGAGGCTTGCTTGAACTCTCATTCTCTCATGCCACTATCTTGCGATCCTTCTGACCCTCTTGTCCTCACCCCAGGTAATTTCGTGATTGGACCTGCTATCACAAGTATCCCTCAGCCTGATCAATGTACAGCCAAATAGAGCTAGCTCACAATGTGGGAACTACTGCAACAAGGGTCATCTGACTACCTACTACAGCAGTGGGCTAAGGGGACGGCCCCCAGTCAGAACATGCAGCCTGGCACATTGGTTGTGGTAAGGGAAGATAACCTGCCACCCTATGCTGTAAGCTGGCCATCACTGAAGAAGTACACCCTGGACACGATGGAATGGTGCAAGGGCTACTATTCGTACACCACAAGGGGGTTTTCAAGAGACCAGTCTGCAAGCTATGTCCTTTACAGACTGAAGTGATATACACACAAACATTGCATTTGTGTTTTTTTCCTTTTCTTGTACGGATTCTTTCTCTTGCTCTGTGATTACTTTGCTACAGACTCAGTGAATTTCGTCATTTTTTTATGTTTCATTGTATTCTTTGCTTATGTGATTGTGTTTCTCAGGCACCAGATACAAACTGTAGTAACGAGAAGACTGGTTAAAAGATGCAATGATGTATGTACTTCAAAATGTACTCCTTTACCCTTTAGCAGGGCTTGCATCATTTGGAAAGAAATTAATATTTCTTTGGCGATCGAGTCACTGGAAAGTGCTGCCCTCCCTTGAGTTATTTGTACCTGAGGGGCGTTGGCCTAGTCGCCACCCCTCCAAGGTCGGCTAACGAGACACTTGCCATGGCGAGAGTGAGAGACAGCTGTGAATGGACACTCAGTTGGGCTGCTGTTGTACATTAGAGCCCGCGCACCTCAGATGATAAAAGATGATTGAATGTGATTGTTGTCAATAATAAGTGCTTCTCTAAATACGTTGTCATTGACTGCAATCCGAATGAATCCAAACCATTATATGGTCCTTTAATTCCTGGTCATTCAGCAAAATTGACGATTCAAATTTCCGTCTGCGGACGTTAACATTGATTTTAGAAAGTTATGCATTATAGTTAACATTTATGCAAGTGCATCTAATAAAAATACATATAATGCTACATTTGGTATATATTGGCAGTTTACAGAATTACAGTCTATGTCTTTCTATTGTTCAGAGTGTAAAACTGTCTTCCATGAATTCTTTAATGGTACAGTAACATTTTTCTACTAGAATGTTGTGGAATAATCTTTTCCAAAGTGGGTGAAGTTGAAACTAGACACTTGTTGATTTTTTCTGAGACTTATTTATGATATTAGTTGAACAAACAAATGGATAAGAAAAGAAATGGAAGAATATGATGAACCTGCCTCTCATGGTGAATAAATACAGATGTTGATGAAGGAAAAAGTTTTATGAGGCTGTTTCTGTTGATGGGGCTTTGTTGTTTTCTACAGTGCAAGTCTTATTACACTGTTCTTTTATAATGGAGGCTCGAATTTGATAATAGGTGATGGAAGAAAAGGAAAAAGTAAAGGAGAGCAAAGAATAAAAGAAGGGAATGAAAGGGGAAGCTGGGAGGCAGAATTTTGCACAGAGAACATTTTAATCATTGTTAAACAATTTTTCTGTTTCAGTCACTTTTCTCAAACAATATTAATTGGCATGATGCCTTTTCAGCAGCATGCTGCTATTGTCAGTTGCTGTATTGTGCAAATATTGGGTGGATAAAGCCTACCACGGGATCTCAACCACATTAAGGACATATTCAAGATGATACTGCATGAGACAAATATGATGTGCTTTCAGGCAGAAGTTACAGGTACAGCAAATAGAACACAACAAGGTGGATAAGACAATGGTGTACGTGTTGTACACTGATAAAGTATCGGACAAAATTGGAAGAATCTTGGCTCGATGTAACATTAAACATGTTTTATGTCCACCTCCTAACTCATACACTATTAGGTATGGTAAAAGATGACATGGGGCAGGATAAACCAGGTATCAACCATATTCCATGCTAATGTGTTACGGCATACATCCTATAGACTCTGCAGTCAGGAGACATACTGAACTCAATCAACCAACAAAATCTGCAGTTGCAAAATACCATATAGCTGTATACAGGACTCAATGAAATATGAACTCAGAGAAATGTTAAGACAGATCTAATCATTTTGGGATTGTATTCTAAAGGAGGTTGTTGAAATACAAATGGTTGATGGTATGATCAGCACAAACTGTGACTTCACTTTCAGTAAAGTGTGGAACCCAGCACTCAGCCATCTCGAGTCACAATGTTGACTAAGAGTGATTTCCATGCTCAACAGGGTGACCAGTGTTTCTGCCCAACAACTTACACATTAAACAGGGGTGACAAAAGCTCTGAGAGATCAGAGTTCTGCACGACATTCGTCAATAGCATCACCCATAACAACAAAGAACACAAATTTTATGTTGTTGTTTGCAAGAAACAAATGGAATTCTTCAACATTTCTAATTTTCATCATATTGAAGACGATCAATATTTGTCACTGACAGAAAAATATCGTGAATCATGTCATTATTGTCCAATTTATGAGGGACAGCCAGCTCTTTGATTAAAAGAATGTTTCAGTATTCATCATCAATAAAAAGAACTTGAATTATTTATATCTGCAATAAAATGTTTACATTTTGTGTCTAAAGTTATAGTATTTGTATGAATTTTGTACACTCTTTAAGTTCTTTCATTCTTAGTGTGAAAACAACCATTCTGTACCACTGCATTCAAACAATTTACAACAACATCTCTCTGCCTCCATGGCTTGTACATCACACATATTTGCTGCGAATGTTTTCATACTGGCATTATGTACAATTTAATTTGTAATTAGAACTGGACAAACTAGCATCTTGCATGTGGTTTCCATTACAGATGGACAACACTTCCCATTCACCATTACTAACACTGTTTTTATTGTTTGTTTCATTTCTGTATCACTTCTTAGTGTTATCCCTAAATATTTAAACATTGTGATGGCTTCAGAAGTTTAACACAAATTTTGTAACTGGATACTATCGCATTCTTTCTCTTTGTCATGGATCTTATTTTGTTTGCATCCACATTTAAAGAAAGCTACTACTCATTACAACAAGTAGCAATTATGTTCAAGCCCTTTTCCATTTCCTTCCAATCATCCAGCAGCAGTACTTTCTGTAGATAACAATATTGTTGGAGAAAAATCCAAAAGTGCTCTGCCTTTATGTGAGGGCCACCCAGAAAGTTAAGAGCATGTCACCATACCAAATATTCTTTAATAATAATAATACAGAAATTGAATATACACGTTTTGGCACATACTTTGTCTGCTTTTCCACACATTAAGGCAGTTGTTGCACCTTGGCACCAGTTTGTGTATACCATCTTCATCCATGTGGCTGCCTGGCTATTTAACCAGGTCATGACAGCATCCTTAAGGCCATCATCATTTGTGAAGTGTTTACCAGTAAGGTGCTCCTTCAGTTTTGGAAACAGGAAAAAGTCTGATGGTGCCAGGTCCAGATTGGAGGAACGTTTCTCATAGATGTCCCATTGAAATTTCTCACACAGCATTGTTTATGTCTGGTGGGTAGTATGCAGATGTGCACTGTTGTGCAACAGAACAATTCCACACAAGAGTTTGCCTTTTCAGCAGTGGACAGCCCGACAATGACATCCAACGGTAGTACAGCACGCTTTACTAATGACTGCTGTGTTGCAGGGCATGAAATCAATGAGTAGGACTTGTTCACTGTCCCAGCATAAAGAAGCCATCAATTTTTGAGTTAATGCAGTTTTTTTGAACGTATGTGGCTTCTAAGACAACTGAGGATGATGCCATTCCATAGACTTCGCTTTGTTGTGGCGGTATTACGAGAAACCCATGTTTCATCTCCTGTAAATATCTGGTCAATGAATGTGTTGCCATCCCTTTCATAATACTCCAAGAATGTAATGCAGCACCCATTCTCACAGCTTTCTGGTCATCTGTGACCATGCATGGCATCCGATGTACACAGATTTTGTCGTACCCTAAGTCCGAAGTGACAGTTTCATACACAACTGAATGAGACACTTCCTGACATTGTTCATGCATGTTGCTAATAAAGAACAATTGATTCTCTTGAATGATACAACCCACCTTTTTTTTCGGCATATCTGTGATGAGGAGGGATCGTCCTGATCTCTCTTCATCATGAATGTCTGTTCTCCTATTCTTAAACATTATGCACCACTATCAGATACCATTTGCATTTATTACAACTTCACCATAAATGGTAAAAAGCTTGGGTTGAATATCACACGGTCTAATATGTTCTGCCTGCTGAAAACAAATAACAACTCATACCTCTCATACTCGTCGGGATTCACAATCGGACAACCATGGTCACAGCTATCTCTGCACTAAACACGTGACAAAGTCTGACTTACAGTCACATGCAGCAACTGTCCACATCATACTGAATACCAGAAAACAATGAGCAGCTCCCACAACACAGGTAAACGGAGTGTATGTGCATACCTTCTGCATGGCTATCGTATACTGAGTTAAATCTGTAGTTGCTATGACAAGGCGGATACCTCAATGATGTAGGCAGCTGTACTGGAGGGTATCTGTGGGAGTGACCAGACCGACTATGGTTTCTGAAGATGAGAACAACCTTTTCAGTAGTACTAGGAGCATCAGTTTGGAAGATTGACTGATCTGGCCATCCCAAAATGGCCTTGCTGTGAACAGCTGAAAGCAAGAGGAAACTATGGCTGTAACTTTTCCCAAGGACCTGCAGCTCTCTATAGTTAAATGATAATGACATCTTCTTGGGTAGAATATTTATAGGTAAGATAGTCACCCACTAGACCATTGGGTGGGGGCCATTTTGCTGTATGTCATTATCAGGAAAAAGAAGACTGGTATTATATAGGTTGGAGTGTGGTATGTTAGAGCACTTAATCAGGTAGGTAGCTTGGAGAATTTTTTAAAAAGTAAATGTATAGATTGAAGTTAGATATAGTGGAAATTAGTGAAGTGCTTGACAAGAAAAGAAGAAAGAACTCTGAATGTAATTTTTAGACATACATTTAATTATATATTAGATGACCATAACAATTTTAAAATTGTACACATATGGGTCAAAACTGGGAGAATCCCTTGGCTGCTAAATAGTTTTTCTTTATTATTTCTTCAGTATCTGCCTTCCAGGTATGTTCACAGTTTACCATGATGACCTGTATACAATTTGGAAGGCACCGGAGAAGACTATATGACATTAAGGGAACATATTGCTCTTCTTCTCTCATTTCCTTAGCATTTTGTAGGCCTTTCAACAAATGTACCCAGCAGAAAAAGTTGTACAGAATATTCAAGATGCATTTCTTTGCTGCACAGCTTGGAAAGGTGTGATACTCTGCTGGGTACCTGGGCACAAGGGGATAAACAGAAATGAACAAGCTGACACAGCAGCCACAGATGGTTCTTGGTGTGAAAGAGTTGAAAAATGTACTATTTAACACACTGTTGAGCTTTGGTAGAAGGACGTGGATTGATGGGAGGAAAAGTGATTGGAGCTGGGGAACAACGAGCTACAGGCTGTGAAACCAACAATCATCAGTTACATTCCTCCTCCTGGTCACACAGGCTGGATGAAATCTTACTCACTTGGCTCCTTATAGAACACAGCTCCCTCATGGGTGTTTTTTTTTTTGTCCATTGGGAAGACCAACCATTAGTGATGTTTGTGCTGAACACAAGCATATACATCAAATTTTATTGAAGTGGTTTTTATACATTGATGGGGTAGCTGAACTTACATGATGATGGGTCCTCTATTTTATGAGATGATGACACAAGTGTGATTTATGTTTTAAAATTTTGTGAATTATCCAGATTCCACCCTATAGTCTTAGGTTGGTGGTTTTAGTGTGTTGCAAAGCCACTGGCTCATCCTTTATTAGTCCAGTGACAATACCAGTTGCATTATTTTTCATTGCATCTTTCCTTTTTTAATTAAAAGTTTTTGCATGGATTTCAGTTTTACTTATTTTGTTTTAAGTCCAGCTGATGCAACAGTAGTAGAGTTGCTAGCAAAGAAATGAGTCACCTTTTAAAAAAATGGAAATTTACAAAAAATATACAATAATGAATCCAGAAGTCTAAAAATGGTAGATGCATGTTACAGCTCATACCAGCTGAAATTTTAATGCATAAAGTACAAACAGTATATCACATACAGGGCAGTCAAATGAAAACTGAACACCCGCCACAACAAGACAGTGGAGTTGTTGCATTCAAAAATAATCACCACTTGTATTAAGACATTTAGCCCACTGGGAGATGAAAGAGTCAATTTCTATTTCACTGAATGTGGTCAGCCTCTGATGGATCCACAACCACACTCACACTTGCACTTTCTCGTCTGACTGAAACAATATCCGCACATGTCTCTCTTCAGGTCGCCAAAGATGTGAAAATCACTTGGTGAAAAATCTGGGCTATATGGAGAATGTTGCAGTGTTTCCAAAGCAATCTGCTAAAGCATAGCCTTCGTTTGACTGGCAGAGTTGGGGGGAGCATTATAGTGCTACAGGATGATTCCATCTGACAGCATTCCTTGGTATCTTGATTTTACGGTCCATCACAGTTTCTGCAAAGTGTCTTCATAGTGCTGAGCATTGATTGTGGTTGCATGCTTTAGGAACTTGACAAGTGCAGAGTCCCTGAAGTTGGAGCAGGTGGTCATCATGAACTTACTGGAACTTGAGTAACCAGCTCTGGATTTCTTTGGTGGGGGTGATGTGGGATGTTTCCACTGCTGGCTTTGCCATTTGCCCTCGGGTTATGAGAATGCTGTCGGACGGAATCATCATGTTGTATGATAATGCCTGCCCCCATGTTGCCAATTAGATGAAAACTATGCTTTAGCATTTTACTTGAGAAACACTGCAACGTTCTATGTACAGATCATATCTTTCACTGTACGATTTCCACATCTTTGGTCACCTGAAGAAAGACACACAAGGATGTTGGTTTCAGCCAGACAAAGAAGTGCAAGAGTGGGTGTGGTTGTGGAATCGTCAGTGGCCGAACATGTTCTATGTAACAGGAATTGACTGTCTTATCTCCCAGCAGGATAAATGTCTTATGCTTATGGCAATTACTTTTCAGTGGAACCAATCCATGGTCTCATTGTAGCAGGCGTTTGGTTTTCATTTGACTGCCCCCTCATATAACAAAATAAGAATTTATAATTATGCATATACACATATGCAAATGAATTATTCATGTTAGCACTCACATTGACTGAAGTAACTTCTTCATATATATGAAAACAGAAACAGTATATTTTACTACAAAAGGTAACAGTTTGTACTTACTACTTATACATATACTAATGAGACATCCCAAAATAAAAGCAATACATGAAAATAAATACGGTATATTTTACAACAAAACATTAGAATTTATATTCATTCGGACAGGTAAACAGACATACCAGTAACATAACTGCACATCAGTATGCTCATTTATACAAAAAAAAAGAGGTATTCCTTCAATTTGCTCTAAAGTTTTGGCATTTCATTAGTAAGGCTTTTGATGTTGGCTGGCACTGAGAGAGAGAGAGAGAGAGAGAGAGAGAGAGAGAGATTGGAGCTGATATGTTTTTATTCACATTGAAACTTTTATGTATTTCTTTTAACCACACTCAAAGATCTTCATAAAGATTAAAGATACTGTAGGCCCAGATGTCATGTGCTTAAAACAGACATAATTATCAATGCACCATCATTGCCATCACACAATCTTCTTACCCTGACGTATATGCCACATATTAGGTGCTTATAACATACATATTCACCACCATCATCATTGCCATCACCCAATCTTCTTCCCTGATGCATCTGCCTGTCTAGGCTGCCACTCATAAACAGTTATTTTCTGTCTCTTAAGTGTGTCTATGCACCATCCACCACTGCCTTCCCTAACTTTCATGCTCTGTTTCCATCTTGGCATTTCCATTATCAAACAGTGTTCGGAGTAAATAGTTGATAAAAGAATGGCCTGATTCATAATCTAGTCATCTTCAAACAGTTTTTCTGTGTGACACGTAAGTTATGTATCACCATCCTTTATACGATTCCTTAGCCAGTTTCTTTCCTCATTATTGTTCAGTTTGATGATGTTATTTTGTCCAAAAAGTTAGTGGGTACAGGTGGTTAAGGAGGAAATCTTGTTCTAGTAAAAATAAAACAGGTAAAAAATCTATGTGAAAAAATGATCCATTGGAGTCTTAATGATTTAAATATCTTGGGTGGCATTATGAATTAGGGAACAGAAACTTAAATCAGGAAAGCAGTTTAATAGTCATTTGTACTCAGCAAAATTTTCTTTGTATATGCAAATGTAATTAAAGGAATTTCAGGTTAAGGTACAGATGAAAACCAAAACATGTGTTCTGAACTTCAGGTAGTAATTAGACACTATGTGACTCCCAGAAGTGACAAGAATTGATTCATTCCAATACGTAATTATACATGACTGAGTCATGTCAACATCCACTCCAGGCTATATCTGAATGATTAGTGTCATTAGCAATGCTTCCTCTACTTGGAGAATAGAAATGTAAACATTAGAGTCTACACTTTCTATCAGAGTTGAAACTAATTATCTCTTCATTTTTTCCCAAGCATCATGCTTACATTTGTTTAACTGTTTATAAGAATGCTAGGAAGAGAACCAAATTTCTAGTGCTTTCAAGTTTTCAATCCCCACATTGAACTGTTGAGAGCTTTACAAGCCATCCAGTCTTCAATGTAGTCGAAGAGCAAATATCTGACAGCTCTAACCACATGGTTTGTGTGTAGTTTTCTCTACTAAAGGTGTGTTTTTGTCTCCTCCTGCTGGAGTATACGTTTCTTTGAGAAACTCCTGTTCACCATTAACAGAAAATAACTCTAAGCAAAGGAGAAAAAGAAACAGCTGAAATGATATACAGATGAGCTGGCTCCTAATTGGGAAGAGATGCTCAGACAATACAGAATACATAAAAACAAGGGCTTGAGCCGGATGACACTACTTATAGAACTTATTTACAATGTAAAAGGAACTATAAAGACAAACTGACCCTTGCCAAAAAACTTGCATGTGAACTTTACATAAAAGGTGCTCCCAACAAATGCAAAACAGCATGGGACATCAATCAAGAAAAGTTGCAAACCCACATACAAGATGAGGTGCTGGACCCAGAAAAAGCAAATGATTACTTTCTAGCCTCAGTGTATGAGTTGAAAGACAAAATTAAGCAAAATGACACCTGTGCTTCAGATCTTCTTGGTGCTGAGCCCTATTAAAAGGTACCGGTATGCATTCCAATGGAATGTTGTCACCACCTAACGATATCATGAAAATTTTTGGATGTGAGGTTGGCCAGTTATGCAAAACAAAAGTGATCCAGAAAATTCATGCACACCAAATGTAAAGGTATTTACAAAAAGAAACGATCTGTTGTTTGAACTAAAAATGCACATAATTTTATATCATTTAACAAAAATGTTCACATTGCAGAAAAAATAAAAATGAAAACCCCCTGATGATGGCACAGTGGTGCTGAAACATATTTGGGTACTGAGAAAAATGGTGTTTTGCATAACTGGCGGACTTCACATCAAAAAATTTTAACTGTAAAGACGGCCAATACAAGGAGCTGCAAACCAAAAAGATTGATATTATGAAAGTTGTGTCAATGTTTTCAAATTACAGAAGTATGGACTGTTATTGGTTCTCTAACTATATAATTAAAAAATGACATGACACTGCTCACTACACACCATGACATGACAGAACAGCATCAGGCGGTACAGGAAAATCAGAAATGGCAATGAATCAGTTTTCTTCCAATGAACTCCTATGTAATCCTGATAACACACAGAAACAAATTCTGGGTTTAGCTACAGCCAAGGAAAGTAAATCAGTACTGTTTTTAGGCTTTCATGTTGATTCCAAATTAAATAATGTTATTTTAGCAATTTCTGCAAGAGAATAGCAAGAGTATACTATCTCATGTGGAAACTGACAGATACAGTCACTGAGATATGCTTGAAGGTGGCATATGCTGGCCAATTACAATCACAGATTTTCTATGGCATACTATTAAGAAGACATTCTTGCCATGAAAAAAAAAAAAAAAACAGAATAAGGAGCAAAGTTAAGCCTAAGGAGTACTGCTGTCCCTTCTTTATCAAGCTCCAGATATTAACTCTTGTTAACCTATATATATATATATATATATATATATATATATATATATATATATATAAAAAGAAAGATGATGAGACTTACCAAACAAAAGCGCTGGCAGGTCGATAGACACACAAACAACCACAAATATACACACAATATATATATATATATATATATATATATATATGTCAAAAGCAACTTAAAAAGAGTTCAACACCACAGAGACTATACGCCCTCACCATACCAGATGCAAACTGAACCTCGATATGCTGAGACACAGACTCGCAAAGATGACAAACTCACAAAAAATAATGCACTTAAAGCTTTTTAATAAGCTTGCAATATCTGCTTGAGCACTGACCTATAATATTTTCAAAGTTAAGATAAATGACTGGTTACTCAAACAGTCATTTTACAAGATAGTAGAACTATTAATTGAAATAACTATTACTCTTTAAGGATGTTTCTAAAAGATGGGGGGTTTAATTGTAAAAACTGCACTGTAAAAATTGTTGTTGATTATATATGCAATGTATAAACCTGTTTTGTTGAAGGCAGTCAATGGTGAATAAACTGAATACTGAAGGTAGGTGTTTCTTGACTACGGTCTCCGGTTACAAGACATGTGCCCATGCAGTAGGAGAGAAGTGTTACATTTAACTTTGAATCTGTGTGTTTGCATCTCCTTCTCAGCAGATGGGTGAAGTGACAATATGTTTGATACTTGAGCTTCTCCTTCAGACCATCTTACTCAATGAAACAGCCTTATGCCACTTTAAAGGGTGTCTTTCTTTTCTTTTTTTCTTTCTTTAAAAGCCTATTATGGTGATTGCCATACATCTTTGGGGTTTTCTGAGCTTTCTTTTCATTAATTCATTCAGTGCTCACATCTCAAAGCAACAGGCCAACACTCATATAGTCTTCAGATTACCTGCACAAGCTGAATACCACTAAATGTTTCCCAAAAGCTTCCCACACTACCTTGATGCAATGGAAGATTTCATGTCTTACAATACACAACATATTTATAAGCTGAATGAGATGGATGTACCTTGCTAGCTCATAAATACGAGACTGGGTTAAAGACTTCTCTCCTTCTCTTAGTCCCTACAGTGGAAATTCTTTGTCATAAGTAAACCTACCAATCAGATTCAATCCAAGACAAATACTGAACCCTGCCTGACTCACGTTAATCCTCCGTCCACACCCACTAGCCTCAAATCACCTCCTGTTAACTTTCCAGAATTCCCTAACCTCGAACCTTGGCTCACCATCATTTCTCCAATCCCTCAACAGGAAAACTAACCTCACATCCACAGTAAGAACTGCAATCCACCACCTACACACAAATCCTGATCTTATAATCCTACTTGCTGACAAAGTCCTCACCACTGTGGTTACTAACTGCAGCAATTACTTGGTGGAAGGACTTCGTCTCACTTGTCAGATACATCCACCTTCAAGCTATGCCAAAGTAACACAATTCCAGAAGTCCATTAGGATATCCAGTCCCTCCTCAAATCCTTAGGTTCACCTCAGAACTATTCCCTGAGTCTACTTCTCTCCTCACCTCCATCACTCCCCACACTCCTACCTCTACATTTCCCCGAATTTCATAAACACAACTTCCCCAGACACCTATTGTGGTTGTTTACTGAGACCTCACAGAGAGAATCTCAGCACTTGTGGACCAACACTTTCCACCCATTATTCATAACCCAACTTCCTATAAAAAAAGACACAACAATTTCTTCCACCGACTCTCCAAAGTTCTGTTCCTTTATCACCTGGCATCGTGCTCATCACTATTGATTCTATCTCCCTCTACACTAACACCCCCAATGCCATGGCTTTGCCACCACTGAACACTACCTTTCCCAGTGCCTGACTGACACCAATCCAACTAGCTCCTTCCTGGTCACCAAGACCAATTATATGCTCACCAATAATTACTTCTCATTTGAAGTTATCGCCTATAAACAAATACTTGTTATGGCAATAGGCACTCCCGTGGCACCATCCTATGCAAACCTATTCATGGTCCATCTAGAAAAATCCTTCCTTATCACCCAGAATCCCGAACCATTGCATGGTTCAGATTCAATGACATCTTCATGATTATGACCAAGGGTGAGGACACCCTATCCACATTCCTCTAGAACCTCAACTCTTTCTCTCCCATTTGCTTCATGTTGTCCTCTTCAGCCCAACAAGCCATCACCCTTGATGTTGGCCTCAACCTCAAGGGTGACTAAATTAGTATCCCTGTCCACATCAGATCTGCCAATCACTTACAACAGCTCCACTTTAACAGGTGCCACACACTCCACACCAAGAAGCCTCTTCCATGCAGCCTACCCATATGTGATCATTGCATCTGTTCTGATCAACAGTCTATCTTCAAAAATGGCTATGGTATCACGGAGGCCTTCACAGACCAAAATTATCCTCCCAACATTGTCCAGCAACAGATCTCCCATGCCTTTTCTCATCAGTCATCTACCATCCCTCCACCTACCTATAGTCTGACCACAAACAGGCACTTCTCTCCTAGCTCAGTAACAAGCAAATCTAGAGCAACTGAATAACACTCCCATCGATCACTATGTTTACATGTGACACATCTTCCGAAAGACAAAAGCTGAATTTCAGAAAATGTTTTCGCAGTCACGTTTACATGTTCCGGCATGAAGCGAATTTTCTAGCCCAGTCAAATATGGCATCTGTAAAGCACCTGTTACAGTTTCTGATTTAGTCAGTCTCTTCAGTTAAATATTAGAGATAGACAGCTTCATGTTCAGTCTAAGATTTCTACTTTTCCTTCATTGCACAAAAACCCTCCATCCATACTAGCCAATTTTTTTATCTACAAGATATAACCTGATAACTGAAGCACATTTCAAAAATGGTTGTGTGTTCACATAGCAGTGAAAATTGATAGTGGGAGTGGAAAACTGGCAGCTAGAGCTGGATTTTCAGAACTGATTTTGGTGTGTTTACCAGTGATGGATCATGGGCCTAAATTCTGGGGGAGGGCTTTTCATGTACGTATACTCAGTGTTCCTAAAGACAATGACCACGACCACTCTCACCACAATCAACACCATCACCACTACTACTAAAACGACAATGACAACTACCACCACTACTGCTGCTGCTGCTAACAACAACAACAACAACAACAATAATAATAATTATTATTATTATTAGGATAATGACACTCAC
This sequence comes from Schistocerca nitens, assembly GCF_023898315.1. Taxonomy (NCBI): domain Eukaryota; kingdom Metazoa; phylum Arthropoda; class Insecta; order Orthoptera; family Acrididae; genus Schistocerca; species Schistocerca nitens. Next base: position 366,720,902 of record NC_064621.1, read on the forward strand.
TTTTATTTACAAATGAACAAGTCGACTGGGTGTTTGAGCATTGTTATTTGTGAAACAAGTTAACTCAATGATCCTTCTTCTTCCCAAATCTTTCGATGACATTGTCACACTGTGTGCCTCAGCATTGCTACTGAGGTGGTTTATCAGAATGAGAAAATCTTATTGCAATGTGAAAACCATGTTTTCACTTGTATTACAATATTGTCCAATACCCTGAAGTACACCTGTTTGTATTTTGACATTAATGAATTGACATTGTATTATCATTTCACCTCTACTCATGAAAGTTTCTAGTTGCAAATTAGTCAAGCATTTCATAGAATTTAAAAAGTTGTGAATGGCAGATATTATTCTGGCATTACAGTTCCATCAAAGGAATGCGTTTACCAACAATACTGTTGAGAATTGTTGTGTGTCTGGAAGACTGGTGGAGGAAAGCAAAAATACCCTGAAGCTTCGGGAGAAAAATCTTTATTGGTTTTATACAAGAACAGGCTCTGATGCAAAACTAAGCTTAAATGTTGTGCAAAATAGAGAGTAAAAAAAGATTGGGAGGCAATTTCATGAACCTTAGCTTGCAGACCATTTAATTTTTTAGCTAGAACAGAAGCACCATCATAGGTTTGGGCCACCAGTTTGTTCCCCATATCATAATTCTTAAACACACCACTCAGCACAGTGAATAAAGCAGCTTGGGTAACATCATGAAAATCAAGAAAATGTTCTTAAACGTTGCCTTTTCAGTCCACAAGCCTCACAACAATAGAGCATTGTGACTTGTCCAAAATGTCTGTTGCTTCATTCACAATGCTAGCATAAAATGAGGTTCTATCCAGACTTAAATACAGTATACAGGGTGTTACAAAAAGGTACGGCCAAACTTTCAGGAAACATTCCTCACGCACAAAGAAAGAAAATATGTTATGTGGACATGTGTCTGGAAACACTTACTTTCCATGTTAGAAACACACAGCAACAGAACGTACCAGCGTGATTTCAACCACTTTCTTACAGTAAATGTTCAAAATGTCCTCCGTTAGCGAGGATACATGTGTCCACCTTCCGTCGCACGGAATCCCTGATGCGCTGATGCAGCCCTGGAGAATGGCGTACTGTATCACAGCCGTCCACAATACGACTGCAAAGAGTCTCTACATTTGGCACCGGGGTTGCGTAGACAAGAGCTTTCAAATGCCCCCATAAATGAAAGTCAAGAGGGTTGAGGTCAGGAGAGCGTGAAGGCCATGGAATTGGTCCGCCTCTACCAATCCATCGGTCACCAAATCTGTTGCTGAGAAGCGTACGAACACTTCGACTGAAATGTGCAGGAGCTCCATCATGCATGAACCACATGTTGTGTCGTACTTGTAAAGGCACATGTTCTAGCAGCACAGGTAGAGTATCCCATATGAAATCATGGCGGTGAATCGAGGAAGTACAGTACATACTAACGAAACTAAAATCAGCTCTAACATGGAAATTAAGCATTTCCGGACACACGTCCACATAACATCTTTTCTTTATTTGTGTGTGAGGAATGTTTGCTGAAAGTTTGGCCGTACCTTTTTGTAACACCCTGTATATATTCACAAACTGACTCATTTGCACACTCAATAAATTTGTTCTATATAGTTTTTGAAAATCCCAAAAACAGCCCATTTTCTTCCAATGTACTTTCAAATCTTCTATCCTGTTTAGCACATATTTAACAATGGCTCTGAAATTCCTGGGTTCAGGTAATCTTCTGTCTCATCATGACCTCTGAAACTAGCTCTTGTTTACAAAGAAGACTTGTGATGTCAATTAGACCTTTCATGATTCTGTTTCCTTTCACTTCTTCAGTGCATCTGATTTTCATCAGTTTGCAATGTTCATTAAGTAGCTCTAAAAAACTAAACACATGTTTGGATAGTTCTCGTAAAAAATAAAACTAGTCAGATGGTCTTTAGAAGAAGCATTCTGTGCTAAACCACTAATCCGATGCTTCAGATCGTTGAAAGCTTCAGCGGACCATACAATCTTTCTTGTACATAAGAGCAAACATGGGCAGCAGAATAATTTTCCTTTTCTAGGACTAGTACATAATCACTTGTGCTGCTCACAGCATGGAGTTTGGAATGTGTGTGTTTTGAATTATCTTTTTAAAGCAGGTATAATTTTGGTCATGTACGGCCTTTCCTCAAAATTTCATGTTGTCCAGTTTCACATCTCCTTGAAAACGAATGCTTCTACAAGTAAGTAATGATATTCTCACTTGAACGTGTTACATCAGCACTTGTACAAGGTTGGGCTTTATCCACATTCACGGCACATGGGACAATTAACATAAGGGAAACCCAGAGAGGCAGCAGCAGCATAGTAATAGTATTACTATTATTCTATGCAAACAGTCTTTTCGCCATCAATTTTTTAAAGTTTTAGAGTACCCAGCAAAATTTTGAGTATTTTTTTCCCTTTGATTACTCATAAACAAGAGTCCACTGGGGGAGTGGCTGCAGGGTGTAGTAATACTTGGGACCTTAATCTAAATTACCATATAGATGGTTTCTAAAAGTCGATGCCTCTGCTGGGGACCTCTCCTTGTTAGCACAATATTTCCCAACCCCAAATTATGTGCAATAAATGGCTCAAAGCAGGAAAATTTTGCACTGACAACAGGGCTAGGGGAAATGTTAGATCAGTATTTTAATAGCATGCACACATTGTAAATAATTTAAATAGAATTTGCAGAAAAAGGAGCAGAAAAATATGTAACTTACATGGATTATCGAAACGAGGTGGTATGTGCAGTGTTCTGTAATAATCAGATGTTTTTAGATTCTCTGTGGGCACATCAGCTCGCGGAGCTGGACAGACATCTAACATTTTGATGGTTGTGCTTCAGGTCCCTGTTAACACAAAAGATAGGTATTTTTCTGCAGATTACTTATTTTCAGTTTATAGAAACAATTGGGCTGTAAAATTATTGCAAACAAATTTATCAGTAAATATCTCATGTAAAAGGTGAACGTCAACAAAACAAAAATGTCAAAAATGTACAAATACGGGGTAATTGTAAAGGCATGTAAGTGAAGATACTTCCTGTTACTAAAACTGGACAATAAATGCATGGAAATGTACTAATTAACTGAGATAAATTATCTGGCAACTGATTCTGATATTAACTATGAACTCAAATGACAAAATCATCAGAGACGGTGATTTTACTGCCCTCCTGTTATCATCTTCTACACTGGCAAAACATTTTTCAATGTATGTGGCTAATCCACACAGTACATGTATGAGCTGAGTGCAGTAGCAGAATAGCATCTGGGATACAATAGCATAGTGGGAATCACTAATTATTATCTATTACCCACTTAAGATCTTGCTATTCAAGAGAGATAAACCTTTTTTAAGTTTCATTTCTTTATTATTATTATTTTGTGCTCAATTACCACCTTAATATTCTTCCTTCATTAGCAAAGTCAGTGCTGTTGTACCAGCTTTACCATGCCAATAAACAGAGTGTTTATTTCGTAACTACTCTGCACACAACCCATTGGAGGTTGTCTTTGTCATTCCAACTGGAGTCCAAGATGCAAAAATTATCCAATGCATACTCGTCTCAGGAATTATTTTATACTCTTTATCTGGTATGACCTCTTCTATGAAATTATACATATTCATTTTCCTTTGTCGGTACTAATCTCCACTGCTGTTGCCTCTCTTCTACTTTCTTACTTAGCTGTCTTAATTTTCACATCTTCCTACTTACTTACAATCTTTTTTTCCTCTCACTTCTAAATGTCTTAATTTCCATTTATGGCTGATTTGATTGTAGTTATTCTAGAGACATTATGAAGCTCAAGCGTAACTATACAAGTCTTACCCGAAAAAGGCCATTATACGAGGATCAGTCAGAAAACAATGCCTCCCAATTTTTTTTATTATTTGTCAAGAATTTGAAATACAACTACGTATGTTGAAAACCACAACAATGACAATTAATTTATGAGTTTTCAATGTAATTTTCCACAGTTTTGGTGCAGCTTTTAACAAGAGCATGTATTCCAGTGGTAAAATGCTCAGTCCTGCTTCTAAACCCATTGATGCATGGACATTTTCACAGCCTCCTCATATTCAAAGTGGGTCCCACAGTATCTTTTAGTGGCCCATACAGATGACAGTTTGATGGTGCCAGGTTAGGGCTTTACGGGAGAGGAGGTGAAGACTTCTCATCCAATTTCACAATCTCTTCAGTGGGTTGACAATTTGTGTGAGGTCTTGCATTGTCACGCAAAAGAAAAACATCTGTCGTAGCTTTTGTTGTGCGAACTCGCTGAAGATGAGCTTTAAGCTGTTTCAGGGTTCTGACATATTGGACAGAATTTATTGTGCATTGCAATTTTGAACTCTTTTTTTTTTCTTTGATGAGTTTCTATGATAACATTCCATAGACTGCATTTTTGATTCTGTTTCAAAACAATGAACCTATGTTTAATATCTGATCACAGCTTTTTCCAGAGACTCCTCTCCCTCCAAATGGAAGAACTGCAAGAGTTATGAGGCAATTGTTTTTCTAGTCTCTTTATTCTGGTCATCTAACATTCTAGGTACCCAAATTGCATAAACTTTTGAGTATCCCAGTTGCTGAATAATCATCATCGCACTGCCTTTACTGATGGATGTTACGCAATAAAAATCATCTGCAGTCACCCAGCAGTCTCTACAAATGATGTCATCAACTCACTGAATGAAGTGTGGAGCCACTGCAGTCACCCCCTTGAGGTTCTGCATTTCATCAGCCAACACTGTTTGTACTTCAGCTATGTTACAGGGATCAACTCAGCATCTAACAGTGCTGATATCCACTGTTGCATCACTGTAAGCATTTGTCAGTCTTTCATGAACATGAATGGGCCTTTCACCTTCTGCCTTGAAGCACCCTATCACAAATTCTGTCTTGTACAAACATCAGTGTCAGCCATTTTGCACTCAACGGCAGTATTGGCATCTACTGACATAGAAAGTTACAGCTCTGATTACATATACACCTACTTCCATCTATATCTACATTTACGCTCTGTGAACCACTGTGAAACGCAGGCAGAGAGTACATCCCACTGTACCAGTTATTAGGGTTTCTTCCCGTTCCACTCACATATGGAACGGGGGAAGAATGACTGTTTGAATGCCTCTGTGCGTATTGTAATTATTCTAATCTCATCTTCATTATACCTATGTCAGTGATACATAGGGGGTTGTAGTATATTCCTAGAGTCATTGTTTAAAGCCAGTTCTTGAAATTTTGTTAGTAGACTTTCACAGGATAGTTTACATTCATCTTTTTAAGGCCTATCAGTTCAATTTCTTCAGTATCTCTGTGACACTCTCCCATGGACTGAACAAAGCTTTGACCTTTTGTGCTGTCCTTCTGTGTATACATTCCACATCTCCCGTTCGCCCTATTTGGTATGGGTTCCACACATTTGAGCAATATTCTAGAACCGGTCACGTGAGTGATTTGTAAGCAGTTTCCTTTGTAGAGTGACTGCACTTGCCCAGTATTCTACCAATAAACCAAAGTTTACCACCTGTTTTACCCATGACTGAGCCTATGTATCATTCCATTTCACATCCCTACGAAGTGTTACACCCAGATATTTGTAAGGGTTGCTCAATTCAACTGTGCCTCACTGATATAGGATACTATGTCTTTTGTTTTGTGAAGTGCACAATTTTACATTTTGGAATGTTTAAAACTAGTTGTCAGTCTTTAAACCACTTTGAAATCTTATTGAGATCTGACTGAATATTAATGCAGCTTCTTTCAGACAGTACATTATAGATAACTGCATCATCTACAAAAAGTCTGAGGTTACTGTTAATATTGTCTGAAAGGTCATTAATATACAACATGAACAGAAAGGGTCCCAACACACTTCCCTGGGGTGCACACAAGGTTACCTCTGTATCTGAACAGGACTCTCCACCCAAGATAATGTGCTGCATCCTCTCTATCAAAAAGTCCTCAAATCCAGTCACAAATTTCACTTGATACCCCATATGATCATCTTTTTGACAATAAGTGTAGGTGTGGTACTGGGTCAAATGCTTTTTGGAAATCAAGAAATACTACATCTACTTGCCTGCCATGATCCACAGCTTTCGGTATGTCATGTGAGAAAAGTGCGAGTTGGGTTTCACATAATCAGGGTTTCGGAATACATGCAGTGGACTGGAGGAAAAGCTTTGTGGAATAGTGCCAAATTCAAATTTTTCACTTAACAAACTTTATTTGAAGGAGAAAAATTATGGGACATTATTTCTTGACTGACCCTCGTATGTCATTCTGAGGTAGACGCTATCACAAACAGAACTGACATGACTTTTTAATTCCAGGTAACAGTAAACTTATGTTCAGAATGTGTGTCTTCACTGCTGTTAAAAAGCCTAAAATCTGTCACTGATTTAGTTATCCAGTGTTCTAAATGCTAATGTGTTTCAAGTAAGTGCAGATAAAAGATGGGCATAACTTCTGACTCAATATGCCAAACCAAATGGTATAACAATTCCGTGAGCTAGCTCTTACACTACCAAGTTAGAACAGATATGCCCTGGAGTTGGATTTTAGTCATGGTTCTAGTATCCTTGCCAACTACAAATTGTGAGATATATAGAGGCTCAGATAAATTTTATTACACAAGAGGTACTGATAAAGTCTTAACTATCATCTCAAAGAAAAAGAAGTTACTCCACTTTTTGTTTTTTGTTTTTAACAATTAGGCTACATTTCTGGTACACACAGAAATCCCAAAACCACCACACACTGCTAGAAGAGCCAAAACAAAGTGGAGCAGCCCATTGATAGAGTATTGTACAATAATTTGTTTTTGCCTTTGATGGGGAACACGTAATGATGATGAATGAAGTGGCAGACCATCTCTCTTTGAAGAACTGGGAATTGAAACAGAAGTGGAGGCCCTGGTGGTCAACGCCTGGCATACCACAATTGAGGTGAAAGTGAAAATCAGTCATGGATAAGTTTTCAACATCTCGCATCTCGCGACACATGACAAGTTTTGATGCCTGCTGCATTTCAAGACTACTGTCACCATTCAAAAAGCCCACTGAACCAAGGTAGCAATGGAAATGTTTCAGCTGAGTCAGACTAATCCATATTTCTTAAGGGGCACTGGAAAACCCTATCTTTTCAACATTACAATAGCGCTTATAAATTACATATTTTCTCAGAAAGTATTTGAGCTACGAAGTTGAAACTTTTACAGGTTACTTATTGGAGTGTTGGCTACAACTTACCATAGGGATTTTTAAAAATTTGAATTTAGTTGTTAAGAGATTAATTTTTTTTCTTTTGTAAGGAAAATTCACTACTTTTTGTGCCATTTTTTGTTTATAAGTTCAGCAATATACAAGTTTTTGGAAAAAAGGATGTGTTAAGTTACGCAGAAGGGACTATGTAACATTTCCTGAAAATGTGAAGCAAATTGGTTTGGTAGATCTTGAGAAAACATGTAATTTGTATGAAAAAATAAAACTTTTGGGAACCGAGCAACAAAGTTCGGATTGCCTTTTTATTGCATTCCAGGTCCATAGGATGGATTATCTTCATTTTCTGCAAACTCCTCCTCCAGCTTCCTCTTTGTCCTCCTCCTGTTTACTCTGGCTTGTATTTCTAGGCTATTTACAGCCTGTCAGCAGCCTGAAGATGTTCCTTGGCAAAAGCAAGCATTGTTTGTACCATGTTGAAACCTACCTTCATTCCCATATTTTGAAATACTTTGCACCTTACAACATTGCCATCATTGAAAGTAGCAACAGCATCATACACACCAAAGTGAAGTGTTTCTATTCCAACAAACACACTCTTGTGGATTCTTGACCATATAACACTGTTTGCACCTTTCACTGGGGTTTTGAGTTTTCCACGAACACACTTTTTCAACAGTTTAGGCGCTGCTAAGTATCTGAAAATAGGTTTTACCACCTCCATTACCGCATCAGGCAGACTGTGTTTATGAGTGTACACTTCACCAGCTAGGAATCCCTTATTGTACATACATCAACTGTTTTCCACTTTGGGATGCAAGTAATGATGGTGACTTTGATAAGTTGATAAAGTACGGAAAAAAAAAGAGAGAGAGCCCAAACAGCTTCTTCATCTCATCATCACTGTGTGTGTTTCGCCTAATAGCCACTCCATAACAGTTCTGGTTTTTGTTGGTTACACTGTCATTTAACCTCCTCTCCCCATCCAACCCTTTACTCTCAATGAGTTTTTGTTTTTAGTATGAAGCTATTCGGTCGTCGAAGTCTTGATTCCATTCATTTCTGAACATGTCCAATACACCCAAATTTCTGCACTGCAACATTCTCACCATAGAACTTCAGTTCTTGAATATGTTTTAAACTTTTAGAATCACCCTCACCAAGGTAATTCGCACTTTATCACACACAACGGAATGCTGAAATATACTAGCAACAGCAGCCACTTCCATTCCTTCACCTGCCACTATAATTAGCTATGCAATTATTCTGATGTGTACCTTTATTTTTTTGTGGACACTACAATATTTAGATATTACTACTACATCTAAAACTTTCCCTGTATACATACTGGTGGCAGATACTACACCATACACCATGAAGGGATGTGTGTCTCCATTCACGACAGGTACCATTGAATGCTGCAGTCAAGTCTCTATTACCACTGTTTTCTATTACTGCCTCTTCCACAACTTTCTTCATAGATTCTATATAGACATCTTCTGCTTTATACCCTATAAATCTATTATAGTTCATAAACTTGGTTGGGGGATTTGGAAGATTCTTTATGCCACAGAAAACTGCACTTGCAGTAGCACTCTTAACAACTGTATGCAAGGCATAAACAAATCTAATTTTGTATTCATAGATTTCACTACCATTTTCTTCATCTGGAGTAACTGCAACACTGTTCCAAAAGGTGGTCATGTATGAAAACTTACCACACTTCAGTTCCATTTCACTGGCAAGTCCTTCGTGATTTTTTTATAGAGTTCCAGGCCAACTTCACTACACTGAATACATGTTACACAGTTTGCAAGAATTCCATTGAGAGCTGACATATCAAATATTTCATTTACATCTGATTCACCCATAAAACATTCACATTTTTTACTAACTGAACCAAGCTTCCTCTGCAAAGTACTTTCTTTCTCACTTTTATTGCAATGGGCAGGTGTACCAGCAACATTAGGTCATTAGGTTCACACACTTGGTTATCGTCTTCGGCTTTCCAACATTTCTCCTTTTCTTAAAAGGCTTCAGAGGATTTCTAGTCACTTTACGTTTACCCATGATTACTCTTCAATAAAACAGGAACTTACATGAACAGAATTCACTAGGTTAGCCACAACACTTATTTTCTCTCACATCACTAAAATGTACATGGTGAGCATGTAGATTAATGAGTACAACACTTGACAGAAGTTTAGCATTGCCACAGTGGGTCACACCCATGCATAACACATTTCAAAAATATTTTAAAAATAGTTGTAATCTCCTGAACTGAATAAATTATATAACAATTGAACGGGGTAGGTCTATAGGCTTTTAAAATGCAAAAAAAGTAAAAATTGAATATTTCATGAATTTGAACGTTTCTGAAGCCTCTTAAATTACCTAATCACCATGGACAAGTGCTGGGTGTAATAGTACAACATTGAGACAAAGCAAGCATTGGAAACATGCAGGTTCACCAAAAGCAAAAATGGGATGAAGATCAAACCATCACTGAGCAAGGTGATACTGAGTATTGTTATGGGACTGACAGTTGTAAGGAGCAAACCATCTCAGTAACATATTACTGAAATCTTCTTATGATGTTACAGGAGGCTGTCAAGACAAGGACTTCAGGAAGCTGGTCACAGAAAGAGTTTTTGCTCTGTGATGATGTCCCTGCTTATATGGTCAGGAAACAGCCACAGGTGCTGCTTCTATGGGCCCTGAAATTTGGTCTCGGCCCCTCCCGTTTTCTCCTAACATGGCATTCAGTGACTTCTTCTTCATCTTTCATTAGATGAAGCAGGTATCATGTGGCAGGCATTTCCTGAATACAAAATGGTAACACACAACTTGGGCAGGATGGAAACAACAGGTAACAAGCAGTGAGTAGGTCAGTCTACTGTTTGACATAGCGAGGAGTGACACTGTACATGCCATCTTGTTAATTTATCACGTGATGTGGAATAAAGCCACAGTCCCTACAGTGTCGCCAATATGTCGTCTACTGGTTAGCACTGCTGTCGCCATATCACAGGGTTCTGGATGAGTCAGCGAATTTTCTCAGTTTGGGTGTGTACATTGTCCTCATCATACATCTCATTTCACCAGACGTGCAAGTCATCAAAGTGGTGTCTAATAGAAAGACTTGTACCTTGTGGCTGAACAATCCCAGACATGGTCTTTTGGCCAATAAGCCATACAGTCATATGGTGCCTACTGTGGAGGGAAAGCTGTGCATTTATGTAGGAGCTGTTTCGCCAATAATTATTATAAGGACGTTGGATGTACAAAACTAAACTGGCTGGGTTAACTTAATAAATTTTCATAAATTTTTAATAATGCCTATCTGTTTGTGCTAACTGGAAAGCTTTTGCAATACTACGTGCATACTTAACAGAGGAATCTAGAAATTCCACAGCTTCATGTGGTACCTCCTTATTTGGGCCACATCTAACAACTATATTAAAAAGAGGTCTTTATCAGAATGCTCACACTCGCTATAAGTAAATGCAAGCTTGGAACTTAAGGGCTGAAGATCAGCCATCCACAGATGACTAGATATAATATGAGAGATTCTTTTTAAGTTCTTACAAACAACCACTAAATGGTCTTTTGCCACTGTTTTGAATTTAAAGCAACAGTAGTCTAAAAATGGGGTGAATATTTTATTTACATCAAACATTTAAAGAAACGATGCCATGAAAAATGCAACTCTTAGGAATGTTTTGGTGGGGTGACTTTTTACAATTTTTGTAAACGTCTAACTCAATAACAAGCCCTTGAACTGTTTTGTTCGAATTTTAGTAATCAATTGCCTTCAGGAATGTCTGCTTACAATTGGTTTGCAGAATTTCATCACAACTGTGCTTCTGTCAGTTATGAATTTCATGAAGATCAACCAAAAGCTGCTCCTCCTCCGAAAATCAATGGCACTGTATGAAACATGAGTGAACTGTATCAGTATGTGACTTACCGTGAGATACTAGCATCCATAGACATATTACAGATTACAGTACATATGATTCTTTATGAACATTTAGCTATGAAAGAAACATATTTCTGATGGATTCCAAACAATTTGCATGGAATTAAAAATGGGATCAGGTCTATTTGTCGAAGGAAACATCAAACAATTCAAACAAGGAATCTGTAGTAAATAACATTGCAACTTCGATATGTCCATATAGATGGAAGCGAAGCAAACTCAATTGTTTTTGTGTCCCAAGATGAAGTGAACCACGAGAAGTGGTTTCTTTGTGAAGCACTTCAAAGAAAATGATTGTTTGTTTCTTTGGATGCAATTTTTATGTCATGACCATTACATTAGAGGATTGATGAAGTTATTGCTGGATGATATACAATTATTTGTTTACCACATGTCATTGATGAAATGAGGGAAAGCAACAAAAATTCAGATCAGCCTTCAGCATGACAATGCCAGCTGTTCCTAGGCATATGGAACAATTGATTGATTGATGAAGAAAAACACAAAATGAATTCTTTTTGTTCCCCTATCTCCAACCAAAAAAACATATGGACAGCAATTTTCTTCAACTCAAGAAGCCTCGTTGTTGAGGTACAACATCAAATTGGAAAAAAATGTTTCTGGATTTTTTCAAATGCAAAATATATAAATTTTAATGGCAAATATGTTGAGTAACTATAAAGTGATTTAAAATGTCTAATCAAAATACCTATAGCTGTCTAAATTTCCAGTTATTTTATCTGCGAAACCAGTTAGCACCACATGATGCCATTCTCAAAGCCCTCTGACTGACATATATGAAGAATCCCACCTCTGGTCCAGTCAAAACAGGGGCCAGCCACAGTGACTAGTATCCTTAGATTTCTTCTTGACACAGCAACGCCTTCGATCATCACTTGCTGGCATTCCGTGACTGGTATCCATGGATTTGATTTAGGGATACCTTTGATCATCACTTGCCAGCATTCAGTGACTGTTATCTGTAGATTTCTTCTTGACACAGCAATACCTATGATCATCAGTTGCCAGCAAGTGATGATCGAAGGGATCATTGTGTCGATAAGAAATCTATAGATACCAGTCACTGAATGCTGGCCCTATTTTGTGTGGTTGACCACAAGTGGGATTCTTCCTACTCGTACGTCAGGGGACCTGAAGAGGACATAATGTAACACTAAAACTGGTTTCTCAAATAAAATAACTGGAAATTCAGATGGATGAAGGTGTTTCGATTCAACAGTTTATGTTGAACAGCCAAAGTCCTGTAACCATCTATATAAAGATGGACTTGCAGAGAATAAAATGATTTGTTCCCAAACTTGTTTCCTTTCATGATTTTTGTAAAAACTTAATTGTAAAGAGTAGAAACCAATTGCTACTTACTTCAGTGTCATTGTAGTTGGCATTCAACTATACAGGCCTAGCTAATGAGAATTTAACAAATCGTTCAGTTGTTGAATCAATGACAACATAGGGTCCACTAAGAGAGGTAATTTATTTAACAAGTAACATATATCAGCATATGACCATTAGAAACAGAAAGCTTTCCAGCTTTGCTGATCTGTCACCTGAAAGGTGCCGAAAAGCCGCCACAGCATGAATCTGCAGGGTCCAGCCTCCCTTGTCCCCAAGAGGTGATGCATATGCTGAGCAGCGAGGTCAACTACTGTTGCTGTTCCCGCAGGAGCTAGTTAAGAAGGAACTGCTGTTCATTTACTAACTGCTGATAGTGGCAAACCTCCTGCATCTGGAAAAAATGATGTAATGACAGGTCCCTGCAAATTTTAATCAACATGTAAAATATGAAGTGTCTGACCCCAATTGTATATCTGTAGTGAGCAGCTGTTTATTGAATATAGGAACTGTGAGTGGAGAAGCACATAGTTACAAGTTACAGAGGCAAAATTACAACACTCTGAATAGTATGACACTGTACAGATGCTACCATAAACCTATCTAAGAACAGGACATACAAGTCATGTCAAACACTTCTCACCACCAATATCCAAAAATAAAAGATGTTATTATGTGAGGATCCAGCAGAACAGGTCTGTAACATGAACAAACTACAATGACAGTGGCAGTGCGGCAGGATTTGTGCCACAACCAATGGCTGTTCCTGGTAGTTTGTGTCAACGAATCTTGAGATTCAAAACTGCAGTTATGCTGCTTTCATCAGATCCTAAGTATAAGATGTCTTACAAACAAACAAGATCAGTTACTAGTTTCAGTAAAAGAAAATAAAAGAACTGGTGGAATATCAGCTGACGTATTATGCTTATCAGTATATGGAACAGGGAGTGGTGATATATTTTAGACTGGTGCATAAGTTCATAGCGTTTTTGTTTTACATGTTGGTAATCCAGTTGCTATGGGTTTATTTATTGACTGTCTTTTTTTATTTGTAGTTCACTGCTACTGTTTGAGCTTAAATATTGTCATTTTGTCATTTGGAGAAAGTGAGTGGAGCTGTGGGTGCTAGAAAATGGAGAGATAGGCAGAGAAATCGGAACATTTCCAACATATTCTTCTGCTTGAGTTCAACAGAGAGGTGACAGCAATGGAGGCAGCCAGAAACAATTGTACCATGTATAGGGATCATGCCACAGGACAGAGCATGGCAAGAAAATGGTTTTCTCATTTTAAAGAGAATAGTTTTGATGCTAGTGACTCTCCACATTCAGGAAGAAGGGTTTGATGAAGATTGTTTAAACACATTAATCCACAATGATGCAAATCAGTGTATTCGAGAACTGGCAAATGTGATGAACTGTGATCATTCCACCATTATGTGACATTTGCAAGCAATCAAGAAGGTTCAGAAATCGGGTATTTGGGTACTGTATGCTCTTAAGTCAAAATCACAAAAATCTGTGGGTGGCCATATGTGCATCTTTGCTTGCTTGTCATCAGTTGACTCATGAACAACAATGACCATTCCTATCCTGTATCATTACTGGTGATGAGAAATTGTGTCTTTACATTAAAACAAGGAAAAGAAATGAATCGCTCAAACAAACAAAGCAGCAACTCCCCATACAGAGACATGCGCGCATCAACAAAAGATACTGTTATGCACTTGGTGGAACAGTGATGGTGTGGTGTACTATGAATTGCTTCCCCTAGGTTTAACCATCATTGTTGACATTGTCATCAACTGAGAGGCCTGGAACACTCAACCCGATAACAATGACCAGGAAGACTGAGTGAAGCGATGCTACTCCGTGACAATGGCAGCCCCCATTCTGCCAGACTGACAAAAAACTCTGTACAGGAGTTGGGTTGGGAAGTCATTCGACACCCACCTTAATAACCTGATCTTGCACCCTCAGATTTTCAACTTTTCCACACTCTACCGAACAAGCTTCAAGAAACTTCCTTTCCGAACATGCATACCAAACATGGCTCCATGAGTTCTTCACCTCAAAACCACAAAATCGAAAATTTACCCGACTGGCCAACTGTTGTCAATAGTGAAGGAGAATATATTATTGATGAGTAAAGTCTTTGTTAAGTGTATCCACTTTTGGAAAAAGGGTCTGAACTTATGCAACAATCCAATACCTTATTCACGAACCTAATATACATAAACAGTTAATTAGTGAATATTACGCGGAACAGCTCTCTGAATGCTGTGGCGCAATGTTTATCTGTAAACATGCACACTAATAGCACTTGCAGTTTGCAGGCTATTCACAGGCATCATCCATAATTTAATCAAGCATTTAGGGAAAGTGTTAATAATATTAAGCAGATATAACTGATGATTTATTATCAGAGATACTTTAATACTTACTGTCTGTCTTATATTACTGATGGTGTATAACAAGAGTAATTGTCGTCTAGCTTTAGATTATTTCACACTGTAAAGTTCCCAATGAGGATTGAAAGTCATAGCTCAACAACCACTGACAACCTGCTCATACACTTAAATATTTTCAGGGATTTACATACAATACTGACAATAAATCATTTATAATAATAATGATAATAATAATAATAGAGATTTGTTTAAAAAATGATGTCCCTAAAGGGACAACAAAAATCATTAGAAAACTAAAAAGTGATAATTTTCCTTCCTGCTATGATGTTTATCGTAGACAATTAAAAGTTTTTGGCTGATATGACAGGGCAGCAGTCAAAGCCACCTTTGTAGTCAGCCAATGAGTCAAAGGATTTTCCTGGCAGAATTAAATATTCAATAGTAACAATTTACAATAAAATGCTAAATAACTGTTGCAAATTTGCTCCTTTAACAACACAGATTTTATTAAGCACAAATTATATGCAAATAAATCACATAAAATTAACAGTTCCTGACTATTCTGGAAATACACAAAACAGAAAACTTCTGTACCAATATGGTACTCTTGAAATTTGTCGAAAAATTCACATGACAGGCAAGGAGAACACTGTTTCTAGGGCCAAATGGGAAGCACTCAAATACCATCCACACTCTGGGTGCACCGATATGCTGTCCGTTTGTTCACTGAAAACGCCACTGTTGATTGTATAGTAAGCAAAGACAGTACCACATTAGGCAGATCAGGAGTCAGTGTGCATGCCAAACTTTTATTTATTTAATCAGGTCACAGGCTTCAAAGACTGTACATAACGAGAAACAATGGATTAAATTTATAAAGATAAAATCTGTGAAACTAAAAACTGTGTGTAAACAAACATATAATGTGAAATATTATTGGGCCTAGAAGCTTTGGTCTAAATCTGGTCACCTCTGAGGCAGTCTCCATGAGCTCATCAACAGTGCCACACATTAATGGTAACTAACAATAAAGTCCAAATGATAGTCTAGGAGAAAGCCATGTAGCATAGGGTTGTTGTCGGTAGGTACATCGGGAAGCTCACTGTAGACATCAGTCAGTTGCAATAAGTGACAGCCTGTGGGAGCCCTTAAGCTTGCTGTGGGTGTCTTGCCACTTGACCTGGCCCTGGAAGGTGTATCCTTCTATGCTGGACATATGCACAATTACATCAACTGATCCATCAAAATGTCTGGCAAAAACACAACATCCCTCCCCCTTTGAATTGGCTCATAGGGCTGGAACAATCCTGGCCGGTGCAGGGGAAGACAAGGTGGGTGTGGTGTGGTATGCTTTGAAGGCTGACATGCAGCTTCAGAACTGCTGGTGGTAGAGGATTCTATCCTGAGTCTGGCACAGGAAAGGCAGGAGGCGACATATTTCAGACTTGCAGCTCACAGCTAGTCCCTGAGAAAGCAGACGTCAGACCCTGCACAGACTGTGGTGGCTTCCAGCACATTATCCGGGTCCAGATCCATAGTGTAATGGATGACGGCCAGAGTATTAGGAATGCCAGAGACCCACTACCGAGATGTTGTCCTGGAGTCAGACTCCACTTCTGCTGTTGTTGGTCCATGGGATGGGTGAGGCAGGCTGCCACCGCTGGCGGAGAATCTGGAGGCACAGATTTGCCTCGGATAGCACAAATGGAGCTGGTTCCAGAGTTGGTGAAGGATGCCTTGAGTTGTGGTCATCAGGACAGATGGTAGCCTTGAAGAGTGGTGATGAGGCCATGTAACCAGACAGGCCACATCCAAATGTTGTAGCTCCATAGGGGAGGCCATTTTAAAATGTGTGGTTGCTTCTTGTTGTTGTAATGATGGAGGATACAACTCATCAAATGTGGTGCAATGAAGGCATCCATGTAATAGTTCTGCAATGCTTCAAACAGAAATGTGGTGTTGTTGCAATCAACACCACTGGAGGCGATGCCTGGTGATAATTGGCAAGACATCACAAGATTTCAGCAGACGCCAATTTTGATTGTGCAAAATAATTCCGTGGCCAATGATGCGCCCCCACAAACCCCAGCCTTCATCAGTGACATCTGCAAATTGGATAAAGGACACCTTCATGGCAGATAAGGTTCAGTTCAGTTGGTCGTGGGTCACAGATCAGACAACATTGCGTCCTGCCTTGCATGCTGTTTGTTTTTATGTTGATGTACATTACTGTGAACCTTGGACTCTGATTTTGGATTGTACTTTAGGAGTGACTCAGGTAAAGATACGATTACCAACTTTTGGCACAATTTAATTATTTTCCCTTGTGCAGATATCTGACTGCGATAGTTTGCAACTCCGCTACTCCTGGCCACCTGTCTCCCTATGTTGGTATCCACAAAGGGACATCACAGGTAAGAGGATAAAAACGAAAGCAGTTCATGGACTTCATAGTTTCTTCATTTGTCCAGTGTTTGCACAAAACATCTGACCATTCCCATGGAGGCTAGGCGAAACAGAATTGCGGTAATGTGCTCGATTCCATTTTGAATGCAAAATTATTGAAAACTAGCTGGTGCAAACAGTGGACCAAATTGGTGACAAGAGATCTGTGGCTCCTTCAATAAAAAAACACAGTGGCCAGGGACTTAGTGGTATCATCCATAATGGTTTGTTGCATTCTGATGACATTTGGGCAATGAGAATGTAAATTATTAAAATTGACCACATGGCTCCCTGAAATGGATCAACAGAATCAACATGCACCCAAGCACTTGGCTGGCTACATGTAGGCCACAGCTGGTGGGATTGGGGCAGTGCTGATTGCTGTGTCTGACTAGGTTGGTAGTGTCAACCAATGTACAGTATCCCCATCCACACTCATCGGTCGCCAAGCCGGATCATTCATTCTCGAAATTCTTCAGTGGGTCTGATGCAAGAATCACAATATATGGGAACACAGAACCTCTGGAATCATCACTCAATGCTGACAACCATCTAGATTCAGTCATAGGACACCTTTAAAAAAAAGAAGGTAATGGCATTGTGAAAAGAAGCAACAAAGTTCTGTGGTGGCTACCGAAGGAAGGGCTTGTGGCCAACTGGACTGTGCAAACTGATAAACCTGCTCAAGAGTGGATCCTTATGGCTGCTGCAACATCTCTGGAAGTGACAGGAAATTCTGCCACCGACTGTTTCAGTTGTGAGTCAATGTGAAAGCTAACAGTTTAACTTGTAGAAAACTCGGATGTCTGCTCGGATAACGTCATCATAATTTCTACATGACGAGAATTCTAAAAAGAGACCTGTGTTTTAGACTATGAGACATCCATTCAAGCAACTCTAAGTTAGGGCCAAATGTGGACAACAGCAACTTTTGATCTGTGACCAGAAGAAATTTATTGCCACACAGGAAAATGCAGAACTTCTGGATACCAAAGATAATTGCT
This sequence comes from Schistocerca nitens, assembly GCF_023898315.1. Lineage (NCBI taxonomy): Eukaryota > Metazoa > Arthropoda > Insecta > Orthoptera > Acrididae > Schistocerca > Schistocerca nitens. Next base: position 366,739,368 of record NC_064621.1, read on the forward strand.
AGTGTCTCCTTCTCTATCTGTGAATAAATTTCTAGTGTCATGGTGAGCACATTAGAGGTGAACACAAGAGTTGTTTTGAACAATTTGGGTTCTTATATGATAGACTGGCCCCAACACCATACGGTAACATGCTGGTATGCAATGTAAGAGGCTGAGAAGCCTTTAGTATAGAATGTGATCCATACTCTTAGTGTAGTATCCAAAAACAAGTTGATGAGAAACTAAAAGTTGAGATAATTAAAATTTTATAATTATGTCTCATTCTGCTACAGCATGCACATAATTTGTGTAACACTTCATTTCCAAGTAAAAGCAAAACAAAAACATAAAAATAGTATTTCAGTCTGTATTCATGGTAGCAGGATGGTTACTGGCTGATACTAGGTCAGGCAAGGAGCAGTTTGGACACACTGCTACGGTTTAAGAAATGCTAAACAGCAGTCAGCAGACTATTGGAAAAGGACACCTTTTCTCTGCATTCGATTCAATGTATGGGCTATGATAGCAATTTGGGAAATATATTATGTGTAATATGTAACTTTATCCATGAAAACCCACAGATCCTTAATGTTCTTTGGGGTAGGAAAACAGGAAATGTTTACCACATTCTCTGATAGCAGTTTTGAGGTTACTCTGGGACTATATACTTAACAGAAGGCTTTGAATATAACTGAATGGATAAAAAATTTATTCACCAAATCATGGCAGGAAAAAACACCGATAAAAAAATGTTTTAAGTCTTTCCTTCTCATCCCATCAGCTAAGTCTCCCCTGACCTGGGGTTCCAACGACTTTTCCGAACTCTACCACTTTTCCTAAGCCTCTTCAGTCCTTTTCCTTCACCCCTCTTCCTTCCCATTCAGTCCTTCTGCTGGAAGAAGGAGCCACTGGCTCTGAAAGCTTGCATACCTAAGATCTTTTTATATATGTGTGTTCTCCTGCTGCTGCTGCTTGGTGAGTAGATTTTTTATCTATCCAATTACATTTTATTGTCAAGAATTCATTATTTTTGATAATAGAGAGCTTTGGTACTATTTATCAATATCTTTAACTGACAATGGAGGTGGCCATGCCTGAATACTTTGCTAATATGCCTAATAAAAAATCTGGTTCAGCTGAAATGTATTTCACATAATCATAATAGAAGAAGCAAAAAATTCAATGTAAGTTTTTCTCCTTGTCCACAACTCAGAGTGGGATTCTGTAACATTATCTTCTGGGAGTGTTCTAAGAGATTCCTTCTGGCATAAAACAAGATGTCCATAATTCCTACAGATTTCAAAGAAAACTAAAAGCATGCCTCATTAATCATGTCTTCAAGAAATTATCTAATTACTTTGACTCAAGGAACGAACATTCCAGTTAGCTCCATCAAAAGTAAAATCCCCTCTATACTTTTGGCAAAGAGGTAAATGTTGTTCTATGATTAATATCAATGCTGTCATGGGGATAGTACACTGACGTTGGGAGATAAACAGTAGCCATTGAATGTAACTGAGAAAGGAGTAGCTTTTTCCACAGCTCCTTGTTAATGTAACAATTTACCTCGAATAACAACAAATAGCAGTGTAACAACAGTCCATCATTAATACTTTTCATTATTAATACAGTTTCTGACAACTGCTTCAATTTGTTAAGGAATATCTTGCCTCATTCCATATACCTGCAGCTTCTCCTTCATGATGGGACCTTACAAAATATGATAAATTAACAAATACAAAACAAAATTGCAGAATCCCAGCTTATTACTTATTTTCAGATGGCCTGGGTTGTGAAGCAGCCATTGAAATTGAGCATATTATTCTGTTGTCACCATGTTGTACCATAAGGGGGCTAACTTTTTTCTTGGCAACAGTTTGGCAGTGGCTATTTATCCTTGTGGACAGCTGGTTGGTAGTCATACTGACCTTCCAGGAATGCCTTACCTCCCATTTCACCTCACCATCCTTCCCCAGTTCCCTTCCTAAGAACACTAATCTTTCAGCAAAAGGATGGACAGCCAGGCACAACATTAATTATATACCAACATCCCTTATACCCATGGCCTTGCTGCTATTGAACACTACCTCTCCCATCGTCCTTCAGACTTCAAACCCACTACCTCATTCTTTATAGACCTTACCAACTATACCCTAAAACACAACTTATTTTGCTTTGAAGGGAAGGTACATAAACAAAACCACGGCACAACCATGGGCACTCACATGGCACCCTCCTATGCCAACCTGTTAATGGGCCATCTAGAAGAAACCTTCCTAGCCTCCCAACTTCTGAGCCTCCCAAAACACCCAATCTTTAGTCTGGTTCAGGTTCACTGATAATATCTTCATGACCTGAACTCAGGGACAAGGCAACGGGTTCCCAATTCCTCACAACCTCTACACCTTCTCTCCCATCTGCTTCATCTGGTCCTCCTCAGCCCAATGTACCGTCTTCCAGAACACTGACCTCCACCACTCCGATGGTTCCATCGACACTTCTGTCCCTATTAAACCCATTAACCCCCTACAGTACCTACATTTTGGCAGCTGCCATTCCTTCCACACCAAAACATCCCTCCCATACAGCCTGGCCATCCATGGACAACGTATCAGCAGGGTCTTGAAATCTCTTGCCTAGTATGCTGAAGGTGTCGTAAATGCCTCCACATACAGGCACTACCCCTCCTCTCCAAACCTAGCCTGGAAACAGATGTCTTGTACCATATCCTCACACATCCCCTAACTCTCCAACCACACTGAAGGATCAGCTACAGAGAAGTGTCCCCCTTGTCAACCAATATTATTCTGGACAGGACAAGCGAACCACATCCTCTGTCAGAGCTTTGGTATCTTTCATCATGCTCTGAAATAAGAGGTGTCCTACCTAAGATCCTTCTCATCTCTCCTAAAGTGGTGTTAGTGGTATGAAATGGGAGAAGCAAAGTGCAACATTGGAATTAAGTTAGCTTTGGTTGGAGAGAATGGTGGCAAGGAAATGTTTCTACTGTGGTGATTGGGAGAAGGAGAATAGGTCTTTGACAAGTACAACATGTTTAAAACTTGGGTGTAGGGCTGCAGGTGTGGCCTTGCATACGACCTGTGAAATCAGCCATGTCATATGCCAACTTTGCTGCAAACACTGCACTGTTTTTTATTTTGGTATGACTACTAAACAGCTGTCCAGCAGCATGAATGGCAACTGCCAAATTGTTGCCAAGAACAAAGTTGACCACTCGTTGACACAACTTGCAACTGACCATAATGCACTCAATTTCAGTGGCTACCCCAAAATTTGGGCCATCCGGATCCTTCCCTCCACTACCAGCTTATCTGAAACAAAGAAGAAATCTTGTTAGCTTTTGGAGTAATCCTTTTTTGAGCTAGAGTGCAAATGCACACACACATGCACACACACACACACACACACACACACACACACACATACGCACAACACTTGCGCCCCCCCCCCCCCAACACATATATGAGTGCATGTACCCACGCCCCTACATGGTGCCAGCTGGATGCACAAAGTTGCATTTCAACAGATGGATTAGGTTGTGGTGGGGGTTATGTCAATTGGGTTGGGTAGAGGAAGAGAGAGGCAGGAGGCAGGGAAAGCGGCTGTGGGTGGCTAGTGGCTTGGAGGGAGGTAACCAGTTTGTCAGCTAGGAAAGCAATAGTGTGGGGTGACAGGTGCTCTGATTAGGCATGTATGCACAGCTGTCAGAATGGTGGGGAGGGGCACATGTTGAAAGTGATGTAGGGGCATGAATGTGTAGAGGGGCAGACAGGATGAGGAAGGACATACTGTTGGCTGGAGGGGTGGGGCAGTGGGTTACTGGAGGCTCAGGCCAGGGTGATTATGGGAGTAAAAGATGTGTTGCGGGGCTAACTCCAATTTGAATTTTTCAGAGAATCTGGTGGTGAAGGACAGTGCGCAGACGGCCCAGGTCGTGAAGTAGCCATTGAAATTGAGCGTATTATGCTGTTGTCACCATGTTGTGCCACCAGGTGGTTAATTTTGTTCTTGGACACAGTTTAACAGTGACCTTTCATCCTGATGAACAGCTGGTTGGTAGTCATACTAACATAAAAAGCTATGCAGCGTTTGCAGCAGAGTCAGCATATGACATAGCTGCTTTCACAGGTCCTATTCAAAGCCTCACCCACTGCCCTAAACCCAGGTTTACCATGTTGGACTTGTCAAAGACCTTTTCTCCTTCTCCCAACCCCTACTTGGAATTTATTTCCACCAAGCCCTCCAACCAAAGCTAACCTAATGCCAACATAGAACACCTTGCATCCCCAGTTCATTTTTCCATCCAACAGTGACATTCCCGCCCTTTCTCCCTGGTTATCTTCGACAAATTCCTTACCTCCAACATACAAACAGACATGTTCTGCACTGACTTTCCACATCCCACCCCTTTACCTCCTGGATCCCTACTCATCACTATTGATGCTACTTTCCCATACACTAACATCCTTCTTGCCCATGGTATTGTCACTATCAAACACTACCTCTCCCAATGTCCTTCAGACTCCAAACCCACTACCACAACTTATTTTGCTCTGAAGGGAAGATACATAAACAAACTGTAGCACATCCATGGACACCTGCATGGCACCCTCCTATGCCAACCTGTTTACAGGCCATCTAGAGGAAACCTTCCTAGCCTCCCGAAACACTCAATCCCTAGTCTGGTTCAGATTCATTGATGATATCTTCATGATCTGACCTCAGGGCCAAAACAATCTACCCAATTTCCTCACAACCTCAATGCCTTCTCTCCCTTCTGCTTCACCTGGTCCTCATCAACCCAATGTGCCACTTTCCTGGAGATGGACCTCCACCTCTCTGATGGCTCCAACCACACCTCAGTCCACATTAAACCCACACCTGCATTTCAACAGCATCCAGCCCTTCCACATCAAGAAGTTCCTCCCATACAGCATGACCACTCATAGACAACATATCTGCAGTGACGAGAACTCCTGTGCCTAGTATGCTGAAGGTGTTATAAATGCCTGCAGACAGACACTACTACCTTCCCCCCACCCCACCCCCACCCCCCACAAACCTAGTCCACAAAAACAGATATCTTGCACCATATCCTCACACATCCTCTAATCCTCCAACCACACTAAAGAACCAGCTACAAAGAAGTGTACCCCTCACCAAACAATACCACCCAGGACAGGAGAAGTGAACCATATAATTTGTTAGGGCTTTGACTATCTTGCACCATGCCCTAAAATGAGGGGCATATTACCCAAGATCCTTCCCATCCCTCCTAAAGTGGTGTTGGTGGTAATGAGGGGGAGGGGTAAGGTTCAATGTTGGGATTAGCTTGGTTTTGGTTGGAGGGAATGGTGGCAAGGAAGTGATTCCACTGTAGGGGCTGGGTGAAGGAGAATAGGTCTTTTTTTTTGACAAGGCCAAGATGGTTAAAACTTGGATATTGGGCTGTAGGTGAGGTTTTTGGTAGGACCTGTACAGCAGCCATGTCATATACCAACCCTGCTGCAAACACTGCATTGTTTTTACGCTGCCCACCAAACTGTTGGCAAGAACAAAATTGACCACTCACTGATACAACTTCCAACTGAGTATACCATGCTTAATGTTGTGTCTAGACCATACAGCCCAGACACAATGCTGTAGCCGATAGGGCACGCAAGGCTAACGCAGACGGGCGTGAAGTCTGGAACATGAGACTTATAAATGCACTAAAGAAAAATACGTAGCTTTTTTAATACTTAACTTTATTCTCTTGTTGGAATACATCTCTCCTGCATACTCGTAAGCTATTGGCACTGATACAAATGGCGCCTTGCTAGGTGGTCACCATTTAACTTAGCAGAGGGCTATTCTACTGTCTATCTCTCGGCAAATGAGAGCAAGGCTTAGCACGTCCAATCGCTAGCTATGTTGTCCGTACAACTGGGGACGAGGTCTCCTCAGTCTCTCGAGACCTGCCTTGTGGTGGCGCTAGGTTTGCGATCCCACAGTGGCGACACGCGGGTCCGACATGTACTACAGGACCGCGGCCGATTTAAGTTACCACCTAGTAAGTGTGGTGTCTAGCGGTGACACCACATTCCTCCCCCGCAAATCAGCGAACGGTCGTGAGATAAGGCTTCCGCCCGCCGTGGGGAGGACCGCATGTTGACGTATGCGATGAGGTGGGGAGCCTAACAACAGGCGAGGCTGTGCCACCCGCACCCGGCCATTCGGTCCGAGGGGAGCTAGGAAACGCCTGAAAACCTAGTCCAGGGTGCACGTCAACATGCGGTGTATGCGCACGTAATGAGACAGGAGGGGCCGAAGGGTCGACCTCCATTGCGTCGGGGAATCCGACGCGCGATGACGACATCTGGTCCGGAGCGGGCAAGAGGTCCATGGCGGAGGACGGCTGGTCACGGGAAGCGAGCGGCGGCGCGTGACCCTGGGAGGCGCCGGGCGGTTGCAGCGAAGCGTCCACTGCGGGCGGCGCCGGCGGCGGCTGCGGCGGCGGCGCGACGCCATGAGGCAAAAGGGAAGGCAGCGTCGGTAACACCTGGGGATGAGACGAGCCAGTAGATGGGTCCCCAAGGCGCTGACCGGACGGCTCCGTCGCTGAAAGCAGACGGGGAGCGGCAGAACCCAGGCGACGACAGAGGCGCAGCTGATTGAGATGCCGACGCACCTCACCAGAGGCCCCCAAAACCAAATACATCGCGCGGCCGAGGCAGCGAAGAATGCGCCCTGCGAGCCAACGCCGTGAACCGCGATAGGTGCGATAATAGACAACGTCGCCAGGAGCAAAAGCAGGAGTCTGCCGCTGCACAGGAACCTGATGTGGCGGATGCAGCAAAGACATCAAGGTGCGATGAGAACGACCATGGAGCAATTCAGCCGGCGAGCGACCATCGCGGGGCTGAGAGCGATACGAAGACAAAAAGAGCAACAAAGCGTCCTCCCGAGAATGCGACTCTTTCAATTTCAACATCTGTGACTTGAAAGTCCGGACCAATCGTTCAGCGGCACCGTTTGACTGAGGCGAAAACGGCGCGGATGTCAGATGATGAATACCATTGGCCTCGCAGAAGGACTGAAATTCTGCGGACAGGAATTGTGGGCCATTGTCGGAAACAATAGTCTGCGGAAGACCTTCAATGCAAAAGATAGCAGACAAGGCTTGGATTGTGGCAGAAGACGTCGTGGAAGACATCCGGACAACAAAAGGAAAATTACTGAAAGCATCGACCACAACCAACCATCGAGCATTCCAGAATGGACCAGCAAAATCGATGTGCAAGCGTTGCCAAGGGGAAGTGGCTTTCGGCCATGCAAAGAATTGCCGCGGCGGTGCGGATTGCTGTTCGGCACACGCCACGCAAGAGGAGCACATATTCGTAATCGCAGCATCGATTCCGAACCAAGTACAGTGCTGACGAGCAAGTTGTTTCGTACGCACTATACCCCAATGTCCTTGGTGAAGAAGCTTTAAGACAGAGGACTGTAACGAACGTGGGACCACGACTCTGGATTGATCATTATCGGAACGCAATAACAAAACACCACGTCGGACAAAAAATCTCTCCTTGTGAGCAAAAAAAACGGCGAACCAAAGGATCCTCGATCCGTGACTTTGACAAGGGCCATTGCGTAGCAACAAAACGCAAAACAGTAGCAAGGACAGGGTCAGCAGCTGTGGCTGTAGCTACACGACGAAAATCAATCGGAAACGATTCGACCACGTCATCGGTTTCCGAATCAATGAACATGCAAGCAAGTTCGGAAGAATCGAATGCTTTATCCTCAGCAACAGGCAAACGGGACAACGCATCAGCGTTTCCGTGCTTAGCAGTGGACCGATACAAGATATCGTAGTGGTACTGCGAGAGAAAAAGAGACCAGCGAATGAATTTCTGCGCTGTACGTGGAGGTACAGGCTTGTTCGGATGAAAAAGCGATGTCAAAGGTTTGTGGTCCGTGATGATTGTAAAGTGACGACCATACAAGAAATCATGAAACTTTGTAACACCAAACACGAGAGCTAAAGCTTCTTTCTCTATCTGGGAATAATTTCTTTGCGCAGATGAGAGCAATTTGGACGCAAAGGCAATAGGGCGATCATGCGAACCATCTTTGTGCGCAAGCACAGCACCGATCCCGAAATCCGAGGCATCTACCATCAACAAAAGAGGTTTTCGGGGATCGAATGGCGTAAGGCACGTATTTGAAAGTAACGCCGATTTCAACTGGCGAAAGGCGCGGTCGCATTCTGTCGTCCAGACGAACGGAACACCTTTACGGCGTAAGCGATGAAGCGGAGCTGAAATGGAAGAAGCGCGCGGCACAAACTTTGCATAATAATTAATTTTACCCAACACACTCTGTAGCTGTTTCAAGTTCCGCGGTGCAGGTAAATCCTGTATGGCACGGAGGTGCTCTGGACTCGGATGTATACCTTGGCCATTTATGACATGCCCCAGGTAGGGTAAGTCACGAGCAAAAAACACACATTTGTCCTTCCTCAAGCGAAGACCATTCTGACGCAAGACCTGAAATAATGTTCGGAGATTTTGCAAATGTTCGGCTTCTGTCTTTCCTGAGATCACAATATCGTCCAGATAGTTCGCAGCAGTAGGGACCGACGCACACACAGTTTGTAAATATTGCTGAAACAAAGCAGGGGCGGATGCACACCCGAACGGTAGTCTTTTGAAGCGATACAAGCCAAGATGCGTGTTAACCACTAAGACGCGCTGGGATTCTTCGTCCACAGGTATTTGCAAGTACGCATCTGCTAGGTCCAATTTGGAAAAATATTTTCCCGGGCACAGTTTGTCAAAAAGATCTTCCGGGCGGGGCAAAGGAAAAGTGGCAGTCACAAGTTGTGGATTCACTGTTGCCTTGAAGTCCACACAAAGTCTCAGTTTACCGGAAGGTTTTGGCAAAATTACTAAGGGTGAGGCCCAGAGAGAAGCCTGCACACGTTCAATTACACCTTGAGATTCTAAATCGTGTAATGTTCTTGCGACCTCATCACGCAATGCGTGGGGAACATTGCGCGCTCTGAAAAATTTCGGTTGCGCGTTGTCTTTCAGTTCCAAATGCGCTTCATAGTTCTTAGCGCAACCAAGGCCCGGTGCAAAAACGTCTGCAAATTCTTCACAAAGACTAGATACACTGGCGGAAGGCACAGTCTGATTCACTGATAGGACCTGATTTACTATAGACATATTAAACAAGTGAAATAAATCTAAACCAAACAAGTTCACTGCAGAAGTAGAACGAAGAACGTAAAATGATACAAGTTTTGTCTGTCCCATGTATGTGGCAAGAAGGCTGCACTGTCCTAACACAGGTATATGCTGTCCAGAGTAACTATGTAACTTAACATTTGCGGCACGCAATGGCGGTTTGCCCAGTTGTTTGTACGTGTCGTGATTGAGCAATGAAACTGCAGCTCCGGTATCGAGCTGGAAGGGTATCACTTTGCCTTCAAAGTCTAAGTCCACAAAAAGTTTATTGTCCTGCTGACGACAAGAGCGACTGTCACGTGCAATGTGAACTGATACAGGTACAGAAGCACTTGCGACTTCACGGGATTTTCGGCGACGTCGACGCACACTGTTTGTGGGACGAACACAGTCACCGTTAGCTAAAGTGTCACTGGACGGGTGGGAATGAACTACATGAATGTCCATGGGCGAAGGTCCACGAGCCTTATTGTCCTGGGTTCGATTCCGGCGCGAAGCAAAGGGCCTGGAATTATTGTGATTGTCTGATCTAAGCTTTTTCTGGCAAACACTTTGAACATGTCCTTTCTTTTGACAGTAAAAGCAAATAGCTTGGCGTGACGGGCAATTTTCACGCGAATGTCTAGCTGCACACCGCGGGCATGATTTCACTACAGTTGCTTGCTTACGCGGCGCACGTGTTTGCAAGGTAGGCTGCCGCCGCTGTGACGGGCGCGAGGGCCGCGTAGCGTCCCGTGCAGCGGGCCCGGCGGGCCGGTTAATGTGACACACTGCTGGCGAAGTTTCAAATGAGTCCTGAGCAGAGTCAAGTGTGTCTTGCCTATCCAATATGTCTATCACTTGTTGAAGGGAGGGATTTACTAGTTTCAAAATCTGTTCCCGTATGCGAACATCAGAAACGTTCTGTGCAATTGCATCACGCACCATAGTATCTGAATAAGGGAGGCCACATTCACATTCAAACACACACTCCCTAGTAAGTCCTTGCAATGTCGCAACCCACTCCCTATTAGTCTGACCGGCCGTACGTTTTGTACGAAAGAACGTATACCGTTTTGCAACAACATTTACTGTTTCTTTGAAATAGGCATCTAACGCCGACAAAATTTCTTCGTAGGACAGAGTTGCTACGTCGCGCCGGGGAAACAACTTCACTATCACACGGTAGGTGCACACACCGACACAAGAAAGCAAAAACGGCTGCCGCTCATTACCTTGAATTCTGTAGGCGGCGAGATGAAAGCTGAACTGGCGGGACCATTCCGGCCAGGACTCCAAGGATGAGTCAAAATGACGGAAGGGCGGTGCAATGGCGTGTTGTGGCTGCGGTAGCGATGAAGCGGCGGCTGCCGCATCGTGTTGCAGCACACGTTGACCCTGGACGAGCTGTCCCAGGGCATCCAATAACGCCTGCGACTGCTGATTCTGCAAGCGAAAAAATTCGGACAGTACATCCGGAGATTGTGGCGAAGCCATGACACAAACGAAGTAATACAAACTCTTTTTTCTCGTCGCCAATAATGTTGTGTCTAGACCATACAGCCCAGACACAATGCTGTAGCCGATAGGGCACGCAAGGCTAACGCAGACGGGAGTGAAGTCTGGAACATGAGACTTATAAATGCACTAAAGAAAAATACGTAGCTTTTTTAATACTTAACTTTATTCTCTTGTTGGAATACATCTCTCCTGCATACTCGTAAGCTATTGGCACTGATACAAATGGCGCCTTGCTAGGTGGTCGCCATTTAACTTAGCAGAGGGCTATTCTACTGTCTATCTCTCGGCAAATGAGAGCAAGGCTTAGCACGTCCAATCGCTAGCTATGTTGTCCGTACAACTGGGGACGAGGTCTCCTCAGTCTCTCGAGACCTGCCTTGTGGTGGCGCTAGGTTTGCGATCCCACAGTGGCGACACGCGGGTCCGACATGTACTACAGGACCGCGGCCGATTTAAGTTACCACCTAGTAAGTGTGGTGTCTAGCGGTGACACCACACTTAATTTCAATGGCTGCTTCACAACCCGGGACATGTGGATCTTTCCTTCCATCACCAGCTGAGCTACACAGATTGGAGTTATCCTTGCAACACATCCTTCACTACCGTAAAAATCCTGGCCTGAACCTCTGGCAACACACAGTCCTCCTACTCTCCACACAAATCTTTCTCCTTCTTTCATCCTTTCAGCCCATCCCACATTCAGATCCTGACATCACATTCAGCATGCACCACTCTTCAACGGCTCTGACAACCATGCATCACATGCCTAGCCTGAATACCTGCTACATCTCACTCCTGCATTCCAAGCTGTCAAATTGGCTGCCTCCTGCTGAGCCGCTTATCACCCACCCATAGCTTCTCTCCCTACCTCCTGCCTCTCTCTTCCTATACTCATCGGCAACTGACACAACCACAATCTAATCCACTTGAAAAAATGCAGCATTGTGCATCCAGACAGCGCCATTGGCATAGGCAAGTGTATGTGTGAATGTATATTTTTTGAGTTTATATATAAAAAAAAAAAAAAAAAAAAAAAAAAAAAAAAAAAAAAAAGATTACTCTGAAAGGTAGCAAGTTTTTCTTTCTTTCGTGTGTGCCTGTCGATGACTCATTGCTTCTGGTTTTCTCTTTCAATCCAAAGGTATTACACTCTACCCGAACTTTCCTACAAAAGAAAGCCATAAAAGGTAAGATACAATCCAAAATAATCTCCAACATATTTCTTATCATTTATTAACACGAAAATGTCTAGAATGTCACTGACAGATCATCTTATTACAAACATACTATGGAACATGGTGAATATACAAGCTATTAACACTGCAATATCAGACCATTGCGGATTGCCAACAGACATAACTGACAATACAAGACACAGTAATAATATCTCCATGGAAGTAAGATTGATAAACCATAGAATATGAGATATTTCCGGTGTTTCTTTCAAATTTCCCTGATTGCCCTGACACATCTGAAATTCCCTGATTTCCAGAACTTGTGGCAACCATGAAATTGCACTTCCACATTTAATAAAGGTAGAGATGAGCAGAGTAGTTGTTTTTACAGAACTATTCCTTTCAAAATAGTTCTTCTTAATGAACTAGTTAAAATGAATTACATAGTTCATTTTTAATGTTTTTGTCAGAATGGGTGAAGCACTTTCAATTTTAACCCGGGGCTTTACTTGGGAACCTGGGAAAAGGTATTCTCATTGTCATCATGACCATTTATCTGCTTCCTAGTTCTTTTTCCTCATCTGACACTGGAAAAAGAAAAAAACTCATTCTTTTTTAATAGTTTGCACAATTAATTCTTAAGATGGGGAAGATATATTAAGACACAGATACTGGAGGCTGAAATGAACTAAGCGAAGTAACAGAATGGTTTTGGTCTTCCAATCTGATGTAGTTTGTGCATTTTGGAACTGTGGCCTGAAATGAACTAAAGGAATAGTTTTGGTCTTTCAATCTGACACAGTTTGGAAATAAAGCCTGAACTGAACTAATAGAACAGTTTTGGTCTTCTGATCACCATTAGGAGTGCAGAACTACAGACACTTAGGTCCTCGGAGTGGGATTTACACAGCATCAAGGGAGGGGAAATTCGTTAATGGGCATTCTATCTTCCAATAGGTAGGGGAAGAGAGGAGTAAAATAACTATAGTTCACTAAAAGAAAGATTGCTACAAACAGATCCTTTCTCGGAATAGTTCATTTGAAGTAGTTCGTTCATGAGCTACATATCCATAATAAAGAGCCTAAATGCAACTACATAAACTTATCGCAAAGAAAGGAAACAATATGAAACAGAGTAGAGTACAAAAAAGTAACACAGCAGATACCAACCAATACTTCACATAATAGTGTCAGCTAGGTAAGTTACCATCAACCAAAAACAAGTGACTACCAGCCAAAGCCTTCCAACTTCTATCAATAAACATGTAGAGAGCTGATATGTAGAGAGCTGATCAGTCAATTTATGGTTAGTGCAGTATACTTCAGTAACTCTACTGAAGCCTCCGACAATATTGCAGGAAAGGTTGATCTAGTGTAGGGCACGGAAATATAACTCTACGACAGGATCAAAAAAATTTTCAGACACAGATGGAATTAGCCCCATTCTCAACTAGTACTATACGGATACAGTAGACAAACTGACAAGACATAAAGCCTACACAGCAAAGGTTAACACAGCTGAAGCGACAAATTCTGTTCCTGTTCCCAACAGATGAGCATGTAGAAGGAAAAATAAGACATCTATATCCAACAATCTGCTAAAAGCTAAGAATACAGAAGGGCTAGATGAGACATCTTCTAATGAATTTTAATCATACAATGTGCTCAATATATAGTACAACAGTTCATGTTTTCGATAGACATCACTTCGGAAGAAGATATTTTCCCTGAATGCTTAAAAAAAAAGAAAGAAAGAAAGAAAGAAAGAAATTCCATTACATAAAGGAGGCAACAAAATGACTCCATTAAATTACAGACCCATAAACATTACTTGCATTTTTTTAAAAAAAAAATGCTAGAAACAGTTACAGAAGACAGATTAGTTAATTTCACAGGTAGGTACAGCATTCTAAGTGCTGTGCAACACGGTTTCAGGAAACATAGGTCAACTAACACAGCAGTTGCAAACTTTGAAGCATTCATTTTAAACGTATTAAATGAAAGAAAGAAAGTCTGTGGTTTGTTTCTTGATCTCTCCAAAGCTTTTGATTGTGTATGTCATGACACATTAGTGTGGAAGCTACATCATTATGGAATGATAAAAGTCAACCAATCTCATAAAATCTTTTGTGAAACAGAGAGAACAGTGCCATGAAATGAAATATAAAATAAAAAGCAATGTTGTTATTAGCTACTGTAGATGAATTGGAGTCAAGTATGGAGTACCTCAGAGTTCAGCACTTGGATAATTACTTTTCATCTTTTGCATAAATATTATATTAGAAGGCAAAGTTATTGTGTACACTGAAGACACTTCCGTTATTGGTAGCTGTGACACTGTTGATGAATTTGAAAAACAGCTCCCTCTGAGTACCGAAAACACATCTGATAGCAATCTTGAAGGGCAAATGACATAGCTATAGTGATAAATCACAATAGTAACAAGACTTAGTCTTGGAAACTTAGTCCAAAAGGAAACAAACAGTTATAAATTCATGGGTGTCGTAGTGGGCAGTTACATTAATTGGGAAAATCATATAGGTAAGGTCTGATCCAAAATAATCTCTAACGTATTTCTTATGAATAAAGCAACTAGCACTTTAAAACAAGAAACTTTACCAAAATTTTCCTACGGTCTCATATGTTGACTCTTAGCTTGTTGCATTCTGGTCTACATTGCACTCCATATATGCACATACAAATATTGTTAAAGCTTTGTAACAAATCCATTATGCGTATTATAAAAATGTCTCAAAGAAATTTTTGCAGAGACAAATTTAAAGACCTCAAGATACTAACTGTACTAGTGTTGTACACACATGAAATAATTCTTTTCTGACAGCTTCACTGTCCAGACACTTTAAGCCAAGACAAATTGACTACAAATAGGAATGATTATCACATAGAAAATAAGTATCTAAAAGTAATGAATAAAAATCCAGTCAGTAGGTACAGGCAGTAGTTTTTACAATGAGCTTCCACACAACATAATTAACATCAAAGTGCTGCCAGTCTTCAAAAATAAATTAAAGCAGCTTGTGACTGGTTCATCTGGTCACCTGTATGGAATATTTAAATTTAAATTAATGATGGCAGACATTAGTTGCTTATTATACACCATAAGAATGCTTCCTACAGCTATCTTCTATTTGCCTGTTTCTGCCGATATATTAATAGCATACCTGCCCCTGTTGATGGAATAAGAAATAGTGGTTCAGATATAACACTGAGTGGCTCTGTGATATCCGTCATTTCACTGTTTCCTGCAGTCTCTCAAATTTTGTTGTTTGCCATTGAAATTCTAATAACAAATGTAATACAGATTGGTGTGAGCAGCAACTTTTGGTGAAGCAATGCTTGTTTATGAACTCTTGTTACAATGAGTGGGCTTTACATCATAGTTAGGTTTTCCATTGTTTCTCCCCTACCACTGAAACAAATGCCAGGACGGTTTCTTCGAGCCGCGCGGGATTAGCCGAGCAGTCTAAGGTGCTGCAGTCATGGACTGTGCTGCTGGTCCTGGAGGAGGTTCGAGTCCTCCCTCGGGCATGGGTGTGTGTGTTTATCCTTAGGATAATTTAGGTTAAGTAGTGTGTATGATTAGGGACTGATGACCTTAGCAGTTAAGTCCCATAAGATTTCACACACATTTGAACATTTTGGTTTCTTCGAGCAGGCCATGGCAGACTTTTACTTCCACATCCTTGTAGCATGTGCTTTGTCCTATTACTTACCGGTGCATACAACTATATTTTCCTTTATATCAACAAAAATAATCAGTGTCTGAAAATGTGACTGGATAGATAAAAATCTACCCAAAATGTGGCAGCACAAGAAAACACATATAAAGTGTAAGAAAATACACAAGCTTTCAGAAGAGCTAGTGGCTCCTTCTTCTGACAGCAGTGTTTGAGGGAAAGAAAGAGGTATGACGGATAAGGCCTGACAAGATTTAGGAAACAGGGAGAGTTATGGAAACATCACCCAGAATCCCAGGTTGGGGGAGATTTACTGGATGGTAATCAATAAATAATAACAAGTTTAAAAAATATATTGCTAAAGTCAACAACTGGACATCTTCCAGAAGCCTCTTGAGGGCCTTAGTATTCTTACACTCATGTGCTAATGCATTTGTTCAATAACAGTATATGTAGCTACTGTTGTTGTTGTGGTCTTCAGTCCAGAGACTAGTTTGATGCAGCTCTCCATGCTATTCTATCCTGTGCAAGCTTCTTCATATCCAAGTAACTACTGCACCCTACATCCTTCTGAATCTGCTTAGTGTATTCATATCTTGGTCCCCCTCTATGATTTTTACCCTCCAACGCTACCCTCCAATACTAAATTGGTGATCCCTTGATGCCTCAGAACATGTCCTACCAACCGATCCCCTCTTCTAGTCAAGTTGTGCCATAAATTCCTCTTCTCCCCAATTCCATTCAGTACCTCTTCATCAGTTATGTGATCTACCCATTTAATCTTCAGCATTCTTCTGTAGCACCACATTTCGAAAGCTTCTATTCTCTTCTTGTCTAAACTATTTATTGTTCATGTTTCACTTCCATACATGGCTACACTCCATACAAATACTTTGAGAAAAAGACTTCCTGACACTTAAATCTATACTCGATGTTAACAAATTTCTCTTCTTCAAAAATGCTTTCCTTGCCATTGCCAGTCTACATTTTATATCCTCTCAACTTCAACCATCATCAATAATTTCGCTCCCCAAATAGCAAAACTCATCTACTACTTTCAGTGTCTCACTTTCTAATCTAATTGCCTCAGCATCACCTGATTTAATTTGACTACATCCCATTATCCTCATTTTGCTTTTGTTGATGTTCATCTTAATCCTCCTTTCAAGTCACTGTCCATTCTGTTCAAATGCTGTCTCTGACAGAATTACAGTATCATCGGCAAACCTCAAAGTTTTTATTTCTTCTCCATGGATTTTTATTCCCACTCTGAATTTTTCTTTTGTTTCCTTTACTGCTTGCTACTAATAACAGCAAATTTTAGCTGTATTACAAACCACAGTGAAGTGCACACCACTGTAACACATATTAAGGTTTCTTCCCTTTGCATTTGTGTTCAGATCATGGGAAGTATGACTGTTTAAATGTCACCGTATACTTTGTAATTCATCTAACACTATATTAAAGGTCCCTATGAGAGATACATGTATGGGACTGTAGAAAATTCTTACATTTTTTGTTTGATGCTGGTCCTTGAAACTCTGAAGCATGTTTTAACATGATAGTTTACATACATCTTTCAAGTATCTGCCAGTTCAGGTTTGTCACTTTTCTATGGTGTTCTCCGATGAAGGAGGAGCAGGGACTCTGAACACTGCACAGAGAACAAACACGGAGAAAAACTAGGCATGCAGTCAGTACAAGCAATTGATAACTGAATACACATAAATGGAGCACTTAACAGGGAAGGCTTGGTGTGTAGGCATTGAAATCAGTGTTAGATCTGCCAGATCAGACCTACTGCTGCTGGCAGATAAACATCTGAGTCGGTGACTCTGCCGATGCCATGCTTCGTAGGCACCCTTCATGACAGTGTTCTGTACTGTTCTGCAGTGATATCAACAACAGCTCCTCTGCATGAATCTCAACGTCTGCTGGCAGTACTAAGCTGTACCACCTGAAAAGGCTATGTAAGGTTGAAATGATCTAGTTTCTACCATGACCTCCATCACCCAATCACAGAGGGAGAGAGATTCCCAAGCAGTGGATCGACCACTAAAGGAGACAATGCTGACACAACAGGGGTGGAAGATTGTGGAGGTTGGGGTAATGTCCAGTCCAACAGCAGGAACTCTGCCACTGGTGAGCAGGGAGAAGAGGGCACCAAATCAAATTCCATGGGCTCCATAGTGGTAGGTACAGAAGCTAATCCTGCACTCACCCTATTCCATGGTCAAACATAGGATGGTGGAGGGCGAGGTGGGATGAGCACATTGCCACAATCGGAATTCTTTCACTGGAAGAACGCCGCGACCGCCACTATCACCTGGCTGCCTTGGAGATGGCGGCATTAGAGGTCCAACAGACTGCAGCTGACTGCAAAGATGGACCAGCTGCTTCCACTGGCTGAAAGACTGGGCCCAAACAGCAGCCCAGCGAGGAAAACATTCAGGCCGCAACTGTCCAGTGCATATGACTCGTGGTGCAACAAATCCAAAACACCCTGTGGACGAGGCTCCTGCAAACATTCTACCAAACTACACCTACACCACACAAGATGATCAATATCAAGACCGACCACCAGCCAGTAGACGTGATGACGTGCCAAAGTCTTCATACAAGTCATACCCCTATGCAAAGCATGCAGGAGCTGGAGTACGTGAGGATGCAACACTGGAGGGACAACCACTCAACAGCTTTGCTCCTCATTAGCAAGCATGAGGACTCTAGACAAAATGAGTCTATCTTGTAAAAAAAAAAAAAAAATTAAGCCACACCGAATCCACTCTTGAAAGAGCATGCTCTCCGGATATGATCCTGCAGGCAATCAGATAATGCATCTACATTTGCATGCTAGGTGGTGGGCTGAAATTGAATGTCATAACGATAGTTACTGAGGAAGAGTTCTCGTGTCTTCAGTCAGTGGGAAGTCTTATCCATCAACTTGTGACGTGGGCCATATAAGGAAAGTTTATGGTTGGTGATGAGTCAGAAACTCTGCCCCACACACAATATGAAACATTTTAATCCCAAAAATGACAGCCAGTGCTTTTTTTTCGACTTCTGAGTAATTACCATTCACTGCAGAAAGTGCCAACCAGGTTCTCATGCGACAGGACAACACAATGCCATACTTGGACACTTCACAGGCCAGGGTTAGTTTTAACCAGTGCAAAAGAAGCCAAATAGGGAGCGGACCACAAACAGTGAGTGAGGGAGTGAAAAGCCTTGATAATCCACACACCAGACAAATTTGACACTCTCTTGGTGAAGCCTGTTAAGAGATAACACATGTGCGCAGCATGGGGAATGAACTTAGAATAAAATGAAATCTTGCCCAAAAAGAACTGGATTTCTTTCACGTTCTTAGGTTCTGGCAGCTTGATGACAGGCCTGATACGCTCCTCTGTAGAGATGAGGCCATCTATGCTGAGAACATGACCCACAAGATGCACCTTTTGGAGAAAAAAACCACATTTTTCCAATTTGCAACAATCGTCTTTTTCCCGAAGGTATTGGAAAACCACATGCAGATTCCGTACATGCTCCTCTTGCTTGGCGCCTGTGACCCAGAGACATTTTACACAACAAGAAATGTTATGAATCAGATTTTGCAAATATTGTTGATATATTCCAGACACCAAAAAGATTCTAAAAGGCAAGCAACTAAACTAATAACTTCCAAAGGCGCTATTGAAGACTCAGAAACTCTGAAGAATGGGATGCAGTGACACTGCTGGTACATGTCACACAAGATGATGCATGAAAAATGCTGGTCCCATGACAACTTTGCCAAAAACTCCTGTGGCCGTTGAATCAGATATGAGTCTGTGACATCTCTGTTCAATTGTCTGTTAGTATAGGTAGGACCCACGTGTCATCACTATCAGTGATTGCAGACCGAGTGCCGCCACACGGCAGGTCTAGTCTACAGAGACTCCCTAGCACTCGCCCCAGTTGTACAGCCGACTTTGCTAGCGATGGTTCACTGTCTACATATGCTCTCATTTGCAGAGACGACAGTTTAGCATAGCCTTCAGCTACGTCGTTTGCTACGACCTAGCAAGGCGCCACATTCTTCAAGAATGTATACTGAACAGATATATTGTGAATCATGTACCGTCAAGAGCGACGTCCATCATTAATGGATTAAAGTTAAGTATCAAACTAATTGTGTCTGCTTTCTGAATTCTCATTCCTTGTCATGTTCCAGACCTCACGTCAGTACAGTTCTTCCCTCCTCACGCCAGCCTGCGTGAGCTAAAACGCGTGCATTTCGGCCTCCATTCGTAACACGGTGTTGGCTCTTCTGCCAACACAACAGAAGCGACAAAATTTAGGTGTTGCAGACAGGTTAAGGAAGATGTATGCCTTGAAATTTTCTGCTCGACCTGAGATATTCTCAAACAACTGGTCATATGACCATAGCAAAGAGGCCAAATCTTTGAAAAAGACTGACTAAGGGATTAAATGCCCTTTGTCAATCCAAAAAGTAGAAAAGGTGTCCAATCCAAAAAATATTTTGTTCCAATGGTGAATTAATCACTACCTAAGTAATTTGCCATTCCACATCCTTATAACATGCAGAGTTGGAGAATTGTTCCTTTAAAGAGATATACTGAGTGAGGTGGTGCAGTGGTTATCACACTGGACTCGCATTCGGTAGGGCGACGGTTCAATCCCACGTCCAGCCATCCTGCTTTAGGTTTTCCGTGATTTCCCTAAATCGCTGCAGGCAAATGCCGGGATGGTTCCTTTCAAAGGGCATGGCCGACTTCCTTCCCTAATCCAATGAGACCGATGACCTCGCTGTCTGGTCTCCTCCCCCAAAACAACCCAACCCAACCCTTTAAAGGGATACACTGTTTACTATATGGCATAATGTGATGAGCAGCTGCTGCAGTGCAAGGTAACCCAAGAGCTACTTAATGAGGCTAATTGTCACTCCTGTGTCTACTTCAAACTGAAATGGCCACCTCTACACTACCAATGTCAGCAGAACTCAACAGGGTGACACTTGAGGGGTGTCGGAGACCACCTCTGGGTCCAGGGAAGACAATGGGCCTCGATGACCTTGCTGTGGCTTGTTCATAGTCACAAACTGTTGCCAAATGGCCTATTTTGTGGCAGACCTCTACATGTGAATATCCTGTTGACCATGGATCAAATGACAACTCGGGTAGGACCAACAGATTGGCCATTCAAGTAGAAACAGGTGCAAATGGGGAGACACAAGAGTCACAAAATGTTGTGAACAGGTCATTATGATGTTTCAGTTTACATGTAACTGATGAAGATTTGCAGCGTCATGAAGTCACTGCAATCAGATCATCACTGGCTTTAACACACGGCAGACCCGAAGAGGGCAAGTCCGCTTGTTTCACACCATGGGGCAGGAAACATGTCTAACTTTGACACCTGCCAATTGTTGGAAAGTATGTCCCTTGCTGCTGTCATAGGTTCACATGATTCAGCAACTTAGCGACTTTGGCTACAGAAGAATCAAAGAAGACCAGTGCCCAATTTTGATAATAGCGCCCGGTATTAACTGGAGGGCATGCAGCTTTACTGTATGGTTAAATGATGATGGTGTCCTCTTGGGTAAAATATTCCGGAGGTAAAATAGTCCCCCATTCGGATCTCTGGGAGGGGACTACTCAAGAGGACGTTGTTATCAGGAGAAAGAAAACTGGCGTTCTATGGATCGGAGCGTGGAATGTCAGATCCCTTAATCGAGCAGGTAGGTTAGAAAATTTAAAAAGGGAAATGGATAGGTTAAAGTTAGATATAGTGGGAATTAGTGAAGTTCGGTGGCAGGAGGAACAAGACTTTTGGTCAGGTGAATACAGGGTTATAAATACTAAATCAAATAGGGGTAATGCAGGAGTAGGTTTAATAATGAATAAAAAAAAGGAGTGCGGGTAAGCTACTACAAACAGCATAGTGAACGCATTATTGTGGCCAAAATAGACACGAAGCCCACGCCTACTACAGTAGCACAAGTTTATATGCCAACTAGCTCTGCAGATGATGAAGAAATTGATGAAATGTATGATGAGATAAAAGAAATTATTCAGGTAGTGAAGGGAGATGAAAATTTAATAGTCATGGGTGACTGGAATTCGAGTGTAGGAAAAGGGAGAGAAGGAAACATAGTAGGTGAATATGGATTGGGGGTAAGAAATGAAAGAGGAAGCCGTTTGTTAGAATTTTGCACAGAGCATAACTTAATCATAGCTAACACTTGATTCAAGAATCATAAAAGAAGGTTGTATACATGGAAGAATCCCAGATATACTAAAAGGTATCAGATAGATTATATAATGGTAAGACAGAGATTTAGGAACCAGGTTTTAAATTGTAAGACATTTCCAGGGGCAGATGTGGACTCTGACCACAATCTATTGGTTATGAACTGCAGATTAAAATTGAAGAAACTGCATAAAGGTGGGAATTTAAGGAGATGGGACCTGGATAAACTGACTAAACCAGAGGTTGTACAGAGTTTCAGGGAGAGCATAAGGGAACAATTGACAGCAGTGGGGGAAAGAAGTACAGTAGAAGAAGAATGGGTAGCTCTGGGGGATGAAGTAGTGAAGGCAGCAGAGGATCAAGTAGGTAAAAAGATGAGGGCTAGTAGAAATCCTTGGGTAACAGAGGAAATATTGAATTTAATTGATGAAAGGAGGAAACATAAAACCACAGTAAATGAAGCAGGCAAAAATGAATACAAACGTCTCAAAAATGAGATCGACAGGAAGTGCAAAATGGCTAAGCAGGGATGGCTCGAGGACAAATGTAAGGATGTAGAGGCTTATCTCACTAGGGGTAAGATAGATACTGCCTACAAGAAAATTAAAGAGACCTTTGGAGAAAAGAGAACCACTTGTATGAATATCAAGAGCTCAGATGGAAACCCAGTCCTAACCAAAGAAGGGAAAGCAGAAAGGTGGAAGGAATATATAGAGGGTCTATACAAGGGCAATGTACTTGAGGACAATATTATAGAAATGGAAGAGAATGTAGATGAAGATGAAATGGAAGATACGATACTGCAAGAAGAATTTGACAGAGCACTGAAAGACCTGAGCCGAAACAAGGCCCCGGGAGTAGACAACATTCCATTAGAACTACTGACGGTCTTGGGAGAGCCAGTCCTGACAAAACTCTACCATCTGGTGAGCAAGATGTATGAGACAGGCGAAATACCCACAGACTTCAAGAAGAATATAATAATTCCAATCGCAAAGAAAGCAGGTGTTGACAGATGGGAAAATTACCGAACTATGGGTTTAATAAGTCACAGCTGCAAAATACTAACGCGAATTCTTTACAGACGAATGGAAAAACTGGTAGAAGCCGACCTCGGGGAAGATCAGTTTGGATTCCGTAGAAATATTGGAACACGTGAGGCAATACTGACCTTACGACTAATCTTAGAAGAAAGATTAAGGAAAGGCAAACCTACGTTTCTAGCATTTGTAGACTTAGAGAAAGCTTTTGACAATGTTGACTGGAATACTCTCTTTCAAATTCTGAAGGTGGCAGGGGTAAAATACAGGGAGCGAAAGGCTATTTACAATTTGTACAGAAACCAGGTGGCAGTTATAAGAGTCGAGGGGCATGAAAGGGAAGCAGTGGTTGGGAAGGGAGTGAGACAGGGTTGTAGCCTCTCCCCATTGTTATTCAATCTGTATATTGAGCAAGCAGTAAAGGAAACAAAAGAAAAATTCTGAGTAAGTATTAAAATCCATGGTGAAGAAATAAAAACTTTGAGGTTCGCCGATGACATTGTAATTCTGTCAGAGACAGCAAAGGACTTGGAAGAGCAGTTGAACGGAATGGACAGTGTCTTGAAAGGAGGATATAAGATGAACATCAACAAAAGCAAAACGAGGCTAATGGAATGTAGTTGAATTAAATTGGATGATGATGAGGGAATTAGATTAGGAAATGAGGCACTTAAAGTAGTAAAGGAGTTTTGCTATTTGGGGAGCAAAATAACTGATGATGGTCGAAGTAGAGAAGATGTAAAATGTAGACTGGCAATGGCAAGGAAATCGTTTCTGAAGAAGAGAAATTTGTTAACATCGAGTATAGATTTAAGTGTCAGGAAGTCGTTTCTGAAAGTATTTGTATGGAGTGTAGCCATGTATGGAAGTGAAACATGGACGATAAATAGCTTGGACAGGAAGAGAATTGAATCTTTCGAAATGTGGTGCTACAGATGAATGCTGAAGATTAGATGGGTAGATCACATAACTAATGAGGAGGTATTGAATAGAATTGGGGAGAAGAGGAGTTTGTGGCACAACTTGACGAGAAGAAGGGACCGGTTGGTAGGACATGTTCTGAGGCATCAAGGGATCACAAATTTAGCATTGGTGGGCAGCGTGGAGGGTAAAAATCGTAGAGGGAGACCAAGAGATGAATACACTAAGCAGATTCAGAAGGATGTAGGTTGCAGTAGGTATTGGGAGATGAAGAAACTTGCAGCATGGACGGCTGCATCAAACCAGTCTCAGGACTGAACACCACAACAACAACAACAACATTAACTGGATGATCATTCCTCGAATTGGTGAGTCCGCATACAAAGTAGTACATTGGGAACACTCAAACTGGCATTTGCTAGACAGAGCTAGCAGGTTGGCAATCCATCTCACATACACCTGTCCGGAGTGATTGTGGTGAAGGTTAAACTGTTATTGTGCTGCCATCACATGATCAACCTGACGGATGATATGCCTTACCTGACAGTACAGCAAGAATCCATGCAGGTAATTCTCGCACCTTCCTCTTGATTTGTCGCAGCATGTGAATGGTGTCAGGGGTGGTGTCGGAGTGGGGGGGTACTATTTCGGCAGGCACCTGGCCCTGTCCCAGTGCACCATGCACACAAAGCAGTCCTGCATTCTATTAGAGTAGTTTGTGCATCCGCTCCCACTGTAGCTTTTGGAGGCAGAACTGCTCCTGCCAGCATTGCAGAGCTGCCAGGACCATGTCTGGCATAATTTAACACCATGAAAAGAAAAACTGTCAAACATGTAGAAATGTCCTTCGTTGCCACTTTAGTATCTGCACAGGTGTGACAATGTCCCTGATCATAACTATCTGCATGAATGCATATACTAGCCAATGGAGTGTCAACTACAAGCAAGAGAGTTGAACCTCGGAGAAGGGAATGAATCTCAACTGCAACTCAGTCTGCATGGGAGGATGGAGTCCAAATACAGTGTAGAGAAAGAGCATGGAGATAAATGCAGCATGCGACCAGTTGTTCTGCTCATACCAAGCTTGGCTTTCTATACTATTCTGCTGCAATACCCACACCAGTTCCTCTGCATCCACCTCAATGTCTGTTGTGGAGGTACTAAAGGCCCCATTTCAGGTACATTATGGAAAAGTTAAAATTTCCTATGACAAATCTTACTGCTTTTTTGTACTCCATCAAGGTCCAAAATGATATTTCATTTCTTTACTGAGCTTTGGACCATTTATCAATATTACTGGGCAAGTCAGATACATTGCACAGCACATTTAGGGCATACGTATACAAGAAGTAAGTAGGTATACCACTAGGTCAGACAACAACTAGAATGCAGCAGGGGCATTGGAAAGGTGGCCTTAGCCTCTTCAAGTAAACCATAACAGCAAATGCCTTAGGAGGTTAGGGAAATCATATATTCATGTTTATTCATCAGCCTCTGACCATGTACATGATACAGGTTTGAAATGTATACATTAATAAAATTTTACTTTAAAATTTAGATATTACATTTATGTTGCACATAAAAAATTAAATGTTTTGTTTAGGCTATTATACTATTATAGAATTCTGCCTCATAAACACAGAATTAATAGGTTCTGCACCTCAAAAAGGTATTGTATGGTAGGTTTCTTACTGCCACGGGGTAGTTTATTATACAACTTTCTACCAGTACATATGAAACCAGTAGAAAAATACTCCTATCAGAGAACCAAAAGAGGCAAATATGCTCTTGTTTAAAAGACTCAAATTGAAGAGTGGGATACCAGGTGCCTCATTCTACCTTCTTCAGCACTTTAAAAAACTTCCCCAAAAATTTTGGCCTATGAACATACTTGCACTCTTTTTAACATGCAACTCACCTCTCACTCCCACAAACTCCCCTAACTGTAACTCGCTCACATTCAGAAGTCCTTTGCTGTACGTCACTCAAACCCATCCAGACCAACTTGCCCATTCTCGCTCACTCAATCAGCCCAACTCACTGTCATTATCTCTTTGTGTCTCTCTGTTAGTGTTGCCTGCCTTAGTCACAGTCCCCTCATTCTGGCCTACTACTACTGTCTCCTCTTGCTGTAACTATCTCCCTCTTGCTCTCTGCTACAATCTCATACACTCATTCCCACTGCTGCTGCCTCGTCTCTTCCTCATTGTGACTGTCATAGACTCTGTGTCTCATTATCGCTGGCTCTCACCCACTTCCACATTCTCCTTCGCTTTATTCCTCTCCCACCAGCAGTGTCTCTTCCAGATTCCCCAGCACTGTTCTGTCACTGTCAGTCATGTTACACTGCCACTGTCTTTCTCTCATACTGCCATTGTCTCCTTCACTCTTTCTGTACCACAACCATTGTTGTGTACTATCTTCCAACATTTATTACTTTTCTCTTTCCCATGCCTTCTCTCTCAGCATAAAAAAGGATGAATATGTTGGCATGACAATATATTTGGGAAAATTTGTAGAGGTACTGAGGAAGTT
This sequence comes from Schistocerca nitens, assembly GCF_023898315.1. Lineage (NCBI taxonomy): Eukaryota > Metazoa > Arthropoda > Insecta > Orthoptera > Acrididae > Schistocerca > Schistocerca nitens. The sequence continues at coordinate 366,765,722 of NC_064621.1, forward strand.
AGAATGAGGCAGCTAGTACCCCACTTTTCAGCCAGAGTCTTTTAAACTGGAGCATATATGTCTTTTTCATGTTCTGATAAAAGCATTTTTCTGCTGGTTCCCTTCTTCTTTCGTATCACTCATATGAAAAGTACTTCACAGACCAGTCAAATTTTGATAGTTCATTTATGTGAAATTGAAAAATTTATAACTAATTTTACACCTCAGATCAGATTTAAATTTTGCATGTGCTTCAGTAGCACAACATGTGGTCTCCAGAATCATTCTGGTGATAATGGAGACACTTTATAGCATATTTCTCCATGCTATGTCATTTTTTAAACTACATTTTTGCCTCACACTGGATTTTACATGCATATTTTATGTGTGCCACACGTTTTCCCCCTTCTCTGATAATATTCCATTGCAATTTGACGTCATTCTGACCAGTGGTGTTATTTCTACAGTGTTTTGAAAGTTTAATGTTAATTATAATCAACCTGTGTTGCTGAAGTTTTGTTTTTATTTAGTGTTGTCATTTTTTCTGTAGCCACTACGTACTATGCATTGACTACTGTTAGTGTTTTCCTTTCAGTTCATCTATATTAGCATCATTCATTAGGAGGGTTGTGTCATGAGCATTCATTATTATCTTGTAGGGTAAAGATCATTCATGTATATAAGAAAAAGAAAAGGGACTAGGACACAAACTTATGGCTCTCCTGTAGTAATAAGTAGAGCACTTGATCTACAATTATTTAAAGTGACAACTTGTTCGCTGTCCACGATATACGACTTGATTAATGATAGTTCATTATCCTCTATTCCATATTTTTCAAACATAGATAACAGGATATCATGTGATACAGTATCAAATGCTTTGCTCAGATCAAGTAGCATTCCACAGACAAAACAATGCTTTTCAAAGCATTCCAGAACTTCTGCAACCAGAGATTTTACAACTTCAGTGGTGGGACGACCAGGCCTAAAGCCCTAGACTGAAGAAGAGATTGGCTTAGTATTCATAAAGCACCTGCATAATTACTCTTTCATGCAGTGTTCTACGATCTTATGTATTATTAGAACAATGGATACTGGCCTGCAACTGTCAGGACTGTTTTCATCTCCTTTCTTATAAACTGAGACAACTTTGGACATCAAGATATCAGTAAATTTTCCAGCTTGAAGCATGAAGTTTATAAGGTAATCAGAGCAGACACTATAATACTTGTGGAAGGTTTTAGAATGTAATTTGAGAAGCCACAAATTTCTTCACTGCATGAGTATCTACTTCAGATACATTTCGGTGCACGATCTGACAACTAACTTGAGTCCACTAGAAACTAATGTGTCTCAAATTTGGTAGGCCTATTTTGTCCAAAGTGCTTCAGAATTATTTTCATCTAATTCTATGGTAGGAGATTTTCCATGATTTGCACAGTTTATGACAAAGTTATTTAGCAGCTCAGGTGAGATTGTGGTCACCTGCTTTGTTCTGTGTTTTTTGCTAGGGTGTTTACTGCCTTCCAGGCTGCCTTGGATTTCAGCTTCTGTAATGATGTACAAGGCAAAAAGTTTATCTCTTAGTTCTTATAGATAAGGGGTGTACCACTGTAGTTTATTCTGTTTACTTGGTACATAATCAGTTTTTACCCTTTAGATGTTTGTAGGCAACATTTATTGAGTAAATTAGTGAGAGCATCAATAAACATATCAAAGGCATCATCAATGGTTTCCCAGTTACACAGACTTTCTCACTCAACTTCAGTTAACTTGTCCCTCATTTACTTAATGTGATCCATTTTTAACATTCTGAAGTTCTTAAACTAGGAGGTGTGCTGTACACTATAATTATCACTTTCAACAGTGACCCATAATCATAGATGATCTGATAGACATAATACATATCAATTCAGGTGAGTAGAGGGGGGTGGGGTTACCTTCATAATTTCCTATATTATTGAACTATGTTACACTTAAGAAAAAAAGTAAGAAACTCATATTTATTTGTTTTGTCCAAAAATTTTCTCGCCCTAGATACAGGCTGCCAAAGATTATGCATCAAGGACTATTTTACTTAAGCGATTTTTCTGAAACAGTTCTGGATTCTTTTAAAATTTTATTTGGAAGATAAGAATTTTATGATGAAACAATATTCTCAGTTTGGAAATACGTGTCAAAGTTCTCTTGATGTTCCCTTCTGAATATTTTTTTCAGTTTAAGATTTTTTTTTCAAAAATGACAATCCTAAATTTTTTTATATTTTACTGTTAATTAGTACCATATAGTACTACATTCCCTCAAAAAGAGAACTTCCACTTTTCAGTTCAACAGGTTTTATAAAAAAGGTTTGTGTTTTAACTTCTGTGGCTAACTGAGAAGCATATTTATCAAAAGTCAATAAATGCTCAGTTTTACCAAAATTCAGATTTTTGTATTGTAAATCAAGCTAGTTGCCATGCATGATCTGTTGAAATACCTTAGTCAGAATTTGATATTTGCTGCTGTTATAAGATATTGAAAACTACGAGATTTGCAAAACCCAATATTTGCTCTCCGACAGTTAAAGCAAAAGTCAATATACGCATACTGTGCTTTGCTTCTGTGAGACCTGAATGGAGAATAACAGTGTAGGATGTCACTGCCAATGTAAAAAACATTAACTCCTTATTATTGCTGAGTTAAAGCCTGCATTGTCAAGGAGAAGTTTGAAGTACAAGAGTAAGCTTTTAAACTATAAAATGGAGGTTAATGTAAGTGATTCAGAAAATGGTAAATATGTTACTGAGCACTCAGGGAGTCTACGTCAAGACCCAAAGTGTCCAAAATGTCCAACAAGAACAAGAAAATGCCAGCTACTGCCTGTTCACTTACGCTACCTGCCATATCAGTGAACCAAAAGCCTTAGGAAGAAAAGAATGCAAAGCAGCTAATCTCACTTCTGATGATATCAGAACTTTTCATCATCATGTAAATAGTTTAAACAAAACTGATCAGGATAAATTATTACTAAAATACATGGTAATCACTTCACCAAAGTGCAGGAACACCAGAAAAGAAATAAAAAGCAAGGTGTGGTGTCCACCACTATTAAATCTCTGCACCGAGCAGCGGTGCACTATTACATGTGGCCAGGAATGCATCATTGGCTGCACTTCTCCATGCATGGCCTGCTGCTAGCATCACAGGCCACCTTTGCGTGTGCGAGCTTCAAACCACAATGATTGACCACCCATCACGCTCAGCAATTGCCCGCCCAGAATATACAGTGACCCCAGCTGCGGGTTCCATTAACTATGGAGCCTTATTTAATGCCACTACAGATATCTACAAGCCAGTTCTCATCGTCCTATGCTCTACTCCACAACTAGGAAGTGTTATGTTGTGGTGGATCTGCTGTTTAATGTTGATTTAGCTGCCCTCTGGACTTAGAATCCACATGCTATACTGGAACTTGGACTTATCGGTTCACTAGACTTACTATGTAGACTTCTGATTTCCGCCAGAATTCTGAATTTCACTTGCACTTCCTGGACACTGGAATAATCACCTTCAAGTTATATAATTTCCACAAACTATTCATCAACAACCTGACACTTGGTAATAGAATTATTTTGTATCAGTGTTGTTTCAATAAACCGTAGAATGGTGACATATTTATTGTGTTATTCCTGGTTATAACACAATAAAAATGGCAACGAGCCAGCAAGCATCGACACTGGAAGCTCTATGCATGAAACTTATTTATCAGCAGGATGAGAATCGGAAGCTGCTACTGAACACCCTCCAACCACTTATTCAAGGCTTGTTGCAGACACAAGCATCTCGACAAGTGCTCGCTTTTCCTTCCTTTGATGAGGCTTTAGAGAACTGAGAAGCCTACAAATTAAGATTACTGGAGCACTTCCACGTGCTTGAGGTAACTGATACTAGCTTCATGAAATATTTGTTCCTGTCTTAGTCAAAACGTGAGATTTACCAGCTACTGTGCATATTGCCCTCTTATCTAAGCCTTCAGAGCTCACCTTTTCAAATATTAGTTCATTGCTGGCTAAATATTACCAGCAGCGTACCCATGTTATTTCCTCCGAGGTAGCATTTTACCAATGCAAGAAACAGCCAAACCAGACTCATAGAGAATGGGCTGCAGAGTTGCAAGGTTTAGAGAGAAAATGTCATTTTGTTACCCCTAAAAGTAGGGAGTTCTATGCAGAAGAAATGATCAGGGACAGGATCATAATCTGGTAGCCACTATAGACCATCAAAAGACCTCCATAAACTTTTTGTAGAAGTGCAAATTGCAGAGAAACCATTTCAAATACAAGTAGACACCGGCACAGCTGTGAGAATTCTGCATTGCAGTACCTATTTGAAACTTGGAGCTCCTCCCTTGCAAGAAACAAAGAGACGTCTAATGGTGTATAATGAACATACCATCCCAGTATGCAGTCAAGTCGAACTTCCAACAGCCATGTCACTCGCTACATTACCTTCTTAGTCGTTAACAGTGTTTCCGCTGACAACTTGTTTGGACTGGACTCTTTTCAGAAATTTGGATTTTTAACAGATGATTCAGTGAATTTGCTACCCAAAGATGTTACGTACTAGACCTAGAGGCACTTTGCCAGGGTTATGAGGACCTGTTCAGCCTGGAACTCAGCACTGCAAAGGATTTTGAGGTGCACATCATACTGAAACATAATGCATGCCCTTAGTACTTTTGAACCCGCATCATTCCGTTAGCTCTCAGAGCCCAAGTAGAGGAAGAACTGGATCGCCTAACTGCAATTAAGAGTTTTAGAACCTATTCCTTCAAGTCAATGGGCTACCCCAATAATCATCGTGCGAAAATCATCTGGGAAGATTTCCCTTTTGGTGTTTTAAAGTAACTGTCAACGTTCAATCAGAGATTGAACATATCATATTCCTAAGCCATAAGAATTGCTGTCAAAATTAAAAGGTGGAAACTTCTACCCTAAAACAGACCTAGTGGATTCTTATCTCCAGCTTCTCCTTGATGCAACATGCCGCACAGGCTTTATCATTTGAAACGCTTAATGTTTGGTACAGCAAGTTCCTCGCCATTTTTCAATGGTTTTTGGATGGATGCATTAACTATTTAGACAACATCATTGTAACAGGGAGAATCACAGAAGAACACCTTCGCAATCTGAAATCTTTATTCAGTGTCTTAAGGGAGGCTGACCTAAAATGCAGAAAAGAAAAATGTTTTTTCCAGCTGGAGATTAAATACCTTGGCCACATCATTTCCAGCCAGGCAATTGTCCACTGGATAAACATGTCGAAGCCATAATCAAATTTCCCAGGCCAACAATGCTAAAGCAACTTCTTTCCTTTCTGGGGAAGACATCATACTCGTATTACCAAAAGTTCTTACCTGCAGTAGGAACAGAAACCGCCCCTTGTCCGAGATATGCATAAAAGGGGTGCCTTTTCAGTACACACCAGCTTGTGAGTGTGCCTTCCAAAGGTTGAAATCCCAGTCGTTAAGGCCCCATGCCTTGCATGTTTTGATCCAACAAAGCAGATAATTATTACAACGTTCACATCTGATACCGGCATTGGAGCAGTCCTGGCACACAGGGAGGTGGATAGCTCTGAGCACCATGTGGCTTATGCACCAAAAACATTGACTGGCATGGAACACAGGTACTCACCAAAAGAAAAAGAAGCACTGGCCATCATCACTGCATTGAAGGAATTCCAAATTTTTGTTTATGGCACCATGTTTCACCTTGTCACAGACTATAAACTGCAGATCTTCTTATTCAGTCCAGCACCAAAGATTCCAGTATTCCAGTCCCGACTGCTCTATGTTTACAGTGCTGGGCTGTACTTTTGGAGCACTAACACTATGAGATACACTTTCGCAACATGACAGAGCAAGCCAATGCTGATGCTCTCTTCCGGCTTCCATGGGGACCCGATCCAGAGTTCAAAAAGAAGAAATTATGTATTTTCACAATGATGAAAAAGCAGAAGCCGCTGTAGATTCTTTTCCCATTACCAGTACACAGGTCGCAGATGCAGCTGGTAACAACAAGGTACTGCAACAAATCCAAAGTCACGTACTTGATGGATGGCCCGAACAACAACCTATCAAGGATTCCGTGGCATTCTGTCACTTCTTTAATGCCCACCATCAGCTAATGTTGATCGACAGAGTAATAGTGCTTGTTTCCAATGAGGACACACCCAAGTAGTTGTTCCCTATTCTTTATGTCAGCACGCCCAGCATCTATTGCACCAAGGTCACTGTGTGTGTGTGTATCCTGAACTAAACTCCTGGCTCGCACATTCACTTACTGGCCGGGCATGAACCAGGAGATTGAACGACTCATCCTAATGTGTCCACCCTGTCAAAGCCAGTAGGCAGCCCCATGACATTCATTTGCTTCTTGGCCACCATGTGCTCACCCTTGGAGCTGGTACACATTGATTTTGCCGGGCCAGTGTTTAACACCATGTTCTTGATAGTAGTTGATGCTTACTCCAGATTTCTGTACATTATCTGATGCAATGCTACATCAACCACCAACACCATTACAGCCTTAGAAAAAATTTTTGCAACTGAACATCTGCCGGAAGTGCTTGAAACTGGCAATGATCCACAATTCCATAATGATGAGTTTCATGCCTTCTGCACCCAGCATGGCATTCGTCACATTCCAATGCCCCCATTCCATCCACAATCTAATGGAGAAGTTGAGATGATGGTCCACACTTTCAAAACTCAGGTGAAGAAATACCTCCAGGATCACTCCACCAATGCATCAATAACTTTCTTTTTTAGCAGTTACAGGTCCACACCCATCAGAGACAAAAGTCCAGTGGAAGTCCTCCAAGGATGGCAGTCCTGAACTCTCTTGAGCCTGCTCATACTGATGCCACGGTCAGCACCACCACTGCCTGCTTCCAAGTTCTGCCCTGAGTCCTTGATGAGGGTGAAAAGATTCGACTGGCAACCAACCTGGATTCTGGCAACAACTATCTAGCACTTGATCCAGAAGGTCTTCAGGGTGCAGCTTCTGGACCAGAAGGTTCTGTGACATGGCAATCAACTTCATCTCTGACTAGTTTCCCAACAATTTTTTCTGCTCCCCTCTCTGCACCATCATTACCAGTCCCCTAGTTCCCACGCTACCCCAAGCCACCTAGCCAGTGTTAACACCAGACTTGTTCATGCCTTTTGCCCACAGCCAGCTGACCAACACTATAGCTCAACAAGAGCGGCTTACGCCAGACGTCGTCCAGCCCCAGAAGCTGCCCTTCCTGGACTATGAGATGTCGCCCACTCACCAACCACGAGTAATTCCAGATGCAGATGAAGACATGCCGCTGGCTCCACCTGTTCCGCTGCCAAGGTCCACACCAGACAACCTACGACCTCGAACAGGGTGTTTTCAGCTTTATGCTCGGGGGCCCTGAGTCACCAATGATGCTGACGACGTGGAAGGGTACCCCATGGATGTGGCATTAATTCAAAGCAGATGCTTCCCTGCTTCCCCAATGGAAGAGCTTTGGTATCCACCACTGTTAAATCTCCGCACCGAGCAGCAGTACCCTATTAAATGTGGCTGGGAAATCGATCATCAGCCGCATTTCTCCGAGGGTGGCCCGCTGCTGGCATTGTAGGCTGCCTTCGCACGTGTGCGCTTCAATCCACAGCGACTCAGTGGTTAGCCGCCAAGAATATACAGCAACCCCAGCCACTCCATTAACCATGGAGCCTTACTTAAAGCTGCTACTGACGTCTACAAGCCAGTTTTGATTGTGCTATATTCTACTCCACAACTAGGAAATGCTACGCTGTGGTGGACCTGATGTTCGATGTTGATTTGGCTGTGCTCTAGACTTAGAATCTGAGCACTATACTGGAATTTGAACTTCAATGTACATTAGGCTTAGTATGTCAACAGATTTGTGATTTTCACCAGAGTTCTGAATTTCACTTGCGCTTCCTGTACAATGGTATGATCATCATGAAGTTGTATAATTTCTATAAAGTGGTCAACAACAACCTGGCACTTGGTAACAGAATTATTTTGTATCAATATTGTCTCAATAAACTGTAGAATGGTGATTTATTTATGGTTTTATTCCTAGTTATAACAGAAGTATACTGTTTCATTTCAGTACAGGGTGATTCAAAAAGAATACCACAACTTTAAAAATGTGTATTTAATGAAAGAAACATAATATAACCTTCTGTTATACATCATTACAAAGAGTATTTAAAAAGGTTTTTTTTTCACTCAAAAACAAGTTCAGAGATGTTCAGTATGGCCCCCTCCAGACACACGAGCAATATCAACCCGATACTCCAACTCGTTCCACACTCTCTGTAGCATATCAGGTGTAACAGTTTGGATAGCTGCTGTTATTTCTCGTTTCAAATCATCAATGGTGGCTGGGAGAGGTGGCTGAAACATCATATCCTTAACATACCCCCATAAGAAAAAATCGCAGGGGGTAAGATCAGGGCTTCTTGGAGGCCAGTGATGAAGTGCTCTGTCACGGGCTGCCTGGCGGCCGATCCATCGCCTCGGGTAGTTGACGTTCAGGTTTCATAACTAACCTTTTTCGTAGGACTCTCCATACAGTTGATTGTGGAATTTGCAGCTCTCTGCTAGCTCTGCGAGTCGATTTTCCTGGGCTGCGAACAAATGCTTGCTGGAAGCGTGCTACATTTTCATCACTCGTTCTCGGCCGTCCAGAACGTTTCCCTTTGCACAAACACCCATTCTCTGTAAACTGTTTATACCAACGTTTAATACACCACCTATCAGGAGGTTTAACACCATACTTCGTTCGAAATGCACGCTGAACAACTGTCGTCGATTCACTTCTGCCGTACTCAATAACACAAAAATCTTTCTGCTGAGCGGTCGCCATCTTAGCATCAACTGACGGTGACGCCTAGTCAACAGCGCCTCAAGCAAACAAATGTACAACTAAATTAAACTTTATAGCTCCCTTAATTTGCCGACAGATAGTGCTTAGCTCTGCCTTTTGTTGTTGCAGAGTTTTAAATTCCTAAAGTTGTGGTATTCTTTTTGAATCACCCTGTACACTATCAGGTAAAAAGGTGGTCAGGCAATACCTGCACATCCCGCAACATTTCGAACAATGTACGGGATGTCCGAAGGCAGACTCTCAAATCTGGCCAATAGATTTCATTTAACAGGGAGTTTACTATCTAAAAACTAACTAAGGAGTTACCACAGCACTACTACAGATAAGGAAGTTACACAAGCTGTAAAGAATGGTTCTGAAACATATAGTTGTAGGGAGAGCCACTATTCAAGGAAAAAGTCCAAAGGAGGATATTTACCATCTGAGCTGAATACAATCAAAATGAGGTAATGTTTCTGTAAGTACATTTTCTATCACTTCTTTAATTTCTTATTTAAAACTCCCCATACAGGTACATGCTCAACATGTAAGATTGGTTCACTGAAATTAAAAAAGGAACAAGATCTGGAGAAAAAGAATCAATCAATAACAAACCAAAGGTTGCACAAACTTCAAGTAAAAAATTTCTATGCAGCAATGAAGGTTGAATATCCAAATGCAGTTAAAGTTTGTTTTGATATTTGACAGAATCAGCCAATACCAAATCTCTCCATAGGTGAAGTATTCTATTGAAGACAGGTTTGGCTACACAGTTTGTGCATTATAATTCATTTCTGAGCACAGACGAATGAAAGGATTGCTTTTTGTACTTGACATGAAACGGAAGAACAAAAGACTGCAATCAAGTAGCCTTTGTTCTACTGAATTTTCTCAGAAATCTTGGTGTCCCAGCGAAAAAATGATCCAAATGAAATACACTTATTTTTTTGACTCTGTACCAGTCAAAATAATGGGCAAACTAATGGCCTCTGTGGAAGATGGTCACAGTTATATGCCTCCTGTCAGAGCGTTTGGTAGAGTAGAAAAAGACTATCAAAAAGAGAAAGACATTGTTTCACCGAGTGAAGCCTTACGATCTAAGACACCTTCCATCAAGGAAAAAAAAAGGATGTCTTAAAATTCAAGGGGCATTTTAAAATACCAGAAGGAGCAGAATTGTTTTATAAGGACATTATTGAAAGTGATCAATAATTTCCAGTTTACTATTGCTGCAGCAAGTAGTTTTGTTGTATTTCAGTAACATTTGTTATTGTTTTGCACTTCTGCTCATCAAACATTTATGGAAAATTATGATTTGAAGGTATTATATAGTAGCCTAATACATTATTATATCTCTATGCAAAATGAACAATAAAGTAGCTTTCTATGATAGTTTAAAAATGTGTTTCCTCAGAAATTTCCTTTTTTGCATTTATTGACTTTTGAACACGAGCTCCTCATTCTTTACTGTAGTTGTTTGTCACGGATTTCTAATATCTTTGTAGTAGTTGTTTCTTGCTAATTACTTTGTTGCAGTTATTTATTGCTGATCTCTTTATTGCAGTTGTTCATAGCTAATTTCTTTATTGCTGAAACTTGTAGGAAATCTGAAACCATGCAGATAATTCTACGTCTGTAAGTTTTTGGGTACATTAAGCTGATTAATAGGGTTGTATAATAGTGTTTTGTGGAAATGGGTGTGTTTTTTGAAATATCTTCTGACTGGGGCCACAGGAGAGTGAAGTTTTCTTTTTATTTTCATATCAATAAAAGAGTGACATATAAGACTAACAAGAAAAGGATTTTCTTCTGGTTGGGAATAAGAGTGCTCATTTCAGTACTATGTACAAAGTCAGATTTTCTGTGTTCTGGATGGTATGATAGAAGATCAACAATGACAGTAGCTAAACGAGGAGAAGTCTACCATGGTGCAACACCCTTCTAAGTAGAAATTCCACCTTCAGAAGAAAATGAACCAAAGGAAACCTGCACAATCTGGCAAGAATTTTTCAATTCAGCTGTTGAATAGTGTGTGTCTTACAATGAAAAAGTGCAACTTCTAACAGTTATCCCAGGGTCACTTTCAAAGAAAACAATTTTGCACCACATTCTATCTGCATCAAAATACATGCTGGACAGAAGAAGGAATATGAGATCTGTAAAAGAAGCAAGTCTTCAAATAGCACAATCATTTTATCTGGAAGATAAACTGGACACTTCTCGTCAGAGTGCCAGCCGACAGACAAGACTCAGTAACAGTTGAAGGACAAGAAGTGGTGAAAGTGAAACGATACATGACCCGCAGTATTAAACTTGTGCACATACAAGAGGAAATATACAACATTACACACTGGAAGATCGAAATATTATGCACTATGATTTAGGTGAGTGGTTCCGCACCTACCAAAAGATGTCTGTCATGTGTGTGTGGTTCAAATTTTGAACTTTGTGCAGTAACTTCAAAGAACTTACTTAAACATGTGGCAATTTGATGCACTGAGTGAGGTAGTGCAGTGGTTAGTACATTGGACTCACATCCGGGAGGACGACGGTTCAAATCCACGTGTGGCCATCCAATTTAGTTTTTCCGTGATTTCCCTACATTGCCTGAGACAAATGTTGGGATGGTTCCCTCAAAAGGGCATGTCCGATTTCCTTTCCCATCCTTCCCTAATCTGAGATTGTCCTCCCTCTCTAATGACCTCACTGTCAATGGGATGTTACCCACCAATCTCCCTTGCCTACCCTCTCTATAATCAACACTTTGGTTGAAAGTAAGAAGTTTTAGGTTGTCTGTGACGTAAAGCAAGGGACCTGTTTCAGGAATGTGGTGACTGCCGTGGGAAAGGAGGACTCTCTTTACAGGCACCCAATCTTGAAAATATAGCAGACGACTCTTCACAAGTTACATATGAAACATGGGAGGAAAATAAACTCATTAAGAAAACTGTTGCCTTTGATACCTTCATTGATGAATTTGGGGAATGGCCAGTGAAAGCAGTAATATACCAATATCTGAAGAAATTGCAACAACACATCGCAGAAATGAAGGGACATTTACTGGTCTGTGATTCTGCCACAAAAAGTACAAGGGTGTAATGGGAGTAACGACCAAGTTCCAACTTTTCCAGGAGTGACATATTTTCAAAACAAGACCACAAGCATTGCAGTTATATGTGATGACAGAGGGCATGACTCAGCAATGAGCAAAATTCTTCAGAAAGGGCAGTCACAGACAGAAAAGATCAGCATTACTTTCTGTATCAATGAAAATAATCAATTTCTGAAAATGTAATTTAATTGGATGGATAAAAAATCTACTTACCAAGTGGCAGCAGGAGAAAACATACATAAGAGTTAAGGAAATGTGCAAGCTTTTGGAGCCAGTGGCTCCTTCTTATGGCATAAGGGTTGAAGGGGAAAGGAGAGGGATGAAGGTATTCTCCCCATCTCCTAAACTTCACCATTTCTTTTACTTTATTCGTCTACCTCCCCCTACAACCCTTTTGTTAGAAGAATGAACCACTGGCTCCAAAAGCTCTTGCCACTTGGTGACTAAATTCATTATTTCCTCTGCCGTTCCCAGTAATTTAAAAAATATTTAACAAATGTTTGAATTGACTAAGTCACTTGTGCCAACGGAATGGGTGTATAGTGCTACAGGAAGGGACCTAATGATGATGTAGAAGGCCTGTTGAAGTACCATGCTACAAAACATTACCTTTCCAGCCCAAGTACAGCTGCAATTCAGAGTGATGAGAATTTTCCAAGGCTGATGAAATAATACACATCTACTGTTCTCAGCCAAAGAGGAAACTGAAGAATTCAGCCAGCATCAAAGAGAAGTTTGGTACAATCAAACTTCCCCTGTGAAAGGAATTAAGAAGACCCAGTTCTGCACTCAAAAATTGTAGTAGTGGGCAAACTTATACTGCACGAACTTAAAAGAGCAAGAAAGAAGAAATTTCATTTGTCCAGCCAAGACCTCAGGAACAGCAAGAGAATATTCAGATTCACATTCTGTAAAGAAGGATGTTTGTGGCCTCTGTATCTGACTGTGACTGGTGGACTGCAGAGAATAAAGACATCAGTTAGGAGTTAAATGAAATGTTGTGAACTTTACACTACCACATGGACTGGATGCTTGGTATGAGTTTCCAGCTGCAAGACAACACCAACACCATTTATGTTCACTTCTGGTCCACAATATTTAAAAGATTGTGTAGGCCCAGTTTCTATTGGTTTAACAGCAAGAAATCACTCAATATCAAAGGAAGATACTGATGCAGTTGAATTCATTTTTAATTTGCTGAACAGCTAATTTTAGTTCTAAGCCGAGAGGACTGAAGTTTTATGCTTTGGAATTTTAAGGTTTTGGAACTTACACACACATTTTAGAATAATTAATTTGAAAAATTTGGCTTTTACTCATCTTTCTGAAGAAATAAGATTCCATGTCAAATAAGATTAGCTTTTGATCTTATGAGACGAATATCTGATAATGAGTAATGGAAACTGATTTAATGTATGGCAAAATTTTCAATTGTTTACAAAACATGTTCAACTAAAAAATAGATATTCTCTTTTTCAATGAATGTACTACTATACATTACTAATCAATAGTAAAAACTGAAATTTTTTGGATTGGCATTCCGGGGGAGGGGGGGGTCAGAAAGCCCAGCAAGAGAACTTTGAGGATATTGTTGTTTCCATAAAGTTATTATTATTCAACTAAAAAAAAGACAACAAAATATCAGGACTGGTCTAGGGATACAGCTTTTTAAAGCTTGTCCCAAAATTGCACATGCAAAATGGTGTTCGAGGCATCACATTTGGCAGCCTATATTGCTTGCTGGCAATTCTTTTAGGAAAAAAAGAGAGAGAGAGAGAGAGAGAGAGAGAGAGAGAGAGAGAGAGAGAGAGAGGGGGGGATTCTTACTTTGTCCTCTAACATCTGAGACTACAAAGCTAAAAGTAAAGGAAAAGAATAAAGCTGTCATCAACCCACAGATTGTTTTGAACAACTATGCATGGTCCTTTTGGAGGTGGTATACCGTTACCTTTTCACTGAACTTTTAACTCTTTTACCCCAGACAGTTGTAGGGGGATCTACAGTTTAATGTAGATTCTGCACCATGGTGCAGTTCAGCATTTTTCACATCAACTAACATTGCCAGAGGTGAAAGAAGAGATAAGTGACTGGCCTGAACTGATGTGGACTACACTTGTAACATTTGAGCCACTATACAACAATATAATTGATTTTTATTTATGTTGGTAATTATATTGTCCAAGCACGTATCTTGTGTAGTTGGATGTTCGTTCATGAATACAATGTACAAATTAAGAGCCCATAAACAATTTAAAAAGCAGGCCCACAGTTTAAGTTTTACACTTAATGTCAACATGTTTGTCCACACTTCACATCCAGGTAATTAATCATATTTCCAACATGTTCAGTAAACACAGTTACATCAAATTGTGGGGTATGGTAGACATGGTAATAGCGAAATACAAGAGAAAGATGCGGTCTCTGCAATTTAAAAAACTTCCTCTTGAGAAAACATTGCAACATTTAGTGCCATAACTATTGCTAAAAAATTTATTTCAAAAGTAGCTACCCCCGCCAGAGCTAATTGTAATCCTACAAAAGGTACTTGCTGTCATGTATTAAAAGTTTGCTGATTAACAATGGAAGATGATAAAGAATCAATGTAATTCGTATGTGTCCCACACATAATTGCAATATTCCAGATGTAGCCTAGTGAAGGAACCGCATGCATCTTGCTCCTGTTTTCGTAACATATGCTTAAATAGTTTTATAACTTGGAAGGCGTCCTTGGCTTTTTCACACATTGATGCTCCCTCAATTTTCGCTCGGTTCACTCACCTCTATTTTTATTTTATTTAGCAAGGCAATCAGAAATAGTTGTACAATCTCTCAACTGAATTATCCTGTGATAAACCATAGTATCAATGGGTGTATTATAAATAATTAGGATCGCAGAACACATTCATATGGTACCGGAAACTAATCTTCCGTCGAAACTTTCTGCATATTAAAACTATGTGCCGCACATTCATATGGTACCGGAAACTAATCTTCCGTCGAAACTTTCTGCATATTAAAACTATGTGCCGATCCGGAACTCGAACATGGGACCTTTGCATTTCACGGGGAAGTTTTCTACCAACTGAGCTATCCGAGCTGTCATTTTTCTCCCTTATTGCCCCCCCCCCCCAAAAAAAAAACAAAAAAAAAAACACTTGGTTTTGGCATTCTAGAAACATGAACAGTACTGAATAACATGGCATTCAGATAATTCTTATGACAATAATATTGATTTCTGGATGGAAAAAATTGATCCATTGAATGCGAGGAGAATCACATGCTTCAATTCATTAGTAAGACACAAAAAAAGTCCACCTTCTCTACAAAACAGTCTACTGACCGTAATGCAATACGACTCAAGCTTGTGAGACAGCCACATGAATTCGAACTAACAATTGGCCTAGGACGTATACACAGACGAGCAGCAACAGTTGTTTTGCTGGTAACAGAAATGCCAAAAAATGTTTACTGGAAGACAGGCCACGAAAGAAGTATTGTAGCGACTTGTTAGAAAAGACCAACAATCGACAAGGCAAATAAACTGTGCTAATTTTCAAAATCTGTTAATATGTACTGCTCGCTCGGTGATGAAATACGAAAAGCTCGCACAGAAGTGTGTTAGCAACCATTCTTGCGAGCTCCGTCCGACAATGGAACGAAAGCTTATTTTGCAATATTCATCCTCGCCGAGAAACTCTGCATCGGCGTTTGACTGTGAACGTCACCAATCGCTCGTGAAAAATGGAAATAACAACATACATTCTAAATGATCACGTATCTTTTGATGCTACGAACTCGATACATACAAAATTTAACTACAATTAGTATAATACAGTGAATGTCAGTTACCAGCTTCATACCCAAAGCACTTTACATTCTTACCACCTACAAAGGTATTTAATGACTACACACAAGAAATCATGGTTTTCCGAAAATACTGTTTACATAAGATAACATGGGTTTCCATGACAACAATCGGCCCACTTTTTTTTTTATTATTTCTTGCAGCTCTTCATTACTGCTACGGTAAACATTGTGCCCTGAGCTAAATGTTTGGTGCTATTGATTAGTTATGCCAGAGTAATAATTGACACTTAAAGATTCCTTCTGGCTATTGAAATCTAATGTATTGTTTTAAAATTACTGAATTGTAATAAGTGTGCAGGCAAAACGTTATCAGAGATAAGTGCTGTCAATGCTCTTAACGCCTGACTTTACGTAATGGTTGTTTATCTCTGATATGCAGTAGAAATAATGCAGAGAGATACATTGTGTTTGTGTAATGTGTAGTGCTACAATGTTTATGTAAGCGTGTGTTTTACAAACATTATGCAGTGGTGTGGTTTCGGTACGCTGTCTTTTAAAGCATGTGTAACATTTTGGAGTTGGACATGAATCAGAACCCCCTGAAGTATAGGTACGTATCTTTACCAACCGTAAAATCGTAATATGTTTTAGAATAAATGCATATCAGACGCTTGTGATACCTTTGAAGTGAAACAGGACTTATTAAAGTCTTGCTGGAATGATTGTCAGTGTGTTGTTCGAAACTTTGATAGAAAGAAAATTAAAACAGTGAGTCATATTGTTGACATACATGCATAACATGAACGATGGACTTTTCTTGGAGATAATGACGTTGTGAAGGTAAGCGGTAGGCTTTCGCAGCTCCTTAAAATATGACTTAAATACATACATCACTTAAATGTATCGCAACGCATGGCCCATAGTATGTATCATGAAACTAGTGATTGTATTCGAAGAATGTTAAACTCTTTTATTATGGAATGGCCTCTCATGAATAATTAACATTTGCTAGTCTGAACTGTTTACTTAAAATGAGTGTCGAATGTAGGCTACTTGGTTCGAGTGTATCGCGTTAGGGGCAAACCATTTGGTACGATAATATTCCTTTGGTTGAGACGGAGAAATAAATTTATATGTGATATTGTGATAACTCGTAAAGTCAAATATGACATCAGACTTGCAGAATTTCTTGGAGGAAGGGGCGTTCCCCCATGATCAGCGCACCTTCACTGAGTCACATCTTCGACAGGATAGTAATCAACCCGTGAGATTTCCATTATTTTCACTGTGACTCTTTATGGCCCCCCCCTCTCTCTCCCCCCTCTCCCCCCTCTCTCCCCTCTCTCCCCCTCTCCCCCTCTCCCCCTCTCCCTCTCTCCCTCTCTCCCTCCCTCCCTCCCTCCCTCCCTCCCTCCCTCCCCCCTCTCTCCCCCTCTCCCTCTCCCTCTCCCCCCTCTCCCCCTCTCCCTCCCTCCCCCCTCTCCCTCCCTCCCTCCCCCCTCTCCCTCTCCCTCCCCCCCTCACACACACACACACACACACACACACACACACACACAATGTCTCGCTTAGCACAATATTATGCACACCACTCTGGAATTTGGGCTAAGAGTCTTATGCAAGAAGAAGAGTCGAGTCTGTCTGCCAAATTACAGCCTCTCCATGAATTGTTACCCGCGAACAGAAACAATAAATAATCTTCTCTCAAAACAAATGAAGGAAAATGAAAGAAAATGTTAATTGTCTAATGTTCTTACTACTGTGACACTGCATGGTATTTACAATATTGGAAGTGAGTATGGCTTTTGTTGCCGCATGTTGCAGCACTGTGTGGTGTGGAGGACATAAGAAGTGTTCACCTCGATCAACAGACAAGACTAGTGGCAGAGCATAGCATCAACTAAGGGTCATTTGAGTTTAAAGAGGCAAAGTCCTGTGTCATGTCATTGGTTTATGAGACTCCGTAATCAAATAGACCGTGAAATAATTGTTGATGACAGTCTTTTCAACCAAATCAGCAGTTTCTAGCTAAGATAATGGGATGTTTCACTATCAAAAATTTGGTAAGAAGGCTCCATGATGACAGCTGCACTGGCAGCAGACTGCAGAATGGCAGTCCTATGCATCACACATTTTGCCCTAACTAATGTGTCATCCACCACCAGGAAGAGGCAGGACACTCACTTCTGAGTGCTAATGATTAATTAACCCAATGGTTCCTCAGGAAAGGTCAGGTGTCGGGTGCTTAGGAAATTAGACTTCCTACAAGATCATAGTATTTCACGTGAAAGCAACAAGGAGGACATACCTGATAATCTGAAACTATTTCATAGGTGTAATGTTTGTGTACTGATTGTGACAGGAAGGGCATCCATCCACCTCTTAAATTAACATGCCACATCCCATTAACCATGGCCGACCCTGCATAACTGTGGGACAAGGCTCAAGAAACAGAGAAAGAATGTTTTTGCACTGTGTGTGACTTAGTTGCTTCTTGGATTGTTTTCAGACAGTGATGTTGACAACATTATCAACAACAGCTAGGAGGTTGTCTTTGGTAAAAGTTTGCTTACAGTGTACCGTGGCTTTTCCATTGTGTGCTGCTGTTGGTAACGCTTCATGCAATGAATCATTGAAAGTCGACACAACTAATCACTAGTCATATGTAAGTAGTCAATGAGGTTCTTATTTCTCAATGTTAATAAATGAAATTAGCTGGTATTTTGTTCTATTAGATTACAATTCAATCACATCATCAGAATTTTTTGGCATATTTCAAAATAAGACATACAAGTAGTTATTACAATGGTGAGTGTATGCCTTGGGCTGAGCTACGTATAAGCCTGTTGTAGCAATTGTATTTTTCTATTGAGGTTCGTAGGCTTCGCCTAATCGCAAGCAGATTGTCACATTCCAACCTAACCTAGGCATCGAGCTACCCAACAGGTCCATCTTTCAGCACATCTAGTTTTCTGCCATTCACATTCATTGCCTTCATTAACACTAAACCAAACCATCACGTTCCAGCCTGACCTAGACCACAGTCTTTGCAACAGATCAGTTTGTCAGCACATTTAATTTATTCCTGGCACCAAAAGGATACGAATATCAGTAATCAACTTTCAGTTCATAATAACCGGGTCAGTAAAAGGTATTTTGTGCTGCCCATATTGAAAACAAATGTAATCTATTCGTATCTTCTGCTGAAAGAAACTATATTAGAGTCAGTGATTCTTATTGGCCATCATATACTATCACCTAATTGGGGTGAACAACAATAACAAATTGCCAACAGCATACAATGGAAGAGCTTTGGTATACTGTAAGTGCACTTCAGCCTCATCTGTTTGTGTGATGGTACATTGGTGGCAGAAAATGAGAAAAGGAACCAACAGCTACTGTGTGTGGAGATTGTGCCAACTGGTCGTATCATCTGTGACCATGTGGACAACATTAGTGTGTTCGTATTCTGGGCACAGCATACACTGGCCATAAATCAAAAAAACATATATTGCGTGGATTAACTGAAGCGTTCGATACTGCTTTGCCAACTCTACATCTAAAGTTTCTATTCACATTTGTCAGCTTCACCGTCTAACAATGAAACTTGTCACTTTCCAGCCTAACCGACACATAGGATATGAGATCTATCGGCCACCACAATGTTTAGTTAAAAATTTAAAACAGGTGCAAAAGAATTATTGCCAGTATTCTGTTTGGACACACATAACACCACATGCCACTTCATTATTACGTTTTGGGATTAAAATGACATCAGGTATTGTAGGTTGACCCCATTCCAGAATTCATTATTAATTTTGTTACCCATATTATTGTAAGGAATGTATCGCATTTAAAAGTTTTCAGAAAGTTGCAACTTTTTTCCCAAGGTGATTAGTAGTCTTCTAGTTTTGCTGTAACAACTAGGTATTATCACTTTAAGATGTTGGTTGCACATTACCCAGAGCAAGGACTAAGAGACAAACCTAAGGACCAAGAAAAAATTGTGTGCTGTAGTTACCACGATCTTTTCAGTAAGAAGTACTTGAGTCTCAAAGCCTTGGAACAGTACTACTGTGACTTACTTAAGTCATTGAGTTGGTACTAATACAAAGAACATGGGTACTCTATAAATTTAATGTTGTTGTCAATCAAATAATTGTAGCAGAAATAATATTAATCTTAATTTTCTTTGTTAATAAATTTTGTATTTTCAGGTGGGATGTCAATTGGGAGACCTCTCTAAGAATATATTTCTAGTATGAGGGAAGAAATTTCTTTCCTATAAGATGATCAGCTAGTTGGAGTTTTTACTTCGTTCACTTTGAGAGGTTCTAGGTCCCAGGGGCTGCAAAAGATCTAGCATCAGCAGTCAAAACAGCTCTAGCATGCAGCAACAGGGGAAGCCACGGTTTCTCAGATATCATCAAGGAAGTGTTCGTGGTGTTGCCTTCAGTCCCAGGGTAAGTAATATGTTGCAAAATTGTATCTAGGTTGCTGTTCACATTTTGTAACTAGAACTGTGTGTGAAAGCATGTTTTTTTGGTGTTTCATGTTGTCTAAAACTAACAAGGAGAGGCCATGGCATTGGGGTCACAGATTTACTAGACTTTGTACACCTTTAGTAGGCCATTAAAAAGAACATAATGTGCAAGTAGTAAGGTGCACTACTCTAGCAATTCCGAGAAAATCGCAAGAGAAGTTTTACGCATCTGTTATGTGGACTATGTATCTGTGTGTATCTTCTAGACGTTATAGAGTTCATGGTGATCTTGTAGTTAGTGTTCGAGGGTTTGTTAAACAAATTTCTATGACGTGATGGTTTGACTCCCCCTCAAATATAGTTTCTAATCAATATATTTTTTTTTTACATCACTGGTCATATTATTTAATTTGTATTACATTTGAGAGGTAGTATAATTATAAAAAAAGATTTTTAATTAAATTTAATTATTATTACTATCAACAAGTAAGCAAAGAAACACACAGAATTTTTCATGAAAATTTATGCCTGTCATGATTTGCGAAATTACTTATACATGCAATCTGGTAAAGTACCCAGAACTACCTTGCATCTTGACACTTCAAGCTGCAGAGACAGAGGCAGGCCAGATTTGGCAGTTAACCTGTGCAGCGATGAGACGTTGCTAATGTAGCAAGAAGGAATAATGTAGGTGCAATTTTTTTGAATATCACAGAATTTACACTTGTACTACAAAAATGAAGGTTACTACTTGTTCCTCGACTACTGCAGATAATGAATGTCCTGACAATTCGAATTGTTGCATCATCCACGACTCTCTTGCAAAGTGCGAACACTAACCACTTGACCACACTGACATCTTAGGGCCAGCATCGTCACATAGATACATGGGATACATAATAGATGCGTAAAACTTCTCTTGAGATTTTCTTGTAATTGACAGAGCAGTACACCTTTCTACGTGTACGTTGTGTTGTTTTAATGGCCTACTAAAGCTGTACCAAGTTTGAAGTAAATCCATGATCTCGGTGTCGTGGCCTCTCATTGTAAGTAAAATGTTTGAAAAGGATAGTAGCTGAAATAATGAATTAAAATTTGTGCCAAGGCCAGTGCTTCGACCGGGTCTCCATCTTACTGGGCAGAAGTGCTAACCACTAAATCATCTGGCAGGTTTACTAACCACTACATCACCGTGGTATTGTGGCTCACTACTCTAGTCCAGTGCCCTCCCTAACACACATCTCAGTTCATGCCTTCAGATCATTATCCCCTTCTTGAATCGTCAGTTTTGCTGTGACTCTCACCTATGCCTGAGGTGCAGGCAGAATTTCCCTATTACGTATGAAGGGAGGGTGCTATTCCGAATCAGAGAGCCTTGGAAATACTGACAATGTACGAAGGGGAAAATTGGCTGAAGATGTGAATTGAAGTTTGTGTTAGGGAGGACATTGTCTGCGCAGCTGTGTGGGCCACTATGCCACGGTGGTGCAGTTGTTAGCACATCTGCCTCATAAATAGGAGACCAGTTCAAGTCCTGGCCTTGGCACAAAGGTGTACTTCACTTTACTTCACTTCAACTTCTATCGTTATGGAAGATAACGTTGAAATTCATATGACTCCAGGAAAATGTAATTCCATCAGATCAATAAATAAAATATTGTACGAGGTTAATGGATGACAGGTGTTCAAAAAACACACACACAAAAAGAATGTTCATGAAAATATATACATGGGTAATTGAAGAAAAGATCAGATGTCTTTTTGCAGTCGTAATTGTCAGTTGACCAAAGATGAGAATAATTTTTTGTACAATTTGGTGTAAGCCACGTAAACTTTGTTTTGTGTGTTTTTGTATTTTAAATGTCTGAATGTTATGCTATTGAGGCAGAGGTTGAAAACCATCCTGACTTTTATCAAGAAGATTCTTGAAAACTACCAAAAAATCCAAACACCATCTAGTTAGTGTATGTGACCAGTGGTCATTTACATTAATTCAGTACCCAGAACACATTTGGCCATGGCTCGCCATTCTTTCTTGCAAGGTAGCAAGCTACACGTTGAGCTGAACAACAGTCAGGCATTATGCCTTTCACTATGTCTCCAGCTTTTCTCCTTCCTTCTGCATTCTACTTTACCTATTTAATTCCTCCCTTTTTTATCACTTGTCTACTGTTGTATTCCTTCTGTGTTTTATCTCCTCCATACTCTTTTTCCCTTGTTTAGTTTTTCATCTTCTCATTAAACCTTTCTTATGTCACGCCCTAAATATATATCTAAGCCATCCTGTCTTGTTTCCAGTTAATATTTTCAAAGGTGCTCTGTCTGTTGCAGTACTATCTGATCCTATCAGAAACATTGATGTGAATGTTGTCATTAATTTGGGCTAAATTCTAGCTCAGGGCCAGCGGCAGTTAGTGTTTACCTATTCATAGGTTTGCAATGCGTCAGTTTCACGTAGCCAGTGAGATGATACTTTCATACAACCATTGAGAGGCAATGTATCTCTAGTGCTGAAATTGAAACCAGACACAAAAATGTATCAGATGCAATGGTGAAATGGCTCTTAAATAGTCAAAGATTTGTGTGGATGGAATCATCTGGATGTGCAGAAAAAGCCACGGATTTTCTGAGTGTTCTCTATCAGAAAGAATTCTTGATTTTGTGGAAGCTAGATAAAAATTATTACTATTTTGCAATTTATGTATTTATGAGTGTAAATCAAAATTTACATCCCGAGAAGTGGATTTGACCAAACAAACCATGGTGGACTGGTGACAGTTTTGTAGAGAAGTTTGTGGAAATCTGCCTGAGACAGAGGGAGAAACTGGATGGTGAAGGACAGATTGTTAAAATCGATGAATCTCAGTTTGGCAAGTAATAGTTTGTATGAGGGAACAGAGAACAGGAAGACAAGTGTTTGGTGGTACCAAACAAGATACATACAAATATCTTTTTGCATTGTGCCTAAGCTTTCAAAAGCTGTTCTCTGAAAAATTGTTAAACAAAATATTTTCTGCAGACAACGGTGATTTTAGACTGTTTCTCCACATACAGACACCTGAAAATGAATGTTTCCAGCACCTTACTATCAATGACAAATTGACTTTAAAGGATACGAAGACATGTGCCCATACAGGTACTACAGAGGTCACATGTGCTGCAAGTACATGGTCCCTGTTTGGCACAGGACAGTGCAATACTTTTTTGAACACACTAGGTTTTTTTAATAGCATAGCGTTAATTGTTATTTGTGAAATGAGAAAGAATTCCATTAATAATCTTCGTTGACACAAGTATTTCATTGCTGCTGTCCAAATATATTACGAATGCGAAGTTAAAGTTAGATTTGGGGTAAAAGCACATTTTAAATTTCTGCGAGTGAAACAAGCAGCAATTACATTCATAATCTTGTTTGTCGAAAATGTTTCACAGTTTTTTCTAATACATCATGGGTTATGAGGCAGTCCATTTGTTTGTAAATACTAGCACAGTTTAAATAGCGGCAATCCAAACAAAGAACAGTTAAATTTATTATCCTCATTCACAGCAGTGTTTCAGCCTTTCTTCCAAATGTATTACTTTGAAACATGTCATCTGCCTTCTCTTGCATTGGCTGCATAGCACGAACAGTTGACACATCCTCTTTCGTTTCCGTGCTGACAGTGTTCCTGCGTGAAACACTTAAGTATGCCACAGGCCCTCTTCTAGTTTGTTTTCAAAGCAGTCTTTCTTTCAGATTTCGGAGAACGCATTCTGGTTGTGAAAACTAGCAGTTGTATTTATTTTGTCTCTTTGTTGTACTGGTGTCACCAATTGTTTTAGAGTGTAGGCTTTTTATTCACTGTTGTATAGATAATTGAGAGAGGGTGGAGGGGCGGAGGACGATGAGAAATGAAATAATATGTATTTGGGTAGAGTGTGGATGATCCTTTTTAATTGTTATTTTATTAATTAGAACATACCTTTTTATTTTGGTTTTTAGTAGTCACATAATGTTTTGAAATGTCTACTATTCATTCATTTGTTGCAATGAAGTGAAAAAAATCCCCAAAGGACATCTCTAGATATAGAGAGCATTTGTTTAATCACTATAGCTTGAGATTGATGATAGCATGGTAATATTTTGACTATGGATCTTACAAATTTGGAAGCTGTATAGATACAAGTCGCATACTCCATTTTCAATATGGGGTTATTCAAAAAGATGGATCCTAATACATAAATTTTTATTTCATGAAAGAAATGTAAATTTGATGAAATAATCTATATGTTGATGGAAACAGGCTGTTTTGAAGATTACAGACATAGATAATGAATGTTCAGAAAAGTGAGAAAAATGGTAGTCAAACTCATTCAACATGCAGACAGTTATCTCATGTGTCACTGAGTTCCCTGCAGGTTTTATCCTGTCCCACAGGTCAGCCAGAGTTTTTGATAAAGTTTGAGTGTAAACTGCTATTTATACAATTCCCAATGGAAAAAAAGTAAACTGCTTTGAGATCAGGAGATCTCGTTGGTCAGAATGTAAGGTCCAGGTGGTCTTTTCCCGTGTGACCCATCTGTTGTTGAGGAAGGCATTGATGGAGATTGCAATAAAGTACAAAGCATGTTTTGTTTTGCTGTCTCTCTCATGTGACAATGTTTCAGTGGGTTTAGCAGAGCCTGTGTGTAAACATTGTACCCATTCAGCTTTCCTCTAAGATGAAATGTCACATTTCACTAAAAATTAAATGCAGAACTGTTTAATCCACCATTTTTCTTACCATGTCACCACAAAATTTAACAAGCTTTACTTTTTTTATTTTCAACAAGACCTTACACAGGTTGTAAGTGGAATGGCTTATACATCCTTACAGTTGGTTGAGGTATTCACTCTACTGACTGACTTAAATTGGACTGTGTACAAAACTTTCTTCACTTTGTCTTGTGTCATTGTCTGAAGTCTGTAGTCTGTTTGCTTTGTCCTTTGCAGAGATGCCTTGTTTGTGGAAATGGCTTAAAGTAATATCTTATGTCATGTGGAATAATCGGATCTACTGCCGGATGTTTGTGTCTCTGACACAATATTTCGGCCACGTAACTCGTTGCCTTCTTCAGGTCTCAGGTCGCACCTGAAGAAGGCAATGAGTTACATGGCTGAAATATTGTGCCAGAGCGACACAAACATCCGGCAGTAGACCTGATTATTCCACATGTCAAGATCTCGCTGGAAAAGCCTGAAGAATTACATAATATCTTATGCTTTTCATAGGTGGTGGTTCAATGTCAAATCAGGGACAAAATGCCGTCTTCACTAAAATTGCCAATCAACTTTTTCTGAACTCAAGAATGCAGAAAACCTAATATTGCACGGTAGTCAAACTATTGGTGTGAAGTCTGCAAAACATTGAAAAGTCCATGTTAGAGATTTTAGGACGATATCAAATGGTAGGCATTTTTCCTTTTTGAGTCTCATATGGTTTGTGGGAAGAATGACTTTTAAAATGCCTCTCTGTGTGCTATAGTTAGTCTTAATTATGTCTTCTTGATCCCTGTGGGAGTGATACGTAGGCGCCTGAAGCATTTTTCAAAATTCTTCCCGTAATACTACTACTTGAAATTTTGTAAGTTTGCTTTTGTGTAGTGATTTGTGTCTGTGTTCAAGTGTCTGTGATAACAGGCTTTTCAACATTTCTGTAACACTCTCCAATGAGTCAAAAAGACCTGTGAGCATTTTTGCCACCCTTTTTTGTATGTATTCAACATCCCTTGTTATTCGTATTTTCTATGGGCTCACGCACTTGAGCAATATTTTAAGACCGGATGCATAAGTGTTTGAGCAGTTTCTTTCGTAGACTCATTGCAGTTCCCCAGTACCCTCTCAGTGAACCAAGGTCTCCCACATACCTTACCTATGACTGAGCCTATGTGGTCATTCCATTTCATGTCCCTAGAAATGGTTGTATCCAAGTATTTGTATGAGTTGACTGAATCTAGTTGTGAATTGTGGGTATAAATGGTTAATATTTTTTTCCCCGTTTTGTGAAGTGCATAATTTTACATTTATGATGGCAACCTTTGCGTCTCTTAGAAGTCTTAC
This sequence comes from Schistocerca nitens, assembly GCF_023898315.1. NCBI lineage: Eukaryota > Metazoa > Arthropoda > Insecta > Orthoptera > Acrididae > Schistocerca > Schistocerca nitens. Next base: position 366,792,098 of record NC_064621.1, read on the forward strand.
CAAGAACTGACTGAATATTTCATGCAGTGGAAAGTTCTCGCTGGAATAATGACTATATGGAAAGGTATATTGCTACTCGCCATGTAGATATGCACAACGAAAAAGGCTGCTAAGGTATTAAGCTTTCGGACCAAGTTCTCCTTCCAAAATAGAAAACACAACACACACACACACACACACACACACACACAAAAGCACAACTCGCACACAAATAACCACTGTCTCCAGGCTTAAGTGGCTGGAGACAGTAGTCGTGTATGCAAGTTGTGAATGTGTGTGTTTTCCATTTTAGAAAGAGGTCTTTATCAGAAAGCTTAATATTTTAGCAATCTTTTTCATTTGCCTGTGTGCGACACAATGCCATCTCTATGTGGTGAGCAGCAGACTGTTAGTTGAATATTTCAGCTGTCCCCCACCCTCAACCCCGCAGATCATACTTCTTTATTGACACACACATCATCTGCAGAAAATCCAAGGCTGTTATTAATATGGTCTGTCAGGTCATTAATATAACATGAACAACCAGAGTTTCAAAGCAGTCAAACCTCTCTTGACGTGACTGAAATTATACAATGGAAAGTCCACGTTGGATCGTGATCTGGACTCAGGCCCAAGGCATCCTACCCTCATTGCTTCACAACCTTAACACCTTCTCTTCCATCTGATTCACCTGTTCCTCCTCAACCCAGCGTGCCACTTTCCTTGATGATGTTGACCTCAACTTCTCTGATTGCTCCATCCACACCACTCTCCACATTAAACCCACCACCCACCAACAGTACCTGCATTTCGACAGCTGCTGTCCCTTCCACATCAAAAAATGCCTCCCATTCAGCCTGCCCACCCGAAGCCAGGATATATGAAGTGACAAGAATCCAGTATGCTGAAGGTCTCACAAGGCCTATTGCAGACAGGCAATATCCCACAGACCTAGTCTGCAAACAGATTTCCCATGCCATATCCCAACATACCTCTAATGCTCCCACCACCTCCAAGGATGATATACAAAGGAACACCCCTTTGTCACCCTTTAGGACTCCCTATGCCACTCCCAATGACAACTCCTTACCTTTTTGTGGAGTGAGCAGGTCTTGCACCTGGGTGTTCTACAGCGATCCACCTATCCAGCACTCCCTATCCCAGTCCTGTCACAGGCACAGGCTTATCCTACCCCATCAGAGGCTGGACAACCTATGAAAGTACCCATTTCATAGACCAGCTCTACTGTGATCATTGCACAGCTTTTTATATTGGTATGGTCACCAATCATCTGTCCCCCAGGATCAGTGGCCACTGCCAAAGTATGACCAAGAGCAAAATGGACCACCCCGTGGCACAGCATGCAGCTTGACATAACGTGCTTGATTTCAGTGGCCGCTTCACATCACAGGCCATCTGGCTCCTCCCTTCCACCACCAGCTTTTCTGAGCTGTGCGGATGCGAGTTATCCTTACAACCCATTCTCTGCTCCCAAAATCATTTCACCCTCTCTGGCCTATCATCTTCTCCCACTTCATGTTCCCTCACCATCATTGTCTGCTGCTCTCTGCAGAAACATGCACCGGTATTTTCCCCTTCTCTGCTCCTCTTATTTTCCACTTCCCATCCTCCCTCCCTCAGCATTCCTTGCCTGATGGCTGCAGTGTTTTCACTGCAGAGATGGTGGCTGTATCTCGTGTTCTTGAGCACATCCGTTTATGCCCTGGGGAGTTGTTTCTTCTGTGTACTGACTTCTTGAGTAGCCTACAAGCTGTCGACCAATGCTACCCTCGTCATCCTTTGGTAGCGACCATCCAGGAGTCCATCTATGCCCTGGAACGGTCCAGTCGTTCAGTGGTGTTTGTGTGGACCCCAGGACACATCGGAATCTCAGGCAACGAACTTGCTGACAGGCTGGCCAAATAGGCTACACAGAAACCGCTTATGGAGATCGGCATTCCAATAACTGGCCTGGGTTCGATTTTACATTGCCAGGTTTTTCGGCATTGGGAGATGGAATGGGATAGTCTCAGTACGCACAACGAACTGCGTGCCATTAGGGAGACTACGAATATGTGGCAGTCCTCCATGCGGGCCTCTCGCAGGGACTCTGTGGTCCTCTGCCTGTTCTGCATTGGCCACGCTTGGGTGACCCACGGCTACCTCCTGTGCCGTGAAGACCTGCCTCAGTGTTGGTGTGGTGCCCGGTTGACAGTGGCTCATATTCTGGTGCACTGTCCCACTTTGACTGCCCTGTGACGAAATCTTCGGTTACCGGACTCGTTGCCGCTAATTTTATCTGGCAATACCTCATCGGCTGATTTAGTTTTACGTTTTATTTGTGAGGGTGGGTTTGATCATTTGATCTTAATTTTAGTGCATGTCCTTTGTCCCTCTGTGTCCTCCACCCTAGTGATTTTAGGGTGGAGGTTTTAATGTGTTGCAGGGGGGCTGGCTTCTCCTTTTTATTCTCATGGTCAGCCAGCCATGGTAATCTGTTTTGTCATTTTAATCTCTTCTAGCTGTTTCTTGCGTTTCTGTGGTTTTCTTCTCCCCTTTTTTTTCCGTTTAAGTGTTTGTTGCCCTTCCGTCGTCATTGTGGTTTTTCCTTTCTCTCCCCCTCCCTCCCTCCCTCCCTCCCTCCCTCCCTCCCTCCCTCCCTCCCTCCCTCCCTCCCTCCCTCCCTCCACTCCACTCCACTCTCTCCACTCCTCTCCGCTCTCCACACTCCACCTCCACCTGTGTCTTGCCACCAGGTAGTCCCTGATCACTCCACCAGGCAACACTCACGGCTCTCCCCTCACCTGTACCCTTCTATCTCCTACCCTCCTCTTTTCCCTGACCCACTCCAGATCGTGGCTCCCCGCCCCTGATTCAGTTGCACTCTGTCTGGAGCGGCCATAGGTAGCGGTCATGCTTAAGATGTGCTTGCTTGTGTGTTTTCTTTGCTTTTTGGAAGAATGCTTTGGCCAAAAGCTCTATGTGTAACAGTCTCTTTGTTGTGCTTGTCTGCAGCTCAATGTGTCATCTTTATGCCTGAAATTACTTATGCTTATTTCATTGATTCCCCATCCCAGATAACGTCCTACCTATAATTTCTCAATCCATTTACAGATTTTGTACAATTCCATGTATAATTGTACTTTAGTTGATAAATGTTGGTGTAGTACTGAATGAAATGCATTTTGGAAGTCGACAAGTTTTGCGACAAGGTGATCTCCGCAATTCGTGGCTTACAGGAGACCATGTAAGAAATGGTCAAGTTGGGCTTAACATGCTCATTGTTTTTTAAATCTTTGCTTGTTAGCATGTAGGGACTAATTTTGATCAAGACTCCTCATTATATTTGAGCTCAGAATATTTTGTAGGATTATACAACACATGGATGTTTAGAGGACTGGTCACCATGTTTTGTTCACAAGATCTGCTCTGTATTATGGCTAAAATGGGAGATAACTTAGCTACAAATTTGTACACCTTCTGAGAGGGCCCTCAAGCCTTGTTTAATTTGAGTGACTTTAGCTGATTCTCAACACCACTGATACTAGTATTTATATCAATTACGTCTTTACAGTGGTGCAAGAAGTAAACTATGGCTGTACATTTGTATCTTCCATTTGAAAACAGAGTTCAGCATGTCTTCTTTTGCTTTGCTACCATCAATTTCAGCTCCTGTCTCACCATGATCATATGGACACAACTTTGGTGCTACTGACAGCCTATGCAATCTAGGTTTTGTGAGAGATCGTGTGATAAGATTTTGCTGTGGTTGTCTCTGAAGGTTCACACATCATCCTCTTGATAGATAATGCACTTCATTCAGCATCTCCATATCTACAGCCCTTGGTTTGTTTTATACCTGTTATGCAGAAGCCATTGTTTCTTTAGAAATTTCTTTAAAGTAGCTGTATGAGTCCCTCCTCTCATCATCTGTTCTTCTAGGTATATAATTATCAAATGTATAATCAGCTATCGATTTAAACTTGCACCACAGTTCAGGGGTGAACATTTTTGAGTTCCTCTTTGAGAGGTGCCAAGACTGCCTTTTTATTCAAATTACTAAATATGTAAATCATTCTACTTGTTCAGCAACTCTGTGTGCATTAGCACGCATTGTTGCTACAATTGCTTCATGGGCACTGATTCCAGTTTTGATATGGACATGAGGTCGGTTCTATTTTTATCCATTAAGTCTAATATATTTCTGTCATGAGTGGCTTTCTGAGCAATTTGTAGTTCTCGGAGAAGGTATTTAGTAATGTCTTACAGGAAGTCTTTTCATTCTCAACACTAACAAACCTGTAATTTTCCCAGTTTGTTGTTAGATGATAAGTCTCCTCCAATGTTGACATTATGATACTTTCATTCTAGCTAAGTAAGTTTATGTTCAACTTTGTGTGCGCGCACGCACACACACACACACACACACACACACACACACACACACACACACACACACACACTGTATGCAACTTCAGTTTGAGTTGAGAGTTCAGATATACTCTTAGATTTGCCACAAAATATCTCTCTGTTGCCAATTTCGATTATTAGCTAACTTTTTGTAGCTAGTAGTATGTGAGCTCCACAGCTTTGTAGGATTGATGGCAACTCTAGTACCTTGTTGCAAATGCTTTGGCTGTGGTCACTAGAATTGTAATCATTTTATCTGGGGACTGCTTCTTTGAATCTTACTGAAATTTTTAATGCTTCAGGTTATCCTAAAGCTATCATTATCTGGAAGAGAGAGGGTGTTATCTAAGGTAAGAAACCCTTGTATGCACTCCACACACAGACAGCCATCTACGTAGCAGCCTTTGATGTGTGGTACCCCTCTCACATATTTACAGGGACCTTATGATTCTCAGCCGTATTGTGCACATCCAGTAGTCACAGCTTAGCTTGTCATAGAAACTTCAAACTCTCTGGTTCAGGCCTTATACTCTACTCAGAACCAGAGGGTACCTATTATTTCTGGGAATAACACTGTAGATTGTGAACTTGATTGAAACTCTATGAGCAAGGCTGGTCTTGTCAAACCTCTCTGCCAGTTGATGGGATGATCATAGTATGATCTCGGAGTCTGGATGACAGGCATCATATGTTGCAGCATGCGACACAATCTGCAGTTGGTTGCATCTTTTTCATTCACTAGGTACTGGAATAGCTCTTCATCATATTGAATGAGCTGTCAGCCATACAGAAAGAGGGCACAATGTAATTTTTCCATGTGTTGTGGCCATGTACTTAAGGTTTACCATTATTTTCTGTGAATTTAAAGTATCAATATATTGAAGATTCCTACTGTTTGGTGCTCTCCTTGACACTGGACACTGCAGGTTTGTAAACGAGTGAAGTGTGACTCATTGGCTTGGGTTTATTTTAAGTGGAAGACAGCAAGTTGAACCTTTTGGGTAAGGAGACAGGTGTAATACCATGAGTCTCTGGTCTCTGCTTCCCCTGTACAGTGCCTGTGGACCTGTTACTGTCATGCCATTCACAGTCAAATGGATTGTACAGTCCTGTACCGTAGGGAGCAAGTGAGAGGGTGTTGTTTGGTAGCCGGCATCCTCTTTCTACAATGCAAATGCAAACATGGATTAACAGGGTTCTTTATTTACATGATCAGGAAGCTAGCTACTTGTCTTCCATAGAGTCCATATGTTGTACAAGCCCTTCAGCAGTGGTCCTCTTGCAGACACTATTGGAAATCTTGCTATAATGTGACGCTATGTACGGTCGTAGCCTAAGCTCGCTCTGCTGGATGAGTGACAGATGCCAAACTAGAATGAGTCAGAGAGAGCGACTGAGATAGTGCATGACTGAGCTACTGACTGAGAGACTGAGCTAGGGACCGTGAGTTAGTTCATCAGTGACTGAGACCCTCTGGTCAGCGGCGGCGATCTAAATTCTTAGGGTTGAGAGGGCGTTGTGGCATGTTGCTTGAGAGTGTCTCTTTCGCCTCTCTCCTGATAGGTGCCTACTATCGATCTTCACACTAGGTCTTTGCCGACCGGTTTGCTGGTGACAGTTTATGCCAGCACATTGCCCCCCGCCCCCCTCGTTCCACCGCACCGTTGTCGTGTAGAGAGGTTGCGAACGACAATGGGAATGGAGGCAGTACGCTGGACTTACAGATGAGCCAGGAGCCCATAACTGTGGAGGACGGTGTACTCCCGACCATACCCTGCTATCTGGCTTGCGAGACAACAGGAACATCCTCCAGAAAACTGCTGCCAGGGCACATGTCCAGGCCTGAGGGTGTGTCCTGGGGCGATGACGGCAACAGCGATGGAGGGTCCTGGCTCATCAGGTTGTCGAGTAGAGACGGTTAAGGCGAGGACGCACCGACCATCCGCTCCTCCTGATGTGCCCTGGTGGCACCAGGGGCAGCTGCGAAGGTTGCCTGGTCCCATGAGGCTGTAGATCTGAGGGAAGAAAAGCAGCAGAGTTGTGGGGCAAATGACATGCACAAATTTGGTTCTGCTGGCAGCACTGCAAACCATCGGGACCTCAATCAAGTGCACAGAAGAACCAATGAGTTCCTGGTTCATGCCTCTTTCCCAACACCATGGTTGCCATAAACCCTGATAAGAACAAGCTCACATGGCACAAAGCGATACTTGTGGACCACTGGCGGCACTGGATGCTGCGGTGGGTGTAGCAGCATTTGATGGTGGCGGCCATGCAGAAATTCCGCCAGAGATCGTCCGTCTCATGGGTGGGAGCGATAGGAGGTGAGGAAGAATTACAGTGCCTGTTCCAACGTGTGGGTGGTGTGAAGCGTGGCCATCTGGTGCTTAAAAGTGCAAACAAAGTGTTCTGTTTCTCCGTTGGACTGGGGTAAAATGAAGCACTTGTTAGGTGACAAATGCCATTTCCTTCACAAAACTGTTCAAAATTACATTAAATGAACTGTGGTCTGTTGTCCGACACAAGTACTTTGGGCAAACCTTCAGCACAAAATATGGAGGTCAACGCTTAAATGGTGCTACATGATGTGTAGAAGCCATAGGCACCGCAAATGGGAACTTGCTAAAAGAGTCTACCATTATGAGCCAACGAGTGTTCCAAATTGGTCCTGCAAAGTCAGTGTGCACTCTTTGCTGCGGGGATTGAGTCATAGGCCAAGCTGAGAATGTCAATGGTGGAGGGGATTGTTTTTCCGTGCGTGTGTGACACTGTGCCGTCATCTGTTCAATGTGGGTGTCGAAGCCGTGCAAAGTACAGTGCTGTTGCACTAACTGTTTAGTGCGAACAATTCCCCAATGTCCTTAGTAGAGCAATCGTAACACATCCTTTTGCAACACTTTGGGAATAAGCACACACGATTATCCACTGTCATTTTGTACTAGAATCACATCCTTTTGAACTGAAAGGTTATGCCCACATGCAAAATATCGGCACACAATTGAGTTCTGAACACTGTTCAATGAACGAGGCCGAGATGTGTGAATGTAATGCAACAAAATCTTGAGATCTGGGTCTGCTTCTGTGGACTGTGCAATTTTCCTGTAGTGCAAGGGAAAATACTCCAGCAGTTCAGAGTCCTGCGCATAGATATGGCAACGAGATGTGGCAGATGCATCAAAATCGGAGTCTGGGCCAATTGGAAGGCAAGATAGGGTGTCTGCATTGCCATGCTTTGTCTTAGGTCTGTACATAATTTCATACTGATTGTGCAAAAGCAACAGAGCCCAACATTGCAATTTCTGAGCTGTGCGTGCAGGAACTGGCTTTGACGGATGAAACGAGAACTGCAAAGGTTTGTGATCTGTCACTAAATAGAACTTGCGACCAAACAAATAGTGATGGAATTTGATCATGCCATACACAATAGTGAGAGCTGCTTTTTCAGTTTGTGAATAATTGCAACTTTGAGGCAAAAGCAATGGATCTGTCTTATGCACCAATTCTGTGTGAAAGCACAGTGTTGATTCCATAGGAAGAAGTGTTAACTTGCAAAACTACCAGCTTGACAGGATCAAAATGTACTAAACATCTTCCACTGAGCAAGGCATTTTTGAGTTTCAGGAGTGTGTCTTGACACTCTTTAGTCCACACAAAATGCACATTTTTCCAACACAAGCGATGCAGTGCAGCCGCAATTTGAGCAGCATTCGGTATGAACCAAATATAGTACGTCATCTTGCCTAGTACTGACTGCAGTTCAGACACATTGTGAGGAACAGACAGATCACGGATTGCACACAAATGAGATTGGAGGGGGTGCACACCCTGACTGTTTATCACATGACAAGTTTGAAATTCTTTCAATTCATTGGCTCCTTTGTCTTTTAAAGCAGTTGGAGTGGAGTGAGCCCAGAAAAATTTCGGCTGTGCATTGTCTTTTAATGTAACGTAGGCTACAAAGTTATTAGCTTTTCCCAGTCCTTCTGAAAATAGTTCAGGAAATTCTTTGAGCAAGCTGGCGACACTTTTTTTTGGTGCAAAAGCCGCTACTGAAAGTATGTTGTCTTGGATGCGAAAGCCAAACAAAGCGGAGGCATCTAAACTGAAAATGTTTTCACTGTCTCTTGATTTCAGCACAGTAAAATCCACTGCCCTAGTGTAGGATTTGTAAGTGGCAGGCAAACTACTCTCTCCAAGCACTGGAATTTCCTATCCGTTGTAAGCAGTGAGGTGCTTGCCAGATTTAGAAAGGCTAGGTGAGCCTACCTGTTCATACGTGGCATGATTAAGCAAGGTTATTGAGGCACTGTGTCTAACTGAAAGTTCACACAATGGCCAGCAATTCATATTGAGACAAATAGTTTGTTAGAACCTCATTGCACAGCACTAGGGCGACAGGGAGGCACAACTTCAACTTTACCTTTGTCAGAACCTGTTGTAGGTTTTGAAAACACAGTGTTCACTACATGTACGTGAGCATGTTTATTGTGGGAGCAGGCAAAATTGGTGTTTATGTGCTGTTACAAACAAACTGCTTGGACATGACCTTTTCTTCCACACATGTAACACGTTGTGTTATGTGAGGGGCAATCTTGTCTTTGATGGCGAGCAAAACATCTACGGCAAGACTTCACTAAATTCACAGGCCTGTTTACCTGTCTAAGTGGCTGTCCGCTTGGCTGTGTACGCCCTTGTTATTGAGGCTGCTTGGGGCAGTCGTGAGCAAGGGGTAATTCAACCCGACAAATTGGGGCCTAGTCAAACTTATCGGCCATTATTGCACCCAAATTATATTGCTCTAAGATTAGCAATACTTGGGGGAGTGATGGATCAGAGTACTTTAAGATCTGTTCACGTATTCTACTGTCTTGGACATCATGTATCATGAGATCACTGTAAAAGTTGCAACAGCTACATTTAAATTTACACTTCCTAGTCATGCCTGTTAGTTCTGTGTACCACTGGCGGTACGTCCGTTCCAGCTTTTTCTGCAAGCAGAACAACTGATATCTAATTGCAGCTACTTGAACTTGCCAGTCATAATATGTAGTTACTGCAGCAATTAGTTGGTCATAACTGAGTTCAGCAGGAGACGCAGTTGGGAATAGTTCTTATATTAACCTGTGAACACTGGGGACCCCACAATTGAAAAGAAGGATTGTAACTATACAGTACCTTGAACACAATGAACTTCACAGTGTGTTTGGAACAGTGTCAGGTATTCGAGCCATTCCTCTTCCATGTTGTTAAATTGCCGGAATGTTGTTATGCTGGTCGGCGGCACTTGTGGGGCTCGTTGGTTGGTCAGTTGTGTGGCCGACACAGCTTGTGCAGCCAGGAGTTGTACCGTCATCAGTAAGGTAGCAATTTGTTGGTTCTGAAACTGAAAAGCTTCTTTTAGATCCATCACATTGGTCATCTGCAGCTGAAATTTGGGGGCAGGGGTTGGAGGTGGCAGGGAATTCATGGTATACTCAAAGACGTTATAGCAAAGAGCAACCAGAGCCTCTGAGAAGTGAAATTTGATTAATTCCGTGGTTCCCCTCATGGAAATACATGCAAGAACGGAACAAAAAATTAGCAAACACTTGAACACAATCACTCCTGAAAGCTAAAACAGAAGAGAAACAAGCAAAATCTTTTGGCTAAGTTGATTATCTTCGATCGCCATTGAATTATCCTTGTTGCCACTGGAGTATCCTTGTCGCCACTGAAGAGTCTTGTACTGTAGGGAGGAACTGAGAGGATGTTGTTTGGTTGCTGGTATCCTCTTTCTGCTACACAAATGCACACGTTGATTAACAGGGTTCTTTATTTACATAAAAGGCTACTTATTGTCAATAGAGTGTATGTGTTCTGGTACAGGCTCTTCAGCAATAGTCCTCTTGCAGACACTGTTGGAAGTCTTGCTATAATCTTACACTATGTACTGTTATAGCTTAAGCCTGCTCTGCTGGATGAGTGACAACACCAACCTAGAATGAGTCAGTGAGAGTGACTGAGGTAGTGAGTGACTGAACTAGTGACTGAGAGACTGAGCTGGGGGCTGAGTTAGTCCATCAGTGACTGAGACCCTCCAGTCAGTGGCGACAATCGAAATCTTTGTGGGCGAGAGGGGATTGGTGGCTTTTTGCTTGCGAGTGTGCCTGTGGCCTTTCTCCTGATAGGCACACCTGATCCAGTGCCTACTATCGATCTTCATGCTACATCTCTGCCAACTGGTGTGCTGGCGATAGCTTACACCAGCAGCACAAGGGCCTATGCTAACAGCACGACATTGCCTGCAGCATCTCTCCTGGGCTTGTGACTATATTGGTTAGACTTCAAGACAACTGGAAAACTGTGACCTGATCAGATGAGTTCCAATTTCAGTTGGGAATAGCTGATAGTAAGGTTTGAGTGAAGTACAGACCCCACAAAGCCATGGACTCAAGTTGTCAACAAGGCACTGTGTCTCCATAATAGTTTGGGCTGTGTTCACACGGAATGGACTTGGTCCTCTGGACCAACCGAATGGGCCACTGACAGTAAATCTTTGCGTTCAGGTACTTCGAGACCATTTATAGCCAATCATGGACTTCATTTTCCCAAACAACAATGGAATTTTTATGAATGACAATGTGCCATGTCACTGAGCCACAACTGTTCACAATAGTTTGATAGCCTCAGGCTGTATATGATCTCCAGCTGTGGACTAGACTCCAGTCCACCACGAGGAAAGGAGGAGGGAAACTTTGAAAATGCCAGCCACTAGCACTGATGAAACATCAGAAAAATTGTCAAACAAACATCGTCCGAAGAATTTGAGACAGAAACCAAAAGGCAATATGTCAACAAGTGGCCATGAAAGCCTCTGTAGTTTTTAAATAAAGTAAACGTGACAGTTGCAGGCAGGAAGCACTCGTTTAATCCATTTGTCGTAGCTGTGGACCAAAGTTCAGTGAAAACATCTCATTACATTATAGCTCAGAACACACTCAAAGATTCTGCAATAGATGGATGTCAGTGGTATTTTTGTGAATAACTAAAAGCACAGTTTTTTGTATGGAGAGCAAATTCCAAGTAGAATCTGATAAGGATATCCCACGGCCCTGGTATTCCTATGGTTGTGTGACTACCACCAAGTTATCAATTAGGATGAATGGGCATAGAGAGAGGGGTGTCTACTTGCAGTAACAATATCCTGTTGCAGACCATGCTATACAACATGACAGTTGTGATCTTGGTGTATGTTTCACTACACTTTCCATTTGGATTCTCCCCCCTGACACCAGTTTCTCAGCTCTACGCAGGTTGGAGCTGGCGTTACAATATGTCCTTACTTCTCGCCACGTACCTGGCCTTAATTTACATTGAATTCTTTACTTTCTTTGGTCTCGGTATTTCTTTTCAGCAACTATTCCTTTCATTGCCTTTTTCACTTTTCCATGTCTCTTATTTTTATGATGTGTCTATTTTTCCGTGCATCCCCCTTTCCCACCTCACCTCACCTGTCTGCCACGTGTAATGCACTTAGCTTTCTGCTCTTATTAATGCTTGCAAGATGTTATATCAGAAATCTCTGTCTTACTCTTTACCCAATCTTCCACCTTTTGGGTCCTCAGGTTTTTGAATCTTGTCTTGTACAGTCCCCAACAATCAGTCTTTCCTTCTAATCCTATCCAGTAAGTCTGCCCTGACCCGAGATTGTGGGCAACTTTTCCGTAACTCTTCCCATCTCTGAAACCTTGCCAGTCCTCGTCCCTCTTCCGTCCCCTTCAGCCCTTCTGCCAGGAGGAGCCACTGGCTTGGATAGCTTGCACATTTCCTTAACTTTTATAAGTGTTTTCTCCTGTTCCAGCTGGGTGAGTAGACTTTTTTTATCCATACATTTATATTATATTCTCAAAAATTGATTATTTTTGTTGGTATAACTTTGCTAGTAGTATGTTAATGAGAGAAAAATAGTAATTGTGTTTGTATTCCAGCAACAAGTTACAACAGAGGTAAGCAAGAAAAAAAGTAATTCAGGCAGTTAAGTTTATTGTTTCAAATCAAGGTAGTCACAGTTCTATGTTGTGAGACCTACAATGTCTTAATATTGCTGAGTTTGGCGAGATGATGCCAGGCAGCTCCCTACCAGCTCTGATATCGCTGCTCCCTCGATTTTCTAGAGGAAACTTCACAGTGGGGCAGAGTCAGTAATTTACGAGGGAGATGATAACTCACAGGTTCAGATATCTTTTATGAATGATGTATTCTCACTCAGCAGGCATGGTAACTTCTGTAAATGAAATTCCAAACCATCACTTCAGTATTAAGATCTATTAATAAAATGTCCTTCCAGCAAGGCTGTGAAGCTACAAGGTTTGTTGTACTAAATGTTGTGGTCCTTTTCCTTACGTGGCTCAGCAAGCGGCAGACATCTTTACTTTTGAAACTATTACCCATCTAATCCTTGCTGCTTAGGTGTTATGAGCTGAATTAGCCAGTAATTCTGGATGGAGTCTTCAAAACAGCAGTAGATGTCGCCTGTGATGGCAGCATCAAGTGGGACCAGGTGCCTTATCTTTCTTCACCTGACTGCTCTGAAGATCCCCTGCTAGCTGCTACTGCTGCCCTGTATGTCACACACTCACAGCAGCAGCAGGCTCTTGCCTCTGACAACATTGTACATACCTCTGTCACAAAGGACCCACTTTTATGTCTCTCTCTCATCATTTTGCTACCCCCACAAAGAAATGTTCTTGTTTGTTATCCTTTACCCTGCTTTGTTATATTAATAATTTAGATACTTGCATGGTTCACATTAGTACAAAAAATTACTATCTTTGTCTAAAATAAATTATCGTCATCTTATTTTGTAATACTGTAAATGTAGCAGTATAAGAATTTACATAATAAAAGAAAAGTCTCTTGGCCGAGTGTACCAATCTCGATTAACTGTTAACTGCAGTTAAGTCGATATATAATCCTGTTCAACTCAAGATTCTGGTGCACCAACATCGATCTAAGTTAAATGAGGGTATCGACCACGGTTATCTTTAACCGGGGCTCTTTCCCGGTTTTCTCAACATAATCGCGGTTTTAGAGGCATACGCTATTAATATGGTGGTGCATTTTGATGTTATGGATGGCATTGAGAAAGAATTTTTATACCTTCACCATTTAAATCGTGGCCAAAACCGTGTTGGAGTGATTATGGAAAGGGGAAACCCTTTTGAAGATTATAGTGACAGGAAGTTTGAAGAGAGATTTTGTCTGTCAAAAGAAACAGTGTGGTGGTTATTAGACCAAATTAATGATAGGTTAGAATTTCCTACTGATCGGAACAACCCTATTTCTCTGATGAACAGACTTTTGATTACTTTAAGAGCATATGCAACAGGTGCATTCAACATTCTTATTGGGGGCAACAATAATGTACATCGTACAACAGCACAACGAATCATCAGTGATGTATCAGACATCATAGCATCAATGTCTCCTCGCTTTATAAAATTTCCTACAAGAGAAGAAGTGCACTCTGTGATATATGATTTTAGTCAATTGGACTGATTTCCTGGTGTTCTTCGTACTTTGGATTGTACCCATACAAGAATTCAGTCTCCTGGAGGACACAATGCGGAACTTTTCCGTAATAGGACATCATATGTTTCCTTTAACTGTCAAACCATTAGTGATCACAGTTTGTTAATAAGAGACATTGTTGCTCGATGGCTGAGCTCTGTGCACGACAGTACCATATTTCTCAACTGTGCTCGCAGAGCTCAATTTGAAAACGGAGAAATACCACAAGGTCACTTCTGCAAAATGAAGCAGAGTATCGATATAACAGGTCTCATATTAAAACTAGAAACACTGTTGAGAAAAAATATGGCTTGTGGAAGAGAAGATATCCCATATTATCTGTAGGAACAAGATGTGATCTACAGAAAACAATGTCAATAATTGTGGGTACTGCTGTCGTGCATAATATTGCGAGGAGTACAAGCAGTGAAGAACCACCAGAAGATCCAGAAATTTTTTGACTTTTAAATCAGTTACGTGACGAGAGAGGCCCCAACATTGAAGATAACGAACCTGTGCTACCTGGACAGCAGATGTGTCCTGATGGCACATTACCAGGAAGAGCAGTCCGCCGCACTATAATTAATGAACATTTCTGATAAGGTAACATAAATACATTGTTCAGAATGAAAAATTACGATTATAGTTACGGGATTTCACCATATTTTTAATTTTTCCAATTATTTCAGCATGTAATCTATTATTTTCTGTCATCTAGGGAACATGAAAGTACTCACTGAATGGGTGTGTAATGAGACATTCAGTGGTACGCCAATAACACTTTCAAATTTCAAACTAAAAGCCAGAGTGTGCCGTATCCTATGCTTACGACGAACACAGAAATGTTATTAATTTATGAGTGAACTTATGAGGAGTAGAATGAAATTGCGCCTCCACATGGGAGCACATTGCCTGTTTTTCTTTTAAGCTGCAGCTGTCAGTTTTCTTATTTTCAAGAAGAGATGCATTTGCAACCATCAGTTCAAGAAGGACATCTGTCTCGTACTTCGAGAAATTCGGGGTTCTTCTTTTATTCTCCATTATTCTCCAAAAAAAGGAACATATCAGAAATAGGTACTGAGGTACGTATACACACTTCTGCTTGTCGACGGAAACACAGCAAAGAGAGAATGTGACACCAGCGATTATCTGTGCAATTTCATGTTTACTAACATCTTTGCATCGTCAGGACACGTTCCATTGCAATGTACAGAGTTTACCGCAGTCAAATGCACGGTTGGCTGACGATGGTTTGCTGACCAGCAATTAATGTTGGTGCCCTGCAGAAACATTTTAAACACGGTTTACTTTTAACCATGATTGCAGGACCTTGGTTATCATGCTTTTTGACCGGGATTGGTGCACTCGTCAATCTGTTTATTTGCCTCTCCGGTTTTCTGCCAAAGACAGGCTTCTTGTCTGATATTATAGTTAGAGTCGCAAATGTAGGCAGCAGAGTTTAGGCTTGTTCTGCACACTTGACGTCACACAGTCTCTGGCAGCCAAAGAAACATTCATTGGTGTTTTCTGTGCTGTGAATGTTGTAGTCAGTGTTAACATTAAATGTGATTGTAACAAGTTATTTGGTGAATTATTATTCAGTTAGCACACTGGACTCGCATTCGGGAGGACGACGGTTCAACCCCGTGTCCGACCATCCTGATTTAGGTTTTCCGTGATTTCCCTAAATCTCTCCAGGCAAATGGTTCCTTTGAGAGGGCATGGCCGTCTTCCTTCCCCGTCCTTCCCTAATCGGATGAGACTGATTACCTGGCTGTCTGGTCTCTTCCCCCACAACGACCCCAACCATTATTCAGTTTGTTCTGAGTTGGTAATGGCATTAAGCTACAAATTCTGCGTAAGCAAGTGAAAGACATAATTAGCAGGATACATGCTTTCTTCAAGCACAAAGCCCCACTGTTCCTGTAATGCCACTGTTGCTTGGAACCGGCATCACTGCAACTCTCGTCTCTGCCCCGACCTGTGTGGATCGCATCTTTCGTGAATCAGACATTAGAGACACTGCCCCCATTATCTCTGTATCTGCTGCGTAAAAGACTCAAAGGCTTCAATTTCTGTAACATTCAACAGTATTGTGCTGCATTGGATTACTTTTGGGAAGAAAATATGTTGCTAAAATATAACTGAACTGTTACAGGCTGTTAGTACAAATTTACTTGATACTGAATCAAAATGTTCCTCAAAATTTGTGATTTCCATGAAAATTGGTAATTCATACCCATTGTTCCATTTTGTAATTTTGTTTATGACTTCGAAGTGTTTCATTGGAAAGTTTGCTGTAGAAAGTTACTTAGATGCCAGTGTTATCAATGTACTGTGAAAAAAGTTTATTGGAGGAGTTCCTAGTATTCTCTGCATTCTTTGACCATCACTTCCTGCCAGCTGACTTCTGTCTCCCTTTCTGCATCCAAGATAGAAGACTAGGTAAAATCGTCTGAAGAAGGCCACTAAGTGCACGAAACTGGGTAAGAAATTAATTTTTTTTTTTTTTTGTGAAACTGGTCACTGATTTTTTTGATATATACAACTACAGTTGCTGAGGATGGATGAAATACTAGACACTGTAGTGTTGTACAGTGCAACAATACAAGCATACAGCGAAAGCTGAACAAAGGGCTACCACAACGGTGTGTTCTGGCTACCACTTTACTCAAGTCTTTATATCTCAAACCTGCTGAACACTGCTGCAAGGAAATTTGAGTATGTTGTTGACCTAGCTTTATCTATCCAACATAAAAACTATGAAGTCACTGAGGCAATTTAGCAGAAGATTTATCCACTTAAAATGAGTACTTTAAGAAATTGAGGTTTATACTAAATCTTGACAAGACCCAAGCTAGTTGGTTCACCTACAATACCCAAGCTAGTTGGTTCACCTAGATATCCCAGATGCAAATTGCCAGCTGAAATTTTCTTTTAATGACACAATGCTCGAATGCCAAAAGCATCCGAAATATCTAAGAGTGACTTTAGACACAATCGTAGGTTTCAAACAACGTGTTGTTAATATTGCCTCCAAGATAAGGACTCACAACAACATTATCGAGTTTAGTGGCACTACAGGGGCAGCTTCAGCAAACATTTACGAACTTCAGCATCAAACCTGGCATACTCTGTAGCCAAGTATTGTGCACCAGTCTGGTTGAATAGAGCTCACTCCAAAACAATACAACTATGAGGATGGTTACTGGATACTCAAGTCTACTGCATTGCTGTCCAAAACTCAGCCACATAGCCTCACTCCTACTGTGCGGACAGGAAGTGCTTGTAAAGGAATGCAAGAAAATTAAGAACATTCCTGAACTGCCCATTCGTCATGACATATCCCAGCTGGCAATAAATCAACTATGATGCTGAAACCCCATCTTGCGCAGCGGCCTGCAGGTAGCAGCTTCAACCTCAGTGCCAAATAGTTGGAATCTTGGAATAAAAATGCTCCCATATCTACACAATCTAACAGATCCACTAGAAATGACCAATGGTTTTGAATTCTCTTGTTGTATATGAAAAAGTTTAAGCTGAATATGCATGGGACATTGTATTTGTGCAGAAAATTGATACAAATGGAGAAAACTTCCAACATGAAACTGAAACTGGATTTCCTAGACAATGAGTCATCATCTTGTTGAAGAATGTGAGCTGAGAGCATTTCTTGCTAATCCAATGGAATTCTTCGTTCTAACACTCATGTGCCTTGAGTGGGTAACTGTTAACCAATATTAGCATATGGAATTTATATTTTTCATATTTCTTCTCTGTTAATGTGTTGTAATACAGTGTGTCATATATGCTAAATGAATAAACAATAACCACCAGACTTCTTTTTTCTTACTGTGAGTGCTAAGCCTATGTGCACAGACAGCCCCATGATAATCGTCCTACCTAGTATGAAACCCACCCCATCTGACAGAACAAGGTGGCACAGTGGTAAGACACTGGACTCCCATTCAGGGTGATGGTGGTTCAAATCTTTCAGTAGTCATGCAAATTTAGAGTTGAGTTGCTGTTAATTACTAAAGGTAAATACCAGTGTTGTTTCTTTGAAAAAAGATAAAAGTGATTCCCCCATCCCCTCCCCTTTACCCAATCTGAGTGTATGCTCCATTGATTTTAACCTCATTGTCAACAGGATTTTGAACTGTAATGTCCGTTTTATGCTTCACATCCTTCCTAATCCTTTTGACCCACCATATTCTGAGTCATAATTATTTCGCCTTTGAAGCCAAAATCCGCTAACTAATCTCGGATACTTCCACAGATACTAGCTTGGCACCATCCTGTGTTACCTTGTTTACAGACCACCTAGAGGAATCTTACCTATTTATTTTCATTGCAGCTGTTGCTAGATACTTGTGTTATCTATCTCAAGTGCCATTCATAACTGAGATTCAACATCTGAAACTGTTTTATGCTACATTATATTTTGCACAGATGAGTGTAGTTTATAGCCTCCATTTATATTTCAGTGTGGTACATGTAAAGTTCTCTTGTAATTTAAAATGACAGATTTTTTTATGTGTAAGACTGTGCTTTTTCATGCTACACTGAAATTAGTATTATTTTTATATGCTTCACAGGACACTAAGCCTGTACCTGGATTGGTAAGCATTGTGATCTACTTTTCATGTCTTGTGCATAATCCTTTTTCTGCTGATGTGTGTTTTGTGTGTGTCCTTTACTGAGTGAAAGTGTAAAATTATTGCAGCAGTGCACATTTGTTTCACACGATGTGGAAGTTAATGTGGCGGTAATCTCTCGAATGTCGAGGAACAATATAGTAAAGCGCATTAAAGACAAACCGATTGGTTGTCACTCCGCATGTGGGAATACTTGACGGAAAATGTTTCCACAAGGTATGCCAAAAATGTGTCCCATATTTACCACTTACAGCAAGCTAGGATATAGCTTGTTGCTAATTGTGATTGTACTTTTCATTTAACAGAAAGAAATTTTTATACATATCAGGCTGCAGGCGCCAGTTGTAACTGGAAACTGAGACACATTACAGAATGCAAGGAAATTCAAATACCAATTTATTTTTCTTGTTTGGTGCATTCATCATACAGAACCGATGCTGGGTGATTATTTCAACTTATATCACTGTATTAATAAACAGTCATCAGGTACCTTTAAGTTTACTGTTGTCGTCATTGTTTTTACCTGTGCTTTAAATCAGCTGACCATTGTTCAAATGCAAAATGATTGCATGCACAGCTTTCTGTCATTAAACCCTTCACATCACTTGTATGTATGCCGCCTGCTTTGTAATTTTGGAAAGCTTTGTTGATTCCTCCCTGCGCCCACAAGCATATGTACCTATCTAAATTTTAATGATGCCAGACACCTTCATGTACACGGTAAAGCCCTAACCCTAGCATGTTCATCAGTGGTTTGCTGAACTTCAGTGTTTTTAGCAGTAATGATTATATTTGTGTGAATAGTTTATTTCTGCTGCAGGACCGCTACTTGTTTTGCTCTGGTGCCTGTGATGGGAAAGTGAATTTATATTCTGCATTGCGTATGGAGCTACTTATGTGCTACCAGATCACAACAATGACATTAGCTCGGAATGTCAATGCTGTCCGTTTCACCTCAGATGGCTCCAGGGTAAATATCATGGTTTTCTTAGAAAGAACTACGGTGTATTAAATGCTTTTTTGCCAAACTTGAAAAAGTGTGTTTCCATATTTGCTTTATGTATGTATTTTCCACAAGCTAATAAATAAATTGTTTCTGAAGATTGGCCAGTGGGATCAGCATTTTTTTTAAAAAAAGGATGACTGTTACAAGACGGTACAGAGCTCAATATTTAATTTCAGTCCAGTTAAAAAACTGTGTTTTAAAAGTTGGTTCCAACCCGTTATGGGCATGCATCAAATTTAGCTTTTATATCTCCAGTGTCAGAATATTATTGTACAGTTTGTGCCCTTATTCTATATTATACTTTAATTGTTCTGTGTGAATGTAACAAATGTTAGGAAGCAAACAGTTCTGTGTGGCACTGAGTGGAGTAAACACTTTTTTATTTTTAATGTTTTTATATGTTGTGCCACTTAATCTTTCGTCTTAATAAACCATTTTTACGGAATGCTGCACATCAATATGGAATATATTTTCAGAATTTAGAAACAATATCCTACTGAAGCACACTTTTAGGTAACTCCACATTTCTGGTTGAAGAATTATTCTGGTCCACGGAATTCTGATAGTGGTAACAGAATTTCACTTGTAATAGAACTGTATTTGAAATCAATATTCTTGTGGAATAGACTGACTTGTCAGGTGTTCTGACCTTTTTTATGACTCCATTAAATGACAGGTTTAACACTGTTACTTGAGTAAGTAAAAATAATAAACATTCTCACTATGTTGGTCGTTAAAGTAACATTTGGACTACATGGAGCCTTTTCTAGACAACTTTGATGTATCTCTTCTGTCTACCAGCATATTTTTTTTATTTTTACAAATAAAAAGTGTCGCAGCACACAACACAAACCAACAAACCAAAACTGGTTTGTGTATCTGTTTATTTAATACGACACATGTTGACACAACATACAGTAATGTTAAACCGCTGGGAGGGTCCTGTTGGCCTAGATATGGACAAGTGTAAACATCAGTGATGTTGGTGGTGCTTGTTTTGAGTCAGCGTACGCAGCCAGTGTTGTAGACTTGTGCTGGAGGCCGACGGTGCAACCTCTGGTGTCAATCCCCCATATTCATGGCTATCAAGCCTTAGCTCAGTGCATTGAGTAACACCCAGGGTGTGCTTGAGTGGCCAGTTGCTCATGCAGCTGGCACTGTGTATGGATCGGGAGCAAGGCGGACAGTGAAAGGTAATGGTAACTGTGGGTTTACCATAAAAAGTATTAAGGTTCAACTTTCCATGATACCTGCAAGCTACCATAAATATGAAACATACATTATGTTACTTTTACACTGTAATTTCAAATCATCAGGTTTGCTGTAGAGAAAATGTAGGGAAGATAAGTCCAAACTTATGTTGAAACGTGTTTTGTTAGTTTCTTATAAAGCTACCTTTATAGATTAATATAGAGTGATTGAAAGGAAAGGGAAATTTTGAAATTGGTGTTGGTAGGTCTGGGCGATTGTTAACGCTGGGTAACAGACAGAAACCAACTCGCACATTCTTGCCATTTACTTAACATGGATACTTAGAGCGGTGCACAACATTCTTTTATCATCATAGCTTTTTACAAAATCACAGTGTGTGGAGGCTGCATATAGAAAATTTTGCTACATCTAGACCGTGTGCGAACATGACCATACAATATCAAAGCTGTTCGAGCAGCTGTCAAAGCCAACGTCATTCAGTTAATCATCTTTAAATTTGGATTACATTACTGCCCATACAAGTTGCAGATCATGTAGGAGCTGAACACCAAAGACCACCTAATGTGATGACAATTCAGTGAATGAATGCTTGAGAAGTTAAACAATGACAATGAATTATCAGTCTTTGGGTGTTGGATGAAGCCCAATGGATTTGTTAATAAACAAGAGTTTTTGTTATTGGATGTTACAAAATCCCACTCAGCTACACCAACTTCAGTTGGACAGCAACAAAGCAACCGTGTGGTGTGCTGTGTCGTCATATGGCATGCTGGGCCTATTTTTTTTTTTTTTTTTAAGGAGAAGAATGACTTTGCGACTACAGTCACATCGGGTCAGTACATTTCCGTGCTCAACATCTTTGTTGTGCAAAAACTACAGACATTTCCACATATTATTGACAACATCTGGTTTCAGCAAGACATATCAGCATCACACATAGCACGTATGTCTGTGGCTGTTGTATGCTAATTGTTTGATAACTGTACAATTTCGAGAAAGAATGACATTTATAGCCTCCCAAACCCTCTGGTATGTCTGTGCCAACTTAAAAACAAAAGTATTGTAGTCGATCTGCTGCAACAGAACAATTGAAAGCTAAAATCCAACTCTCTCTCTCTCTCTCTCTCTCTCTCTCTCTCTCTCTCTCCCCCCTCCTGTAAGGCATGGCTGTGTGTATCGTGTGGCTGCCTCGAGTCGAATGAACATGCTGTTGCCTCTCCCCCCCCCTCCCCCCCTCCCTCTCCCCTTTTACCCCTAATGCCTGTCCTCAGTCCCTACCTCTCTCATTTCCCATCCTTGACCCTGACACTGTGGTACACTATTCTCTCAGTGGTATAATACATTCACCATATACTTCAATTTATTTGTTACAAACATAGATCAAACTGGGATCCGCTGTAAGGTTTCTTTTAGTCATTTCCTGATTGTTGTAACTTATTTTTATACTTTCGTGTATCATGGTCTACTCTGAATACAAGGTCTGGATTTTTGGACTGTTCATTTGTACTTTATTCGACAGAACCTACAAGGGAAATTCCAAAATCAAGGTCTCCAATGCACTGAGGATGCAGAGGAACTATTCATACAGCTGTTGGCTACAATGTTGTGCTTGATGCTTCCCCAGCTCCCAAGTAAGCATGCTCATGCTTCATTCGGATGCTCCGTCTTGGCTTGGCAACCATTCAAAATGGATTCCCCTTTGAATGCTACTACCAAGTGTGCGCAGTTATTTGATTTTTGAATGCCAAAGGCATTAAACTGGTTGAAATTCATTATCGGTTGTAGAAGTATATGGATAGTCGTACATTGATGTCAAAAATGTTTGCAAGTTTTGAGAGGGGGCTGCAAAAGTTCAGACAAACACAATCTGCTCATAAAATCAAGGTAACTATATTCTGGGATAGGAAGGGGTTATTGTTGGCAGACTTTCTGCTGCTGGGATAGCAGGTACTGTGGAACACTGAAAAACTCAGGAGAGCAGTTGAGAACCGGAGAAGAGGAATTTCGAGTTAGTGACATAAGCATTCTCCACGGCAACATCCCCTCCACACACACAATGCCTGTCAAACCATTAATCTCGTCCAAAACGTAGACTGGAACATCTTCACCCATCCACAGTATGGTCGAGACTTGGCACCAAGTGACCATCATCTGTTCCCTGAGTTGTAGGAACACTTGCCTGGACAACTGTTCTGTTCAGATGACAAGGTGAAAGATGAGGTTCAGAACATACTGAATGACATGGCATGGGAATTATAAAACTGCCACAGCATGTATAAAAAGTTGTTGACTATAAGGGCAATTATGTAGAAAAATAAAGCATTTTTCAACCGTTAAAGTGATGAAACTATTACAGAAAGTAAACAGTTATTTGTCTGTCTAAAAATATAGGAGATCTTACTTTTGGGATTCTGTCGTATATTTGCTCTTACCTGAGACATTCTCATGTTTTGTGGAATTGTTAGTAAGGCATCATTTTCAATTAGAATGAGGATTTTTGTCTAAAATTAACACTGGCCAAACATTAATTGTTATTATTCTTGTCAAAATCAAACAATGGAAAATCCAGGATGGAACGTAACTTTATGAAAAGGAAAGTTGCCACTCACCATGCTGAGTTGCAGATAGGCACAATGAAAAGACTGTCACAAATATAGCTTTTGGCCAGTAAGGCTTGTTAAAATATTGTTACACTATTTAACGGTCTACAACAGTTTCAAATATGCAGGTACTGTAGCATAATCCATAGTTCGTAAAGATTAAACTGCTGGAGACAATAGACTCTTTTAAATACCAAAATATATATTAAATACCAAAATATATATTTTAAAATGATGATGAGATTGACTGCAGCAGAACAGGTGAGTAACTTGTATACACAACCACTGCAGGTGGAGTAATTGATGATGCTATCTAATACATTGTCCGATAGTTTCGAAATTTATCATGTGCTGCAGTATGAAATTGTCCTACTTGAAAATCGCTCGAAGGCTGAAATTGAAATTGTGGAGTTTGCAAATATAGCCATTCTAATAGTCAAAGATGACAAAGATGTCCTTTAAGAGTTTAACTAAATGTCTCCAGGCCAAAAAAAAAAAAAAAAAAGCTTCTTAACTCCCCAATTTTTAATTTTTTGTAAATTTGATATGTACAAATGTGATTTATAATATTTAGTAAATATAATAGCACCAGTAAGCAACCTGAACAAAAAGGGACATAGGATGTAAGATAACTGGAACAAAAATAACACACAAACATAATTAACATTCAAATTGGTCATAAAATATAGCATGTTTCTCCTCTGTGGATATTGATTGTGTTAAACGGTTGCAATATGAACATGTTACTGCAGGGTGTCACATGGTTTTGACCACTGCTGGTAAAAATATGTTTTGCATATGAGCCACTTCAGTAGTGTCACTAGTAGCTCCTGGTAAAATGGACACACATCCTATCAAGATTCTTGTTCACTGAACCAAGGAGCAGGCTTAATAATTTTTTAAAATAATGTTTGGCCTGAAGAATATTGTGCTAGGAAACAGTTGGTATACCTGCACCTACATTTATACACAAGGTGTTCTCCAAAATTGATTTATTACTTTTTATTTATTTTTATTTTATTTATTTATTTATTTTGATGGAATTTTATTTATTCGTGTATTTAAATTTTGTTCCCTCAAAATAGTACCCATTAGATAAGACAATACTTTCTCAGATCCTGTAAACACTTCTGAAACTTGCTCTTTGGGATAGCTTTTCTTTCTCGCAGCAATGTATTTTTAATCTTGTCTGCACTTGTAACACTATGGATTTTTATTGTTTTCTTTATTTTTGGGCACATATAAAGTTCCATCTGTCCATGTGTGGTGAATATGGAGGCTGGTGCATCATTATAGTGCTGTCTGTGACCAAAAATTCACAAACAAGCAATGAAGTGTGAGCAGGTTCATTATAATGGTGCAAAAGCGACAAATAATTTTTTCACAAATCTAAATATTTTTTGGAATGCTTCAGGCAAACATTGTTTAACTTGTAAGTAGTATTCCTTATTGATTGTACAACCTTTTACGAAAAACTCATGGTGCATTGTGCCATTAAAATTGAAGAATGCAATGAGCATAAACTAATGTTAGATCACAGTTGTCAAACTTTCTTGTTTTGGTTGTCCAGAATGTTTCAATTGGGACGGTTCAGCCTGACTTTCGATTTCATTTCTGTAAACCCATGTTTAATCACAAATTATGACACATTTCACTACTTCTGCATCCTTGTTGGCTTCATCTTACAATTCCTGAGCAACTTGCACTTGCCACTGTATTTGTTTGAAATTCAACCATTTTTGAACAAATTTTGCTGCATGTTTCATAAGCAAAAGTCCAAAATAATTCTGTTACTCGATCCAGTTAATATACCAATGTCATCAGTGATTTCTCTGATTGTGATTAAGTTCACAATCATTCCTTTCACATTTTTCTCAATTTAATTGGTTTTTGGGGCACCCAGTGCACTACTTGTTGTTTTCACAGCTTTCTTCAAAGTGCTTATACCATTCACAGACTCTTGTTTTACTCATAGCACATTCATCAAAAGCAATATTTAACATTTCTAAAACTTTGCTATGTTTTACACCAATCTTACAGTTAAATTTAAACAAATTTGCTGATCAGTCAAAAATAAATAATTACCAGAGCTACCAAAACAGAACATTTTATGGAAGACTTCCTGAATAACCGCAAACCTTTTTGTGATGGATTTGTTATATTAAATGTGCTTAGTGACCTTTTGGCATTGTGGGCACATGATGCTGTAAGGAAATTATTCAAGCGAAGCAGAGGTGAGGAGAAATCCACTGAGAGACCATGTGCCAGGAAGAAACGTTTCAGAAACAGTGGAGTTTCCCATTTGCTGCTGTTGTGCGCATCTGAGGAAAGTCATTGAAGGCTGGTGAAACAATGATTAGACGATAAGGTGTTGGCTGCCCATGTCTCATCACGAATGTGTAGTTGGAGGCTTGCCTGCTCTGCAAAGTGGGGTAAGGGGTGATCTGTGGCAGATTTTATGACAGAGTACAGTGTTGGAGCAAGCACAAGTGTTTTGTAGCGCAGTATTCATTGCACATGGTTGAACATGGGGCTCCAGATCAGACATCCTCTACATGTTCCTTTATTGATCCAATAGAACTGTCAGTTAACCCTTTCCAATCCAATTTTTGTACTCACTGTATTCATTCCAATTCTTATTTCGTTTTACAATAATGGAAATGTGTTTGGTATCACCTGACTTCAGAACAGTTACAGAAAATCATCATGTCTGATGTAGTCCAACAGTGGATCCAAAGGGCTTAAGAAAGCAATGGGCATGAAACCATTGAGGACAGGCAGTGGATCAGTGGAAACATGCTGTCTGGTGCATGAATCACTTATTGCTGTGCCAGTCAATTGTCTATGTACAGATATGCCTCATCCGTGCAAATGGCCGCTCATAACATGCACTGCACCATGGATGCAGGCCATTGGGAACAGTTTTATGCTGTGAGGAAATTCATCTGGGCTGCCATGGGGCATTTGGTAGTAATTGAAAGCACCATGACACACATGGACTACATGAACAATATTGACCATCTGCATGCCTTCATGTTTGATGTCTTTCTGATGGTGACAGTATCTTTCAGCAGGGCAACTGTCCTTATCAAAATTCCAGGATTGTGCTACAGTTGTTTGAGGACATGATAGTGAACTCATGTTGATGTCTTTGCCACCTAATTTGCCTGATCTGAACATGATGGAACCCATCTGGGACCCTGTTATGTGCCAGCTCCGTTCCCACCAAATACCAGTTGAAAAAGTGGATATGATTTTCATTTGTAGTGAACTAGTGATCTGCCCCAGCTTTGCACATTATCTACAGCCGGACAACTTGTCTGGAATAGTGGTAATTTTGTTTATGGGACACTGCGTGGAACTGCGATAAAAAAAATCAGAAAACAATGTTAGGTAACTTAATATCATCACTTCCATATAAATAAAACAATTTCAGCATCCTAAGCCCCTTGCTGGCATACTGCAGCACCTAAAGTCATGTATGGGTAGCCCAATCACAACTCACTAACAATGAGAGCCTTGCATTAAAGATTCTGCAGCTGCCCAGTTGTTGACAGGGCTGTTGCACCAGCATGCTGGAAGTATAAGAATCCCTACTGTACTTCCTGAGAATAGCCTTCACATAGAGACAGAAAAACTGCAGCAGGGTACTGCAGTTCATCATAGTTCAGTAACTGCCAAATACGTACTTTTGTTTACATGCACCTTTCTCATGGATCAATGATCTATTAGTGAAAACATTATCAGAGTCTTTCTTGAGCTTAGCGTTCATATATGGGCAGAAAAAGGCAAAGGGGGACAATTTGTATAGAAGGAGAATCTTTACATATTCTTATAGATTCTGGTAATAACAGTTTTATGTGGCTTAATGTAGTGCTGCAAATCTTTCTGTTGGATGTCATTGCAGTGACTTGTATCTCCCTAGTCAGTTGTCGAACTGGGAAAAGATGACCCACTATTTAATGTGCAATCTGAAACAAGTTTCATTTCTGGTGAATCTCCAGGTCATTGAGAGGTAATTGGTAGGTCCGACCGGGATTCGATCCCTCAGCCTTTTAGGTGTTCAGGTATACACTAGGCCACCAAGCCTGACTTCAATTCTGTTCAATCTTCGTTGCTGTTTGGAGTTGTGGTGGCTGTATCACTGAATGGCAGCACCAATGTTTTCACAGTTGCTGCAGACTTTTAATTCATTATAGTTCAATCAGTTTTCACAAAATATTTATAAATAATATACTCAAACCTTTCTTGTGTCAATCGATCTATTAGTAAAAAATGGATGAAAATCCTTACAGTAATTTGTGAGATTAGCTCATACATACAGGCAGGAGCAAACAGGGAACTTCAGTTTATATATTAGAGAAGATGTCACCAAATTGTTGGAGTAGTGATGTGGTTGTGTGCTGAAAGATAAGCTGATCTTGCCAAGCCCTCATTCTCCGCCTTTGTAAATGTTTCATTTCACTCGAGGCATCTTGAATGTGTGAGTGGGGTCAGCCAGAAGAGTGTTCTGTGTGTTCCACATTTCAAAACATTTCATCATTTGTACATTTTTCTCCATCAGTAGCTTCATGGCAGTGAATTTCAGAATTGTCTACCGTTCTCCAAATGGTATCTGTAAAATCTGCACAGCGATGCAATGTTTGTGTGCAAGATTGAAAATCCATGGTGGATAAGATAAGAGGATAAATAGTTACCTTAATCTGTCAGTGTGTCATGTGGCCTTTTAGAGATTCATATAATCTGTGTGTGTTTTATTGATGAGACTTGAACTAACCCTAAGTATCTACAGTTCCTAGCAGATATGCTGCCACAGTAGTTGTAAGACATTTCATTGGTCAAATGGCAATTCATGTTATATCTCCATGGTTTTCTCTTGCCCATTCTGCACAGATAATTACAGACTTTCTTAACCCTTTGACGTGAGTTAACATGCCATACCCCGTTCCTTCCCAGAGTGCTGTCGACAAGTTTAACTGTGACCTCTGGATTCTTCTTGGGTGCTATTGATTAGTCAACTCTGGCCTCCTTGCTATCCCCTAAGTGCAAGTGACATGTATAGTCATGCCACCACTCGGATACCTGCACTCTGTTGATGAGTTTAATTGTACAGTGGATTCTTTGCTCCATATTTCAGTAGCTTGTTACATTTCTGGCAGCTAAGTTCGAACTTTTTCTGTTAGAGATCTTGTTTCGCTATATTCAACATAGCTTTACTCCTTAACTGTTCATCAGGATTGGCATCACAATGTTTCTCTCTTCTTCAGTTCTACTCAACCCTTTAACTACCACTGGGCCTCAGAGGCCTGCCTGTGATTTTTATCATCATTTTATTAATAACTATACATTTTGTTTTAATGAAATTTTAGAACTTTGCCGAATTTGTCTTGTTGGTCATAATTTTGGAAAATATAAACACTTATGTATGGCTTTGTGATAAAGTGTTGGAACATGTTTTCTCCCACATGAGCCTTGCAAGCCTATTCAGTAAGAAGCAAATTTTAAACAACAAAATGTGTGTCTGCGCAGCGTCTGTTACATCATTTGCTATTGCTGACTTACTGTGTTGTTTCAGTGTTCAGTGATAAGCACATTTATTTTCGTGCATTAGTTCATAAAGTTATCTGTTCTACAAACTGAAAATGGTACAGAGAAGAGGACTATTAGATGAGAAGATAAGGAAATTGTTGGAGCAGTCTTCTGATCCTGAAAATCTACCTAGTAAATTTGAATGTGCCAGTGATTGTGATAGTGAGGTAGACATTGCAGAAAATCCAAAACAGCAAGAAAATGATGATGGTCATGAAGAATCCCTTGATGAAGAAGAACAACAATTTAGTGCATATTCTGTTGAGTGTGACTTATTGTTTTCTTGTAATGGGAAGGAAGTATGGGCTATGGCTTCTCAGGCTGGAACTTCTGGCAGGCGGAGTAAAAAGGATGTATCGAAAAAGACCAGAGAACTACAAGATATTAGATTAGGAAGGGTGTGTTAATGCAGATTTTTGTTTTATGGTGTTCTTTCATGTACCCCTCATTGAGAAAGAGTTTATGTGGACCAGCAAGGAAGGTTATCTTGGTTAAAAGAGCTGGGTGGCTATAGATTTGTATGACATGAGAAAAATTGTCTTCTGATTCTGACTAATATTTCCAAGTCAAGAATGAAGATGTCAGTCAGCTTTGGAGTGTTCAGAATGGCTGACAGCTGTTCAATGAAATTATTTTCTGAGGATATTGCACTTTACAGTGCAGCAGCCCCACATGAACATAGGTCAAGTGACAAACTGGAAACAATCAGAGAAGTTTTTGAGGTGTGGGAAACTCCTCTGAGGGAACCCTGCATTCCAGGATGATGCATGACTGCGGATGAACAGTTGATCACATTTCGAACTTGCTGTCTGATTTGTCACTACATTTTATCAAAATCTGAACAGAATAAAATTCTGGATGGTTTGTGACAGTGCAACAAGCTACTGCTGGAAGATGTAAATGTATTTGGGAAGGAGGAAGAAAGCAGAGCCATGCACTTGGAGAGAATGTTACGAAAACTCTGGTGGTTGAGCTTAAAAAGTCTGTATGTAATATCACCTGTGATAATTTTTTTTACATCTCTCAATTTAATTAATTATTTGCTGTCAGAAGATCACACACTAGTCAATACTATGCAGAAAACAAAGGTGAACAGCCTGTTGCTTTCATTACATCTGAAGGATGTAAAGTATGGTCTACATTATTGGGTTTTTCAACCAGATATGATGATAACCTCTTATGTTCCTAAGAAGAACGAAGTTGTACCCATCCTTAGCTCTGTTCACGATGAGCCAACAGTGTTACGATCAGAAGTATAAAGAAGTCTGAAGTTATAAAGATGTACAATGCCACAAAAGCTGGCATTGACACCATGGACCAGAAGATGTGACGCTACAGTATAGAGAGAAAAACAAGGTGCTGGACATTGGTGGTTTTCTTTGACATGATATATGTAAGTGTAATGAATGCATACATAATTTGGTTGATACCTGGCTACCAGTAAAAAATGAAACATCGGACTTTTATCAGTAATTTGCAAAAGCAACTGGGAGGGGTAAAGAAGAGAATGAATTCATTAGTATCACTGATCCAGGAAGAGTCAAATTACATGTTGTAAGCACGCCAAACCTATAACCCACAGAATATTTCGTTATTGCCTATGGACCTTGTGTAACCTTGCAGTAAGAATTATGTTATAAAAACACTTTGTGTAGAATGAGAATAAAGTGTGTATCCTCAAAAATATTGTTCTTTTTAAAATGTAAACTTCAAATACATAAAATTATTTAAAAGTAATTATGCCTCAAAGATGGTTCATGTTATAAGTAGTAAAAATATTTTTTGTTTTGTCTGTTTCCCTGGGCCCTGAGAGACTCAAGTGATAGGTAACTTCACACAAATTTTCTTGTAAGCAGATGTTTAAGAAGACACATTGGGAAATGGGGCCACAGCGCTCAGCTCGACATGTTGCAAGCATGTCGGAATCAGCAAAGATTGTTGTATCAGTCATTCAGATTACACAAAACTGTTTGCACACTCACAAGTCTTTACACCTCTGAAATTTTATCTGTGGTGAAAATTGAAAGTAGGGAAAATCGACAGCTCCTGAAGCCATGAATTGTCGTATAACATGGTAAGTCCAGATGAAATTCAGCATGCAGTGTTGTGTTTTTAAAATCACTTTATAACATGTATCAGTGCTCAAGCTCAGTTTATTGAGTTCTCGATAGGATAGTCATATAATAAACACATGAACAAAACCCAAGTTATGTGTTTGCTTACAGTTGGTAGAATAGAGCAGATGCTTACGGCTGATAGAGTAGGGCAGACATTAATGGGACCTCTTCTCCTGGTTATTCAACAGTAGTTTGCGGCACATCTGTGATGTTATTCTTTGATGATGTTCACAAGTATTGTGCCGTAAAAGTCCTTGTTGAAGCATTTTTCCAAACCTACAAAAAAGGATATGTGGTTTGTACATCAGAAAATTTGCCAATTAGCAAAACCCACACCTCAATATATTTACTCATTTTGCGTGGATTGTCTTAGATACCATAACCTGTATACTTGTCAGGACTACAAGTTTTCTGGAAATTAGAAGTTGCAAGATCACATAATGAAGATCTGCAAGTAGGTGTGGACTGGAGGAGGAAAGGGTGGTCAAGAGTGATTGGATGGGGGGAAGAGGCATTAAGGAAACAGGATTGGAATATGGCACTAGTGAGTGCACTCTAGTGCTGAGTTGGAGAGTTGCTTTTGGCATACATTGAAGTAGTGGAGTGAATTTTTTTTGGAGGGGGGGGGGGGGGGGAGAACAGGAAGAGGAATACTCCAGAGGTCAGAGTTTGAGTGTAGAATGAGTTAAGGAGGTTGTGAGGGTGTAGGAGGGTTTGGAATGTGAGTCAATGGAGATTGAGGCCAGGTGTATTGTGTGATTGGCCATATCCGCATTGAAGAGTGCGAAAAAGTCACAAGGGCTTGTACATAAAATAACTGTTTTCGCTGGTGGCTCTGCCTCTGGGGTAGGATACACCTGTGATGGGGCTGGAATAGAATGTGATGGGTGGTTTCAAAGGACGAATCTCATACCTGGGTCTTCCACAGGAATAAGACTTGTGAGTCATGGGGATAGGGGTTGGGATTAGGTATAGCATAAGGCACACTCGTACATTTTGGAGGTTGGCTGGACAGTGGGCTATCACTATCGAAGATTTAAGAAGGATTTTGAGTAGGATATTTCTCATACCTAAGCACAACGATAGCTAGGGGAAGCCCTGTCAAAGCAATATTTAAGTTGTCCTAAAAGGTATGGTACTGGATAATGGCAGGGCCAGGGGTTACTTCCTTAAAGCTGGTTCAAAGAATGTGCTGGAAGATTAGCGACATGTGTAAGTGTGATGTAGGAGGTGTGTTTGTGGACTAAATTTGGAGTGTATTACCTGTGTGAAAGCCTTAGGAAGACTTTCAGCATACTGGCCTAGGGATTACTTGTCCCTGCAAATGCACCATCCACAGAGGGCCATTCTAAAAGTATTTTGTTTGATTTTATTTATGGTCTAAAACATTATAGCATCTAGGAAGATTCTGGGTTCTGAGTGGTGAAAGCTGCTAGCCATTTTCACAAGTTGAAAGAAGAGTTTACAATTTGCAGTATCACACACAGAATAGGTCAGGGTCCTTTGATTTAGAGCTGAGCGGAGGATCTCAACCAGAGGCTCCATAGACTGTCGTGGCTGCTGATTTCTGGGCGTGCATTATGGAGTATTGTTGGATTGTCCTTGATAGGTAAGGGGTGCACTATGCAGAGGAAGAAGCTATTTGGGTAGTAGATTACTTATGTAATGCATGTGCAGGTTTTTTAGACTAGGCAATAGTTTGAGATCCTCTGATGAACCTGCGCCAGTTGACACGTAGAATGTGAAATTGTGTCACATGTGAGGTCAAAAACACTTTGAATGTCAAAATTTTAACACTAAATTCTCGAAGCATTCGTAACGAAAAGCTGTTGTGCTCAAATTCCACTCAGAACCGAGAGCTGAGTGAGATCTGAAGTGGAAAGCTCTGACATATTTAATGTGGCATGAAAAGTGGTTAGGCACCATGGGGGTGGGGGAGCTGTTGAGATTAGAATTGGGCGGCAGACTGTGTCGAGGTCTCAAGCCCCAAGGCGAAGGCTGCATGGGGGATGCAGGCTCCTGCTAAATCCCAAGCACTTTGCTAATAGATTCGTGTGCTATCTGATGCTTGGGGGGGGGGGGGGGGAGGCTGAGGCTGATGCTGAGGCTGAGGCTGAGGCTGAGGCTGAGGCTGAGGCTGAGGCTGAGGCTGAGGCTGAGGCTGAGGCTGAGGCTGAGGCTGAGCCGGATCGGAATGCACCTTCTGCCAGGATAGTGGCCACTCCTTCAGCAAGGTCTGGACAGGCACGTGGGGGTAGGGGTTTGTTAGTTATTGGGAGCTCCAATGTTAGGCGGTCATGGAGCCCCTCAGGAACATAGCGGCTAAGGCGGGGAAGAAGTCGAACGTTCACTTGGTGTGCTTGCCGGGGGGCCTTGTCCGCGATGTGTAAGAGGCTCTTTTGGTGGCTATCAAGCATGTGGGGTGCAGCCAGCTGCAGATTGTTGCACATGTTGGCACCAACGATGACTGTCGTCGGAGCTCTGAGGAAATCCTTGGGTCCTTTCGACGGCTGGCTAAATTGGTGAAGACAGCCTCCATCTGTTGAGGAGTGGAAGCCAAGAAGACAATCTGCAACATCGTACCCAGGGTCCTCTGGTTTGGAGTCGAGTGGAGAATCTAAACCAGAGGCTATGTCGACTCTGTGACAAAAATGGTTGTAGATTCCTCGACCTACTGTATGGGGTGGAAGGTTGTAGGACGCCCCTCCATAGATCAGTTGTGCACTACACACAGGAAGCAGCTATGTGGGTAGCACAGCACTTGGGGCGTGCTCATGGGGTTTTTTTAGATTAGATTCCTCCCCATGGGAAACAACCCGTTGGCCTGAAAAATTACCATTTCATGTCACTGATGTGGGTGTGCCAACTGTAAAAATTGTTAGTTTGCCTAAAAAAAGCATTCCAAAGGATTTAAATGTGCTTAATCTCATGTTAGTAAATTGTCGAAGCGTCTGTAGCAAGATCCCTTGTTACTCTCCGAAATAAACAGTAGCAATGCCAATATTGTATTAGGTACCGAAAGCTGGTTGAAACCAGACATAAAAAGCAGTGAAATTTTGAACTCAGATTGGACAATGTTTTGGAAGGATAGGACTGATGCTATGGGAGGTGGTGTGTTGATTGCAGTTAAAAGCTGTTTAAACACAGTTGAGATCGATACTGGGTTGGACTGTGAAATAGTCTGGATAAATCTGTCAATCAGACAAGGATTGACCATTGTATTAGGATGTTTTTATAGACCACCAGCACCTGCAACAAATGTCGCAGAACGTTTCAGGGAAAGTCTGGAGTACATAGGAAATAAATATCCAAATTATCCACTAGTTATAGGTGGAGACTTTACTCTTGTATCCATTGACTGGGAAAATTACACGTTTATCACAGGGGGCAGAAGCAAAGATGCGTGTGAAGTTAGTCTAGGAGCGTTCTCAACATACAACCTTGAGCGATTGGTTAGAAAACCTACGCAAGATGGGAACATATTAGATATCTTGGCGACAAAACAGACAAAAAACAGCGTAGAGTTTTCTTGTTTGGGAAAGCACATAAAAGTGTCATTAAAGAATATCTTCATAGTCAGCTCCAAGCATTCACTGCGGGACAGAGATATTGAGCATCTTTGGTTGGAATTTAAAGGTGTTGTTCACCATGTGCTAGAGAAGTATGTGCCTAGCAAATATAGGGGAGGGAAAGGATCCACCTTGGTGCAATAAACATATAAGGAAGTTGCTGAGAAAGCAGAAAATTTTTCACATTCCTTTAAACGTAGTCACTGGCCCACTGACAAACAGAAATTATGCGAAATGAAAGTGGCTGTCAGAAGGACAATAAGAGATTCTTTTAATGAATTTGAAAGCAATATTTTATCTGCAGATTTTAAAAATAGCCCCAAAAAATTTTGGTCATAAATAAAATCTATGAACACTACAAATAATTCAGTACCTTCTCTTGCTGACAGTATGGGTAATGTAACTGATGATGATAAACAGAAGGCAGAAATTCTAAACCTAGCTTTCAAAAACTCATTTACGGTAGAGGACTGCAGCACCATTTTCCCTTTCAATTATCGAACAAGCGCAAGGATGGCTGACATCATGTTTAGTGTATCTGGGATTGTAAAACAGTTAAGATCCTTAGACGCAAGGAAGGCATCTGGCCCAGATGGTATCCCCGTTAGATTATATGTTGACTATGCTACAAATATAGCACCATTCTTATCCATCATCTATCAGAGATCATTGGAACGGTGGAAAGTTCCACGGGACTGGAAGAAGGCCCAGGTCATAGCAATATATAAAAAGGGTAGAAAATCGGATGCACATAATTACTGGCCAATTTCACTGGCATCGATTTGATGTAGAATCATGGAACATATTTTGTGTTCAGACATAATGACCTTTCTAAACTTTGAGAAGCTCATCTGCAGAAACCAACACGGTTTTAGGAAACAGCAGTCATGCGAGACACAGCTGGCCCTCTTTGTGAATGATATACAACAGACTCTAGATACCGGTTCGCAGGTTGATGCCATATTTCTCCTATTTCGAAAGGCATTCGACTCAGTTCCGCACTGTTGCTTGCTCCAAAAAGTGCGCGCTTGCGGTCTATCAAATGACGTATGCGGTTGGATATAATGTTTTCTGACAGACAGGGAGCAGTATGTCATCCCGAACGGGCTGACTTCAACAGAAACAAGCGTAACTTCAGGTGTGCCCCAGGTCAGCATAATAGGTCCGCTGCTTTTTACGATTTACATAAATGTTCTGGTTGATGGTATTGACAGTGGCATTAGACTGTTTGCCAATGATGCTGTAGTCTACAGGAAAGTAGTATCACATGGAAGTTGTGAACAAATCAATGAGGATTTGAAGAAAATAAATGCATGATGTAATGACTGGCAGTTATCTCTCAATATTAGTAAGTGTAATGTACTATGGATAACAAGGCGAAAATCCCCATTAATGTACGAGTACAAAATAAATGCCCAGTCTTTGGAAGTGGTAACATCCGTCACGTATCTGGGTGTAACTATTCGAAATGATCTCAAATGGAATGATCAGATTACACAAGTAACGGGTAAGACAAACTCTAGATGCAGTTTATTGGTAGAATCTGAAGCAATGCAGTCCTTCAACAAAGGAAATAGCTTACAATATGTTAGTTTGTCCAGTCTTAGAGTATTGTTCGTCTGTATGGGACCCTTACCAGTTGGGTCTTATTCAAGAGATTGAGAAGGTCCAAAGAAGAGCGGCAAGATTCGTGACTGGTACATTTAGCCATCGCTGGAGGGTTACACAGCTCATAGAAATTTTGAAGTGGGACACACTTCCAGATAGACAGTGCACTAAACGGAAGGGGCTGCTCACTAAATTCCGAAATCTGATCTTTACCGAGGATGTAGAGTGTATATTATTACCACCAACTTACATATTACACAATGATCACCATTCAAAGATAAGAGAAATTAGAGCTCGTACTGAGGTGTTCAGAAAGTAGTTTTTCCCTTGCGCGATCCGCGAGTGGAATTGTGCCCTCCGCCACACATCGCTTGGCGGCTAGCGGAGTATCTATGTAGATGTAGATGTAGATGTAAGAGTCCAACATTGAAGTTGTCTGGATGCGAGTAGCCTGCCTAGGTAAACTCAAGTTGGTCATTGCATGTTTTTATTGGCTACCTGATTCATCCATAACAGGTGTACAATTACAAAGAAAGTTCAGTACAGGTGATGCAGGCATTCTTGTGAAGTAGGTCTGAACAAATTGTCCAAAAACAGTCTTGATCACCTAGTTCAACAACTCAGAAATATTTGAGATCTTGCTACGAACAGAGCCTGGCCGTATCAACAGTGTCAGTATAGAGACAGGCATTAACGTGTGTGGTGTCATCGTAGTGACTGGTTACAAGAGTTGATATCTATCAATAAGATGAGGTTTAATGCTGGAAAGAGCAGATAAGCAGTTGTTAGCATCCTACTTACACAATGAATTTGCCTCATTTAGTTCCAGTTTGATGAAAAGTTGAGGAATTATGGATAAAGCTTAAACTGACTGTAAACTGCACACTGGAGAAGAGTGTACCGTGTAAGTGGATTAAGGATGGAAAAGAGCCATTGTCATTTAATAACAAAATTCAGAAAATGCTGAGGAAACAGGGATTGTTGCATTCTTGGTTTGATAGATGCGCAAAGCGTACAATAGATGCGTGAAGCATGCAACAGCATCCACTGTCATATCTTAGTGAAAGCTCTTGCAGGGAACACGATAAAATTGTAGTCCAATGTAAAATCACTAAGTGGATTGAACGCTTCTATTCAGTCACTTGTTGGTCAGTTGGGTGTGGCAGTAGAACAGCAAAAGGAAAGCTACAGCTTTAAATTTTGCATTAAAAATTAATAAATAAAAAATTCGTGCAAGGGAACCCAAAAAACACACACACACACATCATCCTTTGATCATCACACAGACTTCTATAAGGAGACCTTAGACATAGGCATCCCTGAAGTTGAGAAGCAACTGGAAAACAAGTAAGCCAATAGGTCCAGATGGAATCCCAGTATGGTTTTACAGAGTACTCTGTGAAATTAGCCCCTTCCTTGGCTTGGATTTATCACAAATCTCTCAGCCAGTGCAAAGCCATAGGTGACTGGAAGAAAAGTACATGTACTGCTGTATATAAGAAGGGGGGGATGGGGGGGGGGGGGAATTTGACCTGAAATACTGCATATCAACACGCCAAAACATTGGTTTGCTGCAGAATTCTTGAGCATGTACTAAGATCTAACATAATAAATTTGTTTGAGAAAGAAAAACTTCTTTTGACAAATCACCACAGATTTACAAAGCATAACTCCTGCAAAATGCAGCTTACCCTTTCCTTGCATAATATCCTGTTAACCATGGATGAAGTGCAACAGGCAGTTTCGGTATGCCTGGATTTCTGGAAAGTGTTTATTTCTGTGGTTCATTGTAGACTTTTAACGAAGGTCTGAGCATGCGGAATTGGGTCTCATATATGCAAGTAGTTCGAAGGCTCTTTAAGTAATACAACCCAGTACATTGTTCTGGATGGCAGTTGTTCATCAGAGATGAGGTTATCACCAGGAGTGTCCCAGGAAAGCATGATGGGACCGCTCTTGTTCTCTATGTACAGTAACGATCTGAAAGATAAATGAACAGCAATCTGTGACTATTTGCAAAAAATGCTGTAATGTACGAGAAAGTTGGAGTGTCAAGGGTGAGTGACTGGGGGGGGGGGATACAGGACGATGTAGATAGAATTTCTGTTTGCTTTGATGTATGTTAGCTTGCCAAATGTAGAAAAATGTAAGTTAGTACAGATAAGGAGGAAAGACTGTCCTGTAATGTTTGAATACAGTGTTATTGGTATGCTGCTTGAGACGAATAAATATCTAAGTGTAACATTACAGAGCGAAACGAAATGAAATGAGGTTGTAGGGAAGTTAATCGTCGATTTTGGTTCATTGGGAGAATAAAGGAAACAGTGTGCAGAACACTAGCATGACCCACTCTTGAATACTGCTAGAGTGCTCAAATTAAAGGAAGACAGTGAAGTAATTCAGGGGCAGGCAGATTTGTTACCAGTAGGTTCGATCAACACGTGAATATTATAGGGATACTATGAGAACTCAAATGGGAATCTCTGATGGGAAGATGACGGATGATAGTGTTTCACGAAATGCTGTTGAGAAAATATACAGGACTTGCATTTGTGGCTGACTGCAATGGAATTCTACGGCTGCCAATATATGAGGGTGAATCAAATATAAACCAAAAGTTTTGTTTTACATGCCTTTTGTAAATGGAGAGCCATGCGAACTCTGCTCATTGTTGCTCTTGTATCCACTGATTGTTCTCCACAACTAGAATGTTGTTGCACCATATCCTTAGTCACAATCGCAGTGCCAGAGCACAAGGACCGTTGTGTTGTGCAAAGCTTTACAATTGAGTTTTCCACAACAGAGGTCACAAAACCATTTGAAATTTTGAAAAGACTTGGGGCATAGTTTAGAAGCAACATCCTGAGAAAGACTCAAGTGTATGTGTGGTGAAAACAGTTTTTATGAGATGGGAAATAGTTGAGAAGGCAGCTCGCCAACATCTCCCATGGGGCAGCATGACTGTGGAGGAGGATAGTCACATTGTTAGTAAGTTAACTGAAGGTGGTCACTGAGTAGTAGTTGCTGAAATTGCTACTGATGTTTGCATAAGCGATAGTAGTGCTCAGGCAATCCTTACTGAAAACCTTGGGTTTCCGAAACTGTCTGATTTCATTATCTTGAAGTATGCGAACAGCTACTGACACCACCAAATTGAAGGGGAACTATTTTTTACACCAGTTTGTGACCTATGATGAAACTTGGATGCACTGTTACACCATGCAATCAAAAAAGAGAAGAAAATTGGGTGAGGCGGGGGGGGCATCAAATGGCGGAAAAAGAACAAATCTGTACCCGTCAAAGCCAAAAACCATCACTGTGTGGAGAAGATTCTTGTGACACTCGTGATTGATTATAAAGGAGTTCTTGTCATCTATTTTCTCCACGAACATCGTACTGTGAATGCCGCATACTATTGCCAGTTTTTGGACCAAACAAAACTTGCATATTGTCAGAAAAGGCATGCATTTCCAATGTGGGGTGTGAGCTTGGTTTATGACAATGCATTACCCCACACAGCTGCCTCAACTAAACAAAAGCTCAGGAATTGTTCTTGACCACAGTTTGGATTTATTGTCCTGCGATTTTCATTTGTTTGGACCACCAAAGGAAGCAGTCGGGTGACACAGATTTGATGATGATTGCATTGTTGATGTGTTTGTGTGCAACTGGCTGGTCACAGCCATATTCATTTTATGAAAATATGATTGAGAAACTGTGTATCCATGGGGAAAAATATATTTTCCATTCTAGAGGCTGTATAGAAAAACTGAATTTGTGTGTCTGAATTTTTCTCAAGCTTACATAAATTGGTTTATATTTGATACACACTTATACAATTTGCACAGGGACTACAAAGACAAGATGAGAGAAATAAGGGCTTATGCAGAGGCATATAGACAGTTGTTTTTCCCTCACCCCATTAGTGAGTGAAACAGGAAAGGGAAGGCTAGTACTGGCACAAGTATGTGTGTGGATACAGGTGTAAAGATAAAGCTATCCTCAATCTAGAGGTCAGTTTCCTCTACAAGGCATTCTCCAGCTGTTTATATGGTGATCTGCAGTGTGGACTTCAAATGGTGCAGCTTGGTGTTTTTCATGTATAAAAATTATTTACCCAAGATAAAAGAATCAATAAGCGAGAGACCAAACTCTAGGACTGATCAAGAGCTGGTCTTGGAGTTTTGGATTTGTAGTGTGGCATTTAGCTTGCTGCTTCACCAGCCTCGAACATAGATAAGAAGTACGCATTGAGTCAGTTAGTTGCACACGGTTCATAATTTGCATGGAAGTTATAT
The DNA here is from genome assembly GCF_023898315.1 of Schistocerca nitens. NCBI lineage: Eukaryota > Metazoa > Arthropoda > Insecta > Orthoptera > Acrididae > Schistocerca > Schistocerca nitens. The sequence continues at coordinate 366,832,693 of NC_064621.1, forward strand.
TGTGTACCTCTTGTTGACAATACTAAACATGGGGGAAAATATACATACATCAAAAAAAGTTTTGCATCACCTCGGTTCCGAGAGTTCTGGAGCCTGTACAGAAAATCGGAATAGAGATCAACATAAACATCATTTCCACCCTTTTTATTGCTCATGAAAACCACACATTGTATGTTGTACTACCATACAGCAAGACCTCCAGAGGTGGTGGTCCAGATTGCTGTACACTCTGGTAGCTCTAATACCCAGTAGCACATCCTCTTGCATTGATGCATGCCTGTACTTGTTATGGCATACTATCCACAAGTTCATCAAGACACTGTTGGCCTAGATTGTCCCACTCCTCAACAGCGATTCGGCATAAATCCCTCAGAGTGGTCGGTGGGTCACGTCGTCCATAAACAGCCCTTTTCAATCCATCCCAGGCATGTTTGATAGGGTTCATGTCTGGAGAACATGCTGGCCACTCTAGTCGAACGATGTCATTATCCTGAAGAAAGTCATTCACAGGATATACATGATGGGGGCACAAATTGTTGTCCGTGAAGATGAATGCCTCACCAATATGCTTCCGATATGGTTGCACCATCGGTCGGAGGATGGCATTCACATATCGTACAGCTGTTACGGTGCCTCCCATGATCACCAGCAGCGTACATCGGCCCCACATAATGCCACCCCAAAACAGCAGGGAACCTCCACCTTGTTGCACTCGCTGGACAGTGTGTCTAAGGCGTCCAGCCTGACCGGGTTGCCTCCAAACATGTATCCAACAATTGTCTGGTTGAAGGCATATGCGACACTCGTTGGTGAAGAGAACGTGATGCCAATCCTGAGCAGTCCATTTGGCATGTTGTTGGGACCATCTGTACCGCGCTGCATGGTGGTTGTGGGTCCCATCTGTACTGCGCTGCATGATGGCGTGATTTGCAAAGATGGACCTCCCCATGGACGTCAGGAGTGAAGTTGCGCATCGTGCAGTCTATTGCGCACAGTTTGAGTCATAACGTGAAGTCCTGTGGCTGCACGAACAGCATTATTCAACATGGTGGCATTGCTGTCAGGGTTCCTCCGAGTCATAATCTGTGGGTATGGTCATTTACTGCAGTATTAGCCATTGGGCAGCCTTAGTGAGGCATGTCATCGACAGTTACTGTCTTTCTGTATCTCCTCCATGTCCGAACAACATCGCTTTCATTCACTCTGAGATGCGTGGACATTTCCCGTGTTGAGAGCCCTTCCTGGCATAAAGTAACAATGCAGACGCGATCGAACTGCAGTATTGATCATCTAGGCATGGTTGAACTACTGACAACACAAGCCATGTACCACCTTTCTGGTGGAATGACTGGAAGTGATCGACTACTGGACCCTCTCCGTCTAATAGGCACTGCTCACGCATGGTTGTTTACATCTTTGGGCAGGTTTAGTGACATATCTGAACAAAGTGATTGTGTCTGTGATAAAATATCCACAGTCAACTTCTTTCTTCAGGAGTTCTGGGAATAGGGCTGATGCAAAACTTTTTTGATGTTTGTATAAAAATTCATTTAAATAGCAAAATTAAATTATTTCTCTTCAAACAATGGAACTCCAGGTTTGAATACTAACCATGTAGGAAAATACATATTGCTACTTATGTAAATATGACACGTCAGTTGCAGACATACACAGTTAAAAGATACATAAAGCTGTCAGCCACATTATTTGTCAGTAAAACACACACACACACACACACACACACACACAAGCAATCATACCTCACACCCACGTGACTGCCAACTACAGCATCTCGCTTATTTAAACATGAGGCTGCTGTTATGCAATTTCTTTGTTAACATGCTCCAGAACCCAAGTGTGAAGCGTGAAGCTATTTTCCTCACTTTTGGTAAGGAAAACTACAAAGGAATTGTGTTTTATATATGTGAAACCATCACACAGTTGAAAAAAAATCATGAAGGGTCACATACATTTCTAAATAAAATAAGGTGTATTTAGTGAATAAAAAGTTATTTGTTTAGGTAATGACATTCATAAACATTAAATAGTTGGTGTAGTTACATATTTTTATTTCACATTTTTTGCGTATCCCTTAAGTATGTTTTCAACTACATGCTTTTTTTCGTCTAAACTATTTTATTGTTAAAGAAGTGCATTTTAAATATTACACGTGATTTTTTGTTATACAGATCTTGGCTGCTACTACAGCTCGGCGGCTGGCTGTGGTGGATGTAGAACGTGGTGAGCAGTTGGTTGCATATGACAATTGTGCCTTCAGTGGACGTGATCGCACAGGCCTAGCTGCAGATCCAGCATGTCCTCACATGGCTGTTCTTGTCAATGTTAATGGAAGGGGCCTCACACTTCTTGACTTACGCATGCCTCTTCCTTTGGATTTTGTATATGATGTAAGAACTGTTATCAAAGGTTAAAGATTCACCTGTTACACTTTACACAAGTTTTTCACACTTGGTTAAGCAAAATTAATTTATATTCACCAACATCAAGAAGATATGCCACAAGCAACAGCATCGCTAGTATCATGCAGATGTTTTTATTAACGACATAGAAATGTTTGTTTAGTAAGAGAACTAAACATGCTTGTAAAATTTTATATTTGAAGAGACATTGGTAATATTTTGATCAGATTTAACCCTTCTGAGGATGATGATGAACAGCTGCTTGTGAGTCTCAGCTACATGGGACTGTGGAATTGACAGCTTATTAGTGAACAAGAGTCAGTAGTTATGTAGATTTCTACATCACCAACAAAAATCAAGCCCACTAATTAAAAAATATATGTGGGGAAGTACTGTGTGCTAATGCCATCATTCACAATACTTTGTATCACATCACATAAGCAGTACAGACCTACGAAATATAGTGAAAATAAAAAAAAACAATCTGATACACTATTTTCCACAGACCTATGAAATATAGTGAAAATGGAAAACATTCCGATACACTATTTTCCAATTCATTTATGTGCAAAAGACAAATTGAAAAACAATAACAACAATTTTATTTTTTTAAAAAAGGTCAATCTATCGTACCTCAAAAACATTTTCATTAGAAACAATTACATTGTTGAAAGTATGTAAAAATACGCTTACCGACATAATGTGAAGCTTGGACAATAACAAATGCACAACATTAGAGCACAAAGAGGCAGGGAGGGAAGGAAAGGTATTAAAATTTCATTTCATAACTTTTTTTTATTTGTTTTTATTGGACCAGACAGCAGGAAGCTATAACAAACTATATCAACAAGATGTTATTGTGTTTATAATCACTTGGATAAAGCATTCCTTACAACAGGAAAGGAAAATGTGAGACACAAAATGCAATAAGTAGATAACAGCCCTAATAAGCTCAAAATAAGTATGATGTGCTACAAGAGTTAGAAGCATAATTAAATGAATTCAAGCTACCATCAGATGTGAAAAACCTGAATTTTGTCCTTCCACAATAAATAAATAAATAAATAAATAAATCTGTTGTATACTATATTGTGATACCATGCAGCCTTTCAGCTGAGCTACTAACAATTATTCACTGTAATATAATCATAACTATTTCTGTTTTTGGAAACAGACACAGCCAGTGTGTTTATATTTAGGTAATTTCCATTTTCCTTGGTTAACTCAGCTAGAATTTCTAAATTTTTATTCTGTACCTTCTGAGCCATTCATGGTGGTTTGACAGTAAATCACCTTCAGTTCTCAAGCTGCACCAGTGTAATAATGATGGAATAGTTTCATATTGTGGTATTACATCTGTGTCGATAACACGGTGAAGAAAAAATGCCACACTTATCATTCAGCATGCGATTTCTCATCTCATATCAAGGCAAAAGTATATCTAGCAAAACCTAGTCCTGCCAATAGGTTTAATAGAAACGTGATTTTAAAAACAAGGCTCTGGCAATGCTGTAACTGCATGCACTGTGACCAAGAATAGGTAGCGCGAACTATACAATGTGCCAGAACTGTCCCATTAGGTCAGTGAGACTAGGCAGTGCTATGGGGAATGGGTATTCAGAGTCACCAATGTTGGAGACGAGTTTCTGCCAAACATATTTTTCCCAGTTAAAGCATCAAATTGTATCGAATTTACACCTCTACAATGTGGTATCTTGTGTGTTTCTTTCTGTTACTATTACCCTCATTTAAACACTAAGACATAATATGAACTTCTTACACACAAAAATGACCACATTGTTTCGTCCATGACACAAATAAAGCCAATAGAAAATAATAGAGGATACAGTAACCTCACCTGTGTCCAATGGGGTACAAAAAACACAATAGGTAGGCTACAATAGATTGCACATTACGCAACGCACAGTAATTCCATGAAGTACATTTGACATTGAGGCTTCTCTTTGCAGAGCTGGTATGTACATGTACGAGCAACATACGTTGTAGAGAATATGTTCAAAGTGACCACCCTGCAGTTGCAAACACTTCACCACTCGTCCCCACAAATACAAATATAGTGGATTAAGGTCCGGAAAATGTGGAGCCAGAGCATTAGACTTCCATGAGCATTCCGTTTCCTTGGAAATGCTTCATTTAAATAGTTACACACTTTCATTCCAAAGCATGGCAGTGCACCATTGTATGGAAACCATAGCTGACACCAAACACCAGGTGCAACATTTTTTAATGCATAAAGCAAAGTATTACAAAGAAACGTACTATATAGGGGGATATTCAGCTTGTTCGGCAATAGATAAGGGCCCAAAAACACTCATCCAATATTTCCAGCCCACAGGTTTATGCCAAAGTGCGCCTGAAAGCCATGTTTATTGGGTAACGGGACTTGTGTTCCGATCTATAAAGGCTATTGTGGAGGTTGAAAATACCTTCACAAGTGAAGCTAGATTTAATAAGTTTCCTTTAATTTATGTCTATGGTCACAAAATTTTTCTTAAAAGATTACCGGTTTCGGTCTTTAATGACTATCATCAGATCTGCAGCAAAAATGGGAAAAACATAAATACACTCGCAAACTGTATACAGCTTAAGAACAATACATAGACCATAATGAAAAGTAGTACTGACAAAATTTACATTTGTATGCTTTAAATATGAAGATGCATACCTGTTTCATAAAAACAAAGTCCTAATGTACTGTAGCCATGGTAGCATCAAATGTTACATGCGGAATCAGTACCAGCATCGTCAAATACGTATAAATAACATCACATGCACGAGTCATGTTGTCAGTAGTACTGCTTTTTAAAACAAGCTGTCGTACAGTAGCCACAAGATGTTTGTGCAGTAAGTTCACCAGATGTCGCTAATGTCGGCATATACTAGTTTTCAATAATTAATTGAAACAGCAAAAATAAATTGGGATATAATAGTTGAATTCTGTGATAAGCTTATAACGTATAAAAGGCATTACAGTAATAAAAAGCAATAAAAAGAAGAACACGACAAAAGTAATATTGTTAAAAAGAGGAAGAGTTAAAAAACAGTGGTTGACATGTGCTCTAGTGTCAATATTCTAGATAATGACATAAGTATTAACCACCATTGATAGTGTACTGGGTAATATTAAACAACCATAAAACAAATTGCTAAAGGAGCTATAAATGAAAGAAAACATAGTGCTGCACGTAATCAGTGCCCTCTGTTAGCGCTAATGCTAGAATTCCGCGCAGGCGGGAATTGGTTGGAGGAACGTGACCAGCAGAGGGCCCCCTCGTACCCTGCGGTACTCCACTGCAAGAAAAGAATGATAAAATTCCCTAACAGTGGATGATCCACATTATCTGATTAATGTAGTCGATGAAATGAATAGAGAAGGAACAAGAACATACTAGAGTCATGCGTAAAATGTATGAAAAAGAAGTATATAGGTGATGCACTCAATACTAGGTGACCTTATCAACACACTATATATATAACAGAGGCGTGCAGTGATTAGAGTAAAACATTGTCAAATAAAGCAAAGTAGGCATGGGGCACAAAGTCATTTTGCCAGTTACGCAGTTTAGCCGGTTCTCCATTTTTTGCTTTATAAATTTTAAGCTCCTTAACAAATTAAGAGCACGGCCTTTTTCCACTCTGTGAAGAATACACATACAACTCTCAATGCTCCCTATGGAATGACCCGTTTCAGATAAATGCTGTCCCAAAGCCGTTTTGTTTCATGGCTGTGAATGTTCTTTAAACCTTAATTTAAAAGAGCGTGCTGTTTGACCGATATAATATTTGTCACAGTTACTGCAGTCAATCCTGTATACTCCAGAGCCATCAAATTTATCATAGTTCCCTTTCAGTTTATGTTTTATTCGTAGTTTTAGGGTGTTATTATCCTGAAAGCCACATCTGACATCAGACTTTTTAAAACATTTTTCTATTTGCAGGGACATTTTGCCGTTAAATTGCATAGGAATGGTTTTCATTCTATCTTTACCGATTCTCTTTTGTGTGTGGGTGTGTGTGTGCCTGGTGTTTGTTAAACGTTTCTTTAGCCTACTGTAGGGGCGCGTGACGTCATTTATAGAAAAGCTGTTAGCTACCACGATTTGCTTTAAAATGCAAAATTCTTTATGTATTTCGATTTCGTCCAAAGGTAGACGAAGGAGCCGGTGAACCATGGAAGTGAAGAAAACTTTTTTGTATTGGGGAGGATAGCATGAACTGGCATTGATGATACTGTCTGCACAAGTTGGTTTCCTAAAAATCGAAAAGTTATGTTTGTTATTAACTATATTAATAGTGAGATCTAGGTAGTTAATGGCGCCATCTTCTATTTAAGTGGTAAAAGTTATTTCGGTGTGCATGCTACCTATTGCTTGGGCGAATGTGTTGGCCTCACTGGTATCCCCTTCTATCAGTAATAAAATGTCATCGACATACTGTTTGTAATAAATCGTTTTATATTTTAGTTGTGGATGCTTGGCAAAAAATTTACGTTCTAAATCATTGATAAAAATGTCTGCTAAAGTGCCAGCTAGGCTATTACGTATCGCAAGCCCGTCCTTTTGATAATAAATTTTGTCATTAAAGTTAAAAAAATTGTAAGCTAAGACAAAATCTAGGAGTTCGATTAGTTCTGTACACTCTGCAGTACTAATCTTGTTGGGGGAGAGGAGATTGCATCTAATAATATCAATGGTTTCTTTAACTGGGACATTACTGTAAAGATTTTTTTACATCCAAGGATGCTAATGTCGCATTATTTGGTATATGTATATTCTTAATTACATTCGATAGCTCAGCACTATTCTTGACCCCAAAACTTATACAGACAGTATCATCAATGCCAGTTCATGCCATCCTCCCCAATACAAAAAAGCTTTCTTCACTTCCATGGTTCACCGGCTCCTTTGTCTACCTTTGGACGAAAATGAAATACATAAAGAACTTAGCATTTTGAAGCAAATCGCGGTAGCGAACGGCTTTTCTATAAATGACGTCATGCGCCCCTACAGTAGGCTAAAGAAACGTTTGTACACCAGGCACACACACACACCCACACACAAAAGAGAATCGGTAAAGATAGAATGAAAACCATTCCTATGCAATTTAACGGCAAAATGTCCCTGCAAATAGAAAAATGTTTTAAAAAGTCTGATGTCAGATGTGGCTTTCAGGTTAATAACACCCTAAAACTACGAATAAAATGTAAACTGAAAGGGAACTATGATAAATTTGATGGCTCTGGAGTATACAGGGTTGACGGCAGTAACTGTGACAAATATTATATCGGTTAAACAGTCCGCTCTTTCAAAATAAGGTTTAAACTGGGACAGCATTTATCTGAAACTGGTCATTTCACAGGGAGCTTTGAGAGTTGTATGCGTATTCTTCACAGAGTGGAAAAAGGCCGTGCTCTTAATTTGTTAGAGGAGCTTGAAGCAAAAAATGGAAAACCATCTAAACAGCTTAACTGGCAAAATGACTTTGTGCCCCATGCCTACTTTGCTTTATTTGACAATGTTTTACTCTAATCACTGCACGCCTCTGTTATATAAAGTGTGTTGATAAGTCCACCTAGTATTGAGTGCATCATGTATTTACTTTATTTTCATACATTCTACACATGACTCTAGTATGTTCTTGTTCCTTCTCTATTCATTTCATAGACTACATTAATCAGATAATGTGGATCATCCACTGTTACGGAATTTTATCATTCTTTTCTTGCAACGGAGTACCGTAAGGTACGAGGGGGCCCTCTGCTGGTCACGTTCCTCCAACCAATTCGTGCCTGTGCAGAATTCTGGCGTTAGTGCTAACAGGGGGTGCTGATTATGTGCAGCACTATGTCTTGTTTCATTTATAGCTCCTTTAGCAATTTGCTTTATGGTTGTTTAATATTACCCAGTACACTATCAACGGTGGTCAAGACTTCAACTATTATATCCCAATTTATTTTTGCTGTTTCAATTAATTATTGAAAACTAATGTATGCCGACATTAGCAACATCTGGTGAACTTACTGCACAAACATCTTGTGGCTACTGTACGGCAGCTTGTTTTAAACAGCAGTACTACTGACAGCATGACTCGTGCATGTGATGTTATTTATATGTATTTGACGATGCTACTATGGCTGCAGTACATTAGGACTTTGTTTTTATGAAACAGGTATGCATCTTCATATTTAAAGCACATAAATGTAAATTTTGTCAGTATTACTTTTCATTATGGTCTATGTATTGTTCTTAAGCTGTATACAGTTTGTGAGTGTATTTATGTTTTTCCCATTTTTGCTGCAGATCTTATGATAGTCATTAAAGACCAAAACCAGTAATCTGTTAGCAAAAAGTTTGTGACCATAGACGTAAATTAAAGGAAACTTATTACATATACGGGTCACTGTTTTTTCGCGACGATGTCGCAGCTTGTGAAGCTAGATTTGTTAGTCTATATCACTTCACGTATAAAATGTTTGCTATCTTCCACTTAGTGCGAAGTCCATTCATAAAATTTAACTCGTCGACTGTGGTCTTCTGGCGAGTAGTGTTTAGTTAATGTGTAATGATATGGATGAAGTTCTTTGTCGTGCAACACGTCAACAATCTGTCTTTGAGATATCTGGACTGCCTTGCAGAGTAATGGATACTTTGCGAAGGTGATTGGTGAGTGGTTTCAAGAATCGCGTCCTGCCATTTTTGTGGTGTTGTCTAGTCCTTGGGCAACCTCTGTCCATTACTTGTGGACAAAGATTATCGGTTTCTAGAAGGTGTTGCTCCAGGTAAAGAAAAACATTGTTATTGGGATGTTACCTTTTGAGGATACCATGTGGTATATGCATGAGCAGCAGCAGCAGCTTGGTTATTGGGTTCACCCAGCACCAGCACCTCCCCCCAGGGGACTCGCCACTCTTTGGGTTTTTTTAGGCTACCACGGGGCCCCAGCCTTTGCAGCATCTTTTCTCTTCTGTGCTGCATGTGTATCTCTTGCTATTCTTTTTCCCTCCCTTGGGGAACTTGTTTGGGATGTTTTGGGAAATATGTTCTGCATATTCAGTAGCCACACTCTCTCCACTGTTTTTTGTTCCTTTATCCTTTATTTGTTCCCCTTCTCCTATCCTTTTTCCACTTCAGCATTTGAGATTCCTCTTCTCTTCTTCCTCCCTGTGTTCTACCGAAGGCCAGCCCACGGGTCTGATGTGTAACAGATGACAGGGTAACGCGTAATTCCCAGCTCCAGGCTGACAGATATGGTTTGCCTGTACCTCATAGTACAGGCCAGGTCTAGGGAGGGGTAATTGCCTGAGCTGCTACCTTCCCAAATTGCCGAATGGTCCCTCTGTCAAGTGTTTGGGAGGTGTGACAGGACGTGTAAACGAACACCTAAGGTGGTTGCGCCACCTTCTGAGGGGGCTCCCCAGTTGGAAGGAGCACACCATTGAAGAAGCTGGCAATCATGGGGGGATTTTCTCATAATGAGCCAATCATCTTCTCTACAATCAATATCTACCAAACGTAAACAGAATGAGGCTAACGATTCAAAGACCCTGCCAGGTGCACCATGGTTCCTTGTGGTTTCATGTCCTGAAGGCAGTCAGTCCTTTGCTACATTAAATCTGTTTATTATTCAGGAAGGTGTTGATGTAATTGCTGGCCCTGTGAAATCCTGCTTTCGTGTATGAGATGGCTTTTGATTTTCTGGACTGCTTCTGATTTTCGAGCACAACTACTTCTTGTAGCTTCGCTGTTTGTGTTGAGGCCCATCAAACACTGAATTCCTCCTGTGGTGTTATTCACACGAGGCTGCTTGATGATGTGACTGAGTCAGAAATCCAGACATAACTCTCTGATCCAGGGTGTCATTGCAGTCCGTCGAGTGATGCAAAAGGTAGATGCATCATTACTGCTCATATGCACTCTTTTTCTCACTTTTGATAGAGTGGTGCTTCCATCAAAGATCAAAGCAGGCTATGAAGTTATCACAGTCCGACCGTACATTCCGAACCTGATGTGCTGCTACCAGTGTCATCTTTACAACCACACTCGACTGTCCTGTCGACACCCGGCCAAATGTGTAACCTTGGTAGGGATGCTCATGAGAGTAATTATCTGCCTCTATCTCTGTATCAATTGCAATGGCGATAATGCAGCCTCCTCCTGAGATTGACCCTTGTGTATCTCGATGAGTGGGCTGTCCAGAATTTCCTGGTGAAGGAAAAAGTGCCTTCACCTGTTTGCTCGCAAGCTGTTGGCTAGTTGGAAACCCTGAGTTTTACCATCCAGCAGTTACAGTACTGTTCTTGCTACATCTCACTCCATGAAGGACATGGCCATGCAGACATGTGACCTCAAATTCAGCACTGTGGTTATGAAATCTCCCAGTGTTATGGTAGCATCCCCGTCTCCTCCTCCAGCTGTGCAGCAAGGCACCAAACTTTCGCCTCGTGGGGCAAAGTCACCTGCTACACAACTAGCAGGCCGGAAAGGACAGAAGCAATACTTCTGCGAAGACTTTGTGCACCCCTTCAGCCAACAAACATCTTGAGTTTTCCTCTGCCAACCAGAAAGGCTCCTAGAAGTCCTACAAAAGCAAATTATCTTCTCCTTCCCTAATCGAAGACCATCTTCAATGGTATCGCCACATGATAACCTTGCCCAGCTGATCTCCATGTTGCCAGTGTGCACCACCAACAGTTTTTCTGCCTGGGACTCAGCAGATAGGGAGAGAGAGAATGCCGACACCTCTGTAGATCTCATGGAGCAGGATCCTCCAGCCTCTGCACCCTGTAGCAGTGAGTCTTCGAAGGCTGGCACTTGGCAGCTGCCGAGGTGACACATCTTCATTTTGTACCCCCTCCCCGTTCCTCATTATGATTCTCCTCCAGTGGATCATTCACGGCCTTCAATCCCAGAAAGAGAACTTGTGGCTGCTCTTAGAATCACAGCATGCGCTTGTTCTCTGCCTCCAGGAAACAAAATTTCGTCCTCACAATCGCTTTGAGCTCTTGCATTTCTTCTCGGTGTGCTTTGACCTTTCCCCGCGAGGACGGCATTCCATCTAATGGGGGAGTCATGCTGCTCATCTGGAATTACATTCATTGTCACCCCCATCTCCCTGACTACCCGGCTTCAAGCTGTTGCATTCCGCCTTTTCCTTCCTCACTTGACATTTTCCCTTTCTACTATTTACAGCCCTCTGTCATTCATTGTCACCAGGGCAGACTTCCTTCAGCTTATTGGGCAACTCCCTCACCTCTTCTGCTGCTTGGTGCTTTAATGTGCACCATCCCCTTTGGGCTTGCCCAGAACCTGTCAGAGAGGTGCCCTCGTGGCTGACCTTTTCAGTCACCTTTACCTCATCTGCCTTAACATGGGAGAACCCACGTCCCTTTCAGACTCCACTCAACCTATTCACTTTTGGACCTCTCCTTCTGCACTGCCCAGCTTGCCTATCATCTCAAGTGATCCGTTCTCTCTGACTCGTACTCAAGCAACCATTTCCCATGTGCTATCAGATTGCAGACTCCTACCCCACCTATGTGCACACCTAAATGGCAGCTTTCTAAGGCCAACTGGAGGCTTTACCTGTCCCTGGCGACCTTCAATGAATTGCAGTTGCAGTGATCAGATAGAATATCTTACAAATATTATCCTTATCGCCTCAGAATGTTCCATCCATCACACTTCCTCCTTGCCCTGCTGTGTCCCAGTCCCTTATTAAACTTACGCGTGCTGCGACGCAAATCGCACATGGAGACGTGCTCTCCACATTTATGACCATCATCCTACGATGGCCACCTGTATTTGTTACAAACAGTTGCAGGCACAGTGTCTTTGCATTCTTTGGGATAGCAGAAAAGCTGGCTGGTTTTCCTTTACTAGTTGTTTTAACAGTTCCACACCATTTTCCGTCATGTGGGCCAGCCTCTAAGAGCTCTCAGGGACCAAGGTCCATCCCCGAATTTCTACCCTACTGCTATCTCCAACACCTTGCGCTGCTATTTTGTGGAGATATTGAGCTCCACTCACTGTCACCCACTTTCCTCCATCAGAAATGAGTGGAGGAGGCTCAGGCGATATCCTTCTTTTCAGAATTTGTGAGTGCTACAATGCTGCCTTTACTATGAGGGAGCTAGATCTTGCTCTCACTCCATCCCAATCCTCCGGCGTAGGGCCGGACAATGTTCACATTCAGATGTTGCAGAACCTTTCTCTTGCGGACAAACACTTTCTTCTTCATATGTGCAGTTGCATCTGGCAGAGGGTATGTTTCCCACATGCTGCAGTGAAGCCACTGTCATACCAATACCTAAGCCCAACAAGGACTAACACCTTCCGTCTAGTTATCGCCCCATTTCTCTCATCGTCTTTGTGTGCAAGGTGATGGAACGTGTGACTCATGCCCGGCTGGTATGGTGGCTCGAGTCTCGCAGTTTACTAACCACTGCACAGTATGGATTTCAAGTGCACCGTTGTGCGGTTGACCATCTTGTTTGTCAACTCAGGTGTCATGAATGTTTTTCTTTGGAAATATCAGACTGTGGCCATGTTTTTCGATTTGGAGAAAGCCTACAACACCTGCAGGGGGACTGGTATCCTTACCCTCTACATGTGGGGCTTCCATGGCCACATGCCCCGTTTCCTTCAGGAATTCTCAAAATACTGGGTTTTCAAAGGTACATGTGGTTTCTGACTTGTTGAACACCTTTATCCAGGAAAACGGTGTGCCTCGGGGTTCCGTCCTGAGCGTCATCCTCTTTGCTGTCGCCCTTAGTCCCATTCTGGCCTGTCTCCCACTGGGCATCTCTGGCTCCCTTTTTGTTGACAATTTTGCCATCTGTTGCAGTTCTTCACAAAGTTGTCTCCTTGAGCAGCATCATCAGTTATGCTTCAATTGTCTTCACTCATGGAGCATCGTCAATGGCTTCCGCTTTTCCACTGCCAAAACAATTTGTATGAATTTTTGGCAGTGCTGTTGGTTACACTGCCTTTATATCTTGCACCTGTTGCTCTTCTGTTCGTTGAAAGTGTAAAATTCCTAGGGCTCATGATTGATAGGAAAATTTCTTGGTCCTCTTACGTGTCTTACCTGTCCGCCTGCTGTATGCGGTTCCTCATGTTCTATGTGTCCTCAGTGGCACTTCCTGGATAGCAGATTGGACCACCTTCCTCTTTTTGTATCAGTCCTTTGTCCCTTCAAAACTAGATTATGAGTGTTTTGTTTATGATCTGCACATCTGTCCCTCTTATGCTGTCTCAATAATATCCACCATCGTGGCATCCATTTGACCATTGGCACCTTTTACACTAGCCCAATTGAGAGTCTGTATGCTGAAGCAACCGAACTACCACTGTCATGTCATGGTGACTTTCTCCTCAGCAGATATGCATGCAATTTGTCTGCCATGCTGGGCCACCCATCCTACACCACCTTCTTTGATGATTTCTTTGCTTACCAGTATCAGGCGCATCTGTCTTCTCTGTTACCTCCTGGAGTTCGCTCTTGCTTCAGCAGCTCTCACTTTATGCTACCTGCACTTTCCCAATGGGCGTGAACCCTTCACCACCTTTGCCTCAGTGTGCTGTATAGCATCCATCCCTTATTACAACGTATACAGGAAAGCTGCCACTTGCTCACTCTTGATGGAGCCACTGTGATATTTATGTCGGTTCCTGATCACATCAGTTTTGCAGGAAACGAAGGTGCAGATGCTGCTGCCAAGGCTGCAGCCCTCGTACCTTGGTCCGCTAATTCTTCCGTTCCCTCCGATGATACCTGTGTTGCTGTCTGTCAGCAGGTGGTGTCACTTTGGTATCACTACTGGTCTTCCTTTTATGAGAACAAACTCTGGGCAATTAAGCCTCTCCCATCAGCTTGGATGACCTCCTCTCGGCCCTCTCGCCTCGAGATCGGTTCATCTAGGTAGTGTATTGGGCACTGTGTCTTCAGCCATTGCCATTTGTTAAGTGGTGCTCCCCCACCACTATGTTCTCATTGCCCTCAACAGTTTGCCATTTCCTAATAGAATGCCCTTTTTTTAACCACTTATGTTTTCATTTGTGTTTGGCATCTGAGTTGCCGGCCATTTTAGCCTACGACATGTGGGTTGTCAATAGCATTTTACTTTTTATCTGTCTTAGCAATATGCTGAAGGACATTTAATCGTTAGTTCATGACCTCCGTTTCTCTATGGCATATTTTGTGGACCTTTCTCCAAGTCCCTTTATATAGCTGTCTTTCCTTCCGTCGCTTGGGGTTAACGAGTAGTCATTTTTAACGCCTTTCCTTTTTTCCTTAGTGTTCTACAGTTCTGACATGGGCGCAAATGACACTAGTTGTTTTCGTGCACAAAAAAACGAAACTCAAAGCGTAGTGACATATTCATCATTTGTGTACTCCATCAGGAAGCTACCCTATATGAACTTGACAGGGCCAGTTATGGTTGTGCACTATGTGATTAATAGACACATGCATTCAGTTTAATGGAGCCCACTGTCATGTGGTAGGCTATTGTCATGTGACAAAATGATATCGTGTTTATAAACAATGAGAACTAGGGAATGGGTGGCTAAAAATTAATGGAAGAACCTGATGAGGATTCGAACCATAGGTTTGTGGTGGATGTAGGCTTGGGGTTTGACATCCCAGCAGTCTATTCAGTGAGCTGCGATGGCAAGTATGGTAGTGTGGGGTGATACATGTTCCTCTGTACATTCTGATACATTGCATGATGTGGCAGTGGTGCTAGTTTCTTATCTTCATACATGTGTTTTCAAAATGCACTTAATCTGATTTTGCTAGATAAACTTTTGTCTTGAATCTGGATGTGGAATTGCATGCTGACCTCCAAGTGTGGCATTTTTTTCTGTACACTGTAAATGAAATAATGACTCCACCTTTGCTGGTTAATGCTAGTTTATTCTGTCAAGCGCAACATGTTTTGGGTGTTACGTGGTTTTTCAAGCACATTTGCTGAAACAAGAGGACATATATAATGCGATGGTCTGAGCCGTTTCCAGTACTTACAGTTATCAGTTGAACACCAATCATGAAGTACATAAGGCAGTCACCCATATCTTCATACAGCATTTGTTAATTTTTAGTATAATCAAACGTCATAGAGTTAAATTTCAAAGCTTTTTGCAAAGGTAGTTGTCGAACTCCATCTGCTAATGTGACTATTGCTGGTTTGTTACACAGCCTGATGCCTGTGTCGCCATATTGTTGAGAAAAAGATACAGTCTTAGTTAGAATAATATGAATGTTGAACTGTATAAGAAATAAAACAATTCCGTAGGCTTGTGAGTGTTACAAAATTCCTCATTCCATACATGACATTTGGGCTCTCAACAGTTATCGTTACTGTCTTCTACGGTAGAATCATGATAGAGCTTCTGGTCTGTGATACTATCTAATATATTGATCATACTTCCTTGTAATAACCTCACAGTGAAATGAAATTCACTTGCAGCAGTTCGTGAATCTCGCTAGATGTCCATCCCAACATTACTTTAACGTGCAAAAAAAGATAGAAATGGTGAACTGTCTCTGAAAGTGCTACTCAAGTGGAAAATACAGGGTGATTCAAAAAGAATACCACAACTTTAAAAATGTGTATTTAATGAAAGAAACATAATATAACCTTCTGTTATACATCATTACAAAGAGTATTTAAAAAGGTTTTTTTTCGCTCAAAAACAAGTTCAGAGATGTTCAGTATGGCCCCCTCCAGACACTCGAGCAATATCAACCCGATACTCCAACTCGTTCCACACTCTCTGTAGCATATCAGGCGTAACAGTTTGGATAGCTGCTGTTATTTCTCGTTTCAAATCATCAATGGTGGCTGGGAGAGGTGGCCGAAACACCATATCCTTAACATACCCCCATAAGAAAAAATCGCAGGGGGTAAGATCAGGGCTTCTTGGAGGCCAGTGATGAAGTGCTCTGTCACGGGCTGCTTGGCGGTCGATCCATCGCCTCGGGTAGTTGACGTTCAGGTTTATACCAACGTTTAATACACCACCTATCAGGAGGTTTAACACCATACTTCGAAATGCACGCTGAACAACTGTTGTCGATTCACTTCTGCCGTACTCAATAACACAAAAAGCTTTCCGTTGAGCGGTCGCCATCTTAGCATCAACTCACGCTGACGCCTAGTCAACAGCGCCTCAAGCGAACAAATGTACAACTAAATGAAACTTTATAGCTCCCTTAATTCACCGACAGATAGTGCTTAGCTCTGCCTTTTGTCGTTGCAGAGTTTTAAATTCCTAAAGTTGTGGTATTCTTTTTGAATCACCCTGTATATTGTTAATTCGGTCACTTTATGGGAAATCATTCCACACCAGTTGGTACATGTGCATGACTGGTTTTCATCATCTTGCCTCTAAATAGAAGTCTGTTACTGTTCAGTCCAAACCCTACACTGTCTCTGTGAATACTTTACAAAACACCTTCAGCAAAAGCAGAACTTCATTTCATAATTTCATCTCTAGAACTATTCATTAAGTTCACACAGAACTTTCAAAACCAAACACCTTTGATTTACAAATTGCATCAGTAATGAAGTAATACTTCAAACCTATCTGGTTTGTATTTTGAAGGTTTCTGCCTTGAGAAAAATACAGAGTATTTCTCAAGTCTTTCATAATGAACTCCTTCAGCTAATTTGCTTGCTCTTGAACAACTAGCCCTTGTTTGCGGGTGAATAACTGAAGACCTTAGTAAACTGAAAGACTGTGTCAAGTTTTTGGTTTCTAAAGAATGCCCAGAATCATTACACCTTGGCTTTCAATCAAGTATTGGAAAAGGTGTTGTGGCATAACAAGACAGCCACGCCACTCGGAAGTAGCCGAAAGGCACGCGTTAACTCACGCAGGCTAGTAGATAGGTCTGAAACAGGATACGTAATGAATGCTATAAAGAAAAGTACATAGCTCCTGGAATACTTAACTTTAATCCATCCTTGTGGTACATCGCTCTTGACGATACAAGTGAGACTCTTTAGATACAAGCTATGTAATGCTAATGGCGCCTTGCTAGGTCGTAGCCATTGACTTAGCTGAAGGCTATTCTAACTATCGGCTCTGCAAATGAGCGAGGCTTCGTCAGTGTGCATCGCTAGCTACGTCGTCCGTACAACTGGGGCGAGTGCTAGTCCGTCTCTCGAGACCTGCCGTGTGGTAGCGCTCGGTCTGCGATCACTGACAGTGGCGACACGCGGGTCCAACATGTACTAATGGACCGCGGCCGATTTAAAGCTACCACTTAGCAAGTGTGGTGTCTGGCGGTGACACCACAAAAGGCATGGCTGTCAAGTGCACCGCTGAAAAGTTTTAGTATTTTAGACCCCAAAGAACGAATAAAGAGGAGAAGCTGCAGTGACATGTTAAAGTTTGCAAAAATGATGGAATTTGATGGCTGGCCATGATTACTTACTTGACTAGTGGAAGGTTCTACAGTTTGAGAAAGATGACCCAGTTACAGATAACAGAGGTATTGACAATTAACTGGCTGGAGCACACCTCAAAAAAAGACTCATCATCTATAGACTTAAAGTATCCATATGTTTCAAAACTTGTTAAAGTTTCTATTACATTGTCTGATGGAGATGCAGACACAGAGAGAAAATATTCCATTTTGAAGCACACATTAGGAGACGATGCCGAATATGTTAATAAGTTTGTATGAAGGGAAGAAAATGGCCATACTCCATCCAGCGTCATAATAAAGAAGTTTATTATGGTCTTAATCGGTCTTTTTGGTAAGCAATTATCAAAAATGAACAGTTAATTTGTGCCATGTGTGTTTATCGAAGTAATTTTTCACCTTTTAACTATATTTTAAAAATATTTTATCACCTTATAATCACGTTTTTCAAACATTTTGTCACCTTTCTTGCCTTTTTCAAGTCCTGCCATGGCTCTTAAGCCTGTTATCGGTTAATTTGCCATCAATGCAATAAAAAATGTTCATTCTGTGCAATTTTCTAAATCAGAACTCTTTAATACCTGCAAAATCTGTCATGCCAATCATTTATGTAAAGTGTTCAGTACAGTGGTACACACAGACTTTAGATACTGCTGTACTATACTTTCCTTTGTAAAAAGTCAGTGGAGTTTATAACCTTTCTCCCACCTTTTGCTGGTAAATAAAGGATAAATGATAAATGATAGTTTTTGGGCTCAGCCCATGACAATAGAACATCTCCGTTTTCGACATCCTGCTTATAGCCCAATATGATACCTTGCATATTAAAATCATCAATGACAATAGATATCGGTTTCTATTAAAAGTTTCCTGGTGGAGCGAAACTCAACTCTTGAAAATAGATGTGGCTGTAATGTTGTCTTATGTCACAGAATAAGAATTTTAATTTAACAAACTCAACTTATAAAAGCTAATAGTTCCATTGAAAACACTACTGTTGTAAAATAAGATTTTATTGAGTTTAATAAGCTACAATTGATCTCCTTACAGTTACATGGGAGTGTGGTGAGAGACCTTACATTTCTGCATACCTCTTGGCCATGGGTGCGTGGCCAGCAAAGTGCCCTGGTGACTGCTGCTGCAGAGGGTACCATCAAGGTGTCAACACTTGATGGGCGAGTGCTACATTCATATCAGGCAGGACACAGAGTAAATTCTGTCAGTCCTACACCAGAACCTTTCAACCTTGCTGCTGAAGATGGCTTTTACAGTAAGTTACTGATTGTAAAATAATGAAATGTATTAGATGTAGGAATCTGCAGCTGCTAGAAAACAGTAATTGGAAGCAAAGCTGTCCATTTATCCAACATTTCCGGTGTGCTTGATGATCTGTAGGTTGATGCATTTGGACTTTGTGCAGTCAGTGATGCAAAATTCATTATATTGTAATGCTATTAATTCATAATAAACGAGGTGACTCTCATAAGAGTTGTCAGGTGCAGTTTCTGTGGCGTTTCTGCAGATATTTGCAATTTAATGTTTGCAGTGTGGAGCTTGAGTCAGACCAGACAAATACTTCTCATTACGTCTTTCATGTGACACCCATTGTTGATGGAAAGTGAGGGTTTGTTCCCTGTTTAAAAAAATTATTTTTATAGTGAAATTTTACGTGGTCATTCATTGATTTGTATTAACAAGGACAATAAAACACGAAGAATAACAAATACTGCAGCAGTAACATAACCACCCTGGCCTGCACTTGCTGCTACCAGCACGCAGCAGCGCTGTTCAATCACTGCCAGAGTACTAGTTAATATTTGTGTTTCAAGTTACCTTTTAATTCACATCGATAAAGAAATATCACACTAGACTAATTTGGGCCATTTCTATACAATTGGAAGGTAAAACGCTGCTTTAAAAATAATTTTGTTTGTAATGGGAAGCAAACTGACTCTTTCTGCCAACACTGGGCATCGTGTGAAAGATGTGAAAAGCAGTATTTGGACTGACTCTAGCTACACATCACAAAAATGAAATTCCAGATATCTGCTGAAATGCCAGAGAAAATGCGCCAGACGACTCTTGGGAGAAACAACCCGTATAATGTATATGTTTTGTATGTTAAATGATCTCCAAGCAAAGTGTCTTTTTATTCCCAATTTTTAGTGAATCCTCACTTTGTCTGTTCCTTTCTTTCTCTGTTTCACACATGATAATAAAAAACTGGTCAGAGACTCACTAATGTAATAGCGCAGTGCTGTCCTTTAAAATATTCATTTAGGTTGTTATTTATATCTTTCATTCATTGACAGAGGGCATTTTGTTACTTTTTAGTTGAAAGAAGTTCTTTCTGGTTCTTGCTTTTCTTTTAAACATCTTGCAAGTCATAGAAGTTCAATTTCAAGTTTATATGTTGATTTTTTTTCCTTCCTCTTCTTCTGTTGTGTGTGTAGAGCTGGGATCCAAAATGGGTTCCTTCTCCTTGAAATGTGCCTTAAACATATCAATGAAAGGTTCCTCAGTGAGTGACTTAACAAAATATTGCAAATAATATTAGGCTTTTAGTAAATTAATAACCACATCAAGAATGCACTTTCCAATGATGGTGGGCAAAATACCCGTTTTGAAAGCATTGTAAGTTGCAGATAAATTGATAATTCTGAAAATGAATGCAATGAACAGTTAAATGCACCACTGTCAAAAATATGGGACTGCATCAAGCCTGTATGTTACATGTTGTCATTGTTCAGTGCTTTATGACCAATCAGTTGAGAACAAATCTTACACAGAATATTATGTAGAACCAAGAGAAGCCATCCTTACATTAATCTCAGAGGGCTTAACAATAGAACACGAATAGTGTTTGGTCATTCCATCATCAGACAATCCGCTTCCAACTTCACACTGAGGATCACTGAATATCATACAAATACAATGAAAATTATATACATGACAGGGAAATGAGGAAGGTAATTGATTTTGCAGTAATTATATGTGATTAAGTATAATGAACATTTCAATTATTTCTGTCAGTGGTACATTGAAACTTCCATCTGTTCACTCAGAGCTCCTGTAGAAGGAAGATGAAAATTTAAGATAAGGTAGATGAAGATCATTCTATTCATTTGTTATCAATGACATAACGTGAGAGTTGTATGGCATTTCAGATACTTCTCTCTTATCATAGGGTTTCTTTGATTATAAAATTAAAAAATAAGAATTTATATGTTTTTGCTTATATCATTTCATATAAAATATCTTCACGTAAATACACTTACGAATTCAGTATCACTTTCTCACAGACAAAATATTGTTTAGAGGTCACATAAAAGGATAACACTTCATCTTCCAACCTTTCCCCCTCTTGCCCTGGGTAAATGACTTCTTAGTTCAGAAAGCCACTTTCTTAGTATTCAAAAATGAAACATAATTTGTTTTCTGGTTGTGGATAGAGTCATACAACAAAGCTAAACTTAATTACAAGATGTTTGACATACAGTGTTATCCAAACAAGTAAAAATGCTAACAGCTCAGATATATGTCAAAATGTCTTAAAACTGGTAGACCTCTTCCACAGCAACAAAACAATGAATAAGATTTGAAGCCACAAAGCATTGCCAGCAACATGTGATGCTTGTTATGAAGTGTTTCAATAGTTTCTTAAGAACTGATTCCAATCCCGAGAAAGAGCTATGTAGAAATTTGAAGAATCCTTGGCAGTAACTGACAAGCTGTAACTTGTTCTTCCATTCCACAGAGCACCCAACACAAGTTTTGTAGAATTCAGGAACCTTACTGGCCAGTCAGTTCCATGGAGATCGTCACCTTTGTGCAAATTATGCACCAGAGCTCCATAATGGACATAGCATGCGCATGGACATTGTGACCCATGAAGAGAAAATGTGGACAAAGCACACCTCTGAAAAGTCACACGTGTTTGCAGTATCATGTATCTATCATGTGGGTGTACCATTGGACTTCATTTGAGCAGCAGTGTGAATATAGCATGGAAATGTGTTGCAATCTTTGTATTCACAGTATTTATTTTTAGCCTAATTATTAGTATGAACATACAGCTGAGTCACATTGTGATGTTGCAGTGGGTGTAGATAGTTATATAAGTTTCTGAAAGAGATCTGCCTGAAGCTGATTTATGGCTGAATGTTAGACTTTCTTTTACCATGGTGAATGTGCAGTGGTGCAACTTGAATACATTTGGCATTGTGTCAGCTAGCAGTACCTTTTTGACACTTGTCCAGGAACTAGTGCAGTTGAACATATACAAAGAAAAGAATTTATCCCAGTTTGGAAGGCACACATTTGCATTTAATGACATTCCAATGTTTGCTTTGTTCCCTATCATAACTTGCGATACCTTCACCAAGTAACTATTTCACTCATATAATTTTATATGAGTAGTTTGAACATTTGTTTTTTTGAATGCTTGGGCTAGTTTTCATACATGTTTGCTGATTAACCATTCAGGGTTTAGCATTTATTACACAAGATATATATATATATTGTAGCAGATGAATTTTTAATGTGTATTTAAATGTAATTGTAAAATATTTCTTTACGATTTTGTAGGTGTGATAATGACAGGCGGCGATGTAGTTTCTGCATATGTGCCTGATGCAGGTATTCAGGAAATTTTAAAAGAACATAAAGACCAACAAATTTGGAAACTCAGGTAATATTCTATTATATGTAGCCATTTAATTGAATCCTCCTACATGTACTACTTGATTTTAACTGTTGGTCTCTCAGTGAATCAGAGCTATATGTATTCTGAAACAAATTTTGTTTTTATGAATGGCAGGCTCCATGTGGTTTCCAAGTTGTGCAGCCACCGTAAATCATAAAATTACCAAATAAGCAGCAACCACTCGCAAAATCATGTTTTATTTATTCACAGCCAAGCTGTTAATCAGTTGAAATCAATTTGCAAAAGTGAATAAATAAAACATGATTTTGCGACTGGTTGCTGCTTATTTGGTAATTTTAAATTTCTCCCGCTCTCTCTCTCTCTCTCCCGCTCTCTCTCTCTCTCTCTCTCTCTCTCTCTCTCTCTCTCTCTCTCTCTCTCTCTCACACACACACACACACAACATTCCTCCTTACACAAAGGGCTCAATGTTATATGCTTTAAGAATGATCTGTTGCAATTGGGAGAATTCTGTTAATTCCCCTATAAGGTGTATACATACTATGTGATTGTTTTGATTGTTTATGTATATCAAGACCTTTAATTAGTCCAGTTATGATTTGTATAATTTGGCATTCATACTTAAAGAACAGTGATAGCTCAATTTTTATTAGCCCCTGTAACTGTGCTGTTAAATTCTACACACCTAAAAATAGTTACGAAATTGTACTGGAGTAAGTGTAAAAAGAAGCTGCAGTGAACTCAGAAGTTATTGTAGACATCACAGTTCTACATTAGGAGCAATTCTGTGGAGATGCTCTGCCCTTGCCTATGTCCAACCTCGGGATGGCCACACCCAACAGCTGTCCGAGCCCTGATTGAAAAAACTATGATCTAAAATTTAAAGTGCGTATAATTTTAACTTTGCAGTGCAGAATGACAATAAAATGCAATGAATGTGATTTTTTATGTTCTGATGAGACAGATATTTTTGAAGATGTGGATTAGTGGTCGCTTCTGAGAACCATTTTGCAGAAAATATGATAGTAATGCTCATCTATTTGGAAATTCTGAAATTGAAATTAAAGTGCATATAACTTTAACTTTACAGTGGCAGTACATGAGGGTCATTCAAAAACTGATTCCTCCCATTTAAGAGGTGTGATCAAAAGGTAAAGGAAATTTTTCTTTATCTTAAAGAATCTTTATTTATTCATCAATATCAACCTTGCCCCTCCAAAGTTATCTCTCTCAGATATAATACACTCACACCAGCACTTTTTCCAATCTTGGAAGCACTTCTGGAACCCAATTTTTATGATGTTCTTCAGTTCTTTCAGTGATTCTGTTTGTACTTCAACAGTGGTGGCAAAATGACATCGTTTTAGCATTCTCGTTAGCCTCGGGTATAGAAAGAAGTCGCATGGGCCATGTCTGGCGAATATAATGGTTGAGGCAACATAACAGTTTTGTTTTTATGTCACTAATAGAGGCAAAATGATGTCATTTCATGGTTCTCTTCAGTCTTGGGAATAGAAAGAGGCGCATGGGGCCATGTCTGGTGAGTATGGTGACTGAGACAACATAATGGTTTTGTTTTTGCCAAAAAAATCGTGAACAATCATTGAGGTGTGAGTGGGAGCATTATCATGATGCAATTTTGATGAGTGATTTTGCCACACTTTTGGTCATTTTCTTTGGATTGCTTCATGCAAATGGTGCCTATCTTCTGGGTAGTATTCATTATTGAACATACGACCATAAGGCAGGAACTCGTGGTGCACTATCCCATTGAAATTGAAGAAAACAGTGAGAAGTACCTTCACATGTGATGAAACTTGTCTAAATTTTTGGTCTTGACTCTTCAGGCAGTTTCCATTGGGATGAGTGGGCCTTGGTTTTGACGTCATACCCGTGTACCCATGGTTTGTCATCTGTTATAACCTTCTTTAGAAGTTCTGGGTTGTTGTTGACTTCATTCAGCAATTCCTGAGCAGTGTCTGCGTGACTTCATTTTTGGTCGAAATTGAATGATTTGGAACAGACTTTAATGCTACACTATCTTTGCCCAAAATGTCTGAAAAAATTGTTTAGTGTGAGCCAAAGCATACGCTGATATCATCAGCAACCTTTTTGATGTTGATTCAGAGTTTTCCAGAACTGTTTTCTTTACGTCTGCCACCTTGTCGTCAGTAATTGATGTGCTAGTGTGTTGGGGGTAGCCTTTGTCTTCTACGCCTTCTCAACCCTCCTTGAATCTGTTATACCACTCATAAACTCCCGTCCTACTCATAGTAGATTTTTCAAAAGCCAGAGTCAATGTTTCGAATGCCATTCTGCACTTTATTCCAATTTTTCAGGCAAATTTATCTTCTAAAGTAAAATTCACCGAGAAGTCAAAAACACATATAACTTTTTTGACTATACACAATAAACTAAATATTCAAAACAGCTGAAAATGTAAACTTAAACTAGGAAAATGTGTACCAGCAAGGTAAAAAAACATTTTTTGAAAATCAGATTTATAAAGCCTACGGAATTAAACAATTCCCATTATTTTTTGATCACACCTTATATTTTCATTCAAACTACAACACTAATTCATTACACACTCTTGGTAAGAATGAACAAGAGGCTGGATGCTGTGCTTGAAAAAACCTGAACCAAGTGAGTCTAGTCACTGCCTTACATTTTTAATTACAGTATTTGGGTCCATCTTTCATAGGCGCATTGAGGAAATGAAGACTGTGTTCTCGGGATCTTTTGCAGTGGCATGCTTCAATAAAATCTTCTCAGGTTAGAAAACATGTTATTTTGAATAAAACACTCAATCTTTTGACAGCTGTCTCTGCTATCATCATCAGGAGTTGCAGTCACTGACTGCTGGGGCTGGCATGGTGTTCTGCTTATATAGATGTAATGGCAGCATCTGGAACCTTCCAGAGAGGGCTGGAGTTGCGCTTGCTCAGAAGGCAAGTTTGGCAGCTCCTAGTGACTCCATACTGTCACAGGACCAAGTGACATCACCTGCACGAGCTCCCAATGCCACATTTGAAACTGCCACTCCCGCATCCTTACGTGTATCAAGCCTATGTCTTTGCTTTTGCTAAGTTTCCAAAGCCCGCCCCCATTCCCTACTAAGTGTGTACCTCCGGTCTCTGTTAAAATTTTAATAGAGACCAGGGGCATACCCTCAGTAGGCAATGGAGGCAGACTTTGGACATTGAGTAATAGAAAAGATGTAGGCTTGAGCTTATAGGGACACAGCAGCTGGAATGGCAGTTTCAGACATAATGCTGACTGCTTGTACAATGTGACATCACTTGGTCCCCTGTGTAATGGGTCTCCCTTCTCTAACATTACTTTTTTTTATAGAAATAACTGATACCATGTATATTATTGATTCTTGTATAGGTGAACTTTATATCAGCTGACTAAATGAATGAACTTACATAATTTTGTATATGATGTGTTATGATTTGGGCTAAAATATGTATAAAGAAATTAATTTGTTAGTAGTCTGTACATACAGCTAAATTTACTCTTCTTTTAAAAATATTTGAAATTATGAAATTTCTGGCACATTTAAAAATCATATTATTAATTGTACAGTCTAACGTTAATCATTAAATTTATTTCTGGATTCATTTTCAAAATAATGATATATTTTAGTGAAGATTCTTCTTTGGTCAAGAAAGTTTGTGAACTCTTTTGCTTTGTAAACTCTGGAATATTGTGAGTACCGCAGAATGTAAGAAGTAGTGGTCATGACTCTGATGGAAATGCGTTTATTTTGCAAATCTAAATTAATAGAGGGAAACATTCCACGTGGGGTAATTGATGGTTTTTATGAAAATGGAGATTGTGAAGTTGATGTGTTATAGAAGAATGGGATAAAATAAAAAGATTCTCATAGCAACTGGCAAATCTTCATCAGTTATTCGGTTCAACAAGAACCTGCAACATTATAAAAATTACAGCCTCACGAATGTACCATAGATGCAAGACTAGGAGCCAACTGCAATGAGATAATGAAGATAAGTAAAAAGTTGTTTCTTTCGTGTATCTTACATCTCTTGAAGCTTTTGAAAATAATGAACAGACTAAGAGGAACTTAATGGTGATGTGTGGGAGGGTAAGATTACAACAGGCAGGACAGAGCCACTAGGAGCTGCCCAATTTGCTTCCACGCATGTGCCACTCTGGCCCTCTCTGGAAGGTTCCAGGTGCTGCCATTGCATCTGTATAAGCAGAACACCTTCCCAGTCCCAGCAGTCAGTGATTTTGACTCCTGATGACAGTGGTGGAGACAGCCGTTAAAAGCTCGAGTGTTTTGTTCAAAATGCTGCAGTTTGTAAACTGAGATGATTTTGTTGATGCTGAATGAGGACTGTATTGTGGGTCTGATAGGACAGTCCAGCCAAACTTGTCAGTGAGTTACATGGTCATATAAATGTTGTTGGGCCCGGCATTATCGTGTTGCTACTGGACTTCAGTGTTCTTCTCTGATATGACTGGAAGTTTGAGCTTTCAGCTTATCAGTCATCTTAACATTCAGCCTGTCTCAAAAGACTGTGCACTTAACTTTGCATGCAGATGGCTGTGGATTGAACTTCTACTTTATCAGAGAATTGGCATGTTACCACTACATAGACTGTCTTTAATGTTCCAGCTCATAATGGCAACACCACGTCTGATCACTTACGTTTTTGATGTTCAGAAGATTGTTGCTTTCAGCCTTTTATTGGTCTAGCAGGTCCCGACAAGTTCTCCATTCTTGGATACGCATCCTGATGACCCATCTTTGCGAACTTTGCAGTAACCAAGGTTGCATATCATCTTGTCTAAGGTATTACAGCCAGTATTCACCAGTGCACACAGTTCCTTGCCCTGCTGATCATCACATATGAGTGGGTGGGATGATGTTCATTATGAGGGCTAGGAGCTGAGCAGGGGTGACCAGGATGTGGCTTGTTACATGCAACCACTTCACCCACTCCATCTCATTACCCACACCTACTACAGGGTTTCAACACACCTGTAGCAAGTGCCAGTAGACTTCAGTTGACATAGTTTGTTCAACAGTGAAGAATTCAATGAAACATCTGTTTGTAGTACACACCCCAATGTCATATGCCATTTTGGGATTCTCCCTTGGTGCTGTTATCTGTCACAAGACAGTGAAAGCAACACATTAGTGGGAATACTGCATCAACATAATCTGCCTCAGATACCAGTCAACAGCATGAAATTCACACTGACCCTCATAAGCTCAGAATTGTAATGTTCTGCTGACCATATTTGTGCCCAAAATAACAATACTGAAATTATAAGCATAACAATTGATGGAGTGGAAGAGAGAACGCACAGTATGAAACATGGAAAGAATAAATCAAAAAGCCTAAGCATACAATATTTCTCGTTGAATGTCTAAGAACTGCTGGCATATCAGAGAAATTATCTCTGTTGCCTGACATTCACACTTAAGTTTTTGTATTGTGTTCATCTTTTTTAACTCCCAAGTCATGTTATGCTGTGCACCTCTACCAAGCAGGTAAATGGAGGCTGTTAACCATATGACTGTGGAGGCAAACAACTTCTTCACTCAAATTTTATCTGGTCAATAATTATGCATTTCCAGAACTTTATTAACTATAATAAATTACACTGCACTTGGAGGCATTGTACAATTTATTCCTTTCTCTAATAAGTTGGCTCTATGGCAATATACCGAGCTATACTTCTAAACTTGATTTGATTGGATTACATATTGTACATGGCTTCCTTGAGTTGTTCCAGGCAGCTACCAGCACATCTCCACATCTCCTTATGTGAATTTGAGTGGTTTACTCAGAGATATGCTCAGTATTGAGCATGTACTCCATCTTTAATGACTTTGTCAATGCAGCTTAAAGAACTTCTTTCTTTGTTCTAGATGTGTAAGTGAAAAAGTGAAAATGTGTTTGTTTTTGTGAACAGAAAAGTAGCTGTATGGTTGTACTAACACATTTTTAGGTTAACCTTTCTTCTTTATTGAAACAGAAACGTAGGTGTTCAAGAACAAAACTTCTTTATAACTGTCATTAAATTTTGTCTAAATGTATTTGCACAAGTTGATTAATTTTTGCAGGTACACATCAAATGGAAGCCAGTTATTTACAGTCTGTGAAGGTGGCCTGGTGAGACGTTATCGTCGTTACCCAGATCATCACGAGTTCCTTGGTGAAGTTTATCAGCACAAGGGGGATATCCAAGACATGGACATTTCACCATATGATGAATGTATCCTTTTTCTTTATATAAAAAAAAACCTGTACCATAAAATATGTTTACTTTGCTAACAATTGTTATTTTAGTGTGTTTTATTTATGTATTACTTTCAACCGTTTCCTTATCTAAGAAATTTTCCTGACATTCATCGGGAATGAAAGTAAAATCTAAATCTGGATAAGGATTTGAGCCCTGCTTCTCCCACTGCAAGTTCAGTGTATACACCACTGCATAACCTCACTTTGTCCATTGAAGAATAATGATCAACCAGAATTTCTAGAGTACTCACTGGTATTATCCAAGTAGGCACTCACATATGAATACAGCTGTCCAAAGGATGTACACTTTTCATGAATTATGCATTAACTTAATTGATGTTGAGAGGTGACTTCTGATTTATTGTCAGCAGTCTGTTGAAATATAACTTGGAGAAGGTTCTGGAAAGAATTAAAATTTCTGCTGGTCCTGTGTATTATCAAGCAGAACCAAATGTTACCATTGATATACAGAAGTGTGGCTTAAATACAGACATGCTGGTGAAACAATTATGCCTGACACTTTTTTAAGAGCAGTTGATTCAGTGCTGCTGCTGGTGCAAGAAGAGCAAAAGCACAGTTCTGGACAGCTATACATGTCTTGCATGAAGGTCATTGATCAAGTATTGCTGCTCCAGAAACTAACTTTGTTTTTTAGATGTACAATATGAGTAAAGGTTGGAGAGTCCGTCAGATGGTGATGTGTTAATAGGATAGAGGTACAAGAACGACATGAAGTGTTACCGGCAGATTGTGCTAAACAGTGATAATGAGTGATGTTAACACAAAAAAGGCACAAAAACAAAAGAATGATTCTTCAATGGGAAACTGAGAGTATGATACAAGAAGTGACAGAGGTCACATATTAGTAGAATTTGCAGAGAACATTATGTTTAGGCCTATCCTTAAGACATCCTTTCAGAAGCAAACACATTATTAGAGATAAGATAGTCTGAACATTACTGATTCCATAGTCAGAGAATGGTAGGCTGGACAACAGGTACAGAGAACCAGTGCCATGACCCCTGTGAAATTCTAGGGGTTATGGTAATTATGACAAGATTTATTGAACAGAATTCATAGAGCAGATGTAGACAGTGTCCCAGTGACAGTGCTTTCTTAATTTGGCACAAAGCAGTGGGAAGTGGCCACCATTGCAAGGCCTTCGGATTGGGCAGGTGGCTGCAGTGAAGAAGTGAAGTCAGCACTTTCGTGGCCATTGAGTTGCATCAGGCCTACAGATGTCAGACACACAGCAAACTCTGATGCAGGCTGGCCATGCTATTAGGTGCAAATGCAGCAACAGACCAGCAGCTTGCAGTGGCCCAGTGCAAGAGGCACCCGAGTGCAGACTATTAACCGAGTATCCTTGGAAGGTATGCTGAAATCAGTTGATGTCAGCCAGCAGCAGGCCCCCAGTGGGAGGCACTAGTTCAGCTTGTGGCAGCATAAGGACTAGGCCCATAGGTCAGCAGCTAGCAGAGGCAGGTATTCGTTGTATTTGAGACCAGTGACCCACATCAAGTTGACAGCTGGCGATGATTATATCCCCTTGCAAGCAGTGGTTGATGATAGATACTGTTGGGTCAGGAAGGTCAGCTTTTATTCTGGCTTGCCTTAGAAAAACTGCCACTGGGTATCTTATGAGGCCAAAGCAACAGGTGACAAGCCCATTGTGTGGTAATCTGCACGTGCTTCATTGCCAGAGTAGAACATTCTACCATGGTGGCTCAACATTCTTCCAGTGCTGACAGTGGAATTTGATAAGCAGCTTGCCAGTGCTCTTGGTCGCATGTTGTATAAGCGACTTTGGAAGGTAGTGATGTAACAGCATAGAAAATGTACTCAGTAGGGCCACGTTAAACTAAAAATGAAATTCTGTATATTCTGTGAAAAATGAGGAAATTGTACAAGATTTAAATGATGGAAGGATTAAAGTAAACACTCACCATAAGGTTGAGGCGTTGGTAGTCACGTAAACAGTACTGTAATTGTCATTGAGATTTTGGAGTGTGTACCTTCACATATATGGCTACATTCTCCCATCACTGCAACTTAACTGAGGCAACCAAATAATAATAGGAATGTAACAGAGTACGCTGTGCTAAGCAAAACTATTCAGATGAACATCATGTTTCAAGTACAGTGCAAGGAGTGTCTCAGGTACTGCATGGAACCATAGGCTGCGCTCACTATGTTGCATTCCCAGCCCATCGCTTAGATGGTTGTGGGTGGCATCCCGTTTTTAACAGAGAATAAACAGGATGATTTAGGTGCAACCTTAAAAAAATCCTGAGAAAATCATTGTGCCATTTAGCACTTCAGACTGATGTGTCAGTAACATCATCTCATAGAACTACGTACAAATTTAAACTGAAACTTTACGTAGTAACAGTAGACCGTTAGCTAACGAATTCACACACTGATACACAACATCTGTACTGTAGCTACCTGTTCCAGCCTGTGCAGGTTGACCCTGAAATACTCCTTTTATCTCACGAAACATGTCTGGCTTTATCAGGGCATATGAACTCTCAATACAGTTGACACTGAAGCTCTGAAATTGCTCATCACCTACATCAGGAGCAGGGTGTATATGACCCAGGACAACAGGGAGATCTGGGAAAAACCCGAGAATTTTTTCATCCGGGAGAAAACCGGGGAAAACCTGGGAATATTTTAGAATTCTGGGATATTTTTTTTGTTTTAGTTTTCAGTTAAATTTTTGTAATTTTGACTGGTAAGAAATAATACTCTAGCAAAGGATATTACTGCATCCCACTACTGCAGAATAATACTGCAGCAATAAAACATGAATGAGAGAAAAAAACAAAAATAAAACCTAAGTTGCGAAGGAAATGCGCCATGTACTCAACAAAACACAGTGCCCATACTAGCGTCTGCCAGTAGCAAATGTATCAAAGGCTTTAGGAACACAGTGCAATGCTTCATAACAACAAATTGCCTCCGATGAGCTTGATGCCACAACTGTTTACATTAGATTCGTGTGAGCGGGCCCATGCGCATGCGCAGTTGAGTCGCGCATGTACCTTCTCCCGCGTCTGGCTACAAAAGTGTCACCGTTAGCTGTATAAGCAAGCAGCAACATGCTACCTGGAAAAATTGTACTGGCGTGCACAAGCTGCCATATTCACTGGGAGCAAACTTGGGTATCTACCCTGGGCAGCAATTTAAGTCAAGCATTAATCGTCTTGCAGAACGATGAAGTTATTTTTGTCAGTTTGCTTAAGAAATATGGCTTTATTAATCTTTTCTGCTGAGGCAGTGAATTTATTTGAAACAAAGTCTTTAATTCCACACTATTGGCTAGTTTCAACTGTTCACTGCATTTCAAAAGAGTATGCTTTGATCTTCTAGCACGTATGGCATTATGCCACAATAAAGAACCAAAAATGAGATAATACAGTACTGGTACTTGAAGAAAATTTACAACCGAATCTGGACATACGAATGTGCACTTTAAACCGAATTATGCATTTTTGTATGGTTCACAAAATTCCTCTGATGTCTTGTTTCTTTTATGACATAATGTAAAATGTTTTAATGTTTTACACATACGAACATACAGGCTTCCTGCATCATCGTAGCTGCGCAAGCGCGGTGACCCCTGTTATCTGGCGCTCTCTGGCAACTGCTGAAACAAACCTCTTTCTAACAGGTCGTGGGAAAAAAATTGCAAATGATTGATTGGAAAGTGTTACTTTCAAAGTAAATTTCCTTTTATGCAAGATGAACTAAGTGCGAGAATGCGATGAATTTCTTAAATCGCAGAGCGTTTGACTCTCATTGAAAAATCGACTATTTGAGGATGACCATTTAGAAAAAAATTTGAGCCCAGGAGATCAGGCATTTATGTCGGTATTAAAAAATTTACTGGCGCATTTGTGTGATGTATCTTAAAGTGTAACACATGCAAAAAAAGATCAACATTATACGTGAAAGTTTAGCTTCTCTTGCAGCTTATTAATTGTCGAGACCAGTATTATATGTGAAAGCTCTGCTTTTCTTGTAGCAACACCATGTATATTAATTTACACCATTAACTTTTCCTATTTGTGTGTATGTGCTACTTAACAGTGATAATGTTGTTGGCTGACTACATCATGTGTCCTAAGCTCTGAATATCTGCTGTATCAGCTGACGAGATCACGTGACATGAGCTATGACTGACATACAAAAGCGCATCACAATCTTGATTTCAATGCTTCGGAAAGTAACATGCGGTGTTTGGTGGAATTTGAATTTATACTTTCGTAATATGAAAATATGCAGTGTACGTGGCCTTTTTTTCTGAGTTTCGTTTTCTAAATGGTTTAGAAATTCTATGCCGGTGTAGAAAACCATAACCATTCAAAGGATTGATAAGTTCTACAATTAACATGGTAGAAGTGTATTTTCATCCAGGAGAAAGTGTGTTTTTAACTGGGAAATCCGGGAATTTTTTTTCCTAGTATGTGTATACACCCTGCAGGAGCCTCTGCACAATGTGAAACTAGGAGTGTTGTATGCAATTAGTGCAACAGGTCTTATTCTACTTATCTTCTCCCACCAAAACATAACTTCTGACACGTATTTGGACAATATAGTGAAACCTTTTATTCCAAGGAACTAATGAAATGACCAACAGGTATATTGGTTTGCAGGACTGGAGATATTGCATACTCTGTATGGGAAACACCCTGTATCTTCAAGAGAGAGTGGAAAGATGCATTGAAACTTTAGTAAGAGGAAAAATTTAAAACAATAAGAGCAATGAAGAGTGCGATTGCACTCAGTAGTGTGAGTGCAGCACTTCGTAATGGCTTTCTTACCCCTTCTTTTTAATTTCACTAAAAACTGGATAATGACACTACACTTACCTCCACCCCCGACCCCTGCAGTAGTCGAGCAATCTTCTTTGTTCACGAATGGTAGTAACAGGCATTATCTGCTCCCTCTGCTGCGAGCAAGTGGCATGGTGATTGGCTTGAAGATCCCCTGCTGACACCAGTCTGATGTGTTGTTGCACTCAGTCGGGTGAGTGGTAGTGACAATGGGCCAGGAGGCCCGTGGATGCACTGCTGACGGAAAGAAAGGTGTTTATTGAACTTCAATTACACATTGCGTCATTAGCAAGGCAAACACACCTCACTCTGTTGGCCCTTGCCAGCGCTGGCTTGTGGACGGCTGCTTCTTTCGGCAAGGAGTTTCTCACACATAGACTCCCTGCGATACTGACAACAGTCCAGAGGATGGCCAGCAGCCTCAGTAGGTCATGGATGTGGCATCAGTGGCACTGTGTGTTGTGTTGTGCTGTGATGGTGTTCCTCTGGGGAACAGCGTCTCCTGGTGACTCAGCCCTGCATGCATTCATCGCGGTGACATGTAGAGACTGCTGTGTGTGGGACAAGATCTGCTGCTCACTGGCATCAGTCGGATGGCGGCTGGCAGGTCAGCAGCACTGTGGCACCAAATCCCACACACATCTCAGTGCTGCTGGCAGCTGACCCAAACTAGTGTCAAACCTGTGGCTGCTGCTGACAATGCTCAGTCATCTCATCATCCAACATGGCCCTGGTGTCGTGGTATTGCCGAACTCTGAAGTGTCTCTCTTCAAAATGCAGATATTTATTTGGGCCTGGTGACCATTTGTTATACCAAAACCTGCCACCAAATCATTTAGTCCATAACAGGAGTCTTGCCCTACTGTGGTGACATTCGCCTGCTCGCTACGGCTATTACCATTGTGTGGTGCAGTTTTCCACTGAGTTTGGCTATCCCGTCTTGCAGTCCTGTGTACTTGTTATTCTGACTCGCATGTTTCCACACCATGACTACCAGCCTACAACTGCTATTTCAGTACTTTACGGCGGCTTTCTTACCACTTCTTATTAATTTCGGTATAAACTAAGTAGCAAGACTACAGTATCAAGAAAAAGAAGAAAATCAGATGTCGGGTGTATACCACATTTCCTTGGTTATTACGTGTGAAGGCACTCTAACTAACAACTGAGATACAAATGCCCAAGCAAATAAAATTGTTTTTAAATGTCTGTGTAGTTAAAGAGATGATACAGAAAGCTAAACACATAGCTAATCATGAAAATAACTACACTCAAGAAGTAATGCTGGGGATGGTGTATACAGTCATCTTTGGCATTAAGAAAAGAAAGGCTACCCAACGTGATGGGACATCTGTAGGAACATTTAAAACTGAAGGAAAGATAACGGCAAACTTATTTACAGAATATCTTTGAAATAAATCAATTCTCTGAAGTGGAATAATGCTGTTAAGTTTTATGCATCACAAGAAAGGAGACAGACATGATGTATTAAACTGTACACCTCTTAATCAGGATCCTCACTCCTAATGTAACTGGTATTCACTAAAATATGCATAAAAACTGTGTAATGAAGCAAAGGACCAAACTAATTTCAGAAGTGACGATAGCATAATGGAAAATTTCCAAGTTGAGAATGAAATTGTAGGATGAAGCAAAGGAAATGAATTATCACGTTGCATAGGAGTCAAAGATTTCACAAATTTTTTGACACTTTCAACCAGACGTATACAACAAGATATTAATTGATCCTATTTCAGTATACTGCTGAAGATGTCTGTCTTACAGCTGCCTTAAACTTTCGAACTGTAAACGTCAGTCGGACAAGGAGATTTCAAATCGCCAGAACTATTCTCAACAATCGTAGAGGACATTCACAGAGCCCTAAACTGGGAAAAAAAGAGGGGAACATTTATAACTCGCTTTTGATTGTACTGTTTTCCTCTAGTGCAGATAAAATTTTCACCACTAATGCAACAACTTAGAGAGACAGCTTGGAGGTAGATATGAAAATAAATCTTAAGAAGACTAAAGTAATGCATTGAGAAGAAAACAGAACAAATTAACAATGAAGTCATGGAGTCAGTTGATTAATAGTGACTTTAATGTTAATGAATAGGAGTAGGGCAAGATATGGAGCAAGGCAAATGAATAATAGATGGACTAAGCAAGTAATTTTCTGTATTCCAAACGGTCATAATTCGTGGGGAAGTCTAAAGGAAGCTATTACCCAGGCCTAAATACCGAATGGCTGTTGATGATGATGATGATTTTAAGAACCTCCAACTTCCTGCATTGTACACTATAGACACCTGGCTGAAAATGACTTAAAAGTTCGTGGCTCTCTCCATCCGTAATTCTGGAATTCAATATGGTGTTGTCCCACCCTTAGCCCTGATGACAGCTTCCACTCTCGCAGGCATACATTCAGTCAGGTGCTGGAAGGTTTCTTGGGAAATGGCAGCCCATTCTTCACGGAGTGCTGTACTGAGGAGAGACATCGATTCAGTGTGAGGCCTGGCACGAAGTAGGCGTTCCAAAACGCCCCAAAGGTGTTCTATAGGATACAGGTCAAGACTGTGCAGGCCAGTCCATTACAGGGATGTAATTGTTGTGTAACCAACCTGCCTCAGGCCGTGCTTTATGAACAGGTGCTTGATCATGTTGAAAGCCGCAATTGCCATCCCCGAATTGCTCTTCAACAGTTGGAAGCAAGAATGTGCTTAAAACATCAATGTAGGCCTGTGCTGTGATAGTGCCATGCACAACAACAAGGGGTGCAAGCCCCCTCCATGAAAAACACAACCACATGATAACACCACCACCTCCAAATTTTACTTTTGGCACTACACACGCTGGCAGATGACGTTCACCAGGCATTTGCCATACCCACACCCTACCATTTGATTGCCACGTTTATCAGCTGTTAGCAGTCTCTGTTAGTCAACAGACAAGGTGGCCTGTACGCTTTAGTGCTATACGTGTCCTGTCACGTTTCCACTTCACTATCACATTGGAAACAGTGTGCGTAGGGAGTTGAGGAGTGTGGAAATCTTGCTTACAGGTGTATAACACAAGTGACACCCAATCACCTGACTACATTCGAAGTCCATGAGTTCTGCGGAGCGCCCCATTCTGCTCTCTCACTATGTCTAATGACTACTGAGGTCTCTGATATGGAGTACCTGGCAGTAGGTGGCAGCACATTGCACCTAATATGAAAAATGTATGATTTTGAGGGTGTCCAGATACTTTTGATCACATAGTGTACCTGCCTGTGTGTGTGTGTGTGTGTGTGTGTGTGTTCTTTAGCTCAAGAAAGGATTTATTCCAAAAGATAACAAGTTAGCCTTCCCTTTTATGTGTAACTGTCGATAATTCGACACTTCCACTATTATGTGAGTGGTCCCTTTTACTCCTAAAATATTTACGTTCTACCAGAACTTTCCTACTGTATTTTGTTACTTTAATGCAGTTTATGCCACTAGGTAACGATCAAAGATTTTTGTGAGAACATAATGTCACCATGTGGAGTCACTAACAGCTTTAATGATGAGTGTGGAATTTATTATTTTCTTCTAGTGTTGTTTGGGTTACCGTTCTTTCCAAATTGTGATGTGTTGGTTATTTTGAATCTCATTGGTCTATTTATTTTATGAATGTGTGATTAGGGTATATGGATTCATTTCTGACATTTTTATTTCTGTAGGTCTCCCTTTAACAGCGTTTTTTGTTCGAAAATTGGAGGAATGCAGTGGAGTACCGCAGCCTTCAGGAACATGTTCAGTAAGGCACTATGATGTTCCAAGCAAAGCACAGTTTTGTCTTTTATAAGTTAGGAATTATGGAGACTGCAGTTGACAAGTTAGAGGTAGCAGAAGAAAATATTGAGAATAGTATTATAGCTGTGATAAAAATTGGCATCAGTGTAGGAAAAATGCATGCACGAGAAGAAATCCGGTGACCATAAACGACAGCAGCGATAACAACAATAACAATGACAACACCCATAAAATGAAAGACAATATTAGATAATAGTAATGACTGCTTTGACAAATGTCAAACATTATGTAAAACCCAGAACTTAATAGCAAATTTTCTATGTTCCCTTAGGTGTATGATCATTCCCTTGTGAAATATTTTTCAAAGGTTTGGAGTAGCAAAGCAGTTTAGGTGTGACTCGTATTTGGGAGGACCTGATGCAACTGAATCCAATAAAGCTGTTGCATGTTTAAAGGGTTTATGTCAGTCATTCAAAGTGGAAGGCAAATGCTCTTCCAAAACACTGTTTTTGATCCATCTGTCTTAATAATTAACTATATTTCAGGTGATCTCACTGGGTGAAAGGGGTTGGAGAGGCACTTCTCTTTCAGTGAGACACAACGTAACTGAACAGTTGATAATGGATACATTTGAGGCATTTTTCTGTAACAGTTGTTTATTATTGATATTAGCTTTTCATCATCTTCTTACTTAGCAAGAATTTACCGATATTTTGCACCAGTTAAAATCTAAATCATGCACAACTTACATTGAGTAAATGATTGGAAGGATACAGGGTGCAGATAAAAAGTCGAGTAATGTCATTCAAGGATTCCTAATATAAATTTGAAAGCTTTTACTATTTTGTTGACGGTATGGGATACTGTAATTGTGTCTTGGATTAACTGGAAAATTTCAGTCTCTTCTTGGTTCATGCAGTAAAGGTTGTTCAGCAGTTCTGGCAACTCAGTGTAAAAGTAATCCTCCCCTCCCCCCTCTCCGCCCCCTCCCCCTCCCTGCCCATCCTACACACACACACACACACACACACACACACACACACACACACACACACACACCATCCTATGTTTAGTCCATCACTGCCACTGTTCCATTCACAGTAAACAGATTATTTGGACAGGCATGTGATGACTGGGATAAAGTAGTGAGCAAGGTATTATTTCAAAATTCTAGCTAGTAGTCATTATTCTTTTGATTCTCTCATGATGAGTACACCTGATTCTGACACATTTCAGTAAACTGAGATAACAGTTTGAAAATGGCAATGACTCGTTTGTAGTCCTAGTATTGTACACTCAGTATTAAATTATTTTCCTGAAATTGTTTGCAGATTTAATTACAGCATCTAAGGACAGATCAGTTGGTGTATTGCGCCTGGGTGCTCCAAACCATGGTTGGACAGAATACAGTGAACTGACATGATAGTAAATGCATGTTGCCAGGTATGTAAACTGTGAAGATGAAGATGTTACAGATATAAACTTAAGTAACATGTTATACAGGCTTAAGAGAAATTAACTCACTTGGACTTTGTAGCACGGTTACTCACATACTAGCAATAAAAAAAAGTCTGTCACAAAATTTCATCCTGTACATATTTCTGGCAGAAAATGGACATTGAAGGTTGGCACCTGGCAGCACTGTAATCACATGTACAACTACTACCTCTGTTGGCATAGGAATAGTGATGTGCAGTTGGTGTAGTGGATAGCATTTTGGGTCAGCATGCAGGAAGTCAAGGGCTCAATTCTGGACTGAGGCATATTTGTTTTTATTTGCCAGTTTCATTCTGCCATACAGTACTGTAGTATACGCCATTTCTTAAGCCACACCTATCTGACATTTACATAATATAGTGTTTTGTAATGGTGAACATAATGAAAACTTGGTCAGACAAGTAAGAATAGACAGTTGAAACAAATGACCTGTTATAGAACGCAATAACTACAAAAACAATATCAATTTCGAGGTGGTAAAGATGATTGAACTGTTAAATAATTCAGTATCTACTAGTCATTTACGCTACATGCGGTGAGTCCTCTGAGATGTAACACATTAGCAACCAGTGACAATAATTTCCATATTAATGACCACATGACGTTTACAAAGGAATACCTTTCCCTCAGAGCAGATGATCAAAGCAACCCCCCTGCATGTCCAGACGCTGCACGACCCGCTGGATCATACAGCTCTGGATTCTTCACAACATGGCTGCGTCCACAGTTACAAGAACAGCATGAACACACTATGTGTTCTTCCATATGTGTCGGTGGAGTAGAATACTTGTGCTCCTTCAATTGTCCCCACAGAAAGAAATCCAGGGCTTAAGGTCAGGTGAACACGGAGGCCATACAACTGGACCTCTCCATCCTAGCCATTTCCCTGAGAATTTTCTATCTAAATACCATTGCACGTTAATTCCAAAGTGTGAAAGTGCACCATCATATTGGAACGATAACCTCTGTGGAACACGAAGAGGAACATAGTCCAGTGTGTCAGCAGATAGTTTGAGAGGAATGCATGATACCTCCGTGCAGTCAACCACTCAGACAAGAAGTACGGATCCAAAATCCTATCTCTTAATATTCTGGCCTAGATGTTGATGCCAAAGCAAACTTGATATCCTCTGTGGTGGGTGACGTGCATATTAATGTTACACCAATGGTGGGAATTGTGCATATTGAAGACACCCTCACAAGAGAATGCTGCTTCATCTTACCATGTTACAGTGTTTATGAAGTCGTCGTTGGCTTCCTGTTGTTATTAGAACCTTTCACAGAATTGCTACCACAGATGACCATCTGCAGGATGCAGATGTTGCATTAAAGAATAATGACAGGTGCACAGCCCATGCTCGTGCAGTACGTCAACGACTGTGCGTTGCGAGACACGCAGCTGCCTTGGTAAGCTATGTGTACTTCGCTGGGGCTCTTACGGTATGATGTCCAGAATAGCTTCCTCAGTAGTTGGAGCACAGCAAGTCCATGGATGACCTCTGTCATGTGGTTGTGAAAGAAGAGAACTCGTCTTCCAAAGGCATGGCTCCAGACAACAAAACACGTTTTTACCTGGATGAGGTCAACCAGGATATCTAGTAGCATGTTCATGAGCAGCAGCACCAGCCCGACAGTCAGATACACCAATGTCCAGAAGCATATCCACATAATCATTGTTTGTGTATGCCATACGTATGCCACACTGTTTTAGAATAACACAAGAAGAAAATACTATTTGTGTATGAATGTACATGGAGTCTGTTGTGGGTGCGTTACTTCTCTAGCAGCTAGTCCCTGTCTGGTGAACAGTGCATACAGTATGAACACATCACTAATTGCATTGGGCTGTTGTACCTAACGTGGATCACTTCTCTTACAGATATTTTCTGCATGATTCATCCTGACAGTGCTACTTGTGAAACGTTAGTTTTTGAATTATACTGTTTCCCTAATGCTAATGGACGTGATGTTTCCACATTTCTATTGATATAATAATAAAAATAATAACAATAATAATAATAATAATAGTGAAACCAAACATTCAACACAAACCAAAAGAAATTTTACCAGACAATAGATAACACACACATTAAAATAGACAATCCACCAAACATAACAGACATGGAACACTTTTGGAGCAACATATGGTCAAATCCGGTACAACATAATAGACATGCACGGTGGATACTAGCAGAAACGGACACATACAAGATGATACCACAAATGTCAGAAGTGATAATTTTGCAACATGTAGTCACCCGAGCAATTAATTCTACGCACAATTGGAAAGCCCCTGGAAATGATAAAATAGCAAATTTCTGGCTAAAGAAGTTCACCTCAACACATTCACATTTAACTAAATTATTTAACAGTTACATAGCAGACCCATACACATTCCCTGATACACTTACACATGGAATAACTTATCTGAAACCTAAAGATCAAGCAGACACAGCAAACCCAGCAAAATATCGCCCCATAACATGCCTACCAACAATATACAAAATATTAACTTCAGTCATTACACAGAAATTAATGACACATACACCACAGAACAAAATTATAAATGAAGAACAAAAAGTCTGCTGCAAAGGAGCACGAGGATGTAAAGAGCAACTGATAATAGATACAGAGGTGACATATCAAGCTAAAACTAAACAAAGGTCGCTGCACTATGCATTCATTGATTACCAAAAAGCTTTTGATAGTGTACCCCACTCATGGTTGCTACAGATATTGGAAATATACAAAGTAGATCCTAAATTGATACAGTTCCTAAACATAGTAATGAAAAATTGGAAAACCACACTTAATATCCAAACAAATTCAAACAATATCACATCACAGCCAATACAGAATAAGTGTGGAATATACCAAGGAGACTCATTAAGTCCTTTCTGGTTATGTCTTGCTCTGAACCCACTATCCAACATGCTAAATAATACAAATTATGGATATAATATTACTGGAACATACCCACACAAAATCACACATTTGCTATACATGGATGATCTAAAACTACTGGCAGCAACAAATCAACAACTCAACCAATTACTAAAGATAACAGAAGTATTCAGCAATGATATAAATATGGCTTTTGGAACAGATAAATGTAAGAAAAATAGCATAGTCAAGGGAAAACACACTAAACAAGAAGATTACATATTGGATAACTACAGCAACTGCATAGAAGCTATGGAAAAAACAGATGCCTATAAATATCTAGGATACAGACAAAAAATAGGAATAGATAATACAAATATTAAAGAAGAACTAAAAGAAAAATATAGACGAAGACTAACAAAAATACTGAAAACAGAATTGACAGCAAGAAACAAGACAAAAGCTATAAATACTTATGCTATACCAATATTGACCTACTCATTTGGAGTAGTGAAATGGAGTAACACAGACCTAGAAGCACTCAATACACTGACACGATCACAATGCCACAAATATAGAATACATCACAAACATTCAGTAACAGAAAGATTCACATTAAGCAGAAAGGAAGGAGGAATGGGATTTATCAACATAAAAAACCTACATTATGGACAGGTAGACAATTTAAGAAAATTCTTTATAGAACGAGCAGAAACTAGCAAAATACACAAAGCAATCACTCATATAAATACATCGGCTACACCATTGCAATTTCATAACCACTTCTACAACCCTTTAGATCACATAACATCAACAGATACGAAGAAAGTAAATTGGAAAAAGAAAACACTACATGGCAAGCACCTGTATCATCTAACACAGCCACACATCGATCAAGACGCATCCAACATATGGCTAAGAAAAGGCAATATATACAGTGAGACGGAAGGATTCATGATTGCAATACAGGATCAAACAATAAACACCAGATATTACAGCAAGCATATTATTAAAGATCCCAACACCACAACAGATAAATGCAGACTTTGCAAACAACAAATAGAAACAGTAGATCACATCACAAGCGGATGTACAATACTAGCAAACACAGAATACCCCAGAAGACATGACAATGTAGCAAAAATAATACATCAACAACTTGCCATACAACATAAACTAATAAAACAACACGTTCCCACATACAAGTATGCACCACAAAATGTACTGGAGAATGATGAATACAAATTATACTGGAACAGAACCATTATAACAGATAAAA
Organism: Schistocerca nitens; assembly: GCF_023898315.1. Taxonomy (NCBI): domain Eukaryota; kingdom Metazoa; phylum Arthropoda; class Insecta; order Orthoptera; family Acrididae; genus Schistocerca; species Schistocerca nitens. Next base: position 366,875,798 of record NC_064621.1, read on the forward strand.
CAACACCACATAACAAACCTGACATCATACTCACCAATAAAAAGAAGAAATTAACACAACTAATCGAAATATCCATACCCAATACAACAAATATACAAAAGAAAACAGGAGAAAAAATTGAAAAATACATCCAACTGGCTGAGGAAGTCAAGGACATGTGGCATCAGGATAAAGTTGACATTATACCAATTATACTATCAACTACAGGAGTCATACCACACAATATCCACCAGTACATCAACGCAATACAGCTACATCTAAACGTATATATACAAGTACAGAAATCTGTAATTATTGATACATGTTCAATTATCCTAAAGTTCCTAAATGCAATGTAACATATACCGTACAGTTAAAAGGAAGTCACGCTTGATCAAGGTCCGCGTCACTTTCCATTTTTAACCAGACCTAAGGTCTGAGAAAGGAAAGAAGATAATAATAGTAATACCGTATGGAGATACTAAACAGAATGTGTGTTAAAAGGCAGTGTTAAAAGGCATAATTAGTGGTTCCATGGTGATATGTATAACTGGTAACCGAGTTTGGAAACTATGTGCAAAGGACGTTGCTAGCACTACTGGAGACATAAGGCCCTAATGGAATGTAATGGACCTGAACATGGTAAGAACAATAATCGATGGGACCATTTGTGGATGTACACAGAAAACAAGTCCGGAATCTCGTAGATGCAGTGGTGTGAAACAGTTTGCATCCACACCTTGCAGAACCGAACACTCGACCTTCTGCATACTAACCCAAAACGCTATCCACAACACCAACTGCACAGTGGTGATCCTATATGCTGACAGAGGTAGTTAATGAACATGTAGTTACAATGTTGTCAGATTGCCAATCTTTAACGTTCATTTACTGCCAGAAATATTCTCAGGGCGAAATTTTGTGACAGACATTTTTGCATTGCTACAAGGTATACAACTTTGCTTCTGCCGTTTTTTCCCCAACATTTGAGGCTTTAATGAAACAAATTGGTTACACATGTATCATTCAAAGTATTTTCCATCGCTGGCCACTACTTTCTCCCATCTTTTGGGCAGTGTACGAATCCCTCGTTGAAAAAATTGTTCATCTTTTGAAGTGATCCACGAATCAATCCAATTTGTGACTTCTTCATGAGACCGGAAGTGTTGGTCAGCCAGGCCATGCGCCATTGATCTAAACAGGTGATAGTCAGAGGGAGCAATGTCTGGAGATACGGTGGATGGGGTAGGACTTCCCATTTTAACGTTTCCACGTACATTTGGACCTCTTTTTGCAATTTGGGGTTGAGCGTTGTCATGCTGAAAAATCACTTTATCATGCCTCTCACTGTATTGCGGCTGTTTGTCTTTTAATGCTCTGCTCAGATGCATTATTTGCATTCGATAACAAGCACCTGTGATTGTTTCACTTGATTTTAACACTTCATAGTACACGACAATGAGCTGGTCCCACCAAATGCAGAGCATTATCTTGCAGAGTATGATCTTGGAGCCATGAATATTCGGTTTGGCTGTCAATGTGGAAACATGGCCGGGATATCCCCATGATTTTTTGCATTTAGGGTTATCGTAATGAACCCATTTTTCATCCCCGGTCACAATGCGATGCAGAAATCCCTTCCGTTTTTGCCTCTGAAGCAACTATTCACACACACACAAATGCCATTCAGTGTCTCTTGGTTTCAGCTCACACGGGACTCAAGTTCCTTCTTTCTGAATCATGCCCTTAGCCTTGAGACGTTTTGAAATGGCTTGCTGTGTCACTTCCACTAATTGTGCCAATTCTTCTTGAGTTTGATGCGAGTCGTCACTCAGCAATGTCCCCAATTCTGCATCTTCGAAAACATTCTCTCTTCCACCACTATGCTGATCTATGATGTTAAAATCACCGTTCTTGAAGCGTTGAAACTACTCACAATGCTTTCTTTCACTAATAGCATCCTTACCATAAGTGCTTGAGAGCTTTTGATGAGACTCAGCCGCTGTTTTCTCCATATTGAAACAAAACAGTAACACCTCCCGCAAATGATGAGAATTAGGCACGTAAACTAAAATTTTCAATCAAGAACAAGTTTATGATGCAGACACAAATCAACTAATGTTTGAATGAGGTTATGTTGACCGAGATCCAAACTAACTGCCTGGTGTCTGTGATTTGTTTCTTTCGACCGCTACCTACCGTTGTTGCCACCTATCGGCAAACTGCAGAAGCAAAGTCATACACTTTTTAGTATGTGAGGTATTGCGCTGCAAAGTCTGAGTGTGTGAATTTTTCTTCATCCTGTATATATGTAATGAAAAGTCCTATAAGCATCATGTTGCATTGTGACCTTTTAATCCTTCAGTTGTTAGTGATATTAACTGATGTGATACTCGAGGCTTTTTTCAGAATGGTTGGCTGCGTGGAACAGACACATTGCTCACCAAAGCATTGTACAGAGAAAATACTTTGGCTGACACTGCCCCTATTCTAAAATTTGCGAAGGAGTTGTTTTCAGGCTTCCAACTGAGTTGACTGTTCCAAATTTATGCACTATATTGTGATGTTCCAAAATGAAGAGCAGAAACTGCAGAATGTGAAAAAAGAAAAGCAATTCTGCTAGCCAATATAGCTATGCTGCAGTCCTGTTATGTGTGGTAGACTACAACTCCTCAAAGTGTATGGTTGGTACTAAAAGTTGAGCTTGACCACAAACAGGGATTTGAAACCAATAATACATTAGTTATATTCTGGTTGGAGTACTGCCAGTGACCACACATAAGGGCCCTGCTGGGAACATCTGAAGGAATTTGGACCAGTCATCAAAATTTTGTGTATAAATAGAATTTTTAAATTGGCTGGAAACTTGAAAATAGTCCTTCAGTAATTAATGGCACTTTTAAAACTCATCTTAATATTAACCAGGAAGAAAGTGCTGACCACACATACTTCCCTTTTACAAAATTCGAAGCACCATCAGTGACATGTATTATATGTTGTTCACATAAATAACTGTTTGGTAGAACAATATCATATTTATCAATGAAAAATCCAAACTGTGAATGTTATACAGTACAAAACTCTTTTGTGAATAAGTTTTCAGTTTGCAGCTGTATGGGATAGTATTTAAGCTTAAATGATATGGTGCACTTAAATAACATAATTATTGCTAACAATATTATGTGAAGGAAAGCTGCTACTACCATATAGCGGAGAAACTGAATTGCGGATAGGCACAACAAAAACACTGTCAAAAATAAAGCTTTCAGCCGGTAAGGCCGTCATCAAAAATAGACCACATGCATGCGCGCACACACACACACACACACACACACACACACACACACACACACACACACACACAGTCACTCACAAATGAGGCCACACTGCGAGCAGAGCAGCACCACTACATGATGGGAGTAGCGACTAGGTGGGATTAAGGAAGAGACTGGGCTGGGGTGGGGAGGGGGAGGGTTAGTAGGATAGGGGTGGCGGACAGTGAAGTGCTGCAGGTTAGACAGAGGGCAGGCAAAGGTGGTGGGGGGGGGGGGAGTGGAAAAGGAGAGATGTAAAAAGATGGGTTGCAGTGGTGGAATGAGGGTTTTGTAGTGCCGGAATGGGAACAGGGAAGGGGCTGGTTGGGTGAGGACAATGACTAATGAAGTTTGATGCCAGGGGGTTATGGGAATTTATGATATATTGCAGGGAAAGTTCCTACCTACGCAATTCAGAAAAGCTGATGTTGGTGGGAAGATCCATATGGTACAGGCTGTGGAGCAGTCATTGAAATGAAGGATGTCATGTTTGGCAGCATGCTCAGCAATAGGGTGATCCACTTGTTTCTTGGCCACAGTTTGTCGGTGGCCATCCATGTGGACAGACAGCTTATTGGTTGCAGCACAGTGGTTGCAGCTTAGCTAGTAGATCACATGACTGATTTCACAGGTAGCCCTGCCCTTGGTGGGATAGGTGACTTTTGTGACCGGATTGGATTAGATGGTGATGGGAGGATGTATAGGACAGGTCTTGCATCTAGGTCTATTACAGGGGTATGAGCCATGAGGTAAGGGGTTGGGAGCAGCTGTTGTGTATGGATGGACGAGTATATTGTGTAGGTTCGGTGTACAGCAGAATACCACTGTGGGAGGGGTGAGAAGGGTAGTGGGCAGGACATTTCTGATTTCAGGGCACGACAAGAAGTAGTCAAACTCCTGGTGGAGAATGTAGTTCAGTTGCTGCAGTTCTGGGTGGTACTGAGTTACGAGGGGAATGCTCCTCTGTGGCTGGACAGTGGGACTTTGGGAGGTGGAGGGAGACTGGAAAGATAAGGCACAGGAGCACAGGATATTTTTTTTACAAGGTAGGGAGGATATTTAAGGTCTGTGAAGGCTTCCGTGAGACCCTCAGTATATTTCGAGAGGGACCATTTGTCACTGCAGATGCGATGGTCACGGGTGCCTAGGCTGTGTGGATGGGACTTCTCGGTATGGAACAGGTGGCAGCTGTCAAAGTGGAGGTATTGTTGGTGGTTAGTAGGTTTGATATGGACAGAGGTACTGATGTAGCTATCTTTGAGGTGAAGGTGAAGATCTATGAAGGTGGCTTGTTGGGTTAAGTAGGACCAGGTGAAGCAAATGGGCGAAAAGTTGTTGAGGTTCTGGAGGAATGTGGCTAGGATGCCCTCACCCTCAGTCCAGATCATGAAGATGTCATCACTGAATCTGAACCAGGTGAGGTATTTAGGATTCTGGGTGTTTACGAAGGATACCCCTAGATGGCTCATGAATATGTTGGCATAGGATGGTGCCACGCGGGTCCCATAGACATACCTCGGATTTGTTTGTAGGTAATGCCTTCAAAGGAAAAGTAATTGTGGGTGAGGATATAGTTGATCATGGCAACTAGGAAGGAGTTTGTTGGTTCGGAATCTGTTGGGCATTGGGAAAGGTAGTGTTCAATAGCGGTATAGCCATGGGCATTAGGGCTTTTAGTGTAGAGAGTGGAGAGCTCTCCACCCTGCTCACTTCCTACTTCCACCTTGGAGTACCACCGTCCAACACCACTATAACAACCTCCAAACCTTCCCCATGCCCCCTCATAGCTGACAAACCCTGTCTCGCAGACCTACTACACTTACCCCACTCTCCAAAACTCTCTCTCCCACCACCACACAGAATCCACAACCTAAGCAGACCTGTTATACAGTCATGAGCCTTTCCTCCAGAAGCCTTAGCCCCATAAAAATATCAGTCCTTTCCAAAGGTCTCACCTTTTGCCCCACTCCCAAATTCAATCATGCAGAACTTGCCAAAGAATTTTCTTCCTTCTGCTGGTCCCTAAAGTGGAAACACTTTTTTGCCACCAACCCTACCAATCAGACTCAACCAAAGACCAATGTTGAACACTTCCTAACTCAGTTCACTCTTGCATCCAAATGTGATCCACCCCTACTGCCCCCAGATCACCCCCTGTTAACTGTCCAAAATTCCTTAACCTGGAACCTTGCCTCACCATCATTCACTAAATCCTTCAACATGCAAACTAACCTTACATTCACAGAAAGAACCACAGTCCACCATCTAAAAACTGAACCTGACCTTATAATCGTACCTGCGGATAGAGGCTCCACCACTGTTGTTTTGAACCACAAGGATTACCTGGCAGAAAGGCTCCACCTGCTGTCAGATACTTCCAGCTACAAACCTTGCCACAGTGACCCCACTCCAGAAATACAGCAGGATTTCCAGTCACTCCTCACATCCTTAGGCCCATCCCAGAACCTCTGCCCAGAGTTCATCTCTCTGCTCACCTCTACCACTTCCCGCACTCCTACCTTCTTCATGCTTCCTAAAGTCAATAAGCCCAACCACCCAGGATGCCCTATTGTGGCCAGTTACTGTGCTTCCACTAGAGAATCTCTGCTCTCGTAGACCAACACCTGCAATCCATTGCCCGGAACCTACCCTCCTATATAAAAGATACCAACCATTTCCTCCACCGGCTCTCCATTGTTCCTGTCCCTCTGCCTCATGTTGCCCTGCTCGTCACTGTTGGTGACACATCCCTTTATACTTACATCCCTAATCCTCATGGCCTTACTGCTATTGAACGCTAACTTTCCCAATGCCTGACAGATTCAAACCAACAACCTCCTTTCTGGTCACCATAACCAATTATATCCTCACCCACAATTGCTTTTCCTTTGAAGGCATTACCTACAAACAAATCCGAAGTATGGCTATGGGCACCCGCATGGAACCATCCTATGCCAACCAATTCATGGGCCACCTAGAGGAATCCTTCCTAAACACCCAGAGTCCTAAACCCCTCACTTGGTTCAGAATCATTGATGACATCTTTGTGATCTGGACCAGGGGTGAGGACACCCTATCCTTATTCCTCCAGAACCTTAACAAATTATTGCCCACTTGCTTCACATGGTCCTACTCAACTCAACAAGCCACCTTCCTAGAGGTTGACCCTCACCTGAAAGATGGCTACATCAGTACCTCCATCCATATCACATCTACTAACCACCAGCAATACCTCCACTTCGACAGCTACCACCCGTTCCAAAGAAAAGAGAAGGGGAAAGAAATATTCAGGTGCATAGGCAGCATAAAAGGCATTTATAGAGCTGGAATGGGAGCCAAGAAGGGGTAAGCAGGTGAAGGCTGGGCTAGTGAATGTTAAGGCCGGGGGCATTGGGGAAGTGGAGGACAGGTTGCCAGGAGTGTTCCCACCTGTGTAGTTCAGAAAAGCTGCTGTTGGTGGGAGGAATCCAGATGGCACAGGCTGTGAAATAGTTGTTGAAGTCAGGGATATCATGTTGCTATTGGTATGTTCAGCAGCTGGATGGTCTAGCTGTGTCTTGGCTACAGTATGGTGGTGGCAACTCAACACAGACAGACAACATGTTAGTGTTCATACCCAGGTACAGTACCATACAATGGTTGCAGCTAAGTTAGCGGATTATGTGGTTGCTTTGACAGGTGGCTCTGCCTTTGATGGGATAGCAGATGCCTGTGACAGTACTGGATTAGGTGGTTCTTGGAAGATGTGTGATACAGGTCTTGCAGCTAGATCTATTGCAGGAATATGAACCATGGAGCAAGGGATTGGGAGCAGGGATGGGCAAGGATGTAGTGTCAGTTAGGTGGGTTATGGAATGTGACACAGCATGGCGTAGCGGTAATAGTTTGCTCGCAAAAATTCCAAAAGATTGCTGGTATGCTAGCAGCACTGCAAGGTCAGAAAAATATTGACCCTCTGTTAATTTTGAAAATAATTCATTAGGAGGCACCAACAATTGAGCATTCACACTATTTTTGAAGTCCCCACAAATGTGTAATGCTCCATGCTGTTTATGAACAGGACTAAAGGTGTTGCCCATCTGCAATAAGCAATTGGGAACAACTGTTTTTAACTTTCTAAGGGATCCAATTCTTACAGAGTCCACAGGAAAAATTTTGGTATTGCCTACTCTTTAAATGTAATGCGGGAAAAAACATTTAGAAGCCATTCCCAGGGCTGGAGACAAGATTCAAAATTGCTTGGGTCGAGTGTTGGATAGAAAATCCAGAGGCTGTGTACATATCCAGGAAAAAAATATTTTCCGGTGAGGGTTCTGTTACTACAAAGAAGGAAAGGTTCTGGTTACATGCTGTAATGGATCTGGGAGATGTGTTATTTTCTACCGGATTTGTCGATACCAAATCTAATGAGGGAGGTTGTAAATGTTTTCTTATATTTTTGTCAGAATATTTCTTTTGTGAATTGTAATTTGCCTTATTTTATGCTAATTTGCTTATATGTTTGAGAGTGACAGCATATTGATTAATATTAGTAGATGTGACGAAGAATATCAAAGAGACTGGTTACAAGTAGAAGCTTGTGTGTTGTGTAAAATGTCTTTGATGCTGGAGTCGTCTTTGACCGTAGTCAGTCAGCAGTGAACTCTCGGTGTGTGTGACGGTGGAACAATGTGCAGGTCGCCATTATAATAACTTGCAAGTGAACAGGAAAAATGAATAATGTTACTACTTTTTTTATATAAGCATCAAGAAGGAACCACATTCGAAGAAATGGTATTTGAAGCACCAAAAATGAGGCAAACACATTGAACCAGGTCATTTCTGCAGCCGACGAAACAGCATTGTGGAATCGTACTTTCACTAGACGACTGAAGCCAACACAGAAAAGTCAAATATCATCTTATAAACATTTCACGGAAAAGTGAGTACTGTCACGAAATATGCTAAATTCAAGTATATAAAAATAGTGAGCATATTTCAATGCTTACACATTAATTTCAGAGCTATCTGGCCTATTTTCAGAATTTCATGATGAGCATAAGCCCACAGCGTACCTGCTACCAATTGTAAGGGTTGATACCTCTATCGGAGATATGTAAGCTGATTAAAAATTGAGTCCTAGGACCCTGTATCAAAGAGAACTAAAATAGTTGTATCATAAACTTTTGCTGGCAGTGTAAGATCGCATGAAGGTGCACTTGACTCTGAGATGTCATCTATTTGCTTTTGTGCACTCGACTGCTGACAGAATGGCAGTCTCAGACAAACATTTGCTGTAAGACGCGGGCATGAACCTGTTTGACAGACATCTTTATAATGTGGACAACTATGTTTAACATTGTGGCAAACCCACAGTTACCACTACCTTTCGCTGCCTGCCTTGCTCTAGAACCATAGGCTGTGCCAGCTGCACACACAGCTGACCACGCTGGCACACCTCAGATCTTACTCGAAGCACTTGGCTAAGGCTCGCTAGCTGTCGATGCAGAGATCGACACCAGAGGCTCCACCATCTGCCTTCAGCACAAATCTGCACTGGCTGTATGCGCTGACTTAAAACAGTGCCACCCACGTCAGTGATGTCTACACTTGTTTATATCTATGCTGACACGAATGTCGTGGCATCAGTCTATGCTGTACTGGCAGCTGTTACTTATTGTGCATCCCTCAAGATTTGGACTTTGTTACACTGCTGACCTTGTATCAGCTCGGGCAGTTTCATGTTATTGAACACTGTGCTGTCATGTTTTGTCGTCTACAAATAAACTGATTATAAAAAACCAACATTCATTTGTGTTGTATGCCACAACACAATTGGTGACTGTGGACTGACCATGTTTGCGTCGAACATTGAAAATGGGCGTGCAAATTTTGGTTCTCGAGTAACACTTTAGAACAATGAACGTTTCAGTGAGCTACAGACCTTGTCTGCTGAATGGTCACCAGTGTTTCCTTCATTCCAGTCACCATGGCAGAACTATCTCTTTTCTCTGTTACGTGATAGCTGACGGCTCATCAAGCAGAAAGTCTAAAGCGTATTGAGGATGTCGTGGCCTCAGTACTGCAGCAACCGAAGGTCAATCCATTGCCATTCCCGCCACACGAGGAGAAATCAGAGGACTGGGACTCTTATGAACAAAGGCTGTGACAGCGTTTTAGGGTGTGTAAGGCAAATGACTATGATGCTGCTAAATCCCTTTTCTTGTCGTGGACTCTGCCACAAACTTATCGGTTGTTGTGCAAGCTGTCCTCCCTGATGGAACTTAGTAAACTGACTTTCAGCTAAATCCGTTCTCTGTTAAGTGCTCCCTATCAAAGATACTGTCGTGATTTCTGTTCATCTCGAGTTTTACCAATATTGCAAACAATCAAGTCAATCCTATCAAGCTTGGGTGGCTGAACTCCAGGTTTAAGTTGTGAATGCAAGTAATTTTAAGCGTACCACCAAAGAAACTTATGCAGAAGGCATGATCAGAGGCACGATTGTCTATGCAGCACCCGCTAGTGTTTCAGTTAAAACCTTTACAAATTGGTGACCCTTTGTCAGATGAAGTATTGCATTTAGCAAAGTCATACGAAGTCACATAAGCAGCGGGCCTCTGCTTAGATTCCTGGATGGACATTTCCATGGTAAACAGTGAAGCCAGACACATGGCAGATTTGGCAGCCAGTGGTGACATTGCGACAGTATACAAACTACATCACACGTGTCCCTCCACACAGGAACAGTGGGTCTCACACTGTCGCAGGTTGTGACAGCCTTACCCACCCTGCCTGGACTGTTTTCAGAAGCATGCTAGAGACAACTCTCTATTCCAGTGGGTGGATTGCATTAAATGCACATGACAGGGTCACATTGCATGTGTTTGTCAGGAAGCTGTTCCCGTCTCATGATCACAAGATCAAATGGATGTTAATGTTGTATGTTCCGCACAATCCATTCAAGGAGGTCCCTGTGATGAACTGTACATTTCACTGTGATTGGCCGAATGGACAGTCAGCTTTCAAGGTGATACAGGGGCTGCTGCCAGTCTCTTCAATTTTCAAACATATTTACAATTTGGGGCATCCATACAAAGAGCGCCCATATCCGCCCGTATCCAAACTCAAGCCATCAGTTTATCAGTTGGTAAATTAAAACAAGCAACTCATCCCATTGAAAGATTAATTTTGCCATGGAAGCCATTTACAAAAATGGAACCCAGGGACAACTTTCTTAGTCATAAGCAGTTCTGATACTGAGAACCTTTTTGATCTGGACACATTGACGTCCTTTAGATTTTCCGTCAGTGACACAGTAAACACGGTCTTACCCACAACTGGATGTGTTCTGCACCAAATTCCGTAACATTTTTTCCTTTTCGTCTGTGAAAAGCAAAGAATGTCGAAACGCACATTTTGCTGAAACCTAGAGCACGACATCACTTTTTTCTCCCTTGGCTGGTGTACTCTGTGGCCAGGTCAAGGGCAGATTAGGCAGGTTGCAGAGATTGGCTGTGATAGAACCCATATCATCGAATCAGTTGTCATCAAGAAACCATCTGGCAGACTCAAACTGTGTGGGGACTTCAAGGTCACTGTGAATTCTCAAGTAGGCGTGGACACATACCCCATTCCTAAGCCTGAGGAACTACATGCACAGCTGGTGAATGGACACTTCTTCTCCAGAATTTACCTTGCTGAGACATATTTACAGCTATCATTAGACAAATGTTCACAGAAGATATTGGTGATTAAAGCTCTTTATGGTTTATACAAATGTAAGTGGTTGGCATTTGGGGTCTCCAGTTCCCTGGCAATTTTCCAGAAGTTCTTCACAGTGTGCCTGGGTGCATTAACTATTTTGGTGACATTGTTGTTATGGGAAATACCACTGAGCAGCATGTAGCGAACCTGAAGTCAATCTTTTTTGTTTTTCACGAGCTAAGATTAAAGTACATCCTATGCAAATGTGACAGTACCAGAGAAGGAAAGTTGCTACTCATCATATAGTGGAGATGCTGAGTCGCTATAGGCACAACAAAAAGATTCACACAATTATAGCTTTCAGCCATTAAGACCGAAAGCTATAATTGTGTGAATCTTTTTGTTGTGCGTATCACGACTCAGCATCTCCGCTGTATGGTGAGTAGCAACTTTCCTTCTCTGGTATTTTTACATTCCATCTTAAGCAAATGTGATTTTTTTAAGCCTTCAGTTGAGTATTGAGGCAACATCCGTTCCCATGTAGGTTTTTTTACCAACTCTGGAACATTTCAAAGCAATTGCATTCGTGCCTAGGCCGGCGAACCTCTAACAGCTCCAGCCTCTGGGAAAAATTATTTATTATGGAAAATTCATTCCAGCAGAATCTCGGATAGCACATGCTTTACATCACTTGTGTAAGTAGGGAGTGGTCTTCATGTGGTAGGCTGCATGTGAAACGAAATTCCAGGATCTCAAACAGTGTCTACTCTCAGCATCTTGTTTAGCAATGTTCCTACCAAGGAAGCATAGTGGTTGCAATGGATGCATCGGACCACAGGTTGAGGGCTGTCTTGATGGTTCAGACCACCCCATCACGTACACTTCAAAAACCCTCACCTCTGTACAAATAAAATAGACTAAATTGAGAAAAAAGTATGACAATTATGTTCGCTTTGGAGGCATTTCATGTCATCCCTTATGGTGCCAAGTTCCAGCTGGTAATGGACCATAAGCCATTGATCTCATTGTTCAACACAACAGCTGACATCACAGATTGTACTGCTCATTGTCTCCAGTGCTGGGCATTGTTCCTCTCAGGATATACCTATGACATCCATTTCAGAACCATATCCTAGTGTGTAAATGTTAATGCTGTTAACCGACTACCCTTGGGGCTGGACTACATGTTTGATCAGGAGGAAACTCTGTGCTTCTTTGTGGATGACGAGACGCAACAAGCTGTGGACAATTTTCCCATTACGGGAGTGTGCATCAGTGCCACCAAAGAGGCATACTCCGTTCTCAAACGGTTTGCACCTTCATCTTGAGAGGGTGACCAGAGAGATGGCCAGGCAACAACCTACAGCTCTTTGCCAGTACTATGGGCTGTGACATTGTAAGCTTTTAGACAATGGTGTTATTCTTTTAACCGCAGACCACACTGTGCCTCATGTTGTGATTCCATCAGCCTTACGACAGCAGATCCTACATTTGCTGCATCAGAGGCATAAGGGCACTACAAGGGCAAAGCTGCTCGCTCTGCTTCAGACATCCACTAAGAAATAGAGAGCATCATCCATCGAGGCACTAAATATGCAGAACAGCAGCTGGCCACAAATCAGGTTTTTTCACCTTGGCCAGTGCCCACCAAATCTTGGGAATGAGTGCATCTCAATTTTGCAGGCCCATTACTGAATACCACATGGCTCATCATCAATGAAGCTTTATCCAGATTCCCATGTATTGTCAACTGCCATAAAATCACAGTGGAATTCACACTGACGATGCTGTTGTAGATTTTCGCCATTGAGGGTGTGACGCAGACATTGGCGACTGGCAACAGTCCACAATTTCTGATGGAGGCCTTTGAGAATTTCTGCACTAGAAATGGAGTGAAGCACATCTTTTGCTTCCTTTTCATCCCCAGTTGAATAAAGAGGCAGAGAGGTTCATTCAGACATTCAACAGTAGATGAAGAAATACATCCAAGATTCATCCACTTAAGATGTCCTGACTTTATGTAAGTTCATATTGGGCAATGTCATTTGGAAGCTCTTACACAGACTCCAACCCCATTCTCTACTACATTTACTGCTGCCTGCACCCATCCCCTCTGTTCCTCCCGCCTCTCCAAAGTTCCAGCCTGGTGGCATGCAATGTGGGCCTGGGGATTCGGCTGACAAGATCATTGGGTTCCAGCCACCATTCATCGGCAAAAGAGGCCGCAGATTTTTACGATTGATTCTGGAGACTGCCAGTCATCCGACACCAGAACCAGCTCTGTGATTACATAGCTGTGCCCCATAGCCTCTTTCTCCCCTGTTCTTCCACCACACCCAGTTTTCCCACTCTTTGGCAGAAGAAGAGCTTATCCTGCCCCCATCCTCCTCCATTTGCCACCTCCATTTCCACTGTTAGCTGTTCCAAGCTGCGACAGCCACAGGGGTGAGTCTGGCCTTGCCACCAGCTTCCCCATCCAGGGATAGATAAATGCTTCGGATCGAGGTACCACGGCTGGGCATGTGCATGGAGGGTGTACCGGCAGAGTGCCTGCCACTCTCAGGCCTAGATGCCGTCAAGGTATTGCCTCCAGTTTCCACCACCTGACCTGTGTTCCCACCACTGCCATCCAGGCCTCTTTCAGCCTTAGATTTGATTGCCCGCAGACAAGGGCATCCTGGAGCCGAGCTGTCGTGGGGGCTGCAGAAGAGATGCTCTCCACATCGTGTGGGACTGGGTGGAGTGAGGTCATCGCTCCCCTCAGCTCCCCCTGCTCCACCCCCCCCCCCCTCCCGCCTACACACACACACACACACACACACACACACACACACACACGTAAACTTGCATTTTCTTGTCAGGTCTTTTAAGTCTGCCATCAATGATGCATAACTGTCTGATGTTATGTTGCCATGTTATAGAACATCTAAACAAATGGCAGCCCCCACATTCATTTTTGTTACACAATGTTCACTTAAAAACAAGTGAATAGTGGTGAGGAGCGGTGCTGATGGTCAGATAAAGAGGACAATTTTTGCACAAGATAATAGAGCTGTGGATTTGGAAATAATAGCAAGCATTGCTGTTGCTCAGAGCACTTAATGTCACTGGAAATAAAATGCTAAGAGCTTCATTGAATGGCTGGAAAGCCAGGTTTACCAGATGTGATTTCAGCTGTGCGGAATCTGTCAGCTTCAGTACAAGCTCGTCCTGCTGCTCAAGCTGTTCTTTCCACAGCTCAAAAAACTGCATGTCCTTCATGCTTGAAATGCTCAGCAGGACTGCCTGGCTAGTCTTGTTCCGACATGGGGTGGGTTGCAATTCCAAGAAGTCCTTGTCACCACTGTAGTATGTCTGCTTTTTCAACAACACACATTTTCTTAAGCACAAATTATGTAAAAATAAATCACAAAAAGTAATAGTTCCCGACTCTTCTGGAAATGCACACAATGAAGAACTCCTGTGTGTGGATACCTCTCGGCCGTTATAGTACTTTGAAAGTTCATTCAAAAACTTATATGTCACTGCAGGATAACATTGCTTATTGGTTCAGCTGGGAAGCACTTGAATACAAACCACTTTATCGGTGCACCCATATGCCATTGGTTCGTTCACTGAAGACACAACTGTTTCTTGAACACTACACGAAGACAGTACTACACTGTACAGACAGGCAAATCTGTGTGCCAGACAACTGTCAACATTAGGTAACAGTGCAGTCAAAGGAATTACAAGAGGAAGATTATCAACAAACTTCCATTCACCATAAACCAAGACATTGGTAATCCTTACTAATTCAAAAGAAAATTAAAAATGTACCTCATTGGCGACTGTTTCTAAGAAATATGCATGTCTAGATTCAGAAATTGGAAAGTTCTTTTAGCTCCATGCCAAGTAGCAGTGTTTGTTATGAAGCTACATGAAAGGTAGTAATGTACTGCAAATAAGACTCACCAAGTACAGATGCAAGAATCATTTTTTTGAAAAAGGATATAAACAGCAGTTTTGTAGTAAAATTGAGAAGGAGGCAGCTTATTTCAAAGTAGCAGCTTCCTTTCTAATTTCTGGATTTGGTTTAGATAGAGTAGGTGTGAATATAATTAAGCAGTGTAGCGATAGTTTACTGTTAATACAGTGTATAATATAGTATACAGATTAACAAGAGGCTAGATTGCTTCTCATCACATAGAGTAGCCATTGGTTGCAGAAGGCACAATGCAGCTATCAAGCTAAGTCCTTCATCAGACACAGACAGCAGAACTCGGACACATTCACACGAACATATCACACGCACACACACATGACACTAAGGCCTAACTGTATCTCACGTGAGCAGTGATCTTTGCTGGGATGGGTAGTGGGGACACATAAGAGGTGTGGGGTGGAGAGGTGGAGCGATAGCAGGATACGGGTGCGGAAGATGCTAGTGCCACCTTGGGAGTTTGCAGGGATGTGATAGACAGATTAAGGTTCTACGATTAATTTAGCTTTTGTTGGTGTATACCTTGACACTTTCTACATATTTAAAGGTTCTCTTTCTTGATGAAATGAATAAGTGGATGGATAAATGAAGGATGCCCGTATAGGCTGAAAACTGGTTCAAAATATAAAGTAATACTGTAGAACATCCCAGTTCATGATTTCTATTGATAAATAAATATTGTACCTTGAAGTTTTAAACAATATTGTCATCACCTGAAAATTGTGAGCAGCTGTTCCATTGAGATATTTCCAAGTTTCAGTGACACAAAATGCTGTCGATTAAGAGAGGATATATTATTTATAGCTAAGAACAGTTCTGACACTTTTTGGCTTTATATTTCTTTTGTAACTTTTTATGTACACTTTGCCTTGCTGGATAATGCATTGTTACAGTTATCTCTTTTGTACTGGCTTTATAGCACATTCATAAAGTATCATAATACCCAATTTCTTATGTAGTTCAGCTGTGTCAATAAGACAAGGTTAACTGTGTTTGTTGATACAAGAAAAACAGTTTTTGCATTAAATGAATAAGGATATAACATGTATGCCTTCTGAAGCAGATGATATACCTGTGTGTTATTCTATGGAGATTATGCAAGAGAACTTGTTCCCTTCTATTAGTAATGCATCATAGGTCGCTGGAACAATGAAGGTTACTTCATGATAGGGAAAACATACTGGACGTTCTCGTTATCAAAAAGGGTTGCCAAACTTATGCAGTTAACTGCAGGCCTGTGTCGCTGACGTAAACCTGTAGAAGAATTATATAACATGTTCGATACCCACACATCCGTGTTTCTGGAGGATGAAAATCAGTTCTACAAAAACCAACATGTATTCTGTAAATAGAGACCTAGTGAAACATGGCTCGTTGTGTTCTTCAATGAAATCCAGAGTACCATAGACAAAGGCATCTAGGTTGAAGCCATGTTCTTAGGCTCTTTTCAGAGTTCTGCATTGCCATTTAGTGAACAAAATACAAGCTTATCGAATATCAGACCAGATTTGTGACTGGATTAAGTATTTTTCAGGAGGTAGAACTCAATGTGTTATTCTGAGCGGAATGAAACTGACAGATGTAGAGATAATTTCTGGAGTACCCCAAAGGAGAGTTATAGGGCCATTATTGTTTGTAATATACAGGGCGGTCCATTGATCGTGACCGGGCATAATATCTCACGAAATAAGCGTCAAACGAAAAAACTACAAAGAACGAAACTTGTCTAGCTTGGAGGGAGAAACCAGATGGCGCTGTGGTTGGCCCGCTAGATGGCGCTGTCATAGGTCAAACGGATATCAACTGCATTTTTTAAAATAGGAACCTGCATTTTTTATTACGTATTCGTGTAGTACGTAAAGAAATTTGTGATAGATGGCGCTGTAATAGTCACATACATATGGCTCACAATTTTAGACGAACAGTTGGTAACAGATAGGTTTTTTAAATTAAAATACAGAATGTACCGTATTTACTCGAATCTAAGCCGCACTTTTTTTCCGGTTTTTGTAATCCAAAAAACCGCCTGCGGCTTAGAATCGAGTGCAAAGGAAGCGGAAGTTCGGAAAAATATTGGTAGGTGCCGCCACAACTAACTTCTGCCGTCGAATACATGTAGCGCTGCACAGCCATGCTTTGTAGGCACAAAGATAAATACTGGCGCCAAAACTTCTGCATCAGTAAATAAATTAAAAAAAAAAAAAAAAAGAAAGGTGGGAGACGAGCTTTTTTTCTCCGCCCCGAGTTTCGACCACTGCATTTGCTGCTATCTCATTTAAATCCTGTCTGCCTAATAAACTACGAAACTAGAGTGAGACAACAGCAAACGCGGAAGAATATATGTATCTTGTCATGTTTATATTCGTATTATTCTTGTGCCTAATAGTGATACAGTCAGAAATGAAGCACGGCAACTGACTAGATTTTTAAATCTAAGATGACTAATTTCTGTGCAGAATTTGATGTACTAAAAAAGCGGCCACAAAGATTTTCAAACGGAGAAAAATTTTCTCCTAACTCTCGTTCAGAACATGTTCTATCATACGCACTCTATTATTTGGTTCTTGTTGATCATTATCAAAGAAAGCAGCAGTGTAAGTAACAACAAATATCAGTCTCTTGCCATTGTTTCGCTAATGAGACGATTCCTCTCTCTCTCTCTCTCTCTCTCTCTCTCTCTCTTTTTTTTATTTTAAGTGGTGGTTGTTGTTGTTGTTGTGGTCTTCAGTCCTGAGACTGGTTTGATGCAGCTCTCCATGCTACTCTATCCTGTGCCAGCTTCTTCATCTCACAGTACCTACTGCAACCTACATCCTTCTGAATCTGCTTAGTGTATTCATCTCTTGGTCTCCCTCTACGATTTTTACCCTCCACGCTGCCCTCCAATGCTAAATTTGTGATCCCTTGATGCCTCAAAACATGTCCTACCAACCGATCCCTTCTTCTAGTCAAGTTGTGCCACAAACTTCTCTTCTCCCCAATTCTATTCAATACCTCCTCATTAGTTACGTGATCTACCCACCTTATCTTCAGCATTCTTCTGTAGCACCACATTTCGAAAGCTTCTATTCTCTTCTTGTCCAAACTGGTTATCGTCCATGTTTCACTTCCATACATGGCTACACTCCATACAAATACTTTCAGAAACGACTTCCTGATACTTAAATCTATACTCGATGTTAGCAAATTTCTCTTCTTCAGAAACGATTTCCTTGCCATTGCCAGTCTACATTTTATATCCTCTCTACTTCGACCATCATCAGTTATTTTACTCCCTAAATAACAAAACTCCTTTACTACTTTAAGTGTCTCATTTCCTAATCTAATCCCCTCAGCATCACCCGATTTAATTTGACTACATTCCATTATCCTCGTTTTGCTTTTGTTGATGTTCATCTTATATCCTCCTTTCAAGACACTGTCCATTCCGTTCAACTGCTCTTCCAAGTCCTTTGCTGTCTCTGACAGAATTACGATGTCATCGGCGAACCTCAAAGTTTTTACTTCTTCTCCGTGAATTTTAATACCTACTCCGAATTTTTCTTTTGTTTCCTTTACTGCTTGCTCAATATACAGATTGAATAACATCGGGGAGAGGCTACAACCCTGTCTCACTCCTTTCCCAACCACTGCTTCCCTTTCATGCCCCTCGACTCTTATAACTGCCATCTGGTTTCTGTACAAATTGTAAATAGCCTTTCGCTCCCTGTATTTTACCCCTGCCACCTTCAGAATTTGAAAGAGAGTATTCCAGTTAACGTTGTCAAAAGCTTTCTCTGCGCACAAAAGCAAGCCATGCCGTGAGCGGCGACAGGCCGTAAACACGCACTATCAGAATGCGACAAACAATGCATGACAGTACAGTAATGCATTTTCAGCTTAGAGTCATGTAAACACCTATAACAAAGAAAACGGCACTTATCAGATCAAAGCAAAATAAGTAATCGATTCAAATCAGACGAAGCACGTCAAAAAGGAAGGGTACCCGTATAAATACGTACGGAGCGCCTGACGCATAGCAATGGCTACCTGGTAAAGCTTAACTGCTAAGCTTACGACTCGAACCAAACTACTGTAGCTGTATCGTCATTCATTCGACCTAAATTGTGTCTCATATTACAATGTACCAACTTTGTTTCGATTTGGAGGTGCGGCCTAAAACTTTTCTCTCTCCTTGAATTTCGAATCTCAAATTTCAGGTGCGGCTTACATTCGAGAAATTTTTTTTCCTTTATTTCGAGTCTCATTTTTCAGGTGCGGCTTAGATTCGAGTGCGGCTTAGATTCGAGTAAATACGGTAGGTACATTTGAACATTTTATTTTGGTTGTTCCAATGTGATACATGTACCTTCATGAACTTATCATTTCTGAGAACGCATGCTGTTACAGCGTGATTACCTGTAAATACAGTTAATGCAGTAAATGCTCAAAATGATGTCAGTCAACCTCAATGCATTTGGCAATATGTGTAATGACATTCCTCTCAACAGTGAGTAGTTCTCCTTCTGTAATATCCTTCAACTTTACCCACAGAAAGAAATCAAGGGACATCAGATCCGGTGAACGTGCGGGCCAATCCATCTGTCATGAAATATGCTATTCAATACAACTTCAACTGCACGCAAGCTATGTGACAGACATCGCCATTTTGTTATGCAGTGAAACATCTTGTAGTAACATCGGTAGAACATTACGTAGGAAATCAGCATACATTGCACCATTTAGATTGCCATCGATAAAATGGGGGCCAATTATCCTTCCTCCCATAATGCCGCACCATACATTAACCCGCCAAGGTTGCTGATGTTCCACTTGTCGCAGCCATTGTGGATTTTCCGTTGCCCAATAGTGCATATTATGCTGGTTTACGTTACTGCTGTTAGTGAATGACGCTTCGTCGCTAAATAGAACACATGCAAAAAATCTGTCGTCGTCCCGTAATTTCTCTTGTGCCCAGTGGCAGAACTGTACATGACATTCAAAGTCATCGCCATGCAATTCCTGGTGCATAGAAATATGGTATGAGTGCAGTCGATGTTGATGTAGCATTCTCAACACCGACAATTTTGAGATTCCTGATTCCCGCACAATTTGTCTGCTACTGATTTACGGATTAGCCGCGACAGCAGCTAAAAGACCTACTTTGGCATCATCATTTATTGCAGGTCGTGGTTGACGTTTCACACCTGGCTGAACACTTCCTGTTTCCTTAAATAACATAACTCTCTGGCGAACGGTCCGGACACTTGGATGATGTCCCGGATACCGAGCATACATAGCACATTCCCGTTGGGCATTTTGATCACAATAGCCATACATCAGCACGATATCGACCTTTTCCGCAGTTGGTGAATGGTCCATTTTAACACAGGTAATGTATCACGAAGCAAATACCGTCCGCACTGGCAAAATGTTGCGTGATACCATGTACTTATACGTTTGCGACTATTACAGCGCCATCTAACATAAAGTGAAAAAAGTGGTCCAGCTAAAACATTCATATTTCTTTACGTACTACACGAATATGTAATAAAAAATGGGGGTTCCTATTTAAGAAATGCAGTTGATATCCGTTTGGCCTGTGGCAGCGCCACCCAGTGGGCCAACCATAGCGCCATCTGGTTTCCTCCTTCAAGCTAGACGAGTTTTATTCTTTGTAGTTTTTTTGTTTGATGCTTATTTCGTGAGATATTTGGCCTGGTCACTATCAATGGACCACCCTGTATATAAATGATCTAGTAACGTGGGAAGTTCCGTGAGTCTTTTTGCAGTCAGTGGTGTTTTGTATAGGAAAGGAGCAATGATTGGTGCAGTGGCTGGCAGTTGACCATGAACATAAATAAATGTAACATAATATGTGTAAATAGCCAAAGAGATCCATTACTGCTTGATTATGCTACTGATGAGAAATCATTGGAAACCGTATTGGTAACAACCATAAAATACCCATGAGTAACCTTCCAGAGCAACCTAATGTGGAATGACCGCATAAAACGGATTGTAGCAAAAGCAGATGCCAGGCTGAGATTCATTGGAAGAATCTTAAGGAAATGTAATTCATCCACAAAAGAAGTGACTTGCAAAACACTTGTTTGATCGAGTCTTGGGACAATCATGGATATGCTCGAAAAACTCCAGTGGCAGTCACTACCAGAGAGGTACTGTTTTTGAAAGTGAGCATAATGTTGAAATTCTGAGAGCGTGTGTTTGAAGAAGAGTTGAGCAACATATCACTTCATTCCACAAATGTCTTGTGAAATGATCATGATGAAAAAGCCACAGACATTATAAACAGCCGTTCTTTCCATACACAATTTGTGAATGGAACTTGTGATAGTAGTACCATCGCTGCCCTCCATCACACACTATAAGGTGGCTTCAGGAGTAGAGATATTGATCTAAATTAGTTCGTACATCATTTTAAGATGCCTGAAGATGGAGGCCTTTGGCTCTGAAATTGGTAGTCTGTATATTTGAAATTTGAAACCAGTAACTACTGCAGAGTGAATGAAAAAAAGAAGGGAATAAACGAATATTCATTTTTCTACATGAAGTGTTTGTCATCTGAAGTGCCCACAGTCTTCCATCATCATCAACAAGATTTCCCCAATTCTTTGGTTTCTATGAATGTGTAACTCAGCATTTATCTGTATTCTGAGATCTGTGTTTGTAGTTTTCTGTGATTGCTTCCTTTTTGGATTGTTTACATGTGGTAATATTTTTTATTGGTACAATATTGAACAATAGTGAACTAATAAACATTATTTACTGTTAGTTTCTGTTGATTTCACTGTGGGTGCATGGCGAAACTTTATTATATTGGGGTTACCATAAATCTCATGGGCTCAGTCTCCACATGAACTCGCTAGTACCCATGTTACATTCCTGTTCCTATCCCATGCACCTTCTGCTTCCCACAAAAGATGGTTGGCGCATTGATTTATGTGTAAGTCATTAGTCAGCCACTATGTCTTGACTTTGTGTTCCATGCATTTTTTGGTCTGATATATTTTAAACACATTTGTCTCATATAGCATTTTTAAGAGCAGTGATAACCATCCAAAAGAAACAAAGAAACTGATAAAAGAAAAAACATAAACATCTAAGGTGAACAATGTGCCATTTCATTTTTCTGAATCAAAATCAGTTTTATTATCTCATTATGTGCATACATAAATCACTATTTTAATGGACATCAGACTCACAAATAACATAATTGAGACACACATATAGTATCAAAAACTTAAGTTAATCTTAATTTACAGCCACTTGTACTAGTTCATCAGCTTACTCTCCAGAGTTAATTGTGTCACCACTTAAGAATTGTGGAACTGAATAATGACATTTTTCTGCTATGATAGCATGTAAATTTCTTTTCAGCTAACCCATTCCATCCAGTGACATGAAGTTGAAAAATCTTTCTCCATGTGAAGAATGTGGCCAAGGTTTTCTAAGTCTGAATTCCAGACAAATTTCCTGTTTGCATTGGCTGATCCTAGTTCCTGAATTATTGATTCAAGTAATTTTTTGTTTGTAGAAACACACAGTCTACAAACTCTCAGTAATTAATTTACACCCTTTTGTTATCTATATACAACAGTAATGGGTGTTTTCTTTTTTTTTTCAGATTGTTTTCATACATGTGCTACAAAACAGAACGTTTTTTGTGTGACTGTAGCATACAGACTTAATGTTTGAAAATTACTGGCAGTATTTAGTGGTGAATGAGGCTACCTCCTTTCAGAAGACAGGACTCTAGAGAAAGTGGAATCAGTTGCTGGTCCATGTCAAGCAGCCAATATTATCACAGAAAACTGGTTTTATACAAAATTTATGAAGATAGTGGCTTAGTGAAAAAGAAATTTGTGACATAGAAATTGTCAATTTTTTAGAGAGAATTTTCTATTCAGAGACTGGTTATACGGTGATAGACAGTCTGTTACTGTGACACAGTAATAGCACTCCAGTAACTTTTTTTACTGGTTTTTCATATCTTTCATTCAGTCTCATGCATCATATAAAATATTTATACGTGGAACAAACAGCGTTGTACCTCATTTTACGTACACTGTTTGATACAGAGAAATTTATTATATTTTGTAGCTCAATATGCAAATTCCTTATCATTGGTCTTTAGTATCACAAGTTTTGTATTTAAGAAAATTGTGTGCAATATTTTCTCGTCATTTGCTGCTAGTTTATTGATGCACTGACATTTAATCTCGTCCATCATTTATATCAGGTTTTTAGTACCTATTCATATGAATTACCTATTGTATAATGACTTGGCATACAAGCACCTTCAGTGATTTTATGTGTAATTTTTGTTTTCTGTCCATTGGGCGAATGTGGAAGAAAATTACATTCCACAGTATTTATCAGAATTTGTGTGTCTACTAATTAAAGAGAGATTGTGTGTGTGTGTGTGTGTGTGTGTGTGTGTGTGTGTGTGTGTGTGTGTGTGGGTGCGTGCGTGTGTGTTTTAATTGTCAGCTGTTGATTAATAAACTAACATGGCTTAGTTATTCCTTACTAATTAATAATGCTATTATCTCTCTTTTTTTTACCCTGAAATTTCCGAATCCATCAAGATACAAATATTTATACATGACAGTCGTTTTACGACCTTGACTCAATTGATGGTATTTATCTATAAATTCATAAGTGTTATTCAGTCTGGGAATTAACACAGCCAGTTTCTGACCTAAGAATGAGAAAATTATTACAGCTGTCAAGTATTGGATTTTCCTCACATTTCGTATATACTCTATAATAGAAGGAAAGTTGCTACTCACCATATAGCAGAGATGCTGAATCGCAATAGGCACAACTAAAAGATTCAAACAATTATAGCTTTCGGCCATTAAGGCCTTTGTCAGCAATAGACAGCAGCAGTCTCAGATAACTGAAATTACACTGCAATGTGGTTTCAGTTATCTGAGACTGCAGACGTGTGCAAGTTGCATTTGCGTGAGTGTGTGTGTGTGTGTGTGTGTGTGTGTGTTTTTGCGTGTGTGTGTGTGTTTTTGCGTGTGTGTTTGTGTGTCTATTGCTGACAAAGGCCTTAATGGCTAAAAGATATATAATGGCTAAAAGCTATAATTGTGTGAATCTTTTTGTTGTGCCTATCGCGACTCAGCATCTCCGCTATATGGTGAGTAGCAGCTTTCCTTCTCTAATATTGTTACATTCCATCCTGGTTTTTCCATTGTTTGATTCGCATATATTCTGACTTTTATTAAGGGGGGGGGGGAGAGAGAGAGAGAGAGAGAGAGAGAGAGAGAGAGAGAATTATGAATGGTACTGTTGCAATTCATTGGGTAAAAGTTTGAATGCTGTCCACTAACTTATTTTGAGGCATATATTGCTAATATTTGTAAAGAAAGACAGAGGAATGAAGAAAGCACATTAGCACCTGGCTTTTAGCAGCCAGTGACATGTTAATAGTATGATTTTGTTTCACTCATGGGAAAAGTAAGTATTAGTTTCTAATGTGATGTCAGCTTCTAAATACTGGCATTCAGAATGCAAGCAAATGATACTGTCTTTGCAAAAATTAGTTGTAAGTGCATATTAAATTAGTTAACACAGCCCATGAATGACCCGCAGTGATTAGTCAGCACAGTTCTAGGATGTATGTTGTTAACTTGCTCTCACTGTTCACTTTGTTGACTGCAAATAAAGCTATTGCTTTCCAACATAACACAGAGCTTGTGTGACACTACAGATCAGTCTGTCAGCACTACCAAGATTTCATTTGAGATTTGTTAGCTTAGTCTTACATAACAAAACTATCACCTTCAATCCAACCTAGACTTCAGGCTACACTGCAGACTAGTTTACTTCCACAGCCAAAGGCTTTACATTTCAAATGAAATAATTAATAAACGTTTCAGTATATTACCTATATAGACATCAATGGCAAAACTGTGAATGTGAGGTGAAAACAGAAAGTGAGGAAAGGGCTGAGCTGTCCACACAATGAGAGCATTTCATATTTGGCAACATATGATGGTCATCCACTTTAGATTTTGTAATTGGCTACTCCTTACCATCCTCCCATTACCTGCATCCAACCTGACATGGAGATGCACTGCAAACATCTAACCTATATCACATACAAATGCAGAAGTTGGAAACTGAGGAACAGGCAGTAGCATCATATCTAATTGAGGAACTTTAGATATATTGCTTTGTACTGGAGCATGCATTAGAAATGTGGTCCAAGTTTGAAAGAATAGTGGACTGTGCACTGGATAGATATGTACAAAGAGTACTCTAAATTATTGGTCCCTTATGTAGCTCGCTTTTATTACGAATCTCACTATTGCACAAGTCCAAACCAACTAAAAAAAGTGCAGGTGAATCCTGTATATAAGAGGGGTAAAAGAACAGACATGCAAAATTACAGACCAGTATCCTTAACATTGGTTCACTGCAAAATTACCGACCAGTATCCTTAACATTGGTTCACTGCATAATTTTTGAACATGTTCCCAGTTTGAATATAATAAAGTTTCTTGAGACAAAAAAAGCTTCTGTCCACGAATCAGCATGGTTGTAGAAAACATCACATCTGTGAAACTAAGCTTGCGCTTTTCTTGCATGACATCGTGCGAACTATGGATGAAGGGCAACTGGCAGATTCTACATTCCTAGACTACCAAAAAGCATTTGATACAGTGCGCCACTGCAGATTGTTAATGCAGGTACAAGCATACGGAACAGTTTCCCAGGTATGTGAATGGCCCAAAGACTTCTTAACCCAGTACGCTGTCCTCGGTGGCAAGTGTGCATCATAGACAAGGGTACCATCAGGAGTGCCCCAGAGAAGTGTGATAGGACTGCCCATATTCTTTGTATCCATGAATGATCTGATGGACAGGGTGAGCAACAATCTGCGGCTGCTTGCTTATGCTTTGGTGTATGGGAAGGTGTTGTCATTGAGTGATTGTAAGAGGATACAAGATAACTTAGACAAAATTTATAGTTTATGAGATGCATGGCAGCTAGCTCTAAATGTAGAAAAACTGTAATATAATGCAATTGAGTAGGAAAAACTGACCCATAATGTTCAAATACACCATTAATAGTGTGCTGCCTGACATAGTCATGTTTATTAACTCTCTGGCAGGTGTGCTGATTTTCATTACACAAGTGGATGTGCGGCATACTTAATACTCATGTAAAGAATGGCTGTCATTACGTTATCAAGATAAACATCTATGAGCAAAATTGCAGTTTAATCTTAGTTTCATTAAAAATGGCAAAATAAACTTATATGAGCTAAAACATTGCTAATTAAGCAATAATTAAATAAACTTCCATTGTATCACTCCGTTGCTGCATATAAGCGTTACCTCACAGTAATAACTCACTCTAGGCATTAAAATCACAGTTACATCAGATCCCAGTCAAACGCTTGTTCAGTTACTAATTATCTCATTGATAACTGCCTCATTATGAGATTGTGTTGCTAGCTTAGAATCTGCTACATTTTCTTCCACAGATCGTAAATTTTTTCTCACATAACTTGCTATTTATTTTATATTACTGCTGCTCACTTGGACATTTGACAACACAATTTATCACTGTGTTTGCTGAGGCAATAATGAAGGAATAGGTATGGGCATACAATTGTAAAACGACAAGGGAATAGTACAAGACAATGTTATTTGTGGCTGGCACAATTTATACATAGGCGCACCTGCTGGAGGGTTAGATAACGAGGCATAACATTGCAAAGCAGTATGAAATGGGACAAACTGTGTGACCAGTTCTTGCATAATGAGTGTGTGTTTGGGATCTGCACCAGGTCGGATTAAAGGAAGTCATCAAAGCAATTCAGAAGCTAGATTTGTTACTGATAGGTTCTAACAACACGCAAGTACTGTGGAGGTACTTTGGGAGCTTAAATTAGGATCCCTGGAGTGAAGGTGACGTTCATTTTGAGGACCACTATTGAGAAAATTTATGGATATGGCATTTGAAGCTGACAGCAGAACGATTCAGAACATTGTGTATAAAGACCATGAAGATAAGCTAAGAGAAATTAGGAATTGTATGGAGGCATATAGATGGTCGATTTTCTGTCGCTGTAATTGTGGAATGGGAAAGGAAATGACTAGTACTGGTGCAGGATATTCTCTGCCATAGATTGTACAGTGACTTGAGGAATATGTAGATTTAGATGTAGCTAGCAGAATAGTTCGTGACAGGAGAGACCCACCATGGTATATAGCCACTGTGAAGAAATTTATAAAGAAACAGTGACTACTGCATAATGGCTGTAAAACAAAGCACTGAGCTATATACAGAGAGATGCTGAAGGTAACACATTTGGCCATCAAGAGGACAATGCATGAAGCCTTCAACAATTACTACAACAGGATCTTATCAAAAGATCTCTCTCTCTCTTCAAAAGAATTTCTGGTCATCTGTAAAGCCTGTTTGTGGGACCAAAAATACTGTTCAGAAATTGAGGGCATCAAACCAGAAGCAGAAATGCTGAACTCTGTTTTCAAATGGTTGCTGCACAACTGAATATTCAGGATTATTCCCATAATTTAATTTTTGTACCACTGCAAACATGAGCAATATAGATATTAGTGTAAGTGAAATTGAGAAATGGCTGAAATCATTAGAATAGATTAAATACAGAGCCCAGTGGAATCCCTATCAAATTCTATACAGAATTTGCAGCTTGAGTTAGGCTCCTTTTTAATTACAGTGTACCGTAGATACCTTGAGTAGAGATCTGTGATGAATGTGAGAATGTCATGGAGATGCTGAAATTTCTGAATTGATGAACACTTGAAGATCAGTACAAACCACCCCAAGAACGCCTATGCAGCATAGTTCAAGAACCAATTTAAGAGTTGAATTTATGAATATGCTACAACTTCTTACATACCTTTCTTGTAGGAATCGTGAAGGCCAGATTCCCACACTCCATTTGTGAATGGAACGAGAGAAAGCCCTAATGACTGATACAGTGGGAAGGACCCACTGTCAGGCACAGAGTGGATGTAGGTGTAGAAAAGGTTACTAATTGTAAAATTATTGTTTTCTCTTCTTTTTACACTGCCACACATTTTGTAACATTGTTAATCTAAATGCTGCGTCACCCATTCCTATACTCATTGTGATTAGTGAATGACATCCCTTTAACAATTTGTGTCACAAATTTAATTCAACTGATTCTGGGAAACCCACATTCTTAGTACATAATCACTTTTGTGTAGAAACATAAAGTCTTTTGTGGTCATAAAACAATATTGGCTGCTGGATTGCAGAAGAGACAATATTGTTTATTTCCATCAATATCTTGTATCCCTTGACTACAAAAGTAAACTTTGATAACCTGATGACAACATGAAAATTGTGTGAGTGATGGTCCAGTTGGAGTTACTAAGTGCACATGACATAATCAGTCTTTTATTTTGTCTTTACAATTCTTGAGCCTTTACTTTCAAAACATGCTTTGCAGTTTTGCTTTTGATTTATTATAGCTTTAGTATCAAAAATTTTTCTTTTAAATGTACGTGTCATGAGTCTGTTGAATTTGTTCTCAAACAACTTTTGCATCTCTATACAAGAGTAGAATGACAAGTCTTCTGTTTTTTTTTGTTCAAAAGATCAAGGAATTTTGTTAAGCAACATGACCAATGATCAAAATTCTTGTCAGTTGTGTGCAAAGTTTTGAACAATTTCAGCCTGCATTTGATCGTTGGAAACAGTCTTACAGGTTCACAATTATTGAACTATATTAAATAAAACTGCCATAACTTCTGGATGGTTTGTGTTAGGACATTCAGACTGCATGGTTGGTCACAGAGCATGATGGGAATTAGTATGTGCTTTATGGTTTGATTTAGTGGTGAATCCCACTTTGATGTGGAGGGGTTCATCAATATGCAAAACTGGCTCATTTTGGAACTGAGTATCTGCATTTCGCGATCGAGGAGTCTCTTCACCCTCATCGGGTGACTGTGTGGTGTGCAAAGTCCAGTCACAGAATAATTGGTGTGATATTCCTTGATGGTATGGTGACTACTGAACGGTAAGTGAAGGTTTTGGAAGATGATTTCATCACCATCATCCAAAGTAACCCTGGTTTCGACAAGATGTGGTTCATGCAACAAGACAGAGCTCGACCCCATTGAAACAGGAGAGTGTTTGATGTCCAAGAGGGGCACTTTGGGGACTGCATTCTGGCTCTGGAGTATTCAGAGGCCACTGGCGTGTGCCTAGATTGGCTACAGTATTCTTTTGATCTGAACACATGTGACTCCTTTTTGTGGGGCTATATTAAAGAAAAGGTGTACACCAATATCCCCAAAACCATTTCTGAGCTGGAAACAGCCGTTCAGGAGGTCATCGACAGCATCAAAGTTCCTACACTTCAGAGGGTCAATCAGAATTTCTCTTTTCGTCTGCACCAAATAATCGTCAATCATGGCAGGCATATTGAAAATGTCATCATCTAAATGTGAGTATCTGTAGTGACGTTTACATGTTGAATAAAGTGTGTGCATGCCGTAGTTTGCAATTAATTTACATTTTTTTTCATTTAATTCAATAGTTGTCAGCCTGTATGTAACCTGTGCAACAAGTTTCACAGAACTGTATTAAAACAAGTATCCCAATGACAAAATTAACTTTTTTTAAAGCGAGTCAAGATCTAAATGAACACTGATGCAAGATATCCCTGTAGACGTGAAACTTGCTCTCAATATGTTGAACACCGTTATCTACTGGAGAAATGAACTAAATCATGTTTGCACAAGGGCTACAAATTTCTTACATTCTACAGTCTGCTCGTTATGTTCTAATAGAAGACCATCATGTTCAGATTTGTTGATTGCTTAACTGGAAGGTATATCATATGAGGAAAAAAAATGTGCAAGCATTCAAATATTTTTTTAAAGTTTATGTAATTAGATTAATTCGAAGCAAACAGGTAATAATGAAATACCCAGAAGTAATGCGAGATGCGGTGTATAAATCCAATAGAGGGATGAAAAAAGGAAATGCACCTGGGGATAACTCAGTTGAAAATACAGTTGGTTAAAAATGACACTATAGTAATACATCAAATTTTCAAATTTTATTTTCTGCTCATGACACCTTTGGAGATCTTTGGAGAAAAGAGAACCACTTGTATGAATATCGAGATCTCAGATGGAAAACCCGTCCTAAGCAAAGAAGGGAAAGCAGAAAGGTGGAAGGAGTAGATAGAGGGTCTATACAAGGGCATTGTAAATGAAGGCAATATTATGGAAATGGAAGAGGACGTAGGCGAAGATGAAATGGGAGATATGATACTGTGGGAAGAGTTTGACAGAGCACTGGAAGACCTAAGTTGTGACAAGGCTCCTGGAGAAGACAACATTCCATTAGAACTACTGATAGCCTTGGGAGAGCTAGCCCTGATGAAACTCTACCATCTGGTGAGCAAGATGTATGAGACAGGCGAAATACCCTCAGACTTCAAGAAGAATATAATAATTCCAATCCCAAAGAAAGCAGGTGTTGACAGATGTGAAAATTACCAAACTATCAGTTTAATAAGTGACACGAATTCTTTACAGACGAATGGAAAAGCTGGTAGAAGCCGACCTTGGGGAGATCAGTTTGGATTCCGTAGAAATGTTGGAACACGTGAGGCAATACTGACCCTATGAATTATCTTAGAAGATAGATTTAGGAAAAACAAACCTACTTTTTTAGCATTTGTAGACTTAGAGAAAGCTTTTGAAAATGTTGACTGGAATACCCTCTTTCAAATTCTGAAGGTGGCAGGAGTTAAATACAGGGAGAAAAAGGCTATTTACAATTGGTACAGAAACCAGTTGACAGTTATGAGAGTCGAGGAGCATGAAAGGAAATCAGTGGGTGGGAAGGGAGTGAGGTAGGGTTGTAGCCTATCCACGATGCTATACATTGAGCAAGCAGTAAAGGAAACAAAAGGAAAAAAATGGAGTAGGAATTAAAATCCGTAGAAAAGAAATAAAAACTTTGAAGTTTGCTGACATTATAATTCTGTGAGAGACAGCAAAGGGCTTGGAAGAGCAGTTCAATGGAAGGGGCAGTGTCTTGAAAGGAGGCTATAAGATGAACACCAACAAAAGCAAACTGAGGAAAATGAAATGTCGTCTAATTAAATCAGGTGATGCTGAGGGAATTAGATTAGGAAATGAGACACTTAGAGTAGTAGATGAGTTTTTCTATTTGAGGAGCAAAATAACTGATAATGGTCGAAGAAGGGAGGATATGAAATGTAGACTGGCAGTGGCAAGAAAAGCGTTTCTGAAAAAGAGAAATTTGTTAACATCGAGTATAGATTTAAGTGACAGGAAGTGTTTTCTCAAAGTATTTGTATGGAGTGTAGCCATGTGTAGATGTGAAACATGGACAATAAATAGTTTAGACAAGAAGAGAATAGAAGCTTTCGAAATGTGGTGCTACAGAAGAATGCTGAAGATTGGATGGGTAGATCACGTAACTAATGAGGAGGTTCTGAATAGAATTGGGGAGAAGAGAAATTTTGTGGCACAAGTTGACTAGAAGAAGGGACTGGTTGGTAGGACATGTTCTAAGGCATCAAGTGATCACCAATTTAGTATTGGAGGGCAGTGTGGAGGGTAAAAATTGTAGAGGGGGACCAAGAGATGAATACACTAAGGAGATTCAGAAGGATGTGGGGCGCAGTAGTTGCTTGGAAATGAAGAAGCTTGCACAGAATAGAGTAGCATGGAGAGCTGCATCAAACCAGTCTACGGACTGAAGACAACAACAACATGCATGGATGACATCAACAAATTACAATATTATTTGTGCACGTAGAGAAGTTATTTTACAAAATTCCACAATTAATTTATACAATAGTTATGTGGTGATATCAGAATTAGTCAGTAGATATTTCTTGTTTCACTTTTGCCATAATCGTCAAGGCTCTATTCCACAGTGTGAAAAACTGGTTCATATTTCGGCAGGCCCTGTCAAATAGTATTATTACATAAGACAAGTAAAGATATAGTATGTTATTTTTTATACACATGGTGAATCTGTTGCCTCCGTGAAAGACCCACCGATGTATAAATCCAAAAATTAACACCACAGGTAGGTCTATGACAGAACTCACCATTCACAATATTTTGTCTATTTGGAATAATCGGTTTAAACTCAATAATATTTGATTTTTCTGCATTAACTTTAAAGTTGTCTCTTTCAAAACCAGCTTTTGCCTAAAGTTTTGAAACTCTTCACCGTCACCACAATGGAAATCTGATGGCATACATAGCAATCAGGTGCTTATTATTGAGAGAACTTGGTAAATCATGTATACAAAATACGAACAGAAAGAGATGTAAAATGGAGTCCTGAGAGACACCAAAATGTATATTTCTTGCTCTTGACCATCTCTCTATTATTTCTTCATTATCACATATAGTTCTGCACAGTGTTGTCTACGTTTTAAACATGTTTCTAGTAATTGCACAAGTTTTCCAGTGACACCACTCATTGCAATTTTTGGTTAGAGAGCATGATGAGGTGCTCTGTTGTAAAATTTGAAGAGGTTCAAGAATAGTGTCCTTGCTACTCAAGACTTTTCATTTATTTTTTGGAGCATGTAATGGACATGGGAGTCAAACTACTACGTAAAGCATTCTGGAAATCACATAATGTATCAGCACTGTTGCAGTGTTCCAAAATGATGATGTTGATTTTTTGTGTCTGGACTAACAGTAAGCCGCAGAAAGTCATTAGTAAATACTGTAGGCAGTGTACTGCAGTTCTGTCTGTTAGTGCACTTTCAACAGCATCTATAAAGCAATCATTAAAATATTACTAACTAGAAGGGGATCAGAAATATCATCATTATTCACAGTTAATTGTACATTATTAATTAGCCGGCCGAAGTGGCCGTGCGGTTAAAGGCGCTGCAGTCTGGAACCGCAAGACCGCTACGGTCGCAGGTTCGAATCCTGCCTCGGGCATGGATGTTTGTGATGTCCTTAGGTTAGTTAGGTTTAACTAGTTCTAAGTTCTAGGGGACTAATGACCTCAGCAGTTGAGTCCCATAGTGCTCAGAGCCATTTGAACCATTTGAACCATTATTAATTTTAGTTTCTACTGATCTTATTTACAATTGATTAGCAAGACTTCGAAACATTATCTGAGCTTTGTGTCTGTTAGCTGATTCTTTTTACTTTTAATCTCCTGACTTTACAGAACTGATTTTGCAGTCCTCGTAGAATTCTTTATACAGGGTTGTCAGAAACAGTCTTAAAAGCTTGTAAGAGTGTAGCAGGGTAGGTTGTGCTGAGAGATAATGGTTGAGAAAAAATTCCATATGTTGTGTCGTTTCCGAGTTAATTAGGATTGAAATTAGCCAATCAGGCTATTGGGCACGCAAATTCGAGTGGCCCACCAGAGACAGTGTTGCCAAACACGTTCTTCATTTGGTTCCCTAAAACCAAATGAGAGCAGTACAAAAATAGGACATAGGACAGTAGTAAGGATCGAGCCCAAGCCAAAGGCTGACCAGTCTCGTGCGCTATCATCTACCATATGAGAGCAACTGAAACTAATTGTATGGGTGAGGCTCCTTGAATTGGGAAGCACGGTGGCCTGGTTGGCCAACTTCAGTGCAGATTTTTTTTTCTTACAGGTATTTCTCAGCACAACCTACCCACCCACAGCACTTTTTCTGTGATGGATATAAACTTATTTTTTCTCAGTTGAATGGCAACACCATCTTTATTATGTGCTTTGCACAAGATGTTACTAGGTTATAGCCTTCTAATTTAAATTAATGAATGTTATGTAGTAATTTTTGGTGTTCTGTACCAACTAATACATGTGGGACCATTCCTGCAGTAAATGATTCAAAAGCATCAATTTTATCACGTAAGCCTTGTACAGTGTAATACAAAAAGTTAGATTACTCTTATGATAATTTAAGTCTGTCTGAATGTGAGCCGATCACTGCTTCACTTCCTTTTCTTTTCTTCCCAAGACCTCCTCATTAATTCACAGTATTTTTTCCTTCCCTTCGCCCACCCATTTTTTCCCTTCATTTCTTTCTTTGAGACTTGTTCATGTTCCTTTAATTCTGAACTATTTTCTGTCCTCAGTTTATTCTTCTGAAATGTTCAGCTGTTGCATGTCTTCTTGTGTTTCTTTTATACAATTGGCCTTCAATTTCCTTGCTTTAACAGTGTTAAAAATTTTTCTTTGTGAGTGTTTTTATCCATGCTTCATAGGTGTCCATAGAACTACAGGTGTTGTTTTCTAAATTTATCTATGGTGGCGTCTGTGTGTGCGTAGAGTTCCTTTGTGGGTCATCTGACTCATGTTCCGGTTCAGAGAACAGCACCATGGATTTTTCTAAGAATTTTTCATTCTTATTTGTCTCTGTCATGAGTCTTCATCACCCTCAAACTGTGGGTTCTACTGCATACAAGGCTTCTGGTAAAATGACCATGCTGTAGTGCCATAGTTTTGTGTTGTGAGATATTACTGTTTCATTGTAGTGATTCCACATCAGTTTGTACACCTTTAGCTGTTTGAATATTCTTTCTGTGCTGAAGATTTTGTTCAGGCCTATGGATTGGGTGGTTTCTCCTAAGCACTTGAAGTGAGTGACCTGTTAGATTTTTCCATACTTCGTTTTCACGGAAGTTTTTGGGTTGATTCGGCCTATATTCTGAGTTTTTTCACAGAAAATTTGGAGTCCAGTTTTACAGGAGATTTTATTTTGTATACCTAGTAGTATATTTTATGTAATATATCTAGTGCTAGTTTGGCTTCATCTTTGTTAACATAGCCAGATCATCAGCAAAGGTCAAGCATTTCACAAAGGCATTTTTCTCCTTTCTCTTTTCCTATTTTGATACCTTTGAGACGCTCTTCTCATTCTCTGAATATTTGTTCCAGTATGATGTGGTGATAAGCCATCTCCTTGTTGGACCCTTGTGTGAATTTCACTTTTGAGGTGGTTTCTGATATAGTGTCCTGGATGACAGCTCTTTCTTTCTGTTGACTCCTAATTCTTCTAGGCTGTTAAACAACTTTTGTCTGTCAGCAGAATTGTAAGCTTTTTTGAAACCACAAATGTTACTGTAGAATCATGACATTGTCTGACACGTAGTGTGGTTTCGAGGTTCCAGATCTGGTCAACACAGGATTTCCCTTTCCTGCAATACTCGCAAACCTGTGGATCGACTCATGGCTCAAGTCAGATCAGGAAAACTTTAGAAAGCATTTTATAAGTTACTGGGAGAAATGAGATTCCTCTGTAATTGTTTGACTCTGTTTTGTCTCCTTTTGTGTGGAGTGAGTGTATCAAGGCTCTCTTCCATTCCTTTGGGATTTTCTCTGTTTTCTCTGTGGTCCAATTTTCATAATTCTGTAATAACCCCATCTTTGCCAAGTGCTCTGTTGTTTTTTAATGATTATTTTCGCTATTTCTTTGTTGAAAGTGGAAGCAAACCAGGGTTTGGTGCTGGTTTGACAAATCGGAGTTGTTCGGATGGCTCTTCGCAGTTGAGTGTACTAAAATATTTGGCTAGAATTTCACAATTACTTTTTGTAGTTGTTTCCAGTGATTCATCAGTTGTTGGGAGCATGGGCTGAGAGGTGGTAGTCAGCTAAATTTTGTCTGAAGGTCTTCTAAAACTTGTGGGTGTTGTTCTTGGTAAAGTCTTCTTCTATTTCAATCAACCTGTTTTCATCGTATTTGTGTTTTTCTTGTCGAATAATTTTTGAGGTGTTTCCCTGTCACTCTATGCATACCTGCCACTTTCCTGTTGTTTCATGACTGTTGAAATCATTCCATGCTTTAATCCTATACTCAACAGCTTGATCGCATGTGATGTTCTACCACCTGTGTTTCCTCCTCCTCATAGGTTGACCAAATTTTATTGTTCACTTCACTTTCTCCGCAAATTCGGACCGGTTAATGGTATCCACCTTTTGGATTTCTCCAATAATTTTCTTCTTCTTGAGTCCTAGGTATTCGGGATCAGTCCAAAAGCTCTGGGTTACTCTTGACTGTTTTCTGTTTTTGTTTTGTTTTGAAGTAATGGTGGTCTGACTTGAATAAGCCTTTACTGGTTTTTATGTTGAGGACTTCTTTGGTGGTCCTCCTGGAGATAGCAGTATGGTCAGTGTGGCATTCCCCAAGTGTTTTATTGGGGAATTTAAATCTCTTAGATTTTTGTGTGGCTTTCTTGAATTCTGTTGATGTAATTTCGAGAGTAAAATTATGATAGAAGCCTATGAGATGTTCATCATTTGTTTTGGGCATGCTGTGGCTGGTGTACAGTCCTTTGATTCTCCTGTGTTTCCTAACTTCCCGTTGAAGTCATCTAATAGAATTTTGTTTGTGATATCTTCCAGAAATCCTCTAACACCTATGGATCTTTTTTATTGTAGTCATTTGTTGCTGTGTGCGTGTTAATCATTGTGTAATCCTCATTTCCTGATTTTACTGACAGTGTTGAGAGTCTTTTTCAAGGTGACATAAAATCAATGACTAAATCTGCGATTAACTAATGAACTACAAAACCTGTGCCAAATTGTTTCAGTACTATGTTGATTTGCACTGCATGTTTTTTGCTATAGAACCTGTAGTTCTCAGAGTAAAAGTGATTTTCATCAGTAAACCAGATTTCTTCCAATGCCATAACTTTGATGATGAACCTGTCCAGCGTATTCGTTAGGTGGTCCAGTTTCCCTGTTTCAGTGAAGTATTTACATTGAGTGTACCTATGAAAAAAAAAATTTTGTTTCAAAGAGGTTTTGAGAAGCTCCAATCCTTCTCTGTGTGACATGTCTAGTCCACCAGAATCCTATTACCAGGATGGGAATCCAGTGCTTCAACTTTAACAATATTTTTGGGTAATCTCTGATGGAGATCACAAGAGTGTAAGACTTAAATGTTGAGATCAAGCTGTATGTTTATTGGCCACACCGACTAGGTGAACAAACGCTGACCAGCAGCTGCTGGATACCAGTTTTGTGATGGTATTTGGTCTGTCCTGGGTATTTCATGTCCCCAGTACCACCTATATCTGGGAAGCTGTCCCCTATCCTCTGCCTGGGTAGGCACCCTAGGAGGGATCTAACAACCCCACACAGGTATTTTCTTACATGAAAACCAGTTTTTGTCCATGAGAGAAATTACATTGCAGATTCACATTCAATTTATTGCTTACTATTTCTAGAATCCTTGTTATTATTAAGTCATGCCATAATCTAACAATGGCAAGTCCAGGACAGAATAATAACAATATGGAAAAGATAAATGGTATTCATGATGTAGAGACTCTCTCTCTCTCTCTCTCTCTCTCTCTCTCTCTCTCTCTCTCTCTAAAACACACACACACACACACACACACACACACACAACTTCCATCATGTCCGAACGCCTGCCAGTTGGGCCCTGTGTGTGCGACCGTGGCCATCTGTGTATGTGCATTGCGCTTGTGTGTGTGTGTGTTTTCTAGTTCTTATAAAGAATAGAGCCTTAAAGCTCAATATTTCTAGCATTCTTTTCCACTGCATCTATCTGTGACTCAGTGCCTCCTCTATGTGGTGAGTAGTAATCTATCCTTTCCGTATTGTTACATTCTTTCCGTAACCCATTGAAATATAGATTGTGCACTGAATAGAATCTTCTTCCTATACATCTTGTGTTAATAAATATTACATTTTTAAGTCTCATACACATACTTTGTATCTTTTTATTTGCACTTTCCACTTCTTTATTTACATACAGCAATTTGATAAGTGGTGTGATGTGGAGAAGGGAAGATGATCACACTGGTGCTTTTCAGCATGTGTAGTCTTCTTTTGAGTGAGAATGCTAGCGCTTTTGTTTCATTTCTTGCTGCAGCATTTGTTCCAACTAAGATCACAAAAATGCCTTTGTTTGTCGATGCTGATATCGTGATGATTCATAAAAGTCCCTGCCTGAAATTTCGCACTTGGGTTTGCTGTGCTCCTTATATTGCGACTGCTTCAATTTTTCAATTTCACAGCTAAATTTTGACCATGGCTAACTGCATTTAGACTAATTTTACCTATTCTTGCTGGTTGATAGGTACTTATTTTTGGCCTACTAGTACTTTTCTGCTGTTTGGTGTTACGTTTTGTTTTGTCGTTTTTGTCCATAGGAGACAATAAGGCTTAATAAGAAATTTGTAATAGTGCTTCATTGACATTGACCATGTTTACAACTTATTACTGTTTTTCTGGTGTTGAAATGTCTCTGTCGCACTTTATTGTCAACATCTTTCTTTTTCCCACATGACTTCAGAATGCTTGTTGTACTTTTAAAAGTCTATAATTGAAAACATGAAATTTTCATTATGTTAACTGTTTACGTAAAGAACTTCCAAAATTATCTACAGCATACCTAAGGAGAAGGCTGTGCCCAAAATTGTGACAGACGTGTACTTGTTCTATTTCAAAAGAAAGGAAGAAGAAAACACATAATAAAGTATAGACTTATCAGATTCCTCTGTGTAAAGTGCAAGAGAGTCACTAAAATTTTCATCAACTATGAAGAAAGAAAATTGGATCCTAATTAAATAAAGGAGTAAGCTGGCTTAAGGAGTAGATGTTGTAAAACGATCACTTGCATATTGTGAATGTAATTATAGTAGGGTCATTCCATATTAAATCAACCAATAAAAAGAAAAATTTTAATCTTGATGATTTAGAATTTTATAATTTTTGTCATTTTATTGTATCCATAATTAAACTTTTTGGACATTCTGTTTTTGAGTTATTAATTTTTAAAATTCCCGAAGTTGTGTGTATTTTGCCATGTTTCGAAACCTTAAAATGGCCATCTCTTAAAAATTATTTGACATACAAACCTAAAATATACATATGTTATTCAGTTTTTATAGGCCTTGAAAATATGTGCTACTCGACCAAGTTCATTAAAATGTAAATTTTTCCAACCCAAAGCTTTTTTAAATTTTGAAAATTTCAATTTTTTTTTTTTTGAAAAAAGAGTATGTTAAATCATATAATGTGTGCCAGTTTCATGATGGTATTCCAAAGGAAACGTATGGAAATAAATTTTATTTTAATACTATTCGTATTGCTGAATATCTCTCAACTGCACTTGGTTTTCAAGCTGGTTCATTAAACTACTGTTAAAATGAAATTATTGAATACTAGGTAAACAAACTTCACTTTATCGTTTAAAATTGTTATAAACCACCCCTTATAACAGTTAACATAAACAATGTAAGAGATAGTTTGAACTTTGCATTTTAGGTAACATTTAGTTTATGGTAGTTTTAGTTGTATTGACAGTAATTCAATTCAGTAGAGATGAATTATTGAGATAAAATTAGCAAAGCACTGGTGAGGGAAAGAGCACCAGGCTGCTTTGTACATGTATAACTATTTTAAGCAAATGTGCTCAGGGGATCAAGTGGAAAAAAAAAAAAAAAAAACCTGGTGTCATGAGTTAAAATGCTTAATCGCCCAATAAAATGTTGAAGGACACTTGTTGGAATATAACAAGTACCAAGGGCACAAAATGGAATATTTTACTTGTCATGTTCTGACGTGCAGTTCAGTGTTTTATTAGTAAACTAAGTGTTTTAAATCATAACACTGTACATTTGTGCCTCTTTGTCACCTGAGGATGTTCATCAAGAATGAAAACAGTGGCTTAAGTGCACGTAAGTGAGTAGCTGAAATGGTTTTCTTAACATTCATTCTTAATCAGCTGCAGAAGCACAGATGATTAATTATTAACTTCTTTCCAGTTATTTGGTTGGGATGAAGGTTACATGCCATTAGTCACTTCTGTATGTTAAATCATCAGCATGCAGCATAAAAAAGAAGCTTGGCAAAAAGGCCTTATCAAACCTCTGCAGTCACATGGATGCAGTAGTATCATGCATGTATTTGTATGAGAAAAGCCAAAGGTAAAGCAGAAATTGTTTCTGATGTTAAGGTTTTGATATTCATAAAAATCAAATGGATCCAAATGCTGCATGCTTTTGAAGAGATTACAGAACTTGTTGCTTGTGCCTCTGACAACAAATGGAGGATGGCTTCTGTGGGATCCAGACATAAAAAGTGAAAGTTTATCTTTTATTTATACATCTGTGTTGATCAGCTCTCTCTTTTCCATAACCAAGAAAAGCAGATAAATTGACTGAAGGGAAAAAAAAAACCACACACACAAAAAAACCTACTTCATACTTCATAAATTAAGTCCCTCAAAAGCCACTGGAAGATCGTATAGACAATCACATTATTGCTTGGGGGACAATTATATTGTTTGAAAGAAACATCATTGTAGACTCTTAACGAGATTGTTAGTGAACCACAATAACATATTTCTTGCTGAAGATGAGTAAAAAATTTCACTTTTCTAGGCACTGAAAAGCAATTGTTAAATAACAACAGGTACATCATTGTTTACATGATAACATTGCTTAATAATAATGTGTCCATGGACTGATGGGATAATTAAGTAAATTACACATAATCTTTCCTGAGCATATTTTGTCATGCTGTATGTTGAAATATCTTCACAGCTAACGTGGGAAATCCAAATGTGAATTCAAAAACTGTAATTCTAATAATGTAATAAAGTGATGGTCATTAAATAAAAAATAATGATTCAACAGCATTGGTTTTTGACATATTTCAGCAGGGTTAAGTCAGCATTGTTGTGAATGTCATCAATTAGCACATACTTTTAAAGATTTTAAGAAACTGCATAAAATGGTACAAATTTTAGGTTTGTAAGTCAAATAGTTTTTGAGATATGGTGATAATAAGGTTCCAAAATGTAACAAAAAATGCATAATTTCTGAAAGTTTTAAAAATGAATGACTCAATAAGAAAGATCCGAAAAAACTTTAATTTGGAGTTTTTCATGCAAACAACTACTACTACAAACATAACAAAAATTATCAAAATCTGAGAGATCAAGAACCAGACCACTGGTTGATTTCGCA
Organism: Schistocerca nitens; assembly: GCF_023898315.1. NCBI lineage: Eukaryota > Metazoa > Arthropoda > Insecta > Orthoptera > Acrididae > Schistocerca > Schistocerca nitens. Next base: position 366,916,768 of record NC_064621.1, read on the forward strand.
CATGGACTGACTCAGAAGCGTTCCTTAAGTATAACTTATTACTTTATGTAGGATTCATAGATTTTATGAAAGCTTTTCGCTCAATTTTGACAAAATCAATGTTATGTGTCCTTGAGATACAAGACACTGATTCTGATATATGCATGAATACTACACTAGCATTAGATTTCATAAGAATTGATGGAATTCAAAATTGAAAGGAGAATCAGTCAAAGTGATTCCATGTCATTATAACTAATATCAGCTGTTGTAAACTAAATTTTCAGGTCTGTGAAGTGAGAAAACAAAGAAGGAATATGTGCTAATGGAAAGTATCCAAACCACCTTCACATTGCTGACAACACTGCACAGTTTGTTTGTAAACAGCAAGACCTATTTCTTCTCCTTGAACTTTTATTCTCTTTCGGATTTTTTCTTTATTGCTTGCTCAGTGTACAGATTAATTGTTGTTTGGTTGCTGTACAAGTTGTATTTAACCTCTTGCGACCTGTAATTTATCCCTACAGCTGACAGAATTTCAAGTAACATATTCCAGTCAACATTATCAACAACTGTGGAAACTTGGTAGGACTGGAAAATAACAGCCAACCAATTGCAGAATTAAAGTTTTAAAACATTTTACCATGGACTTGACAGATATAAATTTGTCTTCTCCAGTAGGAAAATGGACCTACTGAACAAATTATTACACAATACTTACAAATATGGATGTTGAAGCTATAAGGTTCTTGTCTAGTACATGTGCAATTCAAAATCAACAGTTAAAAGGCATAATTGAAGGTAGCAGCCCAATACTTTAGGGCTTTGTCATAAAACTTTAAAACAGAATACACATGACATTGTCTCCAACAGACATTTAGTGTGGCACATGCTACGCAAGTGACATTAGCAGACTGACTAGGATGTGCAGGCACTGGTGATATGTAATCTAGGGTAGGTGGTGCTTACTGTGTGAATGAGTGTACTCAAAGCCACCCTGAGCACCCAGCACCTGATTTCCAACAACAAAATGGTTAACAGCTAAAGTAATAACAGAATAAAAGTAATGAAAATAGGGAAAGGGGGAGGAGGCATTAAAGTCATATGGCATGTAAAGAGCAACAGGCTCCGGTGAACAGTGCTAATTACATTGCATAACAGAATTAAAGGATCACTTTTTCAAAACTTACTGTATGATTAAATGATGATGGCGTCCTCTTGGGTAAAATATTCCGGAGGTAAAATAGTCCCCCATTCGGATCTCCGGGCGGGGACTACTCAAGAGGACGTCGTTATCAGGAGAAAGAAAACTGGCAGTCTACGGATCGGAGCGTGGAATGTCAGATCCCTTAATCGGGCAGGTAGGTTAGAAAATTTAAAAAGGGAAATGGATAGGTTAAAGTTAGATATAGTGGGAATTAGTGAAGTTCGGTGGCAGGAGAAACAAGACTTTTGGTCAGGTGATTACAGGGTTATAAATATAAAATCAAATAGGGGTAATGCAGGAGTAGGTTTAATAATGAATAAAAAAATAGGAGTGCGGGTTAGCTACTACAAACAGCATAGTGAACGCATTATTGTGGCCAAGATAGACACAAAGCCCATGCCTACTACAATAGTACAAGGTTATATGCCAACTATCTCTGCAGATGATGAAGAAATTGATGAAATGTATGACGAGATAAAAGAAATTATTCAGGTAGTGAAGGGAGACGAAAATTTAGTAGTCATGGGTGACTGGAATTCGTCAGTAGGAAAAGGGAGAGAAGGAAACATAGTAGGTGAATATGGGTTGGGGGGAAGAAATGAAAGAGGAAGCCACCTGGTAGAATTTTGCACAGAGCATAACTTAATCATAGCTAACACTTGGTTCAAGAATCATAAAAGAAGGTTGTATACCTGGAAGAATCCTGGAGATACTAAAAGGTATCAGATAGATTATATAATGGTAAGACAGAGATTTAGGAACCAGGTTTTAAATTGTAAGACATTTCCAGGGGCAGATGTGGATTCTGACCACAATCTATTGGTTATGAACTGCAGATTGAAACTGAAGAAACTGCAAAAAGGTGGGAATTTAAGGAGATGGGACCTGGATAAACTGAAAGTACCAGAGGTTGCAGAGAGTTTCAGGGAGAGCATAAGGGAACAATTGACAGGAATGGGGGAAAGAAATACAGTAGAAGAAGAATGAGTAGCTCTGAGGGATGAAGTAGTGAAGGCAGCAGAGGATCAAGTAGGTAAAAAGACGAGGGCTAATAGAAATCCTTGGGTAACAGAAGAAAGATTGAATTTAATTGATGAAAGGAGAAAATATAAAAGTGCAGTAAATGAAGCAGGCAAAAAGGAATACAAACGTCTCAAAAATGAGATCGACAGGAAGTGCAAAATGGCTAAGCAGGGATGGCTAGAGGACAAATGTAAGGATGTAGAGGCTTGTCTCACTAGGGGTAAGATAGATACTGCCTACAGGAAAATTAAAGAGACCTTTGGAGAGAAGAGAACCACTTGTATGAATATCAAGAGCTCAGATGGCAACCCAGTTCTAAGCAAAGAAGGGAAGGCAGGAAGGTGGAAGGAGTATATAGAGGGTTTATACAAGGGCGATGTACTTGAGGACAATATTATGGAAATGGAAGAGGATGTAGATGAAGATGAAATGGGAGATAAGATACTGCGTGAAGAGTTTGACAGAGCACTGAAAGACCTGAGTCGAAACAAGGCCCCGGGAGTAGACAACATTCCATTAGAACTACTGATGGCCTTGTGAGAGCCAGTCATGACAAAACTCTACCATCTGGTGAGCAAGATGTATGAGACAGGCGAAATACCCACAGACTTCAAGAAGAATATAATAATTCCAATCCCAAAGAAAGCAGGTGTTGACAGATGGGAAAATTACCGAACTATCAGTTTAATAAGTCACAGCTGCAAAATACTAACGCGAATTCTTTACAGACGAATGGAAAAACTGGTAGAAGCGGACCTCGGGGAAGATCAGTTTGGATTCCGTAGAAATGTTGGAACACGTGAGGCAATACTAACCTTACGACTTATCTTAAAAGAAAGATTAAGAAAAGGCAAACCTACGTTTCTAGCATTTGTAGACTTAGAGAAAGCTTTTGACAACGTTAACTGGAATACTCTCTTTCAAATTCTGAAGGTGGCAGGGGTAAAATACAAGGAGCGAAAGGCTATTTACAATTTGTACAGAAACCAGATTGCAGTTATAAGAGTCGAGGGGCATGAAAGGGAAGCAGTGGTTGGGAAAGGAGTGAGACAGGGTTGTAGCCTCTCCCCGATGTTATTCAATCTGTATATTGAGCAAGCAGTAAAGGAAACAAAAGAAAAATTTTGAGTAGGTATTAAAATTCATGGAGATGAAGTAAAAACTTTGAGGTTCGCCGATGACATCGTAATTCTGTCAGAGACAGCAATGGACTTGGAAGAGCAGTTGAACGGAATGGACAGTGTCATGAAAGGAGGATATAAGATGAACATCAACAAAAGCAAAACGAGGATAATGGAATGTAGTCAAATTAAATCGGGTGATGCTGAGGGGATTAGATTAGGAAATGAGAGACTTAAAATAGTAAAGGAGTTTTGCTATTTAGGGAGTAAAATAACTGATGATGGTCGATGTAGAGAGGATATAAAATGTAGACTGGCAATGGCAAGGAAATCGTTTCTGAAGAAGAGAAATTTGTTAACATCTAGTATAGATTTAAGTGTCAGGAAGTCGTTTCTGAAAGTATTTGTATGGAGTGTAGCCATGTTTGGAAGTGAAACGTGGACGATAACCAGATTGGACAAGAAGAGAATAGAAGCTTTCGAAATGTGGTGCTACAGAAGAATGCTGAAGATAAGGTGGGTAGATCACGTAACTAATGAGGAGGTATTGAATAGGATTGGGGAGAAGAGAAGTTTGTGGCACAACTTGACTAGAAGAAGGGATAGGTTGGTAGGACATGTTTTGAGGCATCAAGGGATCACAAATTTAGCATTGGAGGGCAGCGTGGAGGGTAAAAATCGTAGAGGGAGACCAAGAGATGAATACACTAAGCAGATTCAGAAGGATGTAGGTTGCAGTAGGTACTGGGAGATGAAGAAGCTTGCACAGGATAGAGTAGCATGGTGAGCTGCATCAAACCAGTCTCAGGACTGAAGACCACAACAACATGACGCCACCCTCAGATTTTACGATGCTTCATGCAGCAAACTGTCGCCACATGAGGAAAAAATATCATAGCTCAGAAGTAAGTTCATGTGACACATAAGTTGGATTAAGGGGCTCCGGAACGCCCTATACTTGCAATGTTAAAATAACTCTTATAAATTACATCTTTCTTCACAAAGTATTTGAGGTAGGAAGTTGAACTTTTTACAGATTATTTATTGGAATATGGGTTACAACTTAACACAGGGATTTTACAAAATTTTAGTTCAGTTATTAAAGATGATTTTTTTTCAATTGTAATGAAAATTCACAACATTTTTTTGCAATTTTTTATTTATATATTCAAAAATATACAGTTTTTTGGAAAAAGGCTGTGTTAAATTATGCAGAAGGTACTGTGTAACATTTACTGAAAGTTTTAAACAAATATGTTTGGAAGATCCTTAGAAAACATGTAATTAGTATGAGAAAATAAAAGTTTTGGGAATCGAGCGACAAAGATTGGATTAACTTTTTAGTGAATTCCAGGTCCATAGGATGGATTATCTTCATCCTCTGCAAACTCCTCCTCCAGCTTCCTCTTGTTCCTCCTCCTGTTTACTCTTGCTTGTATTTCTAGAATCCTTACAGCCCTGTCTGCAGCCCGAAGGCGTTCCTTGTTTAAGGCAAGCATCGCTCGTACCATGTTAGAACCTATCTTCATTCCCATATTTCTAAATACCTTGCACCTTACAATGTTGCCATCATTTAAAGTCGCAACAGCATCATACACACCAAAGTGAAGTATTTCTATTCCAACAAATACAGTCTTGGGGATTCTCGACCATATAACACTATTTACACTTTCATTGGGGTTTTGAGTTTTTCCGTGAATACACTTTTTCAACAGTTCAGGTGCTGCTAAGTCTCTGAAAGTAGGTTTTATCACCTCCATTATTGCATGAGGCAGACTATGCTTATGAGTGTACACTTCACCAGTTAGCAATCCTTTGTTATATTTACACCAACTGTCTTCTTCTTTGGGACACAAGCTATGTTGGGGATTTTCATCATGTTTATTGTTTACAGTAATAACACATACCTTTGGCTTTCCAACATTTCTCCTTTTCTTAAAAGCCTTCAGAGGATTTCTAATAACTTTACTTTTACTCATTATTATACTTCAACAAAACAGAGACTCAAGAAACAGAATTAATTACGAATATTTTCGAGATAACGACAGAGTAAATAAACATGAAACAATTGACAATCACACCAGTGATATATATTGAACCATCACAGGTTAGCCACAACACATACTTTATCTCACATCACTAAAATGTACCTGATGAACACGGACATTAATAATAACACCATTTGACAGCAGTTTAACAGCGCCACAGTGGGTCACGCCCATGTAGAACACATTTCAAAAAAAAATTTAAAAATAGTTGTAGTCTTCGGAATTGAATAAATTATATATCTATTAAAAGGTAATAGTCTGCAGATTCAGAAAACGCAAAAAAGTAAAAATTGAACTTTTCATGATTTTGAGCCTTTCCGGAGCCCCTTAATGATGGCGAAGTGACACCAAATTTCACTACAATTCTGCCCAGTATCACAGTAGACATATCACATGATTGGAAGGTCGTCACTCCCTCTGTTATCCCCACTTCACCCGTACTTTTGACACCTATGTGATGGAGGTGAAACTGCAATGTTCAGCATTGAAATTGTATGGTTTTCGTATGAGTAGCCAAGGATAACATTCCAGACACACTGCTACTCAGAATTGGTGTGAAATGTCAGCAGGGGATGGTACAAACGTTATTGAAACTGCCCCTTTCCCTGGGGTGTTGATTCCCACACATTTCGTGGTCGAAAACGACAGTTCGCAGTGTGATGAGTGCCAGGAATACATTCTTCACAACCTTTGTCACTGCTAACATCCTCGAGCATTTCAACCCATCTCTAAGGACAATGTGGGCTGCATCTCCATTGAATGTGACTGCACCCATTGGAGTGCAACGCTGCTGCAGTTCTTGCTCTTGTATTAAAATTTGGAACCACTAGTGACCATCCAATGAAATTTGACTGTGATGTGAAGCAGCAAAGGGTGCTACTGATTTTTTAACACTTCTGTTTCGTGCCTTCCTGTGATGTGATTATGGGGAAATGCGACATTCATACATGCATGAATGAAATAGCAAAGGGTCCCTCTAAGACTCCCCACTTCGGCCACCCACATTTATTAATAATTTTAAAAATGTACCTGTAAAGACAGAACCTGTGATAAAAGAGTCCCAGATACCTGCAGGCAAGCTATACTGCTGCTCTTTTGCCGCTCAATACTCCTCTTACGCCTGACATTAGGCCATTTGGAATCTGAGAGTGTTGAAGGGTTTGCTGGTCTGCAAGTGCCTAGTACTTTGTCATGGGTTCTGTCTGTAGGGCTTTTGGCCTGTACATGAGAGCGAAAACTGTGGATGTGCTGCCCTCCAAATGGGTGCTATCACGTTCAATGAGGATGCAGCCCCACAATGTCCTTAGAGATGGGTTAGAACACCTGAGGGTGTCAGCAGTGTCAAAGGTTGTGAAGAACATCTTCCTGTTGCTCATCACATGGCGAACTGTTTTCGACAGCAAAATGTGTGGGAATCAACAACCCAGAGGAAGGGTGGTTTCATTGACATCCTTTACGCCACCCCCTGTGGCCATTCCTTGCCAATTCTCAATGGAGGTGTGTCTCAAATGTTTTCATTGGCCACTCATAAAAAAACTACATGATTTCAACACTGAGCATTATGGTTATGACCGCCATCCAGAGGCGTCAAAAAAAGGGTGAGATGTGGGTAAGAGGGGTTGTGATGACCTTCCGATTGTGTTACACGTCCACGGTAGCATTGGGCAGAATTGTGGTAAAGTATGGTGCCAGTGTGGCATTAACTCACCTTACACGTCACATGAACTTCTGAGCTGTGAGCTTTTTTTCACTTATGTTGACATCTTGCTAACTGAAGTGTTGTGGAGCCTGAGGGTGACTTCGCAGGGTACTGTGCTTTTGTAGCATTACAGTGTAAGGTTTTGTGCACTTGTGAACCAAATTTCAATCTTAATCATCTCAATGGGTGGGAATTGCAGGGTTTTGAGAAAGTGATCAATTAATTCTGTTGCACAGTGTATTTGCATATGTGTGCATAAAGCAGCAAGAGAACAACTTGTAAATATGTTTCCATAATAGGTTTTATTATTCATGGCTACTTTCCTTAGTTTTTACCTTGTATGGTATAACTGACTGTTCTGCCCCTTTCCCCCCTCCATGCCCCCCTTCTGCCTTTTTGCTTGTATTTTAATCTGTTACACTCCTGATCATAAGATTTTTTTTTTCATGGTAGGCACTTGCTGATTAATAGGGCTCTCCATATTTATGCCTTTTTATATTATAAAAATACTAAAATAAAATAAAACAAATATAATAATATCATGTATGAATAGGTAATGATGATTGAAGGACCACCAACATATATTTATAGTTTTTGATGTCATTGGAAAGTAACAGTCAATCAGTTGCTGAATTAAAGGTTTATGAACCCTGTATCATGATGCTGACAGATATAAATTTGTCTTCTTCAGACGAAAATGGACCTACTGAATGTTCTTTAGCTTCAGTTCTTATATTTCATGCATTATGTGTACTTATCAAGCCATCTTTAGTATGGATAGGAACTGTGATTGCTGTGTCGAGATGGTGTTAGCTCTGGTCACGCAGCTTGAGGCTGTTGCCAGTGGGCACCACTGTGTGGGACCTGACAGGGCGATCCAAGGGGAGTTCACCTCAACCCACATGTTCATGATTGGTCTACTGCTGTGACCCCCACAGGTACTGCCCACACTAATGTTGATGCCTCATCTGTGATGGAGTGGTAGGTCATTACACACTGTAGCCAGCAGTGAAAGACTTTCTGAGAGGCTGATCGGAGGGCCTCCCCAGTTCATCTGATGAACAGGTTTCGGCTGCTATCTGTGGCTGATAAAGTCCCTGAGCCAGATGAAGTTGCTCACACTGTTCCAAAGGAATCCTCTCAGCCTACAAGATCAGGACATTCACAGAGAGTGGGATTACTTGTGGTTGGGAGGTCCAATGTTAGGCAGGTAATGGGGGCCCTTAGGGATATGCTTGCAAAGGAGAAGAAGGAAGCCAGTTTGCTCTGTCTGCACGTACCAGGAGTAGTCATTCCAAATGTGGAATGGGTGCTTCAGTATGCCATGAAGAACACATAGTGCAGCCAACTGCAAGTGGTGGCTCATGTTGGTACTCATGATGTGTGATGCTTTGGACCAGAAGAGATTCTCTCTGGTTTTGGGGGCTAGCTGAAGTAGATAAGACTGCCAGTCTTGCTTGTGAGATGAAGGTGGAACTCACCGTCTGCAGCATCAGCAACAGGACTGACTGTGATCCTTTAGTACAGAGCCAAGTGAAGGTTTTGAATCAGTGACAGAGATTCCTCAACTTGTGCCATAGGGTGGTGGGTTCCTGCATTCCACTAAATAGGCCAGGAGCCCACTAAACAAAGGAAGTAGCTACACAGTTAGTAGGAGCTGTGTATAGTGGACTGGGCAGTTTTTTTTAGGCTAGAGGCTCTCGGAAAAGTGCAGAAATGGCTTAAGTTTCAAAGAGTGCAGGACAAACACAAGAAGAGGTTAGACATAGAAACAATCAATGTTGTAGCTGTAATTGTTATAGGTACAGAAATTTGGTCAAAGCCAGAAATAACAGCTGAAAGTTTTACAAAGGACCTAACCATGTTCAGAAAGGATAGATTAAAGACAGTTGGTGGTGGAGTGTTTATTATTTTCAGAAGTAGTTTAACTTGTAGTGAAATTGCAGTAGACAGTTCTTATAAATTAGTATGGGAAGAGATTATACTTGACAACTGACATAAATTAATAACTGTTTCCTTTTACTGACCTGCCAACTCAGTTTATACAGCTGCTGAACAGTTCAAAGGAAACTTGAATGTCACTTCAGACAGGCACCTCATTTGTAAAATTATAGATTAGATTAGATTAATACTTGTTCCATAGGTCATGAATACGACACTTCGTAATGATGTGGAACGTGTCAGGTTAATAAAAGATGTTTGTACAAGATATTACATTACACGGAATATTGCATGACACTAATGTTTAAGTTGTTTTTTTTCCCCTCCCTCAATTTATATCTAAAAATTCAGCCAATGAGTAGATGGAGTTGTCATCTAGAAATTCTTTTAATTTATTTTTAAATGTTGGTTGGCTATCTGTCAGGCTTTTGATGCTGTTTGGTAGGTGACCAAAGACTTTTGTGGCAGCATAATTTACCCCTTTCTGTGCCAAAGTCAGATTTAACCCTGCATAGTGAAGATCATCCTTTCTCCTGGTGTTATAGCTATGCACACTGCTATTACTTAACTGGGTTGGATTATTAACAACAAATTTCATAAGTGAATATATATACTGTGAGGTTACTGTGAGGATCCCTAGATCCTTAAATAGATGTCTGCAGGATGACTATGGGTGGGCTCCAGCAATTATTCTGATTACACGTTTTTGAGCAATGAACACTTTTCTACTCAACGATGAATTACCCCAGAATATGATGCCATACGAAAGCAGTGAATGAAGGTAGGCATAGTAAGCTAATTTACTGAGATTCTTATCACCAAAATTTGCAATAACCCTAATGGCATACGTAGCTGAACTCAGATGTTTCAGCAGACCATCAATGTGTTGCTTCCAATTTAACCTTTCATCAATGGACACACCTAAAAAATTTTGAAAATTCTACCTTAGCTACAGACTTCTGTTCAAAGTCTATATCTATTATTGGAGTTGTGCCATTTACTGTACGGAACTGTATATACTGTGTTTTATCAAAATTTAAAGAGAGTCCGTTTGCTGAGAACCACTTAATAATTTTGTGAAAAACATAATTTACAATTAATCTCTTAGTTCTTGGTTTTTGGATGTTATTACTATACTTGTATCTTCAGCAAAAAGAACTAACTTCGCATCTTCATCAATGTGGAATGGTAAGTCATTAATGTACATCAAGAACAGTAAAGGACCTAAGACCGAACCCTGTGGGACCCCGTACTTGATAGCCCCCCCCCCCCCCCCCCCCAGTTTGAGGAATCAGCTGTTGTTTTAACATTACATGAACCACTTATTTCAACTTTCTGCATTCTTCCAGTTAAGTATGAATTAAACCATTTGTGCACTGCCCCGCTCAAACCATAATGATTTAGCTTATCTAAAAGAATTCCATGATTTACACAATCAAAGGCCTTTGAGAGATCACAAAAAATACCAATGGGTGATGTCCGCTTATTCAGAGCATTTAATATTTGATCAGTGAAAGCGTATATAGCATTTTCTGTTGAAAATCCTTTCTGAAAACCAAACTGACACTTTGTTAGTACTTTATTTTTTACAAATATGGGAGGCTACTCTTGAATACATTACTTTCTCAAAAATTTTTGATAGAGCTGTCAGATGAGAGATTGGGCGATAGTTGTTGACATCCGACGTATCCCCCTTTTTATGCAATGGTTTTACAATGGCATATTTCAGTCTATCGGGGAAAACACTCTGCTCCAAAGACCTATTACATACGTGGCTGAGAATCCTACTTATCTGTGGGGAACAAGCTTTAAGTACCTTGCTGGAAATGCCATCAATTCCGTAAGAGCTTTTACCTTTCAGTGAGTTTATTATTTTACTGATTTCGGAGGGAGAGGGTGGTGGAACTACAGTTGTTTCAAACTACACAGGTATGGCCTCTTCTATTAGTAGCCTTGCCTCTTCTAGTGAAGATCTAGATCCTATTTTCTCCACAACATTTAAAAAATGATTATTGAAAATATTTTCCATTTCTGATTGTTTGTTAGTACACTTGTCATTCAGTTTTATGGCACTAAAGTCTTCCTGTGCTCTTGGTTGCCTTGTTTCCCTTTCAATAATATTCCAAATTGCTTTAATTTTATTATCAGAGTTACTGACCTCAGACATGATACACATGCTTCTGGACTTTTTAATAACTTTTCTTAGTACCGCACAATAGTTTTTATAATATTGAACAATTTCGGGGTCAGTACTCCCTCTTGCTGTTAGATACAGTTCTCTTTTACGGTTGCAAGATATTCTTATTCCTTTAGTTAGCCAAGGTTTTTTATATGTTGTCTTGGAATTATGTTTAACTATTTTCTTGGGAAAACAATTTTCAAATACCCTTAAAAAATTATCGTGAAATTAGTTATATTTCATGTTTGCTTTGGGTTCCTTATACACTTCATCCCAGTCTAGCTGCTGTAGGCTTTCCCTAACGTTTGCACTATTTATATTGTTAATTGAATGCACTGCTTTGAAATTATGATTTGATATACTGCATGGAGCTATGTCATGTACTGTAACTAGCTGTGCACTATGATCTGAAAGACCATTCTCAACAGGATAAGCATTTATGTCCTTAAACTTATCTTGGTCTATAAAAAAGTTACCTATCAATGTCCTGCTGTTCTTTGTTATCCGAGTAGGAAAATCAATGACAGAGCTCAAATTGAAAGAACTGAGTAATACTACAAGGTCATTCTTCCTATTACACTCTTTCAGGGAATCAACATTGAAATCCCCACAAATGATAATTTGTTTCCCCCTGTCTGACAGATACCACAACAAAGTTTTCTAGAAATAGCTGGAAATTCCCTGCGGGGGACCTATACACTGTTACAATTATGAAAGTGCCATCATTTAGTTTTAGTTCAGTGGCACATGCTTCAATATGTTGCTCTACACAAAATTTTTTAGTTTCTAAATTTTTTACACTGTGGAAGCTTTTGACATATATGGCAACTCCTCCTCTCATCATATTATCTCTACTTACATGTGCAGCTAATTTGTACCCATTGATGCTAACCTTTTGCATATCAGTGACAATGTGATGCTCAGACAGGCATAGTACATCTATGACATTCTCAGTTTCTATATCTTCTAAACAAAGCAGAAGCTCATCAATTTTATTCTTCAATCCCCCAATATTTTGATGAAATATACTAACATTATTTTTCACTTTACTTTTGTGAGTATCTTGAACTTTTTTAACATCTTTAGTACTTGCCTGGCTGAGTTTCCCACTGGACACTGATCTTACACTAAAAAAGAGTTTCCACCATGAGATGTAGTTCCTCCCCCCTTTAAATTTCCTGCTATCAGCCCAGCCAGTTTACCCTTCCCTTTCTTGTTGAGGTGTAGGCCATGTCTAGTATAGTCCCACCTACAGAGTGAATCAACAGGAACCACACCAATGTGTGACCCTGCACCAGATCCAAGTAGCCGTTCCAACTCCAAATTAACTCTCCTGACAGAAGAGCTCAAATGAGGTGTCGTGGCGCTCCAGAATCGACACAAACCCAACACTGGTATGACTCGATGTTGATGCAATCTTTGCTAGGTCACACTCTATGCTGTACCCCGGATCTCTGTCAATATTGTTGCCCGGCCCACCCACAATAACCACGGTGTCTTCCTTAGTAAAGCCTCTACATAGTGAACCTAAATCCTCTGTAACCTGCCCCAGTCCAGCACTAGGTTTGAAAAAACTTGTGACCTGGTATTCTGACCCTAATTCATCCTGCAGAAGTTGGCCCACACCCCTAGCATGCGAACTACCTAGCAATAAGACTTTCTTTCTCTTTGCAGACTTCCCTACATTCTTATTCAATTTGCTGCTGAAACCTTGTTGAGCCCTGTCTACATCTACTTCTGTGAGAGGCTCATCAGTTTCTGACTGAGGCAACAGGTCAAACCTATTTTGTACATTAATAACAAAGGTGTCAGAAGAATTTCTTGGCCTGTTCCTTATGCCTGTTGCCACTTCCCACCCCTGTTTACCCTGCCCAGTTCTCGCCTAGCCTCATCTAACTCAGCCTGAAGGGCAGCAATTTTCTTCTCCTGTTCCACAATCTTTCTATCTCTACTGCATAGCCTACAGAACCACTGATGAGTCTCGCTCATTTTCCCAATTCCCACGCCACTACAATCGCCCCAATGAAAAAAGTTACTACATCCATCACACCAGACCCCGGAGCTAACGATTCTACGGCACGTCAGGCACTTTACACTCATGGTACAAATCGATTTTACTGACAGAAAGACAATTAAGTTACCGGAATACAATGAAAATACGTGTACGAAAAATTAGGCCTACTCGCAACAATGTAAACAGTGGTTCAGAAGTTTATTACTGGAAATAGTTGATGGTGACTTCAATCCACCAACGATATGTTGGCAAAAATACATGTTTAAAGTTGGTGGTAGGCATAAAACATTGTCCAAAATCATACTGAATGCCTTCTCAGAAAATTATTTGGAGCAACTAGTTCAGGAGTCCACTTGAAGTGTAAATGATTGCAAAAATGGACTTGACCTCTCAGCAACAAATAATTCTGCCCAAATAGGGATCATCATGAAGGTGCAGGGGTTAGTGAACACAAGTCTGTTGTAGCTAGACTGAATATCATAATATCCAAACCCACCAAAATAAATACAAAATAAAGTGAGCAACAATAGATCCAATATATTTCCGCCATGAATGGGGTTCCTAACTATCTGTTCTAGATAGTTTTCAGAGAAGTCATTTAGTAAAGTTTCAAAGGGTTTCTTGTCATGCCAGCCACTAACAAAACTATAATTTTCCCAGTTAATTGCTGGATGAAAGTCTCTACCAGTGATTGCAGTATCATTGGGGAACTTACATACAAGTGAACTAGGTTATCTCTGAATATTTTGGTTTCATCAGCAGATGAGTCTGGTGAGTGATAGAAGGAAGAAATTATCATTTTATGCCCACACCTGATACTGAGTCTTGCCCAAACAATTTCACATACAGCTTCAATTTCTATCTCGTTAGATCTGAGTTTCTTGTCAAATACACCACCTCCATTTGCCTATGCTTTCGATACACACTTAAATTTTCTCCAGAAATCTCACTGCTATCAATTTCAGGTTTCAACCAGCTTTCTTTACCTAGTATTATGTGACCTTTACTGGGTTTCATGTGTGCTTCAAACTTTTGCATGTTGCTACAAATGGTTTGACAGCTTACCATTAGGATTTTAATACTCTCACCTGTGGGAAACTTCTTTCAGTCGTAACTGATGCTTCTGGGTTTCCTACAGCTATTATTGTCTGGATTGGATGGAATGTAGTCTAATCTAAAAAACGCTTGCGTGCACTCCACACAGTCAACTACCTGAGTAGCAGCCTCTGATATGTAGTATGATATCATAATAAAATATCAGAAATCAGAGCTCACACAGAAAGATTTAAGTATTTGATTTTCTTGCACACTGTTCAAGAATGGAATGTCAGAGAAATGGCTGAAAAGGTGGTTTGATGAACCCTCTGCCAGGCAGTTAATTGTGAATTGCAGAGCAATTGCGTATATGTAGATATGTTTTTCCCCAAATGCTAGTCAATACCTCTGCATTATATGTCCAGTCTTCAACATTTTTCTGCAGCACCACATTTCGAAATATTCTATTCTCTTCTTATATGTTCTGCTTGTCGTCATGTTTCACTTCTGTACCAGGCCACACATCATGCAAATGCTGTAGAAAATACTTTGTAACATTTAAATTTATATTCCATATTAATAAATTTCTCTTTTTCAGAAATGCTTTTCAAGCTATTGCTAGTCTACATTATGACCTCTCTGTTTCAGCCATTGTCAGTTATTTTGCTACCCAAATGACAATACTGGTACTCATCTACCACTTTTAGTCTCTCATTTTCTAATCTAATTCTTTCAACATTGCCTGATTTTGTGTGACTACATTCCATTACTCTTGTTTAACTTTTGTTGACATGCGTCATATACACTCTTTTCAAGACACTATCCATTCTCTTCATGTAACCCTTTACTGTTTCAGAGAATTACAATGTCATCAATAGGAACAGTAAAAAATTGTTTTATTTTATGATCAGTTTTGGTCTAATGTCTTGCTAATTTTGGTTTTATTTTTTGCCAGTATTACTGTTTATTTTTGCCAGTTTTTGTATTGTTTTCTACCATTATTTTGTTATTTCTTATCAATTTAGGTGAAAAAAAACCCAGTTGATTGCATTATGAAGAGTTTTTCATAAGTACTTCTTTGGTTTCAGAAGATGATTGTGTGAAAACTGCTAGACATATAGAAAATACTCAAGTATCAATAGATACAGTATCTCTCCAAGTTTTTAACTCAAATTACAAATGCTCAATATGGGCACAATTTTTTCAGTACAGTAGTTAAACTGTTGCCATGCATATTCCAACACATCATGGTTAATGTCAGCAGCCACATTAATTATCCTTCTGTGCATCTTTTCCATATTATGAATAGGAAAATCTTCTGCTTCTAAGGTCACTTGGTATTTTTATTTTATTTCAAAATGATTGATTTTGACGGAATCTTGCTGTCATTATCAGTTCTTCAGATAAGTTTATTAACATGCATACTGCCATCAATACAATGAGAACACTTTCCACTCATAGGAAACAACTCCCATAAAAAAGTACATATAAAATATCTATTGCACCCACTGTGTGCCCAGCAGTAGAGGCAGGAACACAGTCTTTGATGCAACATGATGAGAAGAAATCATATAAACTTAAATCAGGTGAACATAGGAGCCACTGAAGAAGAGAAGAGTCATTATGACAAGCATTTACACTCCAACACTGAGGCAATTCAGGACTGAGGTATTCATAAACATCTGGAAGAAAATGCGAGAGAACACTGTGTTGTTGCAAAATGAAATCTTGCTGTACTTGTGAAATAAGACATTGCTGGAACATGAAAACAGTCACTCACTCAAAAGTGCGTGCGTGCGCTCGCTCACTCGCTCTCTCTCTCTCTCTCTCTCTCTCTCTCTCTCTCTCTCTCTCTCTCACACACACACACACACACACGTTAGTGAACTTTTGAAGAGAACAAGGTGTAAAAGATATTAGCTTTGGAGCTTCTTCCTATATGGTATAAAATGGGTCATAAACTGTCACAATTGACTCAAATTTAGTGAATTCAAAGACACAAAACACACACATTGCTTCATTATATGCCATGTTCAGAAATGCTTATTTCCTAGTGGTGCACTCTGCAACTGTCCTACAGCACTCATTCCATATCGAGACTTGGAGAAATGTTTCATCCACTGCTACGTTATTTATTTCTTGTAGTTTTAAATGCTATCATCTTGTAGAACTGTGGAGTGCTTGTGAGTAGTCCTGTATTTATTGACACCATATATCACATTTATTACCTTTATTAAAGAAATATAATGTCACTGAATAGGTAAAAAGATCTAGCCATCAACTGGTTGCACAACATGCACATAAAAGGAGGTTATAATTATGAGTGTGTTCTGCCACTACTTGGTGAGTAGATTTTTTTTATCTATCCAATCACATTATATTGTCAAAAATTGTTTTCATTGTTACATTATTGAAGAAAGAAACATTTACATTAAGCTCATTAAATCTAATCAGTTGAAGAATAAATAACTGCAACTATACAACATTGTGACAGGTTGTCGAACGAAAGCATTGTCATGACTTCAAAGTTTTCTTCTAAGACATTGTGCTGCCCATCTGTCATCACTTCACTGTCTATATTTGAACATGGAAGACAAATTGGCTTGGATGAGCAACCTGAGTCCCAAACAAAGTTCAATGTTGTCTATGGTCGATATGACTATCGACGCCACACAACAACCCCCCCCCCCCCCCCCCACCCCCCCGCACGCAGTACGGAGTACCACATTTGAGTCTTGAGGGAAGACCATGTGGGCCTCGGTGCTGTTGGTGGTCGTATGAGCTGGTAGACGCACGACTGTAACCTCCACCCCAACCGGGGTGGGATGCGGAGGTGGGGAGGTGGAGCGGCGGGAAGCAGGTCCACTTTGAAGTCGTTGAGCCAGCGAGGACGGACGATGCGGCGGCCAATCCGAGAGCAGGCAGGTTGTAGGTGTGGCAAGCCCACATGCTAATCAAGCTGTCCGGCGAGATGAAGGTGCGAATTGTCATCGGATTTCACTCACGAGGGAGGGTGAGGTTATGCGCAACACTGACGTTTAACTGGTCGTTGAGTGGTGGGGCCGCAATGTCTCTGTGAGTAGGATGAGAACTCAGTCGTTGAGAGTGATGATTGAAATGTCGTCCACGTGGTGTGAGGGTGTGTTGCAGAGCAGAGAGACTACGGGAGAGGGTGTCTCCATAATCAATGAAGTAGCAGTGAAACCTGCACACGGGGTGGAGGATGACGTGTCTGAGAAACCCGCGAAAGGCGATGGGGAGGCGTCGGCTGAACAGAACGGCATGGTGGCCCAAGGAGAAACATTGTAGGACTCCACAGCGGGAGGGAGACTGGCTGGAGAGTCATTAGGAGAATCAGACTGAGCCAGCAGAGGGATATCGGGGTCTACGAATGCAAATTTGAGTTGGTGTAACAAAATAGTTTTCACACTGTCTTTGACGATGATGTCGATAGTTGTATCGCCCCGCCAGAGGACTTTAAAGGGGCCGAGATAAGGTGATTACAGAGGTTGTCAGACCGAATAATCTCCTAGCATTACATGGGAGCAAGTGTTGAGAGCGGTTGGCACATAAGTGTCCGGTGGGGAGTGGCTGATAGGTGGGTGCAGGCGTGCAGGCTAGAAGTGGGTTCCCATGCAACTTATAAAATCCAGGGAGGGGGGGAAGTCTTCAGATACTTGAGGTTGAATGAGTTCCCCTGGTAGGACAGGGTTCTCCCTGAAAACGAATTCTGAGATAGTTCCCTGTAAGTCGGGCTTGAAAGTTGAACAGAGGCTGAGCAATACCCATGGAAGTGCTTCAGACCAGAGGCAGTCGTGGCACCTGAGCACCGTTTTTAGAGTGCGGTGCCACTGTTCCACTAAGCCATTGCTTTGTGGGTGGTAGGCTGTGTTGTGAATTTTCTTTATGCCGCAGACGTTACATAAAACGGTGAACAGGGAAGATTCAAACTGCCGACCCTGCTCGGTGGTGGTGGTGGTAGTGGTAGTCGGACAACTGAACCTAGAAATCCATGAGGATATAAAACCCTTGGCAGTGATGTTAGGTAAGGGGACTGCCTCTAGCCAGTGGGACGTGCGGTCAATTGTGGATAGAATGTATCTGTGGCCCTCTGACGGTGGCAGAGGACTGATAAGATCATTACGTACATGACAAAATCATCCTGGAGGGATGTCGAACTCGCCCAGTGGTGGGATGGTGTGGCGGCCGATTTTGTTGCATTGGCAGGTGACGCAGCTGCATGCCCAGGTCTGACAGTCCCGTATTATATATTTTTCCAAATGAAATGCTCAGAGATGAGCCATGTAGTGGCACGGATGCCAGGGTGAGTGATGTTATGCAGAGTGTTTAAGGCCTGCCGGCGCAGGGGGGTGGGAATAACGGGCATAAGGTACTGGTAGAAGAGTCACACCACACCTCGTCCACAACGCCAAGGAATTTAGCTTTAGTAAACACAAGGGATGTTTGAGAGTCTGTGAGGAGAACTTGAGATTCCTCGTCGGAGGCTTGTAGGGCGGCCAGGTTGGATAAGTCAATGATGCGTGAAATATTATTGATCCACGAAAAAAAAATCTGTGGCAATGTTGCCCTTACCTTTGATGTAGCGAACGTTTGTTCTGAATTGGGAGACTAGATCAAAGTGACGGAAACACCGAGGGGGTGGGTCCTCGGGGGGGCTGCAGAAAGCATCTGCGAGTGGTTTGTGACCTGTGAGGATGAAGAATGAGCGACCCTCCATGTCAGGGAGGAAGTGTTTGATGGCCTTGTAGACTGCAAGGAGTTCTCTATCGAAAGTGGAGTATTTTTTTTCTGAGCTGTTGATAGGTTTTTAGAGAAGAAATGAAAAGGGGAAACCATGTCTGTCTTGCGTTGCTGTAGTACTGCTCCCACTGCGATGTCACTGGCGACCGTAGTGATGAACAACTTGGCTGAGGGGTTGGGGTGGGTGAGTGTCATGGCATGAGCTAAAGAAGTCTTTAATGCATTGAAAGCCTCCAGCATAGGTGCAATCCAGCGAATGAGTTTGAGTCTCGACGTCTGTTTACCCGACAGTGAGTCTGTCACCGGGACCTGCATGGCAGTGGCAGAAGGCAGGTGACGACAGTAGTAATTTATTGTGCCCAGGAAATGCGAGTTCTTTGTAAGTAGCCAGGAGCGGCAGTGAAGTGATGGCGAGCGAGATTTGGGAGGCTGTATTCCGTCGGTGGAGACGGTGTAACCCAAGAAAGTGACGGAAGGCTGATGCAACTGGAATTTTTCTTTGTTAACCTCAACGCCTTTGGAGTTCAAGGTCTGGAGGACCATGGATAAACGATTTTCATGTTCCTCAGCTGACTTGCTGAAAATGAGCATGTCATCCAGGTATGCAAAGCAAAACTCGAACTGTCGTAAGATGGAGTCAATGAAACGCTGTCACATTTGCGCCGCGCTTTTTAGGCCGAATGGCATGAAGTTGCATTGGAACAAACCAAGCAGTGTGATAATAGCTGTTTTAGGGATGTCATCCGGCTCTACGGGAATCTGGTGGTAGGCACGTTTACAGTCAATAACAGTGAAGGTTGTAGCACCCGATAACATATGAGTGAAATCATTTATGTTAGGCACAGGGTAACTGTCCATGACAGTACGAGCGTTTAAACACCTGTAGTCGCTGCACATTCGGAAAGAATCGTCATGTTTGAGGACGAGGTGGATCGATGAAGACCAGTTGCTGTCTGACGGTTGCAGGATACCTGCCTCCAAAAGTTAGTTAATTTGCTGCCGGTCTGCAAGCAACTTAATAGGGTTGAGGCGTCTAACCTTGTGCCTAATAGGAGGGCCGACAGAGGTAACTATCTTTGTATTGTTCCGTCAATGAGGGAAGAAACTGAGAACTGCGCACGAGACTGATCAATGTCCTGACGCGAAGTTTTTGGACGGGTAGGATGCGATGAGGCATAGCCGTTAGTGCAAGTGGGAAAAAGCAGCATGAAGGTCACATGTCTAGTAAGTGAGCACGGCGTGTACTTGTTTGGAGAGGGTAGCTGCGCACGCAGCGTGGACCAGCTCGGAATGTGTGGAAACTGTCTGCTGTCAACCTTGCACTTGGTACCCGGCACGGGCGAGAGCGGCGTTGGCGTCGTGCGTGGAACAGCGATGGCCATCGAGTCACGTGGCTGGCATGCAAGAGAGGGGGAATGTTTATCGACACGTGGGGCGGCTACCCGTGTGGTGGGCATGGTTGTATGGCGCGCGCAGCTGTTATTAGAAGCACTGTCTGACACATATGGCAGTAAACGTGGCGAGCACTTCGAGGATGCGGAGTCTATCGGACATGAGTCGTCACACACAATTAATGTTTTTGGACTAACCTGATGAGTGTCCGAGTTTGTGTCTGCTGTAGAAACACGATTAGGTGGCGGTACTGTGGACTGCAGTTTCAGCAGCGAGGTACGAGCGGTGACGTGATCGTTGTAAGTGTGTGCTATTCGTTGTTTCAGCTCGTTATTTTCCCGGTGTAGTTGTGCTGCCGAGTCATATTCTGACAGTAGGTTAGTGATGCAGGTCACAATGTCGCCCGCGAGGGTGGAGCACTCATGTACCAACTCACATGTTGCGAGAGAAACAGAACGTGGAACATAAGTGCGGGAGCACAGTATCTGAGTGTTAGTGGGATGGTGTAGCACTGAGCCCTGAACTATGTTCTAAGAGAGTTTATAATGGGACATAAAATCCATACAGAAAATTGGTTCATTGTTGTCAACAACGTATAAAGTCCATGTAAAACACAGAGAAGGAGATAGGTGCACTGTACTTTTGACAGAGTCTGAGGTTTGTAACAATGATGCATTGACATCTCATAGAAGTGACTTCGTCGGTGGAAAGAAGGGGGTAGCCATCAATGTAGGTATGGTAGACATGTCAGCACCAGTGTCGACTAGGAAAACAAGCCTTGATGAAATGTCAGTCACGTACAAACCACCACTCGGCTGGGCGGACGATTGGACGGAGTGCAATGTATGAGGATGCCTGTGAGGCTCCCCGCAGGACTCAGCATTTTTTAGGTCCTGTGGTCGGCGTTTGGGTGCTGGCAAGGTAATCGACACTTCTTGGCATTATCGCCGAAAATCTTGTGGTACCAGCAGCATGGATGAACTGGATGTGGTGGTTGTGGTGACTGCGACAGTGGAGGAGGCTTGCTCTAGTTGATTTGTTCCGGCATGTATACTGGCACGTATGGTGCTTGGGCAATCCTGGAGTGCTTGGACGGTGGAGAGAGCGAGCAGATACTGCCAAGCGATGTAGAAGGCATGGAGGCGGAGCGAGCCCTGCCTCTGCCAGCAGACGGCCAGTAAGCAGGAGCAGTTGTGCCATAGCAGTGGGTGGTGCGCTGGTTGGTGTTGTCGTAGCAATGAATACAGTTGGTCTGTGATGCGGAGACGAGCTGATTGGCTTGAAGGAGTCCGGTAGCAGGTGGATCTGTAGGTTGGTAGGCAATCTGGCAGACCACACCGCCCACAGAGTGACGTCCGGCATGGTATGCTCACTCACAAGTAGCCGAAGGTGGCGCGAGTGTTGTGATGGAGTTTGGTCCCCCAGGTGTTCCTTGTACAAGATCTTGATGTTTAATTCTTGTGGTGAGCAAGTGAGTCATTTCATGATCGTTTTCTTCGCGAACTCGTACTTTGGTGGAGGCGGTGGCGAGAGGAGTAGATTCCAAATTAAGTCCGAGTGATCATGGAGGTGCGTGACGAAGCACTAGAATTAGCGTTGTCATCGGACACGTGATGCAACTCGAAAAGGTGCTCGACAAGCGCAAACCATGATACAGGGTTGCCTTCTTATAAAGGTGGCAGCTTTGGCAGACGACCTGGGGGAGGGGATGAAGGCAGCTTCGGTGTCCCTTGGAAAGCCGGCTGGTCCTTGGCAGGAGAGGCTGTACAGCAGGCCGGCACAGTAGGCATGGATGTGTTACTGGTAAGAACATCCATAGCAATGGCGGGTTGCATTGTCCTTGACGTGTCATGAAAACATGATGTGGCTGGCACGGCCAGTACTGTGGGAACCAGGGTTGTGCGGTACATGTAGGGGTCCCGTAAACTGGACTGTAGGTTACAGGTACTGATTTGAATTTGCCCACCTTGGAAATAACGTGGAAGGCCGCCATGGCAGACACAGGTGGAGCTGTGGCTGAGCAGTCGGAGCAGGGACGCCCTGCGAGGTTGTGGGGTGGGGTGGGGGGGGGGGTTGGTAACTTGTGTGACAAAAGTGTGAGTTCTCGACGCACGTTGAAAACACGCCCTGTGGGATCGGACTATAAATTACCGGTGGAACTTGCCGAAGATCGCTGTGGTGTGGTAAGACACCCCTGGAAGGCGAAACGCCGAAAAATGTACTCGAGCCCACGTGGTCGAAAAGTTGAGCAACAGGTCTGGGGGGTGAGCAAGGAGAATTTTGCGCACGAAAATGTCCATCGTTAGTCTGCAAATGTGGCAAAACTGGAACAGGTCACGATTGATAGTGGCCGGGTGCATTTTGCACAAATAGCGGTGTTGCATATGGCACGACAGTAACTGTTGTTGTGGCCCATTGAGAGTCAAAGTACGTGTGCGAATGTAGATCGCTGTGAACATTATACGGTCGATCGGTAGGTACACAGTTCTGAATATTATCCACTTCACACTTCATATGTTGGCGAGCACAGTCCGGCGACACGAAACCCAAGTCCATTGTTTGAGTTAACGGTGTAGTACTTGACCGTTGTAGAACAACAAAGTTTGAGGGTAACATGGTTGGAGGTCACAAATCACTATGGAGTAATGGAGAGCTGGCCATTAGCGAAGGATTGAAGGGGCTTGGCGGTCATAGTTGGGCTTCCAAATCTTTGAACAAAGCATTGGGTGAGATGGTCATGGCAGCGTGCGCATAACCTGTTGATTTACGCCGGCCGCGGTGGTCTCGCGGTTCTAGGCGCTCAGTCCGGAACCGCGCGACTGCTACGGTCGCAGGTTCGAATCCTGCTTCGGGCATGGATGTGTGTGGTGTCCTTAGGTTAGTTAGGTTTAAGTAGTTCTAAGTTCTAGGGGACTGATGACCATAGATGTTAAGTCCCATAGTGCTCAGAGCCATTTGAACCATTTTTTTGTTGATTTACAATACTCAGCGCAGAAGTCGCGGAAGACATAGAAACTTCAGGGTCACCAGTATGGGAACAGGATACGAATAGCGGTATATGGAATAAACTATCCCACTAATATCTTCACATACATATATTTTGACAATTATCATACACATGCACACAGTGTAAGGTATAAGAACAGACTGAATTTACATGGCGGCTCGTATGAGCGACCTGAGTCGCAAAGATTAATATTGTCTATGGTTGATATGACCTATCGGCGCCAAAATGTATTTTAGTAGTATGCAAGTATAAACAGGAAAGCCACAAGAAAGGCACTAGAGCTTTACTAATACATAAATCAATGTGCCACCTGCTTGGATTGTATCTATCTAGACAATCTAAAAAGGGAATTGCTAAGGCTCAATCTAGATATAGTTAGGGTCAGGGAAGTGAAATGAAAAGAGCTTAGAATTTCTGGTCAGACAAGTATAGGGTAATATCAACAGCAGCAGAAAATGGCATAAGGGGGAGTAGGGTTCGTTATGAGTAGGAAGGTAGCACAGAAAGTGAGTTACTGTTAACAGTTCAGTGGCAGGGTTGTTCTCATCAAAATTGACAGTCAACCAGCACTAACAACATTAGTTCAGGCATATATGCTGATATCACAAGCAGAAGATGAAGAGAGAGAGAAAGTACGTGAGCATATTGAATAGGTAATCCTGTATGTAACTGAAGATGAAAATCTAATAGTCATGGGGGACTGGAATGCAGTTGTAGGGGAGGGTGTAGAAGAAAGGGTTATGGGAGAAGATGGGCTTGATATTAGGAATGAGAGAGGAGAAAGACTAATTGAGTTGTGCAATAAATTTCAAATAGTAATAACGAATACTCTATTCAAGAATCACAAGACAAGGAGGTATAATCGGAAAAGGCCAGAAGATGCAGGAAGATTTCAGTTAGATTACTTCATGGTCAGACAGAGATTCTGAAATCAGATTTTGGATTGTAGGGCTTAACCAGGGGCAGACATACACTCAGATCACAATTCGGTAATGTACGCTGAAGTTTTGGAGACTAGCCAGGAAGAATCAATGCGCAAAGAAGTAGGACACAGAAGTACTATGGAATGACGAGAGAGATGCTTCAAGTTCTCTGAGGCTATTGATACTGCGATAATGAACAGCTCAGTAGGCAGTCCAGTTAAGGAGGAATGAATACCTCTAAAAAAGGGAGTCATAGAAGCTAGAGAGGAAAACGTTGGTACAAGGAAGGTAACTGTGAAGAAACAATGGATAACAGAAGAAATGCTTCAGTTGATAGACAGAAGAAGGCAGTATGGAGATGTTTCAGGAAATTTGGGAATACAAAAATGCAAGGCACATAGGAATGAAAGAAATAGAAAGGGCAGGGACGCTAAGGCAAAATGGCTGCATGAAAAATGTGAAGGACTAACTCAGCATATAGAAAAGTAAAAACAATCTTTGGGGAAATTAAATTAAGGCTGGTAGCATTAAGAGTGCAAAAGGAATTCCACTAGTAAATGCAGAGGAAAGAGCTGATAGGTAGAAAGAGTATATTGAGGGCCTTTATGAGGGGAGTACTTACCTGGTGATGTTATAGAAGAAGAAGCAGGAAGAGATATGGGTCCAGTATTAGAATCAGAATTTAGAAGAGCTCTGGAAAACATAAAATCAAATAAGACAGAAGGAATAGATAAAATTCCAGCAGATTTTCTAAAATCATTGGGGGAAGTGGCAACAAAATAATTATTTATGTTGATGTGTAAAATGTATGCGACTAGCGATATACTGTCAGACTTTTGGGAAATATGATCCACAGAATTTTGAAGATTTGCAAGAGCTGACAAGTGGAAGAAGCATCGCACAATCGGTTTCACAGTTCATCCATCCAAATTGATGACAACGATAATGTACCGAAGAATGAAATAGACAATTGAAGATGTGTTAGATGATTATAAGTTTGGCATTAAGAAAGGTAAAGGCACTAGAGAGGCAGTTATTATGTGGTTCATAATAATAGAAGCAAAGCTCAAGAAAAATCAAGACACATTCATAGGATTTGTTTACCTGGAGAAAGCATTTGACAACCTAAAAAGGTGTGAAGTGTTTGAAATCTTGAGAAAAATAGGGGTAACATATAGGGAAAGACAGACAATATACAAAATGTGCAAGAACCAAAAAGGTACAATAAGGGTGAAAGACCAAGAATGAAGTGCACAAATTAAAAATGATGTAAGACAGGGATGTAGTATGGAAATAAAAGAAAGCTTGTAGAGTGGGATTAAAATTCAAGGTGGGAGGACATCAATGTTAAGATTGGTGGATGACATTGCTATCCTCAGTGAAAGTGAAGAAGAACTATGGGATCTGTTGACTGGAATGAACAGTGTAATGAATACAGAAAGTGGATTGAGAATAAATTGAATAAAGAGAAAGTAATGAAAAGTAGCAGAAATAAGAGCAATGAGAAACTTAACAACAAGATTGGTGATCACAAAGTAGATGAAGTTAAGGAATTCTGCTACATAGGCAGCAAAATGAGCTATGATGGATGAAGCAAGGAGGACATCAAAAGTAGACTAGCATTGACAAAAAGGGCATTCCTGGCCTAGAGAAGGCTACTAGTATCAAACATATGCCTGAATTTGAGGAAGAAATTTCTGAGAATGTATGTTTGGAGTACAGCATTGTATAGTAATGAAACATGGACTGTGGAAAACCAGAACAGAAGAGAATCAAAGCATTTGATATGTGGTGATACAGAAGAAAGTTGAAAATTAGGTGAACTGATAAGGTAAGGAATGAGGAGGTTCTCCACAGAGTCGGCAAGGAAAGGAATATATGGAAAATACTGACAAGAAGAAGGGACAGGATGATAGGACATCTATTAAGGCATCAGGGGATAACTTCAGTGGTACTAGAGGGAGCTGTAGAGGGTAAAACTGTACAGAAAGACAGAGATTGGAATACATACAGTAAATAATTGAGGACATAGGTTGCAATTGCTACTCTGAGAGGAAAAGGATGGCACAGGGAGGAAGTTGTGGCGGGCCGCATCGAATCGGTCAGAAGACTGATGACTCAAAAAAAATAGAAAAACACCAGTCAGCATCTGCCTTGTTTCAAATAAAAGTTATTGCATTTTTCGTAAAGTCTGAAGGTATTTTGCCTGTTGCATATACCCCACACTGCAGATGGAATAGTTTTGCCGTGGTAATTGGGAATTTTGTCTCGTCTAGGTGCCTTGTTTTGACATAGATCTCTGTAGCATGCTTATGTGAGCTACATTTAGTGAAGTAAATTATAAAGAAAGGGGCAGCTTTGAATAAAAATCTATTGTCTCCTCAGTTATATTAAATAACTGCTGTTTATGTTCTCATGGTACCTCATATTTACTTGATTACATTGGGATGTGTATATGTTTCAAAATAAATAGTAATATAACAGAGGGAAACATTCCACGTGGGAAAAATATATCTAAAAACAAAGATGACGTGACTTACCAAACGAAAGTGCTGGCACGTCATAGACACACAAACAAACACAAACATACACACAAAATTTAAGCTTTCGCAACCAACGGTTGCTTTGTCAGGAAAGAGGGAAGGAGAGGGAAAGACGAAAGGATGTGGGTTTTAAGGGAGCGGAAAGACTTACCTTAGGGGGAAAAAAGGACAGGTATACACTCGCACACACACACACACACACACACACACACACACATCCATCCGCACATACACAGACACAAGCAGACATTTGTGTCTGTGTATGTGCGGATGGATGTGTGTGTGTGTGTGCGTGTGTGTGTGTGCGCGAGTGTATACCTGTCCTTTTTTCCCCCTAAGGTAAGTCTTTCCGCTCCCGGGATTGGAATGACTCCTTACCCTCTCCCTTAAAACCCACATCCTTTCATCTTTCCCTCTCCTTCTCTCTTTCCTGACGAAGCAACCGTTTGTTGCGAAAGCTTGAATTTTGTGTGTATGTTTGCATTTGTTTGTGTGTCTGTCGATGTGCCAGCACTTTCGTTTGGTAAGTCACATCATCTTTGTTTTTAAAATAAATAGTAATGTACATCTATGAATATTAATTCTTGTTTACAGTCCTTTCCTGTTTGTGGTATGGCTTTACACTGAACACTGCTACCTGACATGCAGTTAACATAATGTTTAAAATGTTGAGATAAATTGTGGAAAGTGTGGTTACTGAGTAAAAGTAACTCCATGATCAGGGCTCAGAGAACCTCATAGTGCCAGTTGCCTGCTGTCTCATCCTCTGCCATTGGGCACCGTTTCAATGATTTCTTGACCTTTGAGCGACTACTTCTCATTCAGGAAGCTCCTACTGGTTCTCATAAGGCTAAATGCACATCCATTGCAGTCTCCTCGTCAAGAAAAACTCCCCATGATTAATGATTTTTTTTCCGAAAGCTTTTATTCTCTTCTTGTCTAAACTATTTATCGATTTATCGTCCATGTTTCACTTCCATACATGGCTACACTCCATACAAATACTTTCAGAAACAACTTCCTGACACTTAAATCTATACTCGATGTTAACAAATTTCTCTTCTTCAGAAACACCTTCCTTGCCATTGCCAGACCACATTTTATATCCACTCTACTTTGACCCATCATCAGTTACTTTGCTCCCCAAACACCAAAACTCATTTACTACGTTAAGCATCTCATTTCCTAATCTAATTCCCACAGCATCACCTGACTTAATTCGACTACATTCCATTATCCTCATTTTGCTTTTGATGGTGTTCATCTTATATCCTCCTTTCAAAACACTGTCCATTCTGTTCAGCTGCTCTTTCAGGTCCTTAGCTGTCTCTGACAGAATTACAATGTCATCTGTGAACCTCAAAGTTTTTATTTCTTCTCCATGGATTTTAATTCCTACTCCGAATTTTTCTTTTGTTTCCTTTACTGTTTGCTCAGTATACCGATTGAATAACATTGGGGATAGGCTACAATCATGTTTCACTCCCTTCCCAACCACTGCTTCCCTTTCATACCCCTCGACTCTTATAACTGCAATCTGGTTTCTGTACAGATTGTAAATAGTCTTCGCTCCCTGTATTTTACCCCTGCCACTTTCAGTATAAGAAATGGAGTATTCCAGTCAACATGATCAAAAGCTTTCTATAAGTCAACAAATGCTAGAAACGTAGGATTTGCCTTTCCTTAATCTGTTTTCTAAGATAAGTTGGAGGGTCATTAGTGCCTCACATGTTCCAACATTTCCATGGAATCCAAACTGATCTTCCCTGACGTTGGCTTCTACCAGTTTTTCCATTCGTCTGTGAAGAATTTGTGTTAGTATTTTGCAGCCGTGGCTTATTAAACTGATAGTTTGGTAATTTTCACATCTGTCAACACCTGCTTTCTTTGGGATTGGAATTATTATATTCTTCTTGAAGTCTGAGGGTATTTCGCCTGTCTCATACATCTTGCTCACCAGATGGTACAGTTTTGTTAGGGCTGGCTCTCCCAAGGCTGTCAGTAGTTCTAATAGAATGTTGTCTACACCCAGGGCCTTGTTTCAACTTAGGTCTTTTAGTGCTCTGTCAAACTCTTCACACAGTATCATATCTCCTATTTCATCTTCATCTGCATCCTCTTCCATTTCCATAATATTGTCCTCATGAACATCGCCCTTGTATAGACCCTCTGTATACTCCTTCTACCCTTCTGCTTTCGCTTCTTTGCTTAGAACTGGGTTTCCATCTGAACTCTTGATATTCATGTATGTGGTTCTCTTTTCTCCAAAGGTCTGTTTAATTTTCCTGTAGGCAGTATCTATCTTACCCCTAGTGATATGCACCTCTGCATCCTTCCATTTGTCCTCTAGCCATGCCTGCTTAGCCATTTTGCACTTCCTGGCGGTCTCATTTTTGAGACGTTTGTATTCCCTTTTGCCTGCTTCATTTACTGCATTTTTGTATTTTCTCCTTTCATCAATTAAATTCAATATCTCTTCTGTTACCCAAGGTTTTCTATTAGCCCTCGTCTTTTTATCTACTTGATCCTCTGCTGCCTTCACTATTTCATCTATCAAAGCTACCCATTCTTCTTTTACTGTATTTCTTTCCCCCATTCTTGCCGATCTTTCCCTAATGCTCTCCCTGAAACTCTGTACAACCTCTGGTTCTTTCAGTTTATCCAGGTCCCATCTCCTCAAATTCCCACCTTTTTGCAGTTTCTTCAGTTTTAATCTACAGTTCATAACCAATAGATTGTGGTCAGAGTCCACATCTGCCCCTGGAAATGTCTTACAATTTAAAACCTGGTTCCTGAATCTCTGTCTTACCATTATATAATCTATCTGAGACCTTCCAGTATCTCCAGGCTTCTTCCATGTATACAACCTTCTTTCATGATTTTTGAACCAAGTGTTAGCTATGATTAAGTTACGCTCTGTGCGAAATTCTATCAGGTGGCTTCCTCTTTCATTCCATACGCCCATTTCATATTCATCTACTACGTTTCCTTCTCTTCCTTTTCCTACTGTCGAGTTCCAGTCACCCATGACTATTAAATTTTCGTCTTCCTTCACTATCTGAATAATTTCTTTTACCTCATCATACATTTCTTCAATCTCTTCGTCATCTGCAGAGCTAGTTGGCATGTAAACTTGTACTACTGTGGTAGACGTGGGCTTCGCATCTATCTTGGACACAATAATGTGTTCACTATGCTGTTTGTAGTAGCTTACCCGCATTCCTATTTTCCTATTCATT